>NW_023425539.1:3659217-4259217 GCF_014108245.1 Pipistrellus kuhlii | reverse complement strand
TCTCAGTGTTGTGGTTTTGTTATCTAGATGAAGTTCTCAGTCTTGTTTTCAGTTTAAGTAGTATAGAGCTCAGTAGTGTCAGACAGCAAACTCTTTACAGGGGGAGTGGACACACAGAAACTTTTTGTTTATCTGTTCCTTGACCTAAAATTCTTTCTCTGAGCCACAAAGAAAAGGTGAAGAGAGACATTTGAACAAAAAAGATAAAATTAGTCATTTGACCCAGATTGCAGCTTTTTTCCTGTCTGTGTGGATGAAAACCATCCCAATTTACATAAGCAGGTGATTTTTCTTACATGCTAATTTTCTTAACGTACCATGGCAGAGAGCTGCAGATTTGCAAATTGTGTAAATTGAAATAAACCAGGTGACTTTATTTCACATTATTATCTTACCGGGACTCAAGTACCCAAAGGGTGCAATTATCGGGTGATTGTCTCATTGCACATTTTAAGTTAACAGGCAGCCTAGTGCAAAGTTTTAACTCCCACCTTCTTCCTCATTTCCTTGTCTTTTAAATTTTTTAAAAAAAAGGAAAATATTGATTTCTATATTTACTTCAGTAGGCTAGAAATTTAGTAATGCAGATGTGGGGAAATTTGAGCTTTATTAAAAGTAATCCAGAATCCATAAAAGTTGGCAAATAATGTGGATACTGTGCAGAAAAAGGAAAATAATGCATACTTGGCTTGAGTTTGAATTGCCTAAGAATTCAGTGAGGACCTTCAGCCATATTTAATTGGTTTGCTTCCTCTGTGTTCCTTTTCTCAGGTTCTGCATGGTATAGTAATTGGGTTATTATAAAGTTAACTGATGTGTCCTAAAGCCAGTGTTCAGAATTAATATTGATGCATATTCTTTTAAATACCGGTGTGACTTAGTGATTGAACACGGACCTCTGATCCTGGTGAGGGCACAAGCCGGGGTGGGCTGGATCCCTGTGGTGGATGTACAGGGGGCAGCCAATCAGTGGTTCTCTCTCATCATTGATGTTTCTATCTCTCCCCCTCCCTTCCTCTTTGAAATCAATAAGAATATATATTTTAAAAAGAAATTATCTTTTAAAATAAATACCAAATAAATTAATTGCAACATAGCTTAAAATATCATTTCAATAAAATAGAAATTTTAGAAAGGTACAACAGTTGGTTTTTAGTGGCCTTTTCCCAGATTCATGAATACAAATAATGTTAACCAATAAATCATTAAAACATTCCAATATTAAACAGTAATTAATGCTATTTAGTTTCTTAGGTTATATTATTTATCTATTGGTATATATGGAGATTAAATTATGCCCCCTATAGCTTTGAGGTAATGACTTAGAAATGAATGGTAAATTTTAAAAGTGTGGCCAGTTTTTTTAACCTAGTATTTATTTTTAGTTTCAAGAAAAGTAGTTTAGAAGAACTTTGAGGGCAAAAAGTAATTCAAGAATGACCTGAGGAAGATGGCATTTTAAGTTCAAAAGACAGTATGTTTTAGTAGATTAGAGCCTGTATTCTGATAACAGATTGCCTGGATTTAAATCTTGCTTCTGACACTTATTAGCTATTGTAGGCTAATTATTTAATCTGTCTGTCTCATAGAGATAGTAATAGTATATCTGTCTCCTAGGGTTGCTGTGAGGATTAAATGAATCAATACATTATATGTAAAGTCTTAGAACTATACCTGGCACTATGTTATAGTAGGCTATCAAAATTATTATTACCAGTTTCATAGAGGTAAAAAAATATAGTGCCTCCTTAAAAGCTTACTAATATAGGGCAAATAAACAACAGCTTTGTATGACAGGTATCAGGTATGTGACTGTGTCCAAGATTTTTTTTTTCCTTCTGATTAACGCAACTGTCTTTGAAAAGTTCATTCAAATTCTAGGATGCTTTCCTAATGTAAAATTTCCTTTAGAATATTAAAGGAGAGTTTTTTTCCTCTTTAACTTCCTCCTCCCATTTCATTATCAAACTAATAATATGTTTAGTGTAGGAAACTTGAAAAATACAGAAAAGCTGTTTGCCGTTTGTATTCTACAACTCAGCCACTGATAATATTTGCTGTATTTTCTTCCAATATTTTTTACCTGCAATCTGGGTGTGTGTGTGTGTGTGTGTGTAATATTAGAGTTGTGATCATGATTATATTGTACATACACAGTTTAGTATCCTATGTGTTTCACTAAAATGACAAAGATGGATTTTGGCCCTTCCCCCCAACCCCCTAGGGCTATTTTTTCATTTTCACAAGCCTAGATCTTTATCTGAAAGGAATTGGAGAGTTGGAAGATACTTTAGAATGCATCTAGTATAACTGCCTCTTTTTATAAATGGGAAAATTGAGACCCAGAGGAGCTAAGAGATTTGTTCAAGGTCACACAGCTGATTAGAAGCTGAGCCAGAACCTTCGCTGTTCTGCTGCTTTACCTGTAATACCTGTCCAACTTAATGCCATTGAAAATGCAGGAAGTATTTTTATAAAAGCAAACAAAACAAAACAAAAAACAACTATAAATGAAACCAGGATCAGTGCTAGAATATTTAAATAGCAACCAACAGAGCCTTTTAAATATTCTTTTTGTGTGACAGTGACTAATGTTTCTGAGAAAAGTTTAATGTCATGAGTTACAAGGCTTTTGGTGGAAAACAACTGTCTTTTCACATTACAAATAATTGTGTTTTGCATCTGCTTTGAGGAGGATGTGCCCTTTCCCCTTTTATTTTTTGAAAAATTTTTAAACCTCAGAAAATTTGAAAGATACATGATAAATGCATAAACCATTCTTTTAGATTAACAGTTTGTGACTTTTTGCTTTATCTACTTGAGGCTACTTCTACAGCTTGCTGAAATTACTTTCGATTAAATTTAGATTTACAGTGTTAAGAAATTTATGGTCACTGCATCAACTCAGTGTTCCATGTAATAAGTTTTGTAAGCTCTCCAACTAGAGAAGGAACTGGAAGTTTTCAAGCTTGTGACTTTTGGAATGCTATTTATTCTCTTAATACTTAAAACAAAATTCAGTGTGAATCTTGAGTGTAACTAAAACATATACGATTCAAAACTAGGCTTGAAGCATAATAGAAATATTTCATTCTGCAAAGTTTCTTTTTTTTTCTTGTGGCATTTATTTCAGGTTGGGAGTTAAAGGGGCATTTTCAAAATAAGAACCTAAGATCTGTTTTCATAATTTTGTGATATTCATTATTGAGGCTAAATTTTAAGTTACTGTATGTGTTGTTGCTGTTTTAAGTAAATTAACCTAATACAGCCACATGAGCTGATGATGCAGTATTTGTGTCACCCAATTCATTGCTCTGTATTTTTCAGTACCAAATAATTCCTTTGTTAAGCTCATTTTCAGTCAATGAGCCATTGTTTCCCCCAAAGGGTAATGATTATTTCTATACATAGCACAAATCCCTAAGAAATAGATTTTAAAGTCTAAAATATCATTGTTTGGAAGTGGGTGAAATTGTCACTCTGTATATCAAACCACAATTGTATGTGTGAAAAGGGAAGCTGCTATATTTGCTCCCTAGCCTACAATATGAGATGTTATGCTTATTATACATACCAACTGACAGCAGGTCTTTAAAAGTGAAGTCTTTTAGTTTATTTGGAAAAATGGCTTGTTTTATTGAGTCCGCTCAGCTATTACATTACATAGTTTAATAACCAAAATCTAGAATGGGTAGTGGAGTTCAAATTGCAATGGCTTGTGACAAGTAAGGAAATATTTAAGCAGCAGATATTGTTTACTTCACTCAGTTGGTAATCAGTATCTGCAAATAAATCACTGACTTCATAAAGTATCTCAGCAGGAAAGACATTAAAATAGGGACACTGATGTTTAACTGGTGTAGATGCTAAAAATCTAGTTACTAACACATAGGAGCTTATCTCTGTAGCTGGGCAAACTTTAAATAACAAATGTTTTTAAAATATATTTTTATTGATTTCAGAGAGGAAGGGAGAGAGAGAGAAATATCAGTGATGAGAGATCCATTCATCAGCTGTCTCCTGCATGCCCCCTACTGGGGATCAAGCCCACAACCCAGGTCCTTGACCAGAATCAAACCCGGGACCCTTCAGTCCCCAGGCCGATGCTCTATCCATTGAGCCAAACCAGCTAGGGCTAAATAACTAATTTTTATACTTTGATTTTTTCCCCCTCTTAAAGTAGATCTGTTTGACTCTTTTCCTCTCAACACAAATAAAAGCAAATGTTTATAACCACTTATGACACATTCTCTCCCCACTGAACCACTAAAAATGACGAGAGCTTTAAAGGTGTGGTCATGTCTCACTTGTGTCTCCAGAACCTAATGTGGTCCTTGATAAGAAATTACGAAGTGTTTGTTGTTGAATTGGAAGTTGCTAATGCTAAGTTTGTACGAGATAGTGATACTGTCAAAGAAGAGTACTAACCTTGGGTCTTGCCTTTATGTAGACCCCTATTTCTTCATGCAAGGGAGTAATTTTTATGAGAAAACATTTAGAGTGATATTAAGTAACTCGATGGTAGTGTTTTGTTTTTTGTTTTTTTTTTAAGAGTCAAGAGCCCTAATCTAAAAATAGTCTACAGTAACCAACTGTTCCCAAAAATAGTTCTTTATTTTGCTATTGCTTTCTATACTATACATTAAGTTAACAATGCTGTCAAACTGTTTAGAAAAAAATATATTCTTGATTCAGTCAATACTGTGATCTCATGTTAGAAAAATAGAAACTATGTCTAAAGTCTCATCAATATTAAAACATACTAAAGCACTCAGTGAGACTGGCACAGAAAACAATTACTAGGTGTACCAGTTAATAGTGCATATTTTTTTTTCAATAGATGGAGTTACACATATGATTATATGTGATTTGATATGTGTGCTGTTGTGTTGACAGCAAGCTTCAAAACTTCATATGTCAAATTTGCAGGAGGTGTTAACATCATAGATATTTTTACACTTAAAAATGTCGAATTTTGTGCCAAAAAAAGAGCATTTGTGGGAAGTTTTAATTCATTACTTTATTTTGAAAAAAAAGTTATTGTATACTTCAGGAAGCTTATGGTGAACATGCTCCATCTCAAGATACTTGTGATCGCTGGTTTAAACACTTTAAAAGTGATGATTTTGATGTGAAAGACAAAGAGCATCCAGGTTAACCAAGAAAGTTTGAAGACCAACAATTACAAGCATTATTGGATGAAGATGCGTGTCGAACTCAAAAACAACTTACAGAAAGATTAAACAATTTCCAATAATTTACAAGCAATGGTAAATATTGAAAATGGGCGCCACATCAACTGAATGAAAGACAAATGGAAAGCTGAAAAGTCATCAGTAAAGTGATGCTTCAACGGCACGAAAGAAAGTTTTTTTGCATCAGATTGTGACTGGCGATGAAAAGTGGATTTATTTTGAGAATCCCAAAGGCACAAAATCATGGGTTGACCCAGGTCAACCATCAACATCAACTGCAAGGTCAGATCGCTTCAGAAAGAAGACAGTGCTCTGTGTTTGATGAGATTAGGAAGGTGTGGTGTATTATGAACTTCTAAAACCAGGTGAAAAGAAACCATTAATACTGATCGCTACCAACAACTAATAATCCATTTAAACCACACTTTGATGTGCCAGAATGTGCCAGAAGACACAGCAAAGTATTTAATAATTTTGCTTCATGATGACACATCATCACTTCAAAACCAGTTAAAGACACATTAAAAGATCTTGTCTGGGAAGTATTAACATACCTGCCATGTTCACCAGACCTTGCTCCTTCAGATTACCACTTGTTCTGATCATTGGCACATGCACTTTCTGAGCAGCACTTACATTCAAAGAAGTGGAAAATTGGATCTCTGAATGATTTGCCTCAAAACAAGAAAAGTTCTATGTGGAAGGTATCCACAAATTACCTGAAAGGTAGGGAAAATGTATAGCTAGTGATGGACATTACTTTGAATAAAGCACTTTTTGATGTTTCTCTTGAAATTATCGTGTTTTCTTTGATTACAGAATCCTCCATTATTTTTTTTTAAAATAGGAATTGTGGGACTTTCCTTTTTTTTTTTTTTAATAAATTTTATTTATTTTTTATATTTCATTGATTTTTTACAGAGAGAAAGAGAGAGGGACAGATAGTTAGAAACATCGATGAGAGAGAATCATCGATCAGCTGCCTCTTGCACACCCCCTACTGGAGATGTGCCCGCAACCAAGGTACATGCCCTTGACCGGAATTGAACCCGGGACCTTTCAGTCCACAGGCCAACGCTCTATCCACTGAGCCAAACTGGTTTCGGCGATATATCCACCATTATTAACGGGTACACCTAGTACATTCAATTCTAAGCTCCTTCTTCTGTTCTATAAACTTAATGAATAAATGCAGACAAATATGTGCTGGAGATCCTTTTTAAAATTAATGAGGAAAGAATGCCTTATTTAAGTAGTTTGCTGATATATGATTAAAATAAAAAGGCCCTAGTTTGTAGGGCTTGCCAATTTATGTAATGGCCAATTTCAGGCTACCAACATCATCAAATCACTAAATTCTGAATTGCAAAAAGAAACACAGTAGCTCACCATTATAAAGTATTTTCACCATTCATGTAAAGTAGACATTAACCCTGAGGTTATAAATCTTAATAAAATAGTTAGGAAGTGGCAATTTTAAAAAAATTTATCTTTACTATTGAAAGTACACTAGACATTTGTACACTGGAAAGGCTCCCTCAGCCCAACCTGTGCCCTCCCACAGTCTAGGACCCCTCAGAGGATGTCCGCCTGCCAGCTGCTTAGGGGAGTGGGCCTAAGCCAGCAGGCAGATATCCCCCGAAGGATCTTTAGTGCTGCTGTAGAGGTGGGAGAGGCTCCCACCACCACAGCTGCGATTGCCAGCCATGAGCCTGGTTTCTGAGAGCACACTGACCACCAGGGGGCAGCTCCTGCATTGAGCGTCTGCCCTCTGGTGGTCAATGGGCATCATAGAGACTGGTCATTCCGCCATTAGGTTAATGTGCATATTAGCCTTTTGTTATATAGGATTATAGATGTCCTTTTTCCCCCCCAGGGAAATAATTTTTGAGTATTTATTATTTTTTGTTTTAAATATTATTTATTTCATTGTAATATGTAATTTAATTTTTAATAATGGCTGTATTTCACAGTCAGCTTTCATAATTCCAGAAAATAGAATAGTCTGACCCAGTTGGTGTGTCTCAGTGGGTGATAGTAAACCCATTCACCAAGAGGTTACTAGTTCAATTCCCAGTCAGGGCACATCTCTGGAGGTGCAGCAGTCAGCTAATAGATGTTTCTCTCTCATCAATGTTTCTATCTATCTCTCTCCCTTCCTCTCTCTCTAAAAATCAATAAAAACTTAAAAACTTTTTTTTTCCCCCTAAGAAAAGAAAAAAATTGTAACAGTCTCTTTGGAACCAACTCCAGCAAATACATCAATGGGATATTTAGCTAGTGGTAGGGAGAGATCATGTTCATCTACAGAAATGAAGTCAAACAGAAAATACAAAAAACTGGGGGGAAATATCGTCAATGTATATGAAAGACATTTAAATGTGTATTTTCTACCAAACACACATCTTAAATTTCTATGCAGGCAAACCTGATGTTCTTAATTTGAAGTCAGGACAATAAATCTTCCCCCCCCCCCCCCCCCCCCGATGATAATAGTTATCTATATGTTCTTCTTTTCTGTTTTGTTTTGTTTTTACGTTTAAATCTTTAAAACACTTGGACTTCATTTCTGTACATGATGAACATGATCTAACTTTGTCTCTCCCCACCACTAGCTAAATATCCCAACAAAGATACAAAATAAACCAATGGTGTGCTTGCTTGAGTTGCCCATTAAAAACAAATTGTTGATGTGAGACACGTTGATTTGTTGTTCCATTTATTTATGCATTTATTCTTTGATTCTTGCATGTGCCCTGACTGGAGATTGAACCTGCAACCTTCGAATGTCAGGACAGCACTCTAACCAACTTAGCTACTTGGCCAAGGCTTTTGACTATTTTTAAATTTGGTTGTCTTTTTTGTTGTTGTCTTTTTAAAAAAAATATATTTTATTGATTTTTTACAGAGAGGAAGGGAGAGAGAGAGAGAACTAGAAACGTCGATGAGAGAGAAACATCGACCAGCTGCCTCTTGCACACCCCCTACTGGGGATGTGCCCGCAACCAACGTACATGCCCCTGACCAGAATCGAACCTGGGACCTTTCAGTCCGCAGGTCGACACTCTACCACTGAGCCAAACCAGTTTCGGCTGTTTTTCAGTCTTTTATGTATTCTATATACCAGTCCCCTATCAGGTATATAATTTGCAAATATATTTTCCCATTCTCTGACTTGTTCTTTTACTTTTTAAAACGATAAATATATTTTATTGTTTTTTTACAGAGAGGAAGGGTGAGGGATAGAGAGCTAGAAACATTGATGAAAGAGAAACATCAACCAGCTGCCTCCTGAACACCCCCTACTGGGATGAGCCCACAACCAATGTACATGCCCTTGACCAGAATCGAACCTGGGACCATTCAGTCCGCAGGCCGACGCTCTATCCACTGAGCCAATCCAGTTTCAACTGTTTTTTCACTTTCTTGATGGTGTCTTTCGAGGCCTAAAAGATTTTTATTTTGATAAAGTTCAATTTGTCTGTTTGGTTTTTTGTTGCTTGTGCTTCTAGGACCATGAAGGTTAATATCAATATTTCCTTCTAAGAGTTTTATCAGTTTAGCTCCTCTATGATGCATTTTGAATTAATTTCTTTGCATTTGGATATTTAGTTGTCCCATCACAATTTGTTAAAAAAACAAAAAACAAAAAAAACTACTATTATCTCCCACTTTTTTGTGTGTGTGTGTATATATGTGTGTTTTTCAGGGTTCTCCCCCCCCCCCCCATTTTTTTAATTAAGGTATTACATGTGTACATATCTTCCCATATTATCTTCCACTTGAATGGCCTTGGCACTTGTTGAAAATTAATTGATTGTAAATGTAAAAGTTTATTTCTGAATTCTCTATTCTATTCCATTGATTTACATATCTCTCCTTATGTCTATACCACGGAGGGAGGGAGGGAGGGAGGAAAATATTATTGATCAGGTGCTCCTGCATCCGCCGACTGGGGATCGAGCCTGCAATCCAAGCATTTGCCCTCACCAGGAATCCAACCTCCTGGTTCATAGGTCCATGCTCAACCACTGAGCCATGCTGGTCAGGCCAGGGCATTCCCTTTAAATTTCTCTACTAAGTTTTTATGGTGTTTATGATAGTTTCAAAGATATTTGTACAAGTTTCACCACTTTGTTTACCTTGACAAATAAAAGTAATTCTTTTCTATTAAAAACAAACAAACAAATTTTCTCTTACTTAAACTTTAATAAGTCTGTGGGGGTTTTTTTAGTTTAAGTTTGGGGAATTTTGTTATAGGGAATACTCAGATTTCAATACTTAACACCTCCTATAATTTAAAAGCTGCATCCTCACATAATTAATTCTTAGCAAAATGCTATGGAGCCATGGTCTATAAGAGACAGTAGACGCTAAATAACCTTAGGAACAGTTAGTTTTACAGAGACTTCGCCAGTGATTCAAATTGAGAGTTGAAGATTAAAGTATTAGGTCTAGTAATAATTAATGTCGTTTTCTAATACTTTTTAAATCGAATTTATTTAAACAATACAACAAAATTTAATCAACAATATAGTTGCCGTTGTTTTCTACTACTTGTGCCCAACGCTCAGGAAGCATTTTAATCCCTCTGTTGTAAAATTCTTGTGATTTTGATGCAAAAAAATCGGTCAATGCATTTTTGAGGCATTCTTCATTATTAAATTTTTTTCCAAGAAGAAAGTTTTGCAAAGAATGAAACAAATGGTAATCGGAAGGGGCAATATCAGGAGAATATGCAGGTTGAGGGAGAACTTCCCATTCCAACTGGCGCAGTTTTTCAGCAGTGATTCTTGCAGTATGAGGTCGTGCGTTATCGTGGTGAAGAATTACGCCCTTCCGATTAATCGGCGCGGGTTCTTTTTCTCTTAAAGCTTGGGCTAACCTTTCCAGTTGGGCACTATACACTGCACTTGTAATGGTTTGGTTAGATGGTAAAAGTTCATAATGAAGAATTCCTTTAAAATTCCACCAAACACACAACATCACTTTTTTCGCATGCAAGTCAGGTTTTGGCGTGGGCTGCGGAGCCTCATTTTTGTCCAACCATTGAGGCCGCCTTTTCAAATTAACATACAGCACCCATTTTTCATCTCTGGTAACAATTTGCTCTAAAAACGGCAAACGGTTTTGACGAGAGAGGAGCGAACTGCAAATTGTGACTCTTTGATTACGGTTGTTGTCGGTCAACTCATGAGGAACCCATTTTCCAAACTTTTGGACTTTGCCAAGTGCACGCAATTGATTGGAAATTGTTTTCTGTGAATAATTTAAAGTTGTCGCAAGCTCTTGTTGGGTAATTTGAGGATTTTGCACCAAAAGAGCTTGAAGAGCTTCTTGATCAAAATTGCACACACGGCCTCGACCACTCTTGTCATCTAACGAAAAATTTCCCTCGCGAAATTTCTCAAACCAACGCTGGCATTTTCTGGCGCTAACTGCATCTTGACCAAGAGCACTACAGATGTTTTTTGCAGCCTCACTTGCTTTTCTTCCTAATTGGAACTCGTAAAGCATGCAGTGCCGAATATGCTCTTCATCCGCCATCTTCTTAGCCCTAGTTTTGCAACAAAAACCAAACCAAACACAAACTTTTTCAAGCAAAACTTGTTAATTGCACTTCACACGTTCTGTAGATACCATGTGTTTGAAGGTTATGTCAATACAAGTCAACGCCAAGCAAGATTTTAAACGAATGTTTAAAAACGACATTAATTATTACTAGACCTGATACTAGGTTTTACCATTTGCAGGTGCAGTGTTTTACCATTCTGTGATTCTATGAAGTGCTTTTAAAAGGAGAACATAATGTTATAATTAGAAGGAAATTGAAAAAAGACATTTGTAAAAAATGATTTTGAATGATACCAGAGATGATTTTTCTGTCGTCTGGGTTATGATTCAACAGTGCTAGTGACGAAAGTAGCACCAGCTAATTTGTGTGATATTTCAGTATCACTTGAGTTCCTAACTTGAATTTGAGAGTTATATAAGTTATCACATGGTGGGGGAGGGGGAAACAGGACGGTGTCTGTACTTCATGGAGATGTCAAATAGGTCTATTCTTCCTCAAAACTAGAAATGAAGCTTATTTTCTTAGAAGCTTTAATTTGTGATTGCAGAGGTAGAAGAGATGCAAAGATCATTTTATCCAGTACATTGAGTTAATACTCTAATAATTAATGATTCGTTCTTTCAGTATTATTATACAAAAGGAATATATTCGATTTCTCAAATTATTATAAAATTAATTTTGTAGAAAAATAATGCCTTATAATTTAGTGGGGAAGATTTGAGAAGTGATGCCTGTTGAAATTCATAATGAAATTCATAATAGAATAGGTTACTGAAGCATGTGCACAAAAGAGAAAGAGGGAGATATATTATTGATGGGGCAGGCTATTGGCATTTTTTCTTACGATCCTGGAGTGCTGGCTCCATAGTCTTCATTTAGTGGCTTGCCCTTTAGGCCAAAAGAGTTCTGTATCTAATACTAACTTTTTGCCCATTTCATTACATTTAGTTATCTTTCACTGCATGTTAAAACCATTATTAATCTTTCTTTAACATTTACAAAATCTCTGAGGATGACTGGGGATTCTTAAAGTGAGTTTACGAATTTTTTTTTAAATCCTAACTTTTTAAAATCAAAACTTGGCACCTGACTGGTGTGGCTCATTGACTGGTTGACTGTCGACTCAGGAACCTGGAGATTGAGGTTTGTTTCCCAGTCAGGGCACATGTCCTAGTTACTGACTTGATCCCCAGAAGGGGGGGTGCAGGAGGCAGCCGATTAATGATGTTTCTCTCTCATCGATCTTTCTCTCTCTAACCCTCTCCCTTCCTCTCTCTCTAAAATCAGTAAAAACTTATTTTTAAAAATTACTAAATATTTTCTAAAAGTCAAAACTTGGAATTGTACAATGTTTTAGGTAAGCATTTTAAAATTTACTAAAATGTTAGTAAAAGACATTGTGGTGTCTGGATAATGATGAGAAGTTTAATATTAAAGCCATGTGTGTTGTATAATTAACTATGAGCTTGATACTTTTCATAAAGATTATTGATTTATGACATACTGACAACTGTTTTATCTTTAAGACAATAATCAAGTCACTCCTTTTTTTTCCTGTTTGTTGCATTTTCAGTTTGGTAACATAACTGAAACCATTTATTTCCAAATAAACATCATAGTGAGGAATAGTAATGTCTGATGATAGCATATTTCCATTATAAAACCTGCAAGAAGAAAAATAATTTAAATTGAAAATCATTTATATATCTGTACCATTTTTCCTCCCGTCTACTCATTTTCTCATTTTATTTCTCAGGGTTTGGGTTTTAAAAACAAATCATTTTATTGTATCTTTCTCATTGAACTTTGTTCTTTAAAAAGTATTTGTTAAAATACTCTCCTGAAAGGGGAGATAATTTTATGGTTTGAAAGTCATTTTATGTTTTTTCTGTATTTGTTTATATAAAAAAGTTCTTACTTTCTCCAGAGATGTTGTTTGTAGAGTCAAATATATGGAAGATTCATCCCCTCACCCTTATAAAAGTTTAATTAGACATATGGAACATATTATTCCTCTCTCTTCTGGAGTTTTAATAACAAATAGGGGGTTAGCAGAAAGGCATCATAACAAAATGAGAAACCCGGAGAAGTGCATTTAGATGTTAATAAATAATTAAATTGGATGGACCGAGAAGAGTGTTTATTTACCTGTTGAAAAACTGCAACCCTGAGAAAAGTTAACGCAAAGTGATACTTTCTGAAAACCTGACCAAAGTAACAGGTGAGTTCTTTTAAATAGTTTAAATAACTGATTTCAATTAAGTAGTTGGGTTAATGTCCAGATTAAAATGTCAGAATAATTTTCTGAACCTAAATATAGGACCCTGCACCATTTTTATTGGTAACCTGGATAATAATATAGATGGCTTTGTCAAATTTCCAAATCAATAGGAGTTAGGAAAGTTGGCTATCATGGTAGCTGACAAATATTCAGACAGAACACTATAAGAATGGTAGGCAGAAATTGACAAGCAGAAATTTAGTAGGGCTAAATGTAGAGGTCTGAATTTAGAGTCATCTTTAAGTTAGCAAACATTTATTGAAGACCTGTGTACTTGGCTTTGAGCAGTGAGGGTACAGTTGGAACAAAATTAATATAATGTTAAATAGGAGAGCAGACATTAAATCTCTTGAGATAATGTATCTAGATTCACATTCTGCTACTTGTCTGTCTGACTGTAGGCAAGTTGCTTTAGTTCTTTGTGCCTGTTTCCTCTTCTGTAAAATAGGGATTATAAGTACCTATCTCAGGTTCTTGTGAGAATTAAATGAGATAAAACATGCAAAATACATAGTACCGTTTTGACCATAGTAAACACTCAATAAATTTTAGCTGTTTTTATTGTTATCTATTATTAACACTTACCATCGTTGTTTTATGGAGGAAAACAATGATTATGGTAACTAATCTAATTTGTGAGGCTAAAAAAGCATCCCTGACCTTGAAGAAGCTAGTACTTGACTCTTTGTAAACATATTACAGTTAAGATATACATACAGCTGAAACCGGTTTGGCTCAGTGGATAGAGCGTCGGTCTGCGGACTGAAGGGTCCCAGGTTCAATTCCAGTCAAGGCATGTACATTGGTTGCGGGCACATTCCCGGTGGGGGGTGTGCAGGAGGCAGCTGGTCGATGTTTCTCTCTCATCGACGTTTCTAGCTCTCTCTCTCTCCCTTCCTCTCTGTAAAAAATCAATAATATATATATATATATCATATATATGTATATATGATATATATTGTATATGATATACATACATACAGATAGGCACAGGATGCTTACTGTGGAAAGACATAGTGAGATACCCATGCCCTCTCTCAGTTTGTAGTTTCAAGGGAATGCTTTAAAAAAAAAATTAAATTCTTTATTGTTTAAAGTATTATATTACATAGGTCTCCTTCCCCCCCCATTGATCTCTCCCAGCCCCTCCCACCCCTCAGCACATGCCTGTACTCCCCTACTGTCTGTCCATTGGTTATGCTTATATGCATGTATGCAAGTCCTTTGTTCTCTCTTTTTTAAAAAATATATTTTATTGATTTTTTACAGAGGGGAAGAGAGAGGAATAGAGAGTTATAAACATCGATGAGAGAAAATCATGGATCAGCTGCCTCTTGCACACCCCCCACTGGGGATATGCCTGCAACCAAGGTACACGCCCTTGACCGGAATCGAACCTGGGACCCTTCAGTCCGCAGACCGACTCTCTACTACTGAGCCAAACCGGCTTCGGCCTTTGTTTGATCTCTTACCTCCCCCCGCCTCAACTCCTACCCTCCCCTGCCTTTCCTCTGAGGTTTGATTATCTGTTTGATTTTGATGATTCTAAGTTTCTGGACCTATTTTTGTTTTGTTTTATTTGAATCCTCATTCGAGGATATTTTTCCATTGATTTTCAGAGAGAGTGGAAGGGAGAGGGAGAGAGAGCGAGAGAACCAACCAATGTGAGAGAGACATCAATTGGTTGCCTCCCACATGCTCCCAACCAAGGCCAAGAGCCTGCAACCGTGGTACGTGCCCTTGACCAGAATCAAACCTGGGACCCTTCAGTCCACAGACCGACTCTCTATCCACTGAGCCAAACCGGCTAGGGCTCCCGATCTATTTTTGTTAATCAGTTTATGTTGTTCATTATATTTCACAAATGAGTGAGATCATGCTGTAAAAAAATCAAGGGAACGTGTCCTAACCAGTGTGGCTCAGTGGATAGAAAGTCGGCCTTTCAGACTCAAGGGGCCCAGGTTTGATTCCAGTCAAGGACATGTACCTTGGTTGCGGGCACATACCCAGCAGGGGGTGTGCAGGAGGCAGCTGATCGACATTTCTCTCTCATCGATGTTTCTAACTCTCTATCCCTCTCGCTTTCTCTCTGTAAAAAAAAAAAAAAAGTAAATAAAAATCAACTATATATATATTTATATATATATATATATATTTTTTTTTTTTAATCAAGGGAACACTTTTTAACAGCATTATATTGTGAAAGGTAACCCCTATAGTTATACAGTGTGTTTGTTTGTTTGTTTTAGTAAGCCAAATTAGGAGAGTGACATCTGAGTTAAATTTTTGTTGTGAAAGGTCAAAGGATGTGGGGGGCGGGGAGGACAGCTGAGATAGAGGAAAGTTCTTGTGTAAAGTCATGGGGACATGGAAGACCATGGTATGATTGAGAACTTAGAATTAGTTCATTATGACTAGTGTGAAAGATAAGAATAAGATGTGATTTCTGAGAGATGAGGATAAGAGGACCTTGTTTGCTATTTTTATTCCTTCAGATTTTATCTGAATCTAGGAAGCTATTAAATGAGTTAAACAGACGATTAAAATGATCAGGTTTATTTTTGTAAGATGCTCAGGCAGTGCTGAAGAGAGTGATTTGCAGGAATAACAAATCTAAAAACGGAGAAGGCAACTATAAGTTAATGCTACTGCTAGTGTGGACCACAAATTTCATTATGGGCCGCAGTGTGAAGAAAGTACCTTTCCTCATACTTGCTTGAGGCTCATCCTTAGACATTGAAAAACTTCTATGGCAGTTTTACATAGTTCATGGTTTATAACCTTTGCTGGACTTCTGTGTTCTTCAGCAAGTCTTACACTTGTTTCAAGCCAGTTCTTTAATCCTCTGCCCACGACAGCTATTTCAAACCTCTACCACACTCCTCACTCAAGTTCCTATTCCACCTCTTTCTCACTTTCCACAGATGACTTCATCCTCTATTTCAGAAGTGTGAGGGGTAGGGGGGGAAAGCCAAATAATGCAGGAACTAGATAACTTCCTGTTTCATCCACAGACAAAGATATTTGTCAATATTATGTATCTTTCCTTCATTTTTCTGTCTCTGGATCCTATTCTAGTTTTTCCTGGGTCTTTGTTCTATTATCTTCTCTCAGGTTTTCAATCTCTACTTCCCTTTAGTACCTTTCTCCATATCCTGTACACTTGTTCAAGGCTCACCCCCAAATTTAATCTTTATCATCATCTAGATCAGTGTTTCCCAACCTTCTCTCATGATGAGAATCACCTGGTGGAGTTGTTAAAACACAGATTCCTGAATCCCAACTAAGAAGTGCTAAACTAGAATTTTTGGGAACATATAGGTAAAATTGTATACTTAACTAGTGCTCTAAGACAGATTTTATATACAGAGCACTAAGTTAGGTATGCAATTTTACCTATATGTTCTCAAAAATTCTAGTTTAGCACTTCTTAGTTGGGATTCAGGAATCTGTGTTTTAACAACTCCACCAGGTGATTCTCATCATGAGAGAAGGTTGGGAAACACTGATCTAGATTACCAGCCTAGCTTCTTTCCTTCTTTTCTTAGCCAAGATCCTTGAAAGTTTAGTCTTCTGTTACTATCTCTACAACTTCACTTCTCATTTACTCCCAATCCACTGTAGTATGTTTGCTCCTTTCTTAACACATACCATACAGCTCAAAATCTCTGACAAATAAATGACCAGTGAACCGTTATTAACCTAGCAGCTACCAAATCCAATTGGCATAATTTGTTCGGTACTTATGGTTTTTGTTGCCTGTATCAATAATTTGATCCTTTTTTGTTGAATAGTATTTCATTTATATATCACAACTTTCTTATCTATTCACCTATTGATGGACATTTGGGCTTCCGGTTTGAGTAAATAACCTAGGAGTAAATACTGTGTCAAATGATAAGTATATGTTTAACTTTATAAGAAATTGCCAAACTGTTTCCCAAAGTGATTGCAACTTTGCATTTTCAACCGGCAATATATGAGAGTTCCATTTGCTCAACCTGCTCATGAGCACTTGCTGTTGTCCCTGCTAGCTCCCTACCCCTACATTTTAGCAATTTGTTTTAATATATGTTTCAGAAAGGGAGAGGGAGAGAGAAATAGAAACATCAGTGATGAGAGAGAATCGTTGATTGGCGGCCTCCTGCACGCCCTCAACTGGGGATCAAGCCCACAACCTGGGCATGTGCCCTTGACCGTAATGGAACCCGGGACCCTTCAGTACATGGGCCAATGCTCTATCCACTAAGCCAAACCAGTTAGGGCTAGCATTTAAGTAGATACCTAGTTCAGTCTCATTGTGGTTTTGCATTTTCCTAATGGTTAATGAGATTGAGCATCTATCTTGTCATGTGCTTGTTTATTTGCCATCTCTTTTTCTTTTTGGTAAAGTCAACAAAGTGAGTATAAGTATAAGGAAGGAAATAAAGATCAGGGCATAAATAAATAAAATATAATCTAAAAAGACAATATAAAAGATCAGTGAAACCAACAGCCGGTTTTTTTTAAAGATTAAACAAGGTTGATAAGCCTTTAACCAGGCTCATTAAGAAAAAAAAAAAAAGGAGGGGGCGGGGGTCCCAAATAAAATCAGAAATGAAAGAGAAGTATCAACTGACACCACAGAAATACAAAAGATTGTAAGAAAATATTACAAACAACTCCATGCCAACAAATTGGGCAATCTGGAAGAAATGGATAAATTCCTGGAACCATACAATATTCCAAGAATGAATCTAGAAGAAACAGAAAATTTGAATAGACTAATCACAGCCAATGAAATGGAACTAGGGGGAAAAAGATGCCCAACAAACAAAAGTTCTGGACCAGGTGGCTTTATATGTGAATTTTACTAAACATTTAAAAAAGAACTAACACCTGTCCTTTTTTAACTATTCCGAAAAATTCAAGAGGAGGGAAGACTCCCAGCCTATTTTACAAGGCCAGCATTATCCTATTTCTAAAATCAGATAAAGACAGTACAAAGAAAAAATATTATAGGCCAATCCTCAATGAACATAGATGCAGAAATCCTCAACAAAATATTCGCTAACCAAATTCAGCACTGCACCAGTCTGGCTTGTCCTCCTATGGGAGTGCACTGACCACTAGGGGACGGCTCCTGCATTAAGCATCTGCCCCTGGTGGTCAGTATGTGTCATAGTCAGTGGTTATTCTATTTAGTCGATTTGCATATTAGCCTTTTATTATATAGGATAGCCAAGATATGAAAGCAGCCCATGTACCCATCAATAGAAGAGTAGGTAAACAAGTGGTGGCACATACATACAATAGAATATGACTTGGCCATAAAAAAAAAATCTTATCATTTGTGACAGCATGGGTAGACCTAGAGGTTATTATGCTAAGTGATATAAGTCAGAGGAAGAAATACCGTATGAATCTAAAGGACAAAATAAATGAGCAAACAAAATAGAAACAGACTCATGGATATAGAGAATAGACTGATGGTTGCCAGAGGAGAGGGGACTTGGGATGTTGGGTAATAAAGGTGAAGGGGTTAATAAGTACAGATTGATAGTTACAGAATAGTCAGGGGGATGTAGAACATAAAATATAGTCAATAAGTAATAGCTATGTATGGTGCCACATAGATACTAGAAATATCTGAGGGAACACTGGAAAGTATGTGACTGTCTAACCACTATACAGTGGTGCCTCGCACAGCGAACGCTGCACACAACGAACTTCATTTCATGATTCACACAACGAAGTCGCCCGAGCTTCCACGACCGCTTTGCCTGAGCTTCCACGACTGCTTCGCCCGAGCTTCCACGATCGCTGCCGATGTATTGCATCCTTCCGCGCAGGCACTGCAGGCAGTCATTAGTCACTGCGCTTAACTTAAGCACGTATCTCGGCAATCGTTCTTCATTACGAATTAAATCACGCACGTATCACGGCAGTCGTCCTTTTAAGTTAAACTCAATATTTTTTTTTATATCATGGCTTCTAAAAAAAGCAGGAAGGTGATTTCTGTTGAAATGAAACAGGAAATACTAATTAGAAGGAGTGAATGTGGGGTAAAACAGTGTGACCTCGTCAAAGAGTTTGGCCTTAGCAAGACCACCATTTTCACCATTTTGACAAATAAGGATGCAATCAAATCAGCCAAAGTAGCCAAAGGAGTATCAAAACTATTTCATGAAAAACATAGGTCTTCAATCCACGAGGAAATGGAGAGGCTATTAGCGATTTGGATTAAGGACAGGCAGGTGAAAGGTGACGTAACAACCCAAGATATTATCTGTCACAAAGCCAAGAGAATTTATGACGATCTAAAGAAAAACGTCCCTGGAAGTAGCAGCAATCAAGATAATGAAGAAGAATTCAAAGCCAGCAAGGGGTGGTTTTTTAGATTTAAGAAAAGGCGTTACTATGCATGGTGAGGCTGGCAGTGCTGACAAGAAAGAAGCAGAAAAGTTCTCTATTAACTTTCAAAAATGTATTAAGGATGAAGGATACTGCCCACAACAAGTGTTCAATGCCGATGAAACAGGTCTTTTCTGGAAAAGAATGCCGAGCAGAACCTTCATTACAAAAGAGGAGAAGAAATTGCCAGGACACAAAGCCATGAAGGACAGACTTACCCTTATGTTTTCGTCTAATGCCAGCGGAGACCTCAAGATCAAACCTCTATTGGTTTATCACTCTGAAAATCCAAGAATTTTCAAGAAAAATAACATTATTAAGTCCAAACTGCCCGTCCATTGGAAGTCCAATCAAAAAGCCTGGGTGACCCAAGTTATCTTCAACGAATGGATTCTGGAAACCTTTGCTCCTGCCGTGAAGAAGTTCTTGCTGGAAAAAGAACTGCCGCTCAAAGCCCTTCTGATAGTACTTGACAATGCCCCTTCTCACCCAAAAGACCTAGAGGAAATATTGCAGGAAAATTATCCTTTTATCAAGGTGCAGTATTTGCCACCAAACACCACATCCATTCTTCAGCCAATGGATCAGCAAGTTATTGCGAACTTTAAAAAACTCTACACTAGAGCCCTCTTTAATAAGGTGTTTGAAGAATGCGAGTTTGGTGGAAACAATATGACTGTCCGAAAGTTTTGGAAGGAGAAATTTGATGTCCTTATGGCAATACGACTTATACAGAAGGCCTGGGAAGAAGTGTCACAAAGGACCCTCATTTCTGCTTGGAAGATGCTTGTGCCTTCGTGGACCCAGGAAGAAGCAGTAGTTGATGACACAGAAGTGGTGAAGGACATCATCACAGTGGCCCAAAGGTTGGAATTAGAAGTAGAGGAAGAGGATGTAGAGGAGCTTATTGAGGAACACGAAGAAGAGCTGACAACTGAAGAGCTCCAAGCACTTCTGGTCCAGCAACAGGACAATGCTCAAAGGGAAGCGTCATCTGATAACAAGGAGCAACAATCAAACAATCAACCAATCCCAACTGCTGACATCAAGAACATCCTGGTCAAATGGAAAGCAGTTCAGGAGTTTACCAATGCCCACTATCCGGATTCAGCTGAAGCAAACAGGATCAACGATCTTTACTCCGATACTCTTGTCCGTTATTTCCGGCAGATGTTGGAGAAAAGAGAAAAACAAACGACTTTGGACAGGTTTTTCATGAAACCATCGGCCAAAAAGCAGAAAATGGATGAAGATGTGCAAGATTCAGTAGACTCTACTTAGTCTGTCTTAAAATTATGTTTTTAGATGTATCTAAATAAAAATAATAACAAAAAATTTATCTTTTTTTATGTCATCTTAGCATATTTTATGCTACAGAACGAATTATTTTTTTTAACATGTATTGTTATGGGAAAACGCGTTTCACATAACGAACTTTTCGCATAACAAACTTGCTCCTGGAACGAATTAAGTTCGTTGTGTGAGGCACCACTGTACACCTAAAACTAATGCAAAATATTAAATGTAAACTGTAATTGAAAAATAAAATTTTAAATTAAAAAAAGTTTTTTTGTTGTTTTCCTCTTACCCAAGTGGCAAGTTTGATCCTCCTCCCACTGTGTCTGGGGATAAAAGGGGCTCAGGATGTTTTCTTTCTTAGCAAGAGCGTATCCCTTTTTTGAACCTTAGTTCATTTACATTTCTTTGAATTCTCAAACTTCATTTATTCAACCAACAAACAAACTATGATATTGTTTATTCAACCTTTTATAGTTAAGGAAAAGTACCTTGGTAATGTCTACATCCTTATTGGAAATGGTTAAATGGCTTCCAGTTTTCTTTGTTCAGTGTTTTGGTATGCCTTTCAGCTTCTCAGCTTCTGTTTTATAATCCTTTTACTCTTTTACTGCTATTATCCTTTTACTGTCAACATTTCTGTGTGCTTATATTTTATGTCTCTGATAAACAACATATACTTAAATTTTGTATCTAGTCTGGCAATTGCTTACATGAGTACTACTCTTTGGATTTATCTATATTATCTTTTGTTATATTTTCTTTATATCTTGCCTTACATGTTTCTTATCTTTACTTGCTTTTTAATTGCTTGAGATGTCTCACCCCTTACTCTAATTTGTACGTTTCACACATGAGTTTGGTTCTTTCAGTTGCCCTAGGAATTTTAACACTCATATTTAAAGTCCATATGGTATTGCTGTATATTGTCTATTTTCAAATCTGCCAGGTCAGTTTTAATACTCTCCTATTTCTGCATTATACTTTTCTATTTTTTTTTCTTCAAACATATAAAAAATACTTACTTTATACTGTGCATCTGATAATTCTGTTTTCTGCAGCTTTGCGGTTTAATTCTATAGTTTGCAAATTATTGGCTTTACTCATGTGTTTCTTGTGAGCTCAGGGTTTTTGGAACTTTATTTGTTGTGGTGTGTTTGTGTGTGTTAACCCTTACCCGAGGATATTTTTTCCATTGCTTTTTCAGAGACTGTGGAAGGGAGATGAGGGAGGAAGAAAGAGAGTGAGAGAAACATCAATATGAGAGAGACACATCAACTGGTTGCTTCCCACAAGGAGCAAACCTGCAAATCAGGTACATGTCCTTCACCAGGAATTGAACCTGCAACCCTTCAGTATGTGGGTTGATGCTCTAATCCCTGAGTGACACTGACAAGGGAATTTGTTGTAATTTTTTGAGGCTATGAAACAGATTTTTTAAAAATAATATTTTATTAATTTTCCACAGAGAGGAAGGGAGAGGGACAGAGAACTAGAAATATCCATGAGAGAGAAACATCGACCAGCTGCCTCCCGCACACACCCCACCAGGGATGTGCCTGCAACCAGTGTACATGCCCTTGACTAGAATCGAACCCGGGACCCTTCAGTCTGCAGACCGATGCTCTATCCACTGAGCCAAACCAGTTTCGGCTGAAACACATTTTTTTTCCAGAGTAATTTGAGTGTCTAAGAGTATCACCAACTTTTAAGTACATTTTTTACCATAGTTTTCCAGGCCACATACTAGTTTGAATTCCACCCCTGCATGGGTGCAGATTTATGGTTAAGAATTTGCAGTGAAAACATGTTCCTGTTTAATTGTCTACAGGGAACCAAAGCCAATAAAGACCCTTCTTCCTATCGTCTCTCTCTGCAGAATGATTTTTTTCCTATTTTGTCATTAAGAATGCAGCCATTTGGAGAGTTTTGGCATATTTATACAAGTGTTGTTAATCCTATCTGTCTCCATGGTATGGCCAGAGATAGTCTCTTGTTATTTCAGCAAGTAGCCCATGAAAGCCTAGACCTTTGTCCCCTAAAAATTGGCCGGTAACTACAAGGAAAACTCCGGTTGTAGTGTTCCTTATTCTTGTGAATTTATGTTTTCTTCTTGTTTCTGGCCTCAGGTGTTTTTTTTGCTTCCCTCTCCCAACCCTTCAAGGTTAGTTCCTGCACCTCAGTCCTGCAATTGAGACCAAAACTTCCCCACACCAGTATCCTAAGCCTCTTGCAGGTCCCAGACAGGGACGGAACTGAACATTTGGGCTGTGTACAGTGTTGAAGGAACGATTGTCCTCAGCTTTGTTGAAAGCTTTTCCCTTGATAGTATTATTGGAGAAGTAAAGGAATTCACTAAGATATATTTTACCCATCATTTTTAAGTACATTCTTCAACCTGATTTCCTCTTACTCTATAATACACGGTGTATCTTTTTGGGAGTTACATTTGGTGTTTTAGAAGTGTGACAAGATATAGTATAAGTAGAAAAGTAAAGTCTATATTTAGTCCTAGCTCCAAGCTTGGAATGTCCTTCCCTTACTTCCATACTACTCCACCCACTTCACTCTAGGTGATTATCCCCTTCTGGTTCAACTTCCACTTCATCTATCTAAGCCCCCAGATAGAATGAACTAATTTATCTCTTACATTTGTTTCCATACTGATATATACGTATATCTTACAGAGAGGTATTTCAGCTCATGGAAGGGTAGATGGTACTGTGCTGTCATTGGGAAACAGATGTAGTAAGGCCATGTAGGTATATTTGAGGAATAACTATGGCAGTGGAATAGCATATATGTAGAGGAGAAGGAAGCTAAAGCTAGAAACAGATTGAGTGTTAGCATTTTTGTTTTCAAACTTTTTGAACAAGAAAGTGTATTTGTTTGCATTAGATAAATATATTAATAATTAGGCAGATGGTTAGAGTGGATGATCTCTAAGATTCCTTTTAGTATTATGAGTTTATAACCCATGATGAGATTGGGCGTTGGACATGTCACCTTTGTGGTGTCAGCTCAAGAGATTTAGTCATTGGTCAAAGTTTTTGGCTTAATAAAATGAATGAGGTCACCAAGGAAGAAGACTTAGAGTATGCCCATATTAAGGAAGTGGTTCCCTCTTCCTTTTTTCCCCTCTTAGAATTGAATTTGAAGGAATCTAGGCGGTTTTGGGTTTAGAGGTTACTGAGATTTACTGGTTGCATCCATGTGGTTCAGCATGATATTCTGTCCTATTTCCTGTTCATTAGTAATTGGATCTAGAGGCTTGTTCACATTCGTGTTTGGTGTGTGTGTGTGTGTGTGTGTGTGTGTTTCATGTGTAGGCATGATTACTTCACTAGGCAGTGGTGTGTACTTAATCAGGTGGCATATATATTGAATTGCCTTTCCTTTTGTGATATTAGTAAACATTATTGATTAATACCTAGAGCCATTGGTTCTTTAAGGTTTGTAAAATGGTGATAGTCTCATTCTACCATTCCCTCTTCTTAGCTGCAATGCTTCTTTAAAGTGAAACTTCACCTTTGATTACATTTGGTATGTATATTTATATAGGAAAGGTAGGATAAATCCATGACTTATTCTCTTGATCCATTTAAAAAATAATAAATTGGTTCATCAACATCTTCTACCAGTGACAAGTTATATTATTAACATGAATTTAAACATATATGATATTTTTATTTCATTGCAATTACAGTCAAACGTCATTTCTTGAATGTCTCCCATCTCAGAAAAAAAATGTCTCGATAGTCAACCAAAAGTTCAACCTGACAATCCTTTCATGCTGATACCTCAACATGGCAAAAAAAATCTCTCTTAGGCAACAAACAAAGCAGAGAATGCTTTTGTTGCTGGCGACAATTAGCACAATTTTAAAACATAAAGAGGCCATCCAGCATGCCGAGGATGTGTAAGTGCTCACAAAACAGCAATCAGAGGCAATTGAATTGGTAGAAAAACTGTTGTTGATTGGATAAACTGATTTTGAGGTAAGTTCTATAAGATTTTCAGATAAATTCACCCAGTTGGTAACATATCTTTATTTTCTTAATTGTGTCTTTTGAAGATCAGAATATCTTCACTTCAATGACTTCAATTTTTCAGGGGTTTTTTTTTTTATGTGGATCATGAGTATTTTTATGATTCTATAACTCTTTGCTTTGTTATTTTAGGCTCACCTTCCAGCCAATTTCCCTCCTCTGCTGGCCTGGTCACCCCTAACTGCCCTCCCCTGAAGGCTTGATCGCCTCCCTTGCAGGCCTGGTTTCTCTCAACTGCCCTCTCCTCCTGGCCATCTTGTGGTGGCCATCTTGTGTCCACATAGCGGCAGGATCTTTGACCTTAGGGGTGCAGCAATCTTGTGTGTTGGAGTGATGGTCAATTTGCATATTACTCTTTTATTAGATAGGATAGAGCAGCGTTTTTCAACCGCTGTTCCGCGGCATACTAGTGTGCCGCGAGATGTTGCCTGGTGTGCCGTAGGTGCAGACAAGACAAGAATTTTATAATTTTTCACTATATTGTTTACTTAAAATTTCATAATAAAGTAATTATAAAATACTTTCTTTGTGTTTATTTGATTCCTATTCAAGAGAATTACTTTATATATAGTCAATATAGGCACAGAGTTAAATTTTTTAACATTTTCTAATGGTGGTGTGCCTCGTGATTTTTTTCATGAAACAAGTGTGCCTTTGCCCAAAAAAGGTTGAAAAACACTGGGATAGAGGCCTAGTGCACGGGTGGGGGCCAGCTGGTTTGCCCTGAAGGGTGTCCCAGATCAGGGTAGGGGTTCACTTGGGGCATGGGGCAGCCTGGGCGAGGGGCCTGTGTGTCCCGGCCAGCGGGACAACAACGGGGGCATGCAGGAACCACCTAAAAGAATGAAACAAACAAGGAACGCGAAAGAATGAAGGCAAGACAAGGTTCTGATCAAGCCTCAAATTTTATTCTCTGAAATGGCTGTATTTATACAGCAGAGACAAAGCGGGGCAGGGCCACCCATTCAGAGGGGTCCCTGGCAGTGTCCATGGGGGAGGATCAGGAAGGGGAAGTTGCAAAGATGTTAACATTCCAAGGTGCAACATTCCAAGGCTGGGCTATCTAGGGGGGAGGATCAGGAAGGGGAAGAGGCAGGAAGACAGGAAGATGCTAAGACCCAGGTTAATCTTATCTTCTGGCCAAGCCCTCAGGGCACCGCATAACTTCTGCTAGAAGGAACTTAATTCTATTTCCCTAAGACTGAGTTGCTTGCCTCAACTCTGCTGGCTCCCAACACCTGTGGTGGTTTGCAAGCCAGCCATGCCCCCTGGCGACCAAAGCGGAGGCCCTGATATCTGGAATTTATTTACCTTCTACAATTGAAACTTTGTAGCCTGGAGTGGAGCCAAGCCTCCTACTCGCTCCTTGCTCCTTGCTCCTTGCTCCTTGCTCCTTGCTCCTTGCTCCTTGCTCCTTGCTCCTTGCTCCTTGCTCCTTGCTCCGTGGCCGGCAGCCATTTCTATTGGGACTTATGTACCTTCTATAATTGAAACTTTGTAGCCTTAAGCAGAGGCCTGGGCCTGCCAGGGTGCGCAGAATGCTTTGCTTCCTCCGTTGTCAGGGGCAACCCTAGCTGCTCTCTCTAGCTCTGTGCCTGCTGCCATTTCTGTTTGGATTTGTTTACTTTCTATAATTGAAACTTTGTAGCCTTGAGTGGAGGCCTAGGCTGGCAAGAGCAGGGGGGAAACTTGGCTTCTTACGTTGCCTGGGAAACCCAAGCCTCCCTCCTGCTCTTGTGTCTGTAGCCATCTTGGTTGGGTTTATTTGCATACTCGCTCTGATTGGCTGGTGGGTGTAGCGGAGTGATGGTTAATTTGCATATTACTCTTTTATTAGGTAGTATTATTCCTGTGTTCTTCATTTCTTTGTTTAGATCCAGGTTTTTGCCTGGCATTGTCCTTCAGTTTATGGACCTCCTTTATCACATCTCATGGTGCAAGTCTGCTGGTAATGAATTCTTTCAGTTTTTGCATATCTGAAAATGCCTTTATCTTCAGTTTTGAAAGTTATTTTTGTTTGATATGGAATTCTAGGGTGACAACTTTCTTCATTTGAGTACTTTAAGGATATTGCTCTGTTTTCTAGATTTCATTGTTTTCTATGAGAAATCTGCTATAACCTTATCTTTGTCCTTCTATATGTAATGTGACTATTCTCTGCTTTTAAGATTTTTCTTTTCATTGATAGTTTTAAGCAATTTTTTTTCATTTTGAGATAATTGATATATAGCATTGTATAAGTTTAAAGTATACAGTTTAATAACGACATATACATTGTGAAATGATTACCTTATTAACACTCATCTCATATATAAGGGTAGATACAAAAATAAAGAACAAAGGAAAATGATTTACTCTTTTAGCAGCTTTCAAATATACCATATAGCTATGTTAACAATACATCACACTGTCAGTACTTATAACTGAAAATTTGTACCTTTGAAAACTTGCATTCAATTCCCCACCCTATTCCCCACCTGGCTTTAAGCAATTTGATTATATGTTTTGATATAATTTTCTTCATGTTTCTTCTTCATTGAACTTCTTGGATATGTGGGTTTATGGTTTATTTATATAGTGGAATGCTGTGCTATCCATAAAATGAGTGAATTAGATCTAGATGGATCAACATGAATAAATTTTTTTAAAATATATTTTTATTGATTTTTTTACAAAGAGGAAGGGAGAGAGATAGCTAGAAACGTCAATGAGAGAGAAACACCGACCAGCTGCCTCTTGCACACCCCCCACCGGGGATGTGCCCGCAACCAACGTACATGCCTCTGACCGGAATCGAACCTGGGACCCTTCAGTCCGCAAACCGATGCTCTACCACTGAGCCAAACCAGTTTTGGCAACATGAATGTATTTTAAAAACAAGGTTGATCTTAGAGGAAAGCAAATTATATGGAAAAGTTTAGACCCGTGTGATGCCACTTGTGTAAATTTTTAAAAAGTCATATGTTTATATGGATACAGTAATAAGTATCAAAAAATTTTAAGTATGAATATCAAGGATTCACACTAGAGTCAGCATAATAGTTACACAGGGAGAAGCAGTCTGTTGATGGACAAGCAGTCTATTGATTCATAGATAGCATTTAATGTTTTAATAGAAGGTATCTGAAGCAGATGTGGCAAACATTTTATCTAGGTAGTTAAGTACTGGAATATCTCATTATTTACAGAAATATATATTATCAATGATTTGAACAAATGTCAATATAGTTCTTAAAGCTTCTGTGGCTTTGTTTTATTAAAACAACAAATCCCGCAAATGTGATACATGCGGTAAGTTACATTTCAGTAATCTGAACCAAAATAATCAAATAAATTATTCTTATAGCTGTAGCACCTATTTCCTAATAGTCGCCTTTAAAAAATATAACAGTAACTAAAATTATCATAGTACTCTGTAAAATGAGACTGTTCTGTGGGGCCATTCCTTTTCCTGTAGGAAGATTCTATTGATTTTATTTTAAGGTACCCCAGAAAACACATGGCAGGTTCTATGGCATTTAATCCAAGTAAAACAGATCATACTGGGTATTGTCTCTCTCCTCGCTCCCTTCCTGCAAAGTAATGTGCTTATTAAATATCCTAACATATAAGAAGCCAGGGGACGTCAGGACCGAAACAACTTAATGGATGACCAAACAGTAGGCTGTATGGGGCGCCAAGGCCAGCAGGGGGGTTAGTGAGGGATGACCAAACCACTGAACAGCAGACTGCATGGGGCAACCAGACCGGCAGGCAGGGGTGGTTAGGGGCAATCAGCAGGGGGAGTGGGCAGTTAGGAGTCATCAGGAAGGCAGGCAGGTGTGCAGTTAGGAGCCAGTGGTCCCGGATTGTGAGAGGATGTCCAGGATTGGGGAAGGTGTAGGCTGGGCTGAGGGGACCCCTCCCTATGCATGAATTTCATGCACTGGGTTTCTAGTCTTCCAAAATAAAAAGCCTTTGTCATGCTGGCATTGAATTTTCTTTTTCTTTTGACAACTAGCCTATTTTTTATGTCCTGAATGCCATCTTATCATCTTTTGAAATGTTGACAGGTAGGTACCCCTTATTGAACAAGAAAAACCTAGAAATCATTAAACTAACAATATACAAGTGTCCTTAAATGTGCTGCCAAAAGCAAAAACTCTTTGGATTGATGACATGCAACACCTGCACAGTGGCTTTTCTTTCCCATTTTTAAAGTAAAATGTCCCCCTGTCAGGACCAACTTTTCTTTGGTCTCGTGCTTCCAGTCATAATGCATTAAGATTGATGTGTTGCCCAGCTGGCATGGATAGTGGTTGAGCATCAACCTATGAACCAAGATGTCACAGTTCACTTCATGTCAGTGCACGTCCCCGGGTTGCGGGCTTGACGTCAACTCCAGTGTAGGGAATGCAGGAGACAGCTCATCATTGATGTTTCCATCTCTCTCTATTTCTCCCTTTTTCTCTGAAATCAATACAAAATATATATATTTTTAAAAAGGTTGGTATGTTGCTTATAGCTTTAAAAGGGTGGTTGGGGGCCGAAACCGGTTTAGCTCAGTGGTTGAGCATCGGTCTGCGGACTGAGGGGTCCCAGGTTCGATTCCGGTCAAGGGCATGTACATTGTTGCGGGCACATCCCCAGTGGGGGGTGTGCAGGAGGCAGCTGGTCAATGTTTCTCTCTCATTGACATTTCTATCTCTCTATCTCTCTCCCTCCTCTCTGTAAAATATCAATAATATATATATATTTTTTTTTTTTTTTAAAAAGGGTGGTTGGGGGAGGAGAGGGAGAATGCAGGGTTAGGGATTTGGAAGGCTTGTCAGGATTTCTGTCTTAGGATAAGAATGTAGATTACTGAAATGTAAAATTAGCAGTTTCAGAAATCTTGTGGATATACATATTTCCTTACAACAAATAAAAACAAACCTAGAACATTTACAGTACTTAGTATGTGGTAGTCTTTCCATTGGTATTACTTACTTTTATCTTTAGAGGAAGTTGTAATTTGCATGGGAATTTTCTCATTCCCATTAACTATGTACACATTTGGAACAGTATTTGAGAATTTCTCTTTCCCTTATTAAGGATATTTTATCCTTAAGTCAGTGAACAATCATATATAATAAAAGCTTAATATGCTAAGTGTCTGCTCATCCAACTGGCCGTTCAACCAATCAAAGAGTAATATGCTAATGATATGCTAAGGCCGCTCAACTGCTCACTTGATGTGCACTGACTACCAGGGGGGCAGACCCCTTGACCTGTAGGTTAGCTTGCTGCTGGAGCCCAGCTGATCGGGACTGAGCAAGATGGGCCTGATATGCCCTGGAGCCCTGCCGTGGTTCCTCCTTGGCTGGCCAACCTCCCACATCCCTTCCCAACTTCGATCATGTACCATTGGGGTCCCTCAACCTGGCCTACACCCTCTCACAATCTGGGACTCCTTGGGGGATGTCAGAGAGCTGGTTTCAGCCTGATGGCAGAATGACTGGTCACTATGACACATACTTACCACCAGAGGGGCAGATGCTCAATGCAGGAGCTGGCCTCTGGTGGTCAGTGCACTCCACAGGGGGAGCACCGCTCAGCATAGGCTCACAGCTGGTGACCACAGCGACAGTGGTGGGAGCTTCTCCCATCTCCAAGGCAGCACTAAGGGTGGGGGAGCAGGACTAAGCTGTCAATCGGAGATCCCCTGAGAGGACCCCCCCCCCTCAAGTGCATGAATTTCGTGCACTGGGCCTCTAGTATTTTTTTAAACTCCTTGTTTTCTAACCAGACTTACATTAGTAGAGCCCTTCCTTTCAACAAATACCTACTGTGTAACAATTGGCATAGAGATAAAGGTGAAACAAAACAGACTGCACTGTCTTATATACTGTAGAAACAGCTAAGTAATGAAATGGTTTGGCTTTTGTTATATTTTTTTAAGTTTTCCTAAACCAGATTTCTGAGAAATGCTCTCTCTCAACTAACAAATAATAATTGGCCCCTAAGGCAGGTGGGGGTGGTGGGGGAGGGGATAGGAGGGAACATATATTAATGAAACAAAGAGTTTTCGTTTGTTTGAAATATTCTTGTGACTAGATGCTGGGGAAATATACAATGGGTTTCTTAAATATAATTTTGGCTCTGAAATACATACATACTTAATGAAACCAAAATAGAGTGCTTATGAAGTAAGCTGATGTATATATAATAGCATTCCCAAAAGTAGAGTTTTTGTGGGTAGTCGCCATTAACTCTCCCTTCATGTCCTCACTGTGTACTCCCCTTAATTTACTCTATAGGCATACCAAAAAGAAGAATTCTGTGAAAAATAATTGTAGTCAAAGGGATCTTTAGAAAAGTATAGATAGATTTGTAATTGCTGCTTCATAGAACTTGAGTTCAGAGAGGTCAACCTGGTATTATTTGCCTTGGCCAGGGTGGCTCAGTTGGGTGGAGAGTCATCCCTGTACACTGAAAGGTCTCCGGTTCTATTCCTGGTCAGGGCACATATACTCAGGTTGTGAGTTGGGGGGAGTGCATACTGGAGGCAACCAATCATTATTTCTCTCGCTCCTTCTTTCCCTTCCTCTCTCTATAAAATCTTTTTTTTTTTTTTTTTAAAGAACACATACTGTAGTGTACAACAGACTTTAATCAATCCCAGTTCTGCCACTTATTTCCTATGACCCAAGACAAATTTGTTAACTTCTCTATGCATCCATTTTCCTTTTTGAAAAATGAAGGTAACAATCATGCCCATGAAATTGCACATCAAAGGCTCTCACTATTCATTTATTTCATTTATTCAGCTAATTTATTGATGTTGTACTAGACTCTTTAATGGTTTCTGCTAGGGTTAATAATTGATGAACATTGTGTCAGGCTTTATTCAGCTGTTAGACTGCCTAAGTCAGCATATGGTCTACATTACTGCACATTAGAATTACAGCCTAACGTCTCTAAAAAGAGAATGACAAGAAAGATCACAAAACAAAAATGGCTATTGTTCACTAACAATGATAGCAGAAAGAAGCTGTAATATTTTTACTAGAATATGATAGATTCACAAGTTTGCCAGTAGCAGTGATATTCTTATGAAATTCTTATGTGAACAAGTAAAATGATTTGTTTTTATTTGTGTGAGGTGAAATTAAGCTCTCTGAAAAAGCTATAATTTTTCACAACTTCCTAGGGTTTGCTACATAGGAAATGGTTAGAATCTTTTTTCAGATTTCTGGACAAAAACATCATCAAAACCAAAGTAGTTTCAAAACTAAGAGGTTTGAAAATTGATGTCCAATTGTTTCTGTCTATACTAGGAACCTAAAAGCAAGAACATATTTTAGTAATGCCACCTTTTTTCTTTTGCACCTTTGAAATGACCATGGATATATGCATTTGTAAATAGTGCATTGTTAACCCAGCTATCATCACTTGTCCTTTGTTGACTGGCTCCAACACTTTCATACCAGAAAGGAAGGGAGTTCATCCTGATAGTGTATAATATAAGGCCAGTAATGAAAAGATTAAATATCTGAAGAGGATTGTTTTAAACACTGCCATCTCCTGTGAGTTTGTTGAAGGAGCACATTACAGTGTTTGTGATCTGTCAGGTGAAGAGAAGGAGAGACGAAAGCTAATATTTCTATACAAGTGAAAAATGAGCGCCTAGTAAAGGTTGGTCTAAGAGTTGGATCTTACAGAAATTCAGCTCAGACTCTAGCAAGAAGACTTGTTGGCTCATATGACCAGACCTCAAGATGGATAGAAGTAAAACTAGTCTTAGGTATTTTTGAAATGTAAGACTTAGATATTATTAGGATTTTTGTCTCCTTTATCTTTCTCTGCAAATTGTGATTGCTTTCTCCATGGCAAAGGCAGCTCTCAGTACACACCCTAATAGCTCTTTAACCAAAGAATGGGAACTTCTCCCAGCTCCGATTTTTTAATTTCCTAAGAAGTCTTTTTGGATAGTGAGAGTTGTGATCTGCTTATTAGAATAATATGAGAAAGAACATTGGGAATGCACAAATAATATCCCTTGGGAATTTCATGTGGAAATTTTTGCTGTGTGTGCTAGGAAAGAAGAGACTGAGTTTTACTTATGGTGCTGTTAAATGACACACCATATTACCTGCCTCTCTGTCCTATCCTCCTGTTTTATCTCCCTCTCTCTCTTAAGCAGTATAGCAGCCCTCCAACTAGGAGAGTAGTCAACTTGACAGTGGCCTGGACCCTAGGGAAGACTGCTGACCATTGTTCATGGCATTATATCTGATTCATTCTATTAGATTAGTAGCTTCTACATGGGATGGAAATTATTTTACTCCCTTCTGCCCTCCTCTTAGCCCCTCCTCCCCTGCCTCCCCACTGTAAGTCACACAGTTGTGAAAGAAATTAAGAGCTTTTTGGAAAAGAAGCATCTCTCACTTAGAGAGTAAAGGATACTCCTTCTCAGGATTGTAGTATAATTATATCCTCCAATCTTTAGGGGTTTTATTATAAAGAAAGCGGCCAGTGAAATTCACTTCTTGATCAGAATAGTATAAAGTGTCACATAATTCCAAATTTTCTGTAGTTAAAATAATAGAGTTGAAATGATTATCCCATTAAGCATCCCCTTTCCCACCTGCTTCCCTGGGTTGCATCAATCCTTAAAGTTGCATTTAAAAATTACATCAATAGTACAGCCACTATAAGTATTCCAGGATTTCCTGAAATAGCTGGCTCAAATAGAAAAATCATCCTTCCCTAAGTATGTTCTTGTCCTTTTCTCTTGGTTGTGTAGTCTGTTGCAATTATCTTAAAACCATAAAATTAAAATGGAGAATTTAACTTTTCCAAAATTTCCCATGTGTTTCTCCAAGTCTCTCTCATGAATGAAGTATAATTGCACATTCATGTTGGTACCTTACTTATTACATAACGATACTAAAAAATGGTTAGAACAAGCATTCTTTTATAGGTTAAGAATATACTTTTTTTAAAATAAATTGAAAATGCATGGTAGCTACTTAACTGATTTTAGAATAATCTGGTTTAAACAAGCATTCTGGACTTCATACCAACTCACTAAAAAATAGGAATTAATTTTGAAGAGGATTTCAGAATGCCTAAGTCCTTGATCTACTATATAAAGTTTTAATTACACATAAAAAAGCAAGTACAATATAGTTTACTTCTAGCCTTGCTTAAATAATTAAGCCTAGAAAATGTAGTCTGACCACTATCTTGCAGAATTATTATTGTGACACATTTGGTATATGCTTGAGTTATTTTAATTAAATGTTCCTATATTATTTAAAATCTTCCTACAGTATGACCTCAGATCTCTAGACCTAAGGGTTATATAAACAAAGGAGCATTGAGAAAAGAGAAAATGTCTGTCAAAGATTGCATTTGGGCTGAGAAGTTATATTCTTTAATGTTTTTCTGGTTTCTTTATTAATAGTGCTTATAATTCTTATATAGTTAAATTTTAAACTTTTATGACTTTTGCTCCTTATACTTGGAAATGTCTTGCCCATTTGAAGAGTATATAAATATTCACTTCAGGAATTTTATTTTCTCTGGTGATTTTATGGCTTTATTTTCTACTTTCAAGTGTTCAATCTATCTGTTTGTTTGTTTGTTTTGGCATAAAATATATTGTAAAGATACAACTCCCCCTCCAATTAATTAGTTGTTCCAGCACCATTTATTGCATAATATATTCTTTCCCTATTGATTTGAAATGTGCTTATCATTCTCTAAAATCTTATATCTAACTAGAGGCCTGATGCACGAAAATTTGTGCAAGAGTAGGCCTTCTTTCCTCTGGCTTCCCTACGGCACCCAGGACCCAGGCTGCTTCCCTCTTTGACAGGAAGGATGTCTGGTCTAATTAGCATATTATTCTTTTATTACCCTGTTTCAGAATTTTCTACTTTTTAATATGTATCTGTTCTAATACCATGCATGCTATAATATTGCAATTTTTATAGCTTTTTAACTCATAGCTTGTTATATTTTATATGTGGAAATCAAAATATCTTCTTAGCCGAAACCGGTTTGGCTCAGTGGATAGAGCACTGGCCTGTGGACTGAAAGGTCCCGGGTTTGATTCCGGTCAAGGGCATGTACCTTGGTTGCGGGCACATCCCCAGTAGGGGGTGTGCAAGAGGCAGCTCATCGATGTTTCTAACTCTCTATCCCTCTCTCTTCCTCTCTGAAAAATCAATAAAATATATTTTAAAAGTTTTTAAAATCTTATTTGATAATTTTCTTCTCTATCAATATTTATTCTTTCAATTAGAACCTGTTTCAATTATCCATTGCTACATAACAACCACTCCAAACTTAGTGGCTTAAAACACAATTATTTTATTTTTTCATAATCTGTGTATCAGATAGTCAAGCAGGCTTGACTGGGCTTGCTCCACATAATACTGACAGAGGTCATTTGGTGGTATTTACCTGTGAGCTGGTCTAATTTGAAGGGTCCATGTAGTCTTCACTCACATATCAGGCAACTTTAGAGGGATCACTTGGAAGCTGGAATCATCTCTGCTTCTCCATATGGTCCTGGGGCCTCTCCGTGTGATCTTTAGAGTAGAATAGTTGGACTTCTTCCATGATGACTTGGGACTTTGTGAGCAGTTGTCCTAAGACAAGAAGTAGAAGCTGCCAGTGTCTGAAGACCTGGGTCCCAAAACTGGTGCATTGTTTGTTACTTTCGCCATATTCTGTTGGTCAGAATCATAAAATCCCTAAGGAGGCATTGTGGAGAGGACCTAGACCCAACTCTCAACGGTAAGAGGGTATGGGTTAGTGTCCAAGAATGTATGGCCATCTTTAATCTGTCACAGAATTATTTTATTAGATTTTCTCTAAAATCTGATTTGAGTACTCATTGTAATTTTGTGAAATTTATAGATGAATCAGTAATTTATATTCTAATTATATTTTCCCAATTAAGTATGGCTATATAATGCCACCTCAAAACTTCAGGCTTGTCATGAATCTGAGTCTGGTGAGGAGGGCTCAGTGGGATAGCTAGTTTCTGTCCATTTGATGTCAGCCTGGACAGCTCCAAGGCTGAAGGCTAGAATCCTCTGAAGGCTTTCTTATATAAATGGTACCTAAGCTGAGATGCAAACAGCTGGAGCTCAGCAGCCATCTCTATCACTATGTGGTCACTTCAGCATGGCGGCTGCAGGATAGCCTCATTTCTTACAGGGTAGCTCCATTCCAAAGGTCGAGAGAGAAATTTTTATTTGACTGGTTTATGTTTGGGAGAATTACAGCATTTGAATAACATTGTTAGTCACAGCCATCCCCCAGATTCAAGGGAAATAAAGAAATTAGGGCCTATTTCTCCATGGGAGGATTGGTGGGATTTTAAAGAGCATGTGGGCCTGGCAGTATTATTGTGGGCATTTTTGAAAAATAAAGTTTGCCACACTCTTCTCTTTCAGCATTGTGGTTTAGTTTGTTTTTCAAGTTAATTTTTGTGTTTTTCAGTAAAATTTTACATTTATCAATATATTACCTATCTTTCCTCATCCTTTATTAAATTCATTCTTATGATCTTAGCTCATTGAGGATCTATTTTCCATATATTCTTTTTAATTTTTGGTATGATTTTGACATTTAAAAAGGCTTTGATTTTGCAAAGCTGAATAGTAAAGCATTTCAAATGGTATATAAATTTATTCTACCTTCATATGTGCTATGCTAATTCTTTAGAGAGTTTTTAAACTGCATGCTTAAGAATAGTCATTTGAGCCCTAGACGGTTTGGCTCAGTGGATAGAGCATCAGCCTGCAGACTGGAAGGTCCCAGGTTTGATTCTGGTCAAGGACACATGGCCAGATTTCTGGCTCAATCTCCAGTAGGGGGCGTGCAGGAGGCAGCCGATCAATGATCCTCTCTCGTCGTTGATAATTCTCTTCCTCTCTCTTCCTCTGAAATCAATAAAATCTAACTTAATAATAGAGTAATATGCAAATTAACCATCACTCCGCTACACAAGCCACGCCAATCAGCATGAGTATGCAAATTTACCCAAAGTGAGGGAGGAGTGAAGACTGAAAGACAGCATAGAAGGAAGAGGGAGGGAAAGTGGAAAGCAAGGTGGCTTGTGGCTGCTGGAGAGAAAGCACTGGCAGCGTGGATAGGGTGGGGAGGGGTGGGGTAGGGTGGGGCGGGGAGGAGAGGGGCGGGGCGGGGGTTGCTTACCAGAACAAGGCTCTCAAGGTGAGATTCAGGATCCATGTGGAAGGAATTTGCAGTAGGAGGTAACAGTCTTGAAATCTTTTTGCATAGAATCCTGTAGGTTTAGGGAAGCCATGCTTTTCACTGGGATGGTGTTTTGGATATAAGTAGCAAAAGAAAGAAACTATTTAAGAACAGACTGATGTCCTAATTCTAAACCCATTTTATGGTTTTCTTATGGCCACCTCCTGTGAACTCTTACTACAAATTATTGCACCATTGGATCCAGCTTTTTAAAATAAATATATTTTTATTGATTTCAGAGAAGAAGGGAGAAACATCAATGATGAGAATCATTGATTGGCTGCCTCCTGCACACCCCCTATTGGACACCAGTCAGGACACCAGGGGATGTGTCCTGACTGGGAATCGAACTATGATCTCATGGTTCAGACGTTGATGCTCAACCACTGAGCAGCATCGCCTGTGCTGGATCCCACTTTAATTCCACCTGACTTAGTAGCCTTCCATTCTTCAGGTGGTTTTATTAGATGCTCCTCTCCTCAGTAAAATGCCAGGCAGACTATTTTTCTGTATTCAACCCTTTTTTATGATGCCTTTGATTGCTGCCATGAATCTTCACCTTGGTTCTAGGTTTTCTGTCTTAGCTGAAGGGAAAGGAAATAGGGACCTCCTTTCATCCAACACTGTTTCAAATTTGTAGCTCAAAGGAGAATTGTGATGCACACCTGAAATTGTAGCTGCGGTGTAACAGGTGGCTTCTCCAACATAGCTAATGTGCTGTGGCTGAAGCAAATGCATCCCTCTTTACCTGAGATTTTATAGTTTTTCATTTTATAATTTATATATCCTATATAATAAAAGGCTGATATACAAAGTGTCCCCGCGGGAGTTCTACTGGGAGACCAGGAGTTTGTATGACGTGCGCTGACCACCAGGGAGCGGCGTGGAACATGGTGGGCGAGCAGCGGCTGCGCTGCACCGAGGGAAGAAGGCAGGGAAGCAGGAATCTGATCGGCCCTGTTGGCCGGCCAGGCCTAGGGGCCCTACCCGTGCACAAATATCATGCACTGGGCCTATAGTTATATTAATATTTACATATATTTAAAGTGGCAATATAAACATTTCAAGTTGTTGTTTTATCCAAAATTGGTATGATTTAGATCTAAGCCTTGGATGGTATTTTCATCTTCTTCCCTCCAGCTAACTGTGAGAAAATATGCATTACTCTTCAGAGGGTTGCAGGTGTCATTTGCTGGTGAAAAATGGATTTGGAGAAAAGTAAAGTCTCAGTCATCAGATACACCCCTGCCATGTGTTTGGGGAGCCAGATCCTTCCCTTATCCCTTGTTAAGTGAGCAATGAAGATCTAGTGATTTATTCATAGATTCGCCATAGAAGAAAGACCTTGTTATCTCTTAATAGCAACATTTGAGCCCATGCGCATTTCCCCAGGAGGGTGGGAGGTAAACATTGTTAGCTAATTGTGATCACCCGCTCATTTAGAGCCATTTTGCTCCCTGCATCCTGCCAGCAGGCTTCCATGCCCAGAGCCAAGGCTGCATGCAGCTCTGTGATAGAACACCAACATATGAAAAAAATTATTGTTTGCAAAGTTTGATGTTCTTGTTATGGGTAATTTTTATTTCATTTCCTTTATTCTATTTGCCACAATTTAAAAAAAATCAAGGGTAGAGTAAATTACAGTATTTGCCATTGCATTTCCCCCAAAAAACCTGTTTTCTAAAACTTACCCTGCATTTGCTGGGACCGGTTTGGCTCAGTGGATAGAGCCTGTGGACTGAAGGGTCCCGGGTTCGATTACGGGCAAGGGCATGTACCTTGGTTGCGGACACTTCCCCAGTGGGGGTTGTGCAGGAGGCAGCTGAACAATGATTCTCTCTCATCGATGTTTCTAACTCTCTATCCCTCTCTCTCCCTCTCTGTGAAAAATCAATAAAACATATATTAAAAAAATAAAAATAAATAAAACTTACGCTGCATTTAAAGTGTGTGTATTGGGTTTAAGCACCCATATGAAATACATAAAGTAATGATTTGTGTACCTCATTGTGCCTATTTTATTGAAACGATACCTCAAACAAAAATTCTGAAATTTTTTTAGTTTTTAGAAGATTTTTGTATTCAGAACTTAGTATCTGCAACTAAATTCTGTTATATAGTGTGCTTTATTTGTATGAACAAAGTGGTGTTTTTTTATACATTATCATTTTAAATCATTTCAGTTCATATAATGAATATACATAAAGTATTTATCCCAAAACTTCCTTTTAAAATTGGTATGAGTTATATGTCATGCTTCTGTACATGTCTTGCAATTTTTGTTAAAAACTGGATATATTTAATAATATATTGCAGTGATTTTCAACCAATGTTCTGAAGAAGCACCCTGGTGTGCCACAAGAATTTTTAAAGCATGCAATAACTGACTGTTTAGTTAGGGGCAGTGACCTTTCTTCCCTTAGTTTGTCAAATAAAAAAGATGACAATAGCTAATACAACATTAGCTGTCCAGTATGAATGAATCAGAATTATACCTAACTTTTTTTTTTTTTTTTTTTATCAAATCAGAAAAATATACAATACAGTTTTGGGTGCTGCAGAATTTTAGTAATTAGTTTATGTCTGCCAAGGAGGAGGTTGAAAATCGCAGATATATTATAACAACTCCATCTGATTTCCTTCCTAGCCCCTCTCCCATCCCTGAAGGTTGTCATTATTGCTATTATTTTGTATGTTTGCTTATATTTAATTAACTTGACTGGGCTTAATGTTGAGAATCTCTCTCCCCTGTGAGGTGCAGTCACTGAAGTCTCTGCTCAGTTGTTTGTTTGTTTTTTAATTATTTTTTATTTTTATCCTGGCCTTCTTGAGGTCCTCCTTGTGTCTATATAGCTTAGTGGTCAGCCAGTGATTGGTTAAAGGTTGTTCTCAAATACCTAGAGCCAGTAAGGCTTCTATCTACCCTTTGTAGATTCATCTGTGAGTGTGTTAGGAAGCTCATTAGTTTTCAAGAATGGCCCAGCTTTTATTTTCTGCTGAGCCTCTCAGTACTTTTCTTCATGTGTGGGAAGCCTCCCATTCAGCCTTGGTATGTGGAGAGCTTAGGCCCTCTTCTTTGGTCAGCTTTGAGCATATATGCAGCCTCCATTTAGCCAGGGATGTATGTAATTTACCTAGCCCCCATGGCGCTCATTTCCAGGACCTCCTTATTAAATATCTTAATTTCTATTACTCTACCCTCTTCCCAGCTGGGTCAGTCGCCTCCGGCTAGGAGAGCTACAGGCTTTCTTTGTTCTTTTCCAGTCGAATTTAATACTTTTACTCTCAATGCCACTGGGTTTGTAGTTTTTGCCCTTCACTTCAAATCACATCAGCAGCCCCTGACAGTAAAGCTGGTTTTCCTGACCAGACCAGCCCAGGTAAACAATTGCAATGTGCTTGGTTTGGGTCTGGAAAGTAGGTAAGGAGCGGTCCCAAGCAATAACGCCACTGACTCCCCCTGTTCTTACCCCAAATTTCACAATTTTTCATAAACAAATACTTTAAATGTTTTCAGGACTGAAATGGTTGTTTTTGACACTTTTGTCGAGTTTTGTAGTTGTTTTGGGAGGAGATTTGCTGACCTCTTCACTTTACCACAGCTGGAAGTCTTGCCTCCTGTTTTGTATTTGCAATATTTTTGGTTTTGGTTACTTTTAAAAGGCTAGCTAATTAAAAACCTGAAGCACATCTATATAATGTAGCTGCTTCAGCATTTTGCTTCACAATGGAAGAAGCTAGGAGATTGTGATGAGATTAGGAGTGGGTCTGTAATTCTGCTGACAGCACTCTCCTGTGGAATGCTTCTTAATAACATATTCTTGTGTAATGATGAAGAAAACATTTATTTTTTTTCAAAGCAAGCAAATTCCTTTGGAATTCTACCAAAACATAAGAAAAACATTATGTATCCTCCTCTTTACAGAATGAACCAGTGGCACAAGAAAAGATGTGGCAAAATCCATTGGACTAGAATAGATATATATCTTTACGGGGGGGAAAAGAAAGAAAAGAAACTTCCTCTTTAAATATTAAGTCATTATACAGATTGTTATATAAAGTGCTTTTTTTATGTTCAACTTTAACTGGGAAGTTTGTCTTTACTTTTTTAGTTATATAATAACAAACATACAGTAATATCCAGTGATTTATCATCACAAAGTTTATAATTTATAGCCACTATCCATGTGAGAAATACAGCATACCAGTACCCAGAAATTCACTTTGTTCCCCTCATTTTTATCTCTCATCACCCCCAAGATAATCACTATCCTAACATTTATGGTAGTTGTGTACTTCCTTTCTTTTAATAGTTTCTCTCTCCTACACATGCATCACTAAACATTAGAGTTTAACTTTGCTTATATTTTAATATTATAGAAATAAAATCTTACAATATCTATTCATTTGTGATTTCTTTTGTTCAAAATTGTATTTGTGAGATTCATCTCTGGTATTTCTTGTAGTGATAGTTCATTTTAATTGCTGTAAAGTATCCCATTATATGAATGAATCACAACTTGTTTATCTATTCTATTTATAAATATTTGAGTTGTTTCTTGTTTCAAGGCTATTACAAATATTGCTACCTTGAACACTCCTGTTTATGTTTTAGTGTATAGGTGTGCACATTCTTTTTGAGGTATATATCTAGGAGTCAAATTGCTAGGTCACAGTGTTTACATTATTCATTTTAATATATAAAACCAACCTGTTTTTCAAAGTGATTGTACCAATTTACATTCCTACTAGCAGTCTATAAGAATTTCCATTGCATTACACCTTCACCAAACAAGCAAACATTTGGTATGGTCAAATTTATAAATATTAGTCACTTTGGTGGTTGTATAATATGTTCTTATTGTGATTTTTATTTTTATTTCCCAAATGGCTAATCAGGTTAAGATCCTTTTCATATGTTTGGTGGCCATTTGGATTATCTTTTGTTTGTAAAATGCCTATTCAAATCCTTTTTTAAAATTGATTTGTAGAAGTTCTGTATCTGGATAAAAGCCCTTTGTTCCCTATGTGTGTGCTACAAGCATTTTCTATGTGACTTGCATTTTTACTCTTTAAAAAAAACAAACACATTTTTATTGAGCTCAGAAAGGAAGGTAGAGGGAAAGAGAGAAATATCAATTATGAGAGAGAATCATTGATTTTTTTACAGAGAGGAAGAGAGAGGGAGTTAGAAACATCGATGAGAGAGAATCATCGATCAGCTGCCTCCTGCACAACCCCTACTGGGGATGTGTCCGCAACCAAGGTACATGCCCTTGACCAGAATCGAACCTGGGACCTTTCAGTCTGCAGGCCGACGCTCTATCCACTGAGCCAAACCAGCTCCGGCAGAAAAAGTTATTTTTAATTACCATAGAAAATGTTTTATCGTACAGTATTTTAATAGTTAAGCTAATGTTTATTAAAATATTTTAGGAAGTAAAGATTTACTGAGAAAGTAAATAATGGTAGTGGACATAAAAACTTCCTAAACTTGGCAGAGTAGGCTGTGTCATGTTCCTTCTCTCACATGAGAACATGTTAGAACAGTGTGAAAAGAATAGTGTGGCAACTTTTCTGCAGGTTAGTCAGACTCCTCACAGAGATATTTGACGGTGACTGAGGAGAAAGAGTCTCTATAACTTCTATGGCTTCCCAGGGTCCGCAGTAAGGATGGAACTAATTAATTAGTTTGTGGTCTAAAGAATAATAAAATATTCACAAGACCATAGTAGTTAGTGTAAAATGACTTTCACCAATGTTTTAACTTAATGATTATTAATTAGTGGGGAGTTGAGGAGGTCTTAAAAGTTGGACTTTACTCACTAGTCATAAGTATTTGAAAATAAATATGACAGCCTGATATTACCTTACTCCTTTTTTAATAAATATATTTTTATTGATTTCAGAGAGAAGAGGGAGAGATAGAGAGATGGAAACATCAATGATGAGAGAGAATCATTGATCAGTTGCCTCCTGCACACCCTACTGGGGATTAAGCCCACAACCCGGGCATGTACCCTTGACTGGAATCGAACCCGGGACCCTTTAGACTGCAGGCTGATACTTGATCCACTGAGCCAAACCAGGTATAGCCTTACTCCTTTATCAGCACCTCTAGGTGTCTCAGTAGAGATCAGAATGGCCCAGTACTTAGCCTAGTACTATATCACCTGCTGGGATCATTGCTATTTCTATTTACTTAAACACATCATTAGAGAATGTTTAAGTTCATATTTAACTCTTTCAGTTAAATGAGGATGTTTTTTCTTCTTATCAGTACTGTTAGGTTATGAGGAAAAAGAATGAACTATTTCACTGCTTTGGTTTCGGTACTATATAAGGTCTTTTTTTCTTATAATTTCAGATGAACAAATTTGGGGGTCATTTTATAAGTATCTTTCTTTAAAAATGAAAAGAATCTCTTGCTTGACCAGCATGCGTCAGTGGTTAAGCGTTGATCTATGAACCAGGAGATCATAATTCGATTCCTGGGCAGGGCATATGCCCAGGTCGTTGGCTAGATCCCCAGTGGGGAGCATGCAGGAGACAGCCAATCAATTATTTCTTCTCTCTCATTGATGTTTCTACCTCTCTCTATTCCTCTTCCTTCCTCTCTTCAATCAATAAAAAAATATTTTTTTAAAAAAAGAATCACTTACACTAAGTGGCCAGGTTATTATGATCTCTGAACGCATAATAATCTGATCACTCAGTGTACTTATGTATAAGGAAAACTTGCAAATCTTGATATGTCAAGGGACCAGGAGTTAGTGGCCCCAGCCTCTGGTTAGTAAGTCCTCTGCTGCTTTCTAACTATCCACAATGCAGTTCTTATACATGGAAAAACCTTATTTTAAAATCTCAACTCTTTGGTCAGTATACACTGAGTGGCCAGATTATTATGCGTTCAGAGATCATAATAATCTGGCCACTCAGTATATGTGTAGAGCTAATTCAGCAAATACCAAATTTGTATAAACATTTAAAAAATCAGAAACCCCCAACCAATGGAAGAAACTAAATATAAAAGATAATAATTTTTTAATGTATTTTTGCATGGACATGGGGATGCTTAGATTTGTTCTCCTAAATAATATGCAGCTCTGTAAATTATAACAATAGTATACACAAACTATAGCCTGTTAAAATTCTGATTAAAAAGATATAAAAATAAATTACTTATTCCCTAATCTATAATATCCTTGAACATAAAACAAATACTAAATTACAAATAAAATACGTTTTTTAGACTTTGCTGTCAGAAATTTTGCCTCATAATTTGCTATTTCCTCAGATTTAATCTAAATTCAAGTAAATATAATTTTTAAGGAAATAAATTTTAAAATGAACGCTAAAGCAATCTGAATATTTAGAGTCTAGGTAGGTTCTATTGAAATATGTACTGTATTAGTACAGTTGACAGTAATTGTACCATGTGTACCAGTTAATAATGTTGATTTTTTTCTTTTCACTAGATGGAGTTACACATATGTTGATAGATAGATAGATAGATAGATAGATAGATAATTTGTATGTGTGCTATTTTGTTGTATTGACAGCAAGCTTCAAAACTTCATATGTCAAACTTTTTGAAGATGTTAATATCATAGATGTTCTTATGCTTAAAAATGTCAAATTTTGTGCCAAAAAAAGAGCATTTGAGGGAAGTTTTAATTCATTATTTTGAAGAAAAGTGCTGCTGAAAGTTATTGTATACTTCGGGAAGCTTATGGTGAATATGCTCCATCTCAAGATACTTATGAACGCTAGTTTAAACACTTTAAAAGTGATGATTTCTATGTGAAAGACAAAGAATGTCCAGGTCAACCGAAAAAGTTTGAAGACCAACAGTTACAAGCATTATTGGGTGAAGATGTGTGTCATACTCAAAAACAACTTGAAGAAAGATTAAACGTTGCTCAGCAAACCATTTCCAATCATTTACAAGCAATGGGAAAGATTTTAAAGGAAGGAAAATGGGTGCCACATCAACTGAACGAAAGACAAATGGAAAGCTGAAAAGTTGTCAGTAAAGTGATGCTTCAACGGCACGAAAGAAAGTCTTTTTTGCATAGAATTGTGACTGGCGATGAAAAGTGGATTTATTTTGAGAATCCCAAAGGCACAAAATCATGGGTTGACCCAGGTCAACCATCAACATTGACTGCAAGGCCAAATCGCTTCAGAAAGAAGACAATGCTCTGTGTTTGGTGGGATCAGGAAGGTGTGGTGTATTATGAGCTTCTAAAACCAGGTGAAACCATTAATACTGATCACTACCAACAACAGATGAATTTGACCAGAATGGACCAGAAGACATGGCAAAGTAGAATAATTTTGCTTCATGATAACGCACCATCACACACTTCATAACCAGTTAAAGACACGTTAAAAGATCTTGCCTGGGAAGTATAAACTTACCCGCCGTATTCACCAGAGCTTGCTCCTTCAGATTACCAATTGTTCCCATCGATGGCACTTGCATTTCATGAGCAGCTAGGAAGGAGTGGAAAATTGTGTCTCTGTATAGTTTGCCTCAAAACAAGAAAAGTTCTATGGGGAAGGTATCCACAAATTATCTGAAAGATGGGAGAAATGCATAGCTAGCAACGGACATTACTTTGAATAACGCACTTTTTGATGTTTCTCTTGAAATTATCTTGTTTTCTTTGATTACAAAATCAACATTATTAGCCGGCATACATGGTGTGTTTAGCAAAAAAATAGAAGATTACTGATTACAAGTTTATGTGAATAGAATTAGAAGAACCTGATTTCTTAATCCAAGTGGAAGCATTCGCATTATAATTTATTTATTTGCAATATAAGTTATTTATTTGCTTTGAATATAGTTAAAAACCTTATCTTGGAGATTCTTACTAAATAGTTATACTAATTTCAAGTTGTAACATTCTAGTTCAGCAATTTTCAACCTTTTTTTTTAATCTCATGGCACATAAATTAATTGCTAAAATTCTGAGGTGCACCAAAAAATAAATTTTTGCCCATCTGACAACAAGAATTATTATAATTTTGATTCATTTACACTAAATGGCTACTGTGTTTTGTCTGTTGACATTTTTTTATTTGACAATCTAAGGCAAAGGAGGCCATTGCTCTTGACCAAATAGTCATGTATTGCATGTTTTAAAAATTCTTGAAGCTCACCAGTTAAAAATCACAGATCTAGTGTCTGGGAGAGTATCCCCATAATAAGTTTTATTTTGTTTCATTCCAACCCTTCTGCTTGTCAGTAACTTAAGCAGATTTGTGGCAATGGTCACAATTTTCTAGAAACAACAATAAAAATGGCCACACCAGATCTAAAAAGCTTCCTGATCTCAGTATTGTACTCCTTTGACTGACTCTGTATCTCTCTGAAGAATGGCTTGTGGATTTTTGCTGCTTAAAAAACAGTTGAACTTGTATATTAGGTGCAGAAAAGGATTGATGCACTCTGAGCAGATGTAAGGAAGGATTCTTTTTCCACAACCCTTAAAACTTTATTTTTAATTTAGTGTTTGTAGAATCACACATTAATTTAAAACTTAGAAAGTAAATATTGTTAGTATAACTTGAATGCCCATGAAGGTAATCAGTTAAGATGACAGATACACTGTTTTATTTAGGGCATCTAGTATTTAGTAGAGAAAGTAAGTGACTGGTAAGTAAGTTGTTGTTTGAAGACTTTTTTTTTTTTTGCTTTTTTTTTTTCTTTTTTCTTTTCTGAAATGAAGGAATTTGCCCTAAATGTTGTTCCTTATCTCTACCGCTGGAACTTCTAGCAAGTGCAGTTGGAATAATCAGGGTATTTCAGCAGCAGAGAAACTAAGCACAGGAAGCCTCTCAGTAACAAAGAAAATAAAAGAATTCCTGTGTAATAGGCTTCCACACTTATCTGAGTTCTGTGGTACTATTTGTGCTGAATTAAGGCATCTGCTACCTCAAGTTAACAGAGAACAAACTCAACATGGCGTGAAATTACTGCACAGCCATTCACATTCATTAGGGTTATATTGTTACCAGCCACAGGCATGACTGACTTTTGCATGAATAATAAAATAAAGGCTGCTTTGTGAATTTTACCTTAAAACAACAAGGCACAGCACTAACCTTGTAAGAGCAAATATTTTTGTGCGGATATTAAAATTATTAAAGTACCAATTAGCAGTCATAGTAATAATTGATTTAGGCAAAAATCATCAATGGGTACTAAAAGCAGTAGGTCAAATTGGATCAGAAAAAAGAATATTTACACAGTTAAAAGGGGGGAAAATAGTAACTTTGCAGTGGAGAAACCTGACAGACACTTCATTCAAGTAATCAAAGTTAATCACCAGTAATGGGGAAAATTGGTATGATGTGTCTCCTAATGTGATGCACTGAGAAGACACCACTTCTGTATTATCCCTGTTAAATATGCATAACTTGTACTAACCATGAGAAAAATACCAGACAGACCCAAGTTAAGGAACAATTTACAAAATATTGGCTTATACTCTTCAAAAATGGCAATATCATGAAAGACAAAGAAGTGCTAAGTAATCGGTCTTAGACTAAAGAAGATTCAAGAGACATTGGCAATTAAATGCAATGCGTGATCCAAAAATTTCCTTCCTTGCCATTTCATTGACATTTTTTCTCTTCTGGCTTCTACCTACAGAGATATATTTAAACGGGGGGAAAAATGTTTTTAATTGTCTGATTTAAATAGATTCAGTTTCCTTCCTATTTTACTTTTGTAGTTTATATGGATTTTAAACAATGTTTTGGATCTTGGTTGTCTTTTTTTATTTAAATTTTTTATTGTTGACACTATTGCAGATGTCCCCCATTCCCTCCCCCTTTGCCTACCTCCACCAAGTCCCTCCCCCCCATCTTGGCCCTTAACACACTATTGTCTGTGTCCATGGGCTATGCATATCTGTTCTTTAGCTAATCCTTTATTCAGTATCCCCAACCCCTTTCCCCTCTGACATTTATCAGTCTGTTTCCATATATCCATGCCTCTGGTTCTGTTTTGTTCATCAGTTTATGTGGTTCATTTGGTATTTGTGAGATCATTTGGTATTTGTCTTTCTCGGATGGGCATATTTCACTTAGCATAATAATCTCTAGGTCCATTCAGTTGTATAAGTTCTTTATATATTTTGAAGATGAACCCTTTATCAGACTGGCGAATATGTTCTCCCATACATTGGGTTCCATTTCATTTTGTTTGGTTGGTATTTTTAAAATTAAATTATGATCTGTGTACATATACCATTGCGCCCCCCCCCCCCCCCCCCCCGCTTCCCATACATGCTCTCCCTCCCCAGAGTTTTGTGTCCATTGGTTATACTTATATAGATGTATACAAGTTCTTCGGTTGATCTCTTATCTACCCCAGATCTCCCTCCCCTCCCCGCTGTAATTTGAACTCATAATCTTGGACTAATTAGCACAGTGCTCTAAACAATTAAGCTACCTGACCCAGGGGCTGTCATTTTTAAATGACACAAATCCAGAGTGATAGCCAAAGCATTGGATCACTGAAACTAGAACTGAAAGGTAATGGTAGCTGGAAATGATTAGCAAAATAAACCTGATAGAAATCTATAATAATAAAAGCATAATGTGCTAGTAGACCACACATCCTTCCAGACAAAACCAGGGCTGTGAGGGAAGCCCTGGTCCTGGGTGCCTGTCGGCAGCCTGGGGAAGGCAGGCCTACTCTAGCACGAATTTCGTGCATCAGGCCTCTAGTGAATTATACAAGGACAAACGTTCACAGATGATGGGTGGAACGGAAGTAAAAGCTTTGTGTTAATTTATGGAAAATCAATTTGCCAAATGGTCACTTGGCCATATTTACCAAATTTATTGATTAAAAAGAGAAAACACAACTATTTGTATCAATTATGTTCAGTCAGAAAAATGGAAACTACACAGTATTTTATTTTAAACATAGGGAAGGAAATACAGGGAATTGGTTTTACATGTGTTAGAAGGCTAAATGAGTAAAAAGGGGACTCTGAGTTATTAAAGAGATAGTATTTATAGGAAGCAGCTATCACAGCAAGAGCTGAGAAATAAAAGGCTTTCTCATAATCTAGAAGCTACAGCCATAAACTGGCACTTAGTCTTCTGATGAGAGGACACTGTTCAACTACTGGTGGTACTGAAATTTTGAAATCCTTATTACTAAAAGCTGTTCATTTATATGAGAAACTAAGAGATATGTTAAATAAATGTGATGACATCTGAATGAACATCTCTCCCATATTGAATTTGGTTCTGAAAATACAGCATATAAAACTAATTTGACCTCAATTATGTTAATGTTCTATACCTTTTTCCTTCCATCTTTAAAATGGCTTTGCCACTAATAGTCCTCCCATTACAGATGTATTACTAAGTAACATCTCAGAAAGAGTGACTGTTTATAAAAATTTGGACAGGAATAAAAATAAAGGAACAAGTGGCACTCTCCCTCCAGGAAGCACGCCCATGCCATTTCCTTTCCCCACAAGCACATTATCTCCTAAACTTCAAGAGCCCCGCAAGGCTTGCAACCAGGGGAGCAGTGGACAATGGCAGCTCTGTCTAATCTGCTGAACCTGTCGAACCTGTCTCCAAGGGCCCTCTTTCTCTGACTTCCCAGTGAGCCAAAGCAGCCCAGTCTACGCTCTTCTGTTGCTTCTGCTATGCCCTTCCGGTTTCACTGTCCTAAGTGTGTTTTTGCTGCGGTCAATAAATTCTCTCTTGCTTTTCTAAAAATAAATAAAGGAAAAAGCGTGGCGAATGAATTGTGTTGGCTAAACATTCCCTTTGATTATAGGTGTGTACTTTTTTAAAATCTTCTTTCTAACTGGCACCTTACGCATTATAAAGTGGATTTAATGTTCAGTTTTTAAGATACAGATATTTGTCATGCTCCAAAACATTAAAGAACAAGGCTTGGAATTGATGTTTTTGTCTTTTTTCCCCCTCTCCTCCAAATATTGCTTCTTTAGGTCAGTAACAGATCCAAGAGATGGAAAGAGAGTAGCACTCAAAAAGATGCCCAACGTCTTCCAGAATCTGGTCTCTTGCAAAAGGGTCTTCCGGGAATTGAAGATGTTGTGTTTTTTTAAACATGATAATGTAAGTGAAATTGGTGTTTGGGATGAACTGTTTCCTAAGCATGCTTAATTATATTAGTAAAAAACAAAAGAGAGTTAAAAAGAAATATGCAAGTTATTAAATGGGTTTGGAAACCTGAGACAAGTTAGATCCTTTTTGTGAACAATTAACTTACTTAAATTCTAAGACTCATTGATTGACAGATAAGTATTAATTGTTATAAAGAAATGTTAATATTTAACTGAGGGACAATATTAATAAGTAGAGAATAATATGTAGTCTGGGTGATTTAAATGAAAATAATTGGTTCCTGATTTTAAATGCTTTATATTTATCCTTCATAACTAATCAGAGATTAAGTTCAAGATGTAGGGAAGCAGAGTCACCTCTTAAAAGACAGCAATCTCTTAAAGTAACATAGGTTAGCTTTTTTGTGGCTGTGTTTAAATTTGTTAAGTCTCAACGGCAACTAGAATTATTTTGTTTTGAAAGATAGCTTCATCACATCTAATACTAAATTAAAAGTTTGATTCATGTGAAATTTACCTGGGGGGTATTAGCACTAGACTCTTAGTTTGCAGTTTCATTGAAAAGAAAAACTGCCTTATATTCTGCATTTGGTACTCAATCTATAGTATTTTAATTGATGAATTAAAATCTTTGTCAGAAAATAGTAATAATTTCTTGTTGGCACAGGAACTTTTAGAACTTTTGCCAAAGTATGATTCTCTCTTAAAGAGAGAAATTTCTGTATGTTTAAAGTATTTGGTAAAACTAGAAATATCAAACTTACTTGAAGCTCCTTGGCTTGACATATTTTGTTGATTGATTACCGCCCCCCCCCCCCTTGAAATCTTCCTTGATCTTTTTTTCTTAGTTATTGCTATCTTTTAGTCAATTGGAACTGCTTAGCAATGTGTTTGTTTCAGTAACTTTAAAAATATCACTTATTTCTGTTTTATGACTGGTTCCTCAAATTTTGAACGTGATTTAGAATGATATCTGATGCTTGCTTAGTTTTTGCCTGAGTATCACCCTAGCATCAAAGAGTACAAACCTTATGTACATTTTCAGTCACTCAAGAAAGATATTCGTAGTGAGGAAATATTTTGAAGGTGGCATCAGAAATTTACTTATTAGGGGTTTTAATGGTTTATTATATTCAGCTCTATCTTTTATAAAGGAGGGATGAAAAGAACATATATATATGAGAGGGATGGTGTAATAGACTACTGCTGGTATTTTTCCTCATGTTTTATTCCTATAGAGTAACTAATTAAGTCACATAGATAGTTTTAGAATGAGTTGTGTAAGAAAAGAAACAGAATTCTTGAAAATCACACTTATTAAAACACAACAACCACTGTCTCAAGCTCCTAATAAGCTCTGTCATAAGAGAGTGCTTATGACTTCTGTAGGAATATTCAAAAGTGAAGCAGAGGGTTGGAAATGAAGATGGCAGGGCACTACTGTTTTACACATAATAAATTTGTTATGCTCTGCAATCTATCTCCAGAAGCATCTCAGGGCCAGCATACCTGCTATGTGTGGAATGTCAAAAAGGCAACTGGTTTTTTATATAGTTAAGGTAACAGATTTATTAATTGTGTCCTGTTTATAGAGTGCAGTGCTAGTGGTGTGGAGGATACAAAAAAAATTTTAGGTGTTTAATAACACTTGTTATCATGTCTCAGGGGTTATGCTAGATGTTTTACATACATTAATTCATTTAATCCTTAGAATTTTTTTGTCACATAAGTCTTGTCATCCTTACTTTACAGAGGAGTAAGCCAAAGCTTAGAATTAAGTAACTTGTCTAAGGTGAAGGTAACAGGATGGGAATCTAAATCTGTTGTGCTTCAGAGCTCTTGTTCACTAATTTGGTAAACTTTTATTGTACACATACTACATTCCTAAACTACATTAGCTTCTAGGGGTTCTACCTAAAAGGAGTTTAATAATGTGATAAGTACTGTGATAATGGTGCTATGGTAGGGCTGCCTGCATGTTTAAACATTAATACAGAACAGTTTGTGTCCTATTCATACCACACAGCTGGGAAACCAAACCTACAATTATTTTAGAATCACCAGTGAACCTTAAAAATGCAGAGATTCATGGGTCTCATCCACACCACCTAAATTGGAATCTCCGGGGTTGACTCCCAGTAGTACCTAAGCTTCTCAGGTGAATATTAAGGAGAATGGACAAATTGTTGTGTGGACTTAGAGGCTTAAAGATACTTTAAATATGGAGAAGGTAAACCTTAAGATAAGTCTTTTGAGATTAAGATTTGATTAATAGAAGAAGAAAGAGATGTCATGATGGAAATGACATTTAGAAAGATTAACTGTCGTAGGAAGGTTGGATTTTAATTTGGATGTTTTTGTATGTCAAAGAATAGCTATTATACAAAGCCCTAAGAGGCTTTGTATTTCCTTTTGATCAGAGCCTACAAAGTCACTATATCAATTCATTGACTTCAGTTGATCTGAGATACACACATAAACACACAATCTTTCATTTTTCCAATGTACAGGTTGTTTTTCATCTGAAAGGATATGTTTACCTTGATATAGTAGTAACTTAGGCAAACAGTAATGGGTTTAACTTTGCAAAGATTGATGGTGTTTAGGCTTATCTCTAGTGTCTAGTCAGAATTTGATCTATTATAAAATCTGGCAAAATTTCTTCACTTTAGCCCAGCTGGCGTGACTCAGTAGTTGAGCATCAACCTATGCACTGGGACGTCATAGTTCAGTTCCTGGTCAGGGCACATGCCGGGTTGCAGGCTCAATCTCCAGTACTGGGGGCATAAAGGAGGCAGTGATTGTCTCATTATTGATGTTTCTATTTCTCTCTTCCTCTCTGAAATCAATTATAATATTTATTTAGTAATTAGAATATGTATATTCTTCACTTTATCCATCCATGCTCTTGTGCATGCTTGTACACACACACTCAGTTATCATATCATCAAAGAAAAAAGATTTTCCTTTTTTTTTTTTTTCAATCTTGTACTCTTGAGAATCTGATGAAAGTTATGGATCCTTTCTAGGAAAAATGTACACACACACAATTTCATGTCGTTTTAGGCTTTTACTTGTTCTCTGAAGCCCGTTCAGAGTCCCCTCACACCCATTGATTCCTGCAAAGAATCCCTGTAATACAAGTTTGGGCTTTTTTTAATTTAATTTTATTTTTTGTCCTTGGATAATACCACCAAACACACAGTAGGCAGTCTATTTGAAGAGTAAGTGAATGAATGAAAATTACAGAAAAAGATAAATCTCTGGGTCTAGAATGATAACTTCAGTGATTTCTCTCTTGGAGATACTTTTTCCCAGTCTTTTCGTTCTGGAGTACTCTTGAGAATAATAAAGGATGCAAAGAGGAGATAGTGGAGACAAAGTAGGTTCATTCGTTTTCCTTTGTATAGTCTAACTCAGTGGTCAGCAAATTGCAGCTCGAGAGCCACATGCGGCACTTTGGCACCTTGAGTGTGACTCTTCCACAAAATACCACATGTGGGCGTGCACGTACAGTGTGATTGAAACTTCATGGCCCATGCATAGAAGTCGGTTTTCGGCTCTCAAAAGAAATTTTAATCGTTGTACTGTTGATATGGCTCTGTTGACTAATGCGTTTGTCAACCACTAGTCTAATCTAACTCAAACAAAGCCTCTTCGGGTCCATAAGTAGGATATGTTCCTGTGTGTCATTGTTTGTTATGCTGTAGGTGGAAATGTATGCCCCTCAGTTCCAGAAAATTTCCTCCATTTTCTGTCTCTCTTGAATTCTGATTAAGCCCAGCATCTGTTAAATCCAGAGAGAACAGGATTTATCCTCTGATTTTCTTCTCTCTTATTGTCTTTTTCTATTTTTTGAGAGATTTTTATCTTCCAGCTCTTTTCTGAAATTGTTTTTTAAATACTATTATTTTAATTCTCAACTCTTATTATTTGTTCAATCTTTCATTGTGGTGTCTTTTCAAGGATAGTTGAGCTCAACAACACCATCAATCAACTTGGATATAACTGACACCTATAGACTGCCTCCACAGCTGCAGAATACACATTTTCCTGAAGCTCACATGGAACAGTTGCCAAGATAGACCACATTCTTAGTCATAGAAATTATACACTGTCTACTGTCAGACCAAAATAAAATTAACTGGAAAATTCAATTTTATATAGATGTATATTCCCCCAAAACTGATCTATAGATTCATTGGGTTCCATTCACAGTCTCAAAGGGATTTTTACTGGTGAAACTTGACAAGCTAACTCTAAAATCTATATGGAAGCACAAGAACCAAGAATAGCTCATAGGGGAACAGACACAGGGTAGACAAAAGGACCAGTGAACAAAATAGAAAAATAAGTTGTGTTATATTCAAAGGATTACTACAGCAAGGAGAAGGAATGCCCTACAGCTGCACACATTAATTTGAAAAACAAATCTCAGAAACATTGAGTGAAAAAGCAAGCCACAAAAGAATAAACACAGTATGATTCCATTTATATAAAACTCAGAAACATGCAAAACCAATACAAACGTAATAAAATTACAAAGCAAAGCCAGAGAGTGATTAAGATAGCTGTGTGTCCTCTCCCAGGGAGGGGCACACCTACCCAATGACCCAGCAGTTCTACCCCTTGGTATATGCAAGACAAATGATTACATATACCCACCAAATGACCTATACATGAATGTTCATAGCCGTTTTATTCATAATACCTAGAAATTGGGAAACATCGCAGATGTTTGTCAGCAGTATCCTGGATAAGTACATTGTGTTGTATTCCATTCATATAATGATGTACTCTACATTAATAAAAAGGATGAACCACCAATCCACATCAACATGGATGTGTGGTTAATTGGCATGCTTTCCCCAAAATGAGCTGGATATTCAATGTCATCCAAACCGTGAATCTCACAGGTATACCAGTAAGTGAAAGAAGCTATATACATAAGACTCTGTGATTCAACTTATATAAAGTTCAGGAATAAACAAAACAAATCTGTGGTGGTAGAAATGAGAATAGTGGGTAACCTCTGAGAGGAATGATTTTGACAGGATAGAGGCAAAGAGGCCTTCTGGGTTGATGAAATGCTTAAATTCTTGATCTGGATTTTAACCATGGAATAAAAATGTGTCCTATTACACATTCGGGGGGCGGGGGGGGGGGGGATTGAATTACTGTTCACTTAGGATTTGTATACTTTACTATATCTTACAACTTTATAAAAATAATAGTAATAATATAGTTTCTACCTTAAAGAACTTAAAATCTATTGGGGGGGAGGGATGGAGAAAATGAGGAAGAGGTAGCTCTTTTGCTAAACATGGGATTTAACTCAATTGTATGAACAGCTAAGCGTGTAGTTTTTTTGTTAATCCTCACCTGAGAATATTTTTTCCATTGCTTTTCAGAAATTGGGGGGTGGGAGGGTAGCAGGGGGTGATGAGAGAGAGAAACATTTATGTGAGAGACACATTTATTGGTTGCCTGCTGCACATGCCCCAACTGGGGGCAGAGAGCAAAACCATAACCCAGGTACATACCCTTTATCAGGAATTGAACCTGAGATCCTTTTATACGCTGGCCTCTGCTCTAACCAGGGAGCGACACCAGCCAGAGCAAAATTTCTAGTCTTTATATTTAGGATTGAGATTATTCACAATTGTTTTATTGATAAGGGGCTAACTAGAAAAAGAAAAAGAAAAAAAAAACTAAGCTATCTACTCATTAAGTAACCAATTTCTATAACTCTCCTATCATCACAGAGGTTAAAATTCTAAACAGCGGCTATCATAATGAGCTTTTGTCCAGTTCATAAGCGATTTGAAAAATGTGCTGAAACACTGTTTGGTAATGATCATTATTTAAGCTTTCATTTGTGTGGGTTTTTGTTTTTTTTTAATTAAAAAAAGTATGCCTACTTTTTTTTGTATTTGAGATCCTTTGAAGGGTTGTTGATACTTTAACTCTTAAGCATCCTCCTCTATTTACAAAATAAGGTTAATCTCACATGTCTATTTAAATAAGGAGTCAGGCATGAAGTCTGGAGTTTGAAAATTTGCTACTGTTCTAATTTACTTCTCACTTCTGAGATTCCTGGATAATTTCTCCTGGCCTTAGTTCTGTGCCACCTTAAAACACTGTGGCATACCATTCTCTGATAACATTTTTAGGTAGAAAGAACAGGAATAAAAAACAACAGGCAGTTAAAAAAATCCATCCAGAGTTTAAAATATTGCACCTTTGAAGCTAACAATCACAGCTAAATGCTTGAGTGCAAATGTCTAACCCTGTCTTATATGGCTTTTCTACAAAAAGCCTCATCAAATTTGGAGTAAAAAAGCCTCATTCTTCTCTATCAAGGTTTAAATGTATGGTTGTCACTTTCTTCTAGATAACCTCTAATTATAGCAGATAGATTTGAAGTATGAAATAGCTTCATCTAATGGACGCCGTCACTCATGGCATTCTGTTTTCCCGCAAGACAGGATGTATGTTGTTCAGATACAGAGTTTAGAGTCCAAAAGATGTCAAGTAAAACACTAATTTCTAACTGCCTTCCTCAGGCATCAGATATTCATGTTAAAATTTGTTCTATCACATAATGAGAAATGAATTTACATGTATTTTTGGCACACTAATTATAGATTTTTTAAATATAGAAATGAAATCTTTTATATGATAAAAAATTATTCTTTAAAGAAACTGGAAAATCTGTTACTTTTTCTAAGTATAAACATTTTAATTCAGAAAGGAAAACTAGATATTTTTTATAATAAACATCTAAACTATTTTAAAACGTTTATGTTTAAAGTAGGTGAAGGTTTTTCATTATAGAAGGTTTTAGTTTAAAATTTTAAAGTGACAAATGCTTGGCTGAAAAAAGAATAACCTTTAAAATGAATAAGGTTTTTTTCCACATGTAAATTGCAAGAGAAAAAGAAAGGGAGATGGAAGAGAAATCTGTAGATTAAAAGAAATAAATCAACCAGAACATGTAAATCTTATTTAGCTCCTGATTTAGACTAACAAACTTAAAAAAAAAATTTGGGGGGGAAATTGAGCACTGCATATTTGGTGGTATTAAGAAACATGCATGTGTATATAGTACATTGGTCATTTCTTTTTTTTCTTTTTTTTTTTTAAAATATATTTTATTGATTTTTGTACAGAGAGGAAGGGAGATAGAGAGTTAGAAACATCGATGAGTCATCGATCAGCTGCCTCTTGCACACCCCCTACTGGGGATATGCCCGCAACCAAGGCACATGCCCTTGACCGGAATCGAACCCGGGACCCTTCAGTCCCCAAGCCGACGCTCTATCCATTGAGCCAAATCGATCTTGGCGGTCATTTCTTTTTTAAATATATGTTTTATTGATTTTTTTTACAGAGAAGAAGGGAGAGAGATAGAGAGCTAGAAACATCGATGAGAGAGAGTCATCGACCAGCTGCCTCTTGCACACCCCCTATTGGGGATATGACCGCAACCAAGGTACATGCCCTTGACCGGAATCGAACCCGGGACCTTTCAGTCCGCAGACCGACGCTCTACCACTGAGCCAAACCGGTTTCGGCTGTTCTTATTCTTAATAAACTGGTATTAATTCAGTTCAAAAATAAAATATTAAATTTTTATATTTGATAATTATGTTTTTTAAGTTTTTTATCTTTTAAAGATACTGACCAATGTATGGCTAAAATAAACCTAGTATTTATATATTCAAAATTATATAAGGAGAGTGGAGGATATAGATGAAACAAGAATGGTCATGTATAGATCACAACCAAGCTTACTTATATGAGTATTTATATAATTACATGAGTTTTCTTTTTTTATATATATATTTTATTGATTTTTTTACAGAGAGAAGGAGGGATAGAGAGTTAGAAACATCGATGAGAGAGAAACATCAATCAGCTGCCTCCTGCACAACCCCTACTGGGGATGTGCCCACAACCAAGGTACATGCCCTTGACCGGAATTGAACCTAGAACCTCTCAGTCTGCAGGCCGATGCTCTATCGACTGAGCCAAACTGGTTTCAGCTACATGAGTATTCTTTATGCTCTTCTGCCCATTTTACGTATTTAAAATGATCCATAATTTTAAAAATGTTTTCTTAATAAACTAAGCTCAAAATCAGAAAATTTGAATTTGTACTGCCACAGAATTTACTTCCTGTTAAATAACTTCTTCCCTGTCCTTTGAGCCTGGTATTTTTCACTAGCAAGGTAGGTTTAGATTCTTGAATGTGACATCATAATTGGGACTTAAAAAAGTAGCTAGTAGGGGAAGTAAGCCTACTTGTTATGTTTCAATGGCATACTACATTGATAGCTTTTATAAAGGGCTTGAATTTCAAATGGCATAAAGTGTATTTTTCCCACCTGAGTGACTTTTTTGGGGGACTTGGGATAAAATTCAAAATGCTTAACATAATTAAATAAATTTTATGTGATTATCACCTGCCTTTCTCTTCTGTTTTATCCCAATCTGTTTTTCTCCCACCCACTATATTCCATAAGCACTGGCATTTCTGCTTCTAGAATCTCTTGGTTCTTTCTTGCATCAATGACTTGCATTTGCCTGACCAACTTCTACTCAGCCTTCCACTCAGAGTAGTATTACCACAGGGAAGTTTTTTCTCCACACTCCTCTTTACTTTTTCCCTGCACAATAATAAATGTCATAATTATATATTTGTGTAACTGTTTAATGCCTTCCTCTTCCCCAGTCATGAGAGTAGGAATATTAGTTTTGTTCTTATAGCCTGAGAGCCCGCCATAGTGCCTGTCAGGTAGAACACACTTATTGAAACATTTTTTTTCTTTTTCTTTTTAAATTGAATTTATTGGGGTGACATTGGTTAATAAAATTATGTAGGTTTCAATTATACGTGAAACATTTTTTTTAACAGAAGAATAAAGGAATAAATGGTAGGTATGGCTCCTTATGCTCTTAGAGCAATACTGATTATTAAAAGTAGAACATTTCTTTCTAACACGATCCTATTCAGGGGTTCTGGTAGCATTTAGTATAACCCAATTGCCTCATTTGGTATAGATAGAATTATCCTTTAAGCAGTAAATTTATAAACTCATCTTAATGTTCAAGACTGTGTTTCTTGACTGATAAATTTAATCTCAGTGGGCAATTGTAACTAAACCTTAAATCATTAACATGTTAACAGTATTTACTTGCATTTATGTCATATGTTGTTTCCTTTATAGTTCTCTAAATTTTTTTTTTTTTTCCCTTTTCTTAGGTACTCTCTGCCCTTGACATACTCCAACCTCCACACATTGACTATTTTGAAGAAATGTATCCTAACCAGGGAATGTGAAAGAAGGGGACACATTTTTTTTTTATTAATTTGTTCTTCTAGCACCATTTTGGGGTTCTTGCCTTGAAGGGTATTAAATCTCATCCTTGCAGAAGTGGTTGAGTACCTGGAATCAGGTAATTTTGAAATCCCAAGTATCTGGCAGAGCTTAGTATTATCTATAATATATATCCTGAGTAATGATACCACAAAACAGGACTTCTGGGCAGAAATTTTACTTAATCTGCACACATCCTTTAGATGGGTTATTACCATCCCCATTTTGCAGATGAAACCAGTGAGGCAGCTAAGCTGATTGGAACTCAATAAGGTGCTCTTGTGACTATACAATAACTGCCTGTCAGTCAAGAGGATAATATTGTCCTGTTTCCTACCACTTGGAGTAAGGTAAAAATTAAAGATCTAGTAATGTAATTTAAATGTCCCAAGTTCCTTGGAATAATGGCAGTGGTGATGGTGATGGTAACAGACAAGACTTACGTGAGTTTTTATCAAATGCAAGGCACAACTCTTAAGTTCTTTAGAGAAATGTGTTTATTTAATCCCTATAACAGCCATCTGGGGAAGGTATTGTAAACATTCCCATTTTACAGAAGAGGAAATTGAGGCACAAAAGATTAAAAGAAAAAAAGACCAATTTCACAGAGTGAGTAAATGTTGGGGATAATTCCAAGCATTAGTTCTTCTAAGTATGTAGTTCAGTCCTTACATACATGATTCTTTCAGGATAGAGGCTTTAACATTCTCCTATCACTGCTACAGTTAATTTGTAAAAATAGTATATTGGGTATCATGGATAATAATAAACTGTAAAATAATGCCTGGTAATAGTTCCTGGGCCTATGCATAGAAAATATTAAGACAAGTTAGGCCATCTGACATTCCTAGGCAAAAATCATCATTTACCATTCTGTATTTAACTTGGTAAGCTTTAAGTAAAAGACAGGAAGTCCTAAATCATTAATTTAGTGAGTTCATGATAGTACTGTTTATTCACTCAAGGCTTTTTATTAACAGTAGGCCTGTGTCTCAGAATGGAAATCAATATAAAAGCAAGATGCTTTTTCTGATTGAGCAGTGAGCTAAACTAAAATCTCATTCTTACTTAAGAGGCAGGTAATTCCATACTAGACAATTATCTTCGATATTTTTCTTAATAATTTGGAACAATTAAGAGCCTCCCAAGGGGAAAGGGAACAGTTAAAGTACTAGGGAATTGGGAAACCATGTGAGGTGATAGAATTATCACTGATCAACATTGGGATATTTTGATCTAATAAACCAAAATGCTATAATCCTTGGTGATATTTTAACCCATGAATCTCTTATGGAATTAATCCCTTTGCAAAGGGTTAATTCCGTGAACTTGGGGTACTCCAGCCCTGCACATTCCAAAGAAGGATCCGGCCCTTCACAAACTCTTGGCTGGTAAGAGTGTCTTTGAATACCTGAGGTCTTGAGCCATGCCAGGTGGTTCTGACACCCCTCTCGCCTCCCCCCCCCCCTTTTTTTTTAAGTTCAAAATTAACTTAAAGATAGAAGAATTGAGAAAGTTCTCTCCTGACTATATGTCGTTAGTAGCCACTGAGGAAAAAGCATTAATTCCTTTGCCTTAATGGGAAGGGAATCACATACTAGGAGACACCCCTATGAGTATGTACTACTAACTACCTCTTTGGAAATAAAGTTGCTGATAGCAAACCTTGAAATAAGAAGAAATCCTCTTTAGTAAATAAGAGTTTTACTCTATTTTAGGCTGTGTCCACAAAATCACCCTTGGGTTCAATGAAAGGACTCGGAGGACCCAGGAAAGCTGTTTTACTCATGGTTAGAGATTAAAATCAGCAAAAGAAAAAGGTGTATAAGCAGAGTTCAGGAGAAACCAGGCACGAAGTTCTAGTTGTTCTCTCCTGTTGGAATTTGGCAAATAGAGCTTAATTCTCTCAGCAACAATGTATGACAGCACAGGCAACCTCGTCAACTAGGAAGGCTCACATGAGCCTTGGGGTCCAGGGTTCTAATTAGACATTGGTGAGTAAGCATAGAGCACCCAAGGAACTGATCTTAGCTACTCAGTCTCCAGCCCTCCACCTTCTCCCTACCCAGAGTTTAAACAAATACAACTTGAACCAAGGCTCCAAGCAAACAAAAATAGGTGTATACCATGAATCACATTGTTAGCCTAACTGTGGTGAGGCCAAAGCCCCAGGCATACTGAGATACTCTTAGGAGGCAGGATTTGCAGGGCTGCGAAGGTTATTTCCCAGGAGCCAATCCTAAAAACTTTGGAAAGGTATAGGATTTTGGTAGCCCAGATCTGCTTTGTTAACCCTTTACTGAAAATAGACTTTCATGTGGAGAAAGAATGTTTTCATATAAGATAATTGGTGAATGTGGGTATATTTAAAAAATGCCAGATATATTTAGATTCTCTTCACTGAACACTCAGCTATTCATTATATATACATATATGTGTGTGTGTGTGTGTGTGTGTGTGTGTGTATGTATATATATATATGTATGTGTATATATATATTTCCTATCTTTTTAAAAATATATTTTATTGATTTTTTACAGAGAAGAAGGGAGAGGGACAGGGAGTCTAAACTTCAGTATTCTTGTTTTCTCTCGTATAATATTTTGCTGTATGTAGAATGATGCACAGAAAATAAAAGTGTTTTCCAGTGGTGGTGCCATTTGGAAAACACCAAATCCTTTAACATAAAAAGGAATTAAACCTATAGTTGCCACGTGAGTATAAAGACTTTTTAGGAAGGCATGATTTAGCTTGGAGTACAGGGTACTAAAAATTGGTTTTTAAATGGAAACGTAAGATATGCCTTAGTTACATATATGATCTGTCTTTGCTGATTCTTTTAATATCCTAAAAAATTTTCTATATCCTATGCTTTTCAGTATAAATATACTATAGCCAAAGGAAAAAAATTCTCTGTAATTTCCATCTGAAAAATATGACAACATAATACATTAAGTACGAAAATATTGAAGATTTAAAAGGATCTTAAGTTACTATTTTACTTCAACTTAATATATTATTTATCTGTGTTAGCAGCTCCCTCTGTAGTATCACAGTAATATGACATGCATTACATGTGGTTTTAGTTGACTGTGTGTATTTTTTAATTGGACGATTACTGTCTTTGCAGATTTTAGGATGAGTAATGTCTTGTTTGGTTTTCTTCTAAAATATATATCTTTTTATTGATTTCAGAGAGGAAGGGAGAGGGAGAGAGATAGAAATATCATGATGAGACAAAATCATTGATTGGCTGCTTCCTGCACGCCTGCAGTGAAGAGGGTAAGAATTAAGCCCGAAACCTGGGCATGTGCCCTGACGGGGAATTGAACTGTGATCTCCTGGTTCATAGGTTGACACTCAACCACTGAGCCATGCTAGCCAGGCAGAATAGGTAATGTTTTGAGTTTCAAATGTGTATTCATGGAATTGTTCTTTGAGAAAACTTTTAAGATCTGTTTGGGGCTCTGTCATTTTAGGTAAATTCTGAGTATATTGCTTTGCATCTAGTGAATGTTGTAATACTTAGTTAATAAAGGAATCAGTTGATAGCAAAAAATATATATATTTGTCATTTAAAGGGAAAGAGGTAATCATTTTGTTTGTTTTTTTGTATTTTATATGTTTTTAAATTTTGATTTCAGAGAGAGGAAAGAAGAGGGGGAGAAAGATAGAAACATTGATGATGAGAGAGAATCAATTTGCTGCCTCCTGTACTGAAGATTGAGCCTGAAACCCAGGCATGTGCCCTGACCAGGAATCAAACCATGATCTCCTGGTTCATGGGTTGACCCTCGGTCACTGAGCAACACTGGCCGGGCAAAAGAAATAATATTCCACTGTATATATGTACCACATCATTACATTTTTTTCTCTAATATGAGAAAATTGGGGTGTTATATTGCATATGCAACTTTTAAACCATAAGATGTCTTTAAAGCTAATTGAATAATTACTACTATTTTAGAAATATCTGAAGTCTCTGGGCATTTTGATAATCATTGTGTACAATAGAGATATCATATAAGTATCATGCAGTTAATATATATCTTTTTCTGAAACTGTAATAAAGTGATTACATTTTGCCCACCACAATTCTAGCTTGAGTTTTGAAAGACTATGCATCTTTAAATAATTCCTTAAGCAACTTTTAAAAAGACAGTGTCTAGATTATAACTGCTTACAAATCTACCTGCAAGGCACAATAGATTTAACAGAAGTCAGGTATGGAAAGAGCAACACATTCTACCACAACCTCTAAATCATATAGCTTTTGTTTTGTTTTTTTCTTATTTTTTAAATCTAATATATCAACCTAGAAAATATATTCTTTAATAATTAAGAAAGATTATGTATTTTTCTGAGCTGAACTGTTAGCTTGCTAAAGCATTGCATTATTCATTTTACCACTTTGAGTTTCTTTTTGGAAGTCTGTATGAAAACAGTTTGGCACTTAATTACTGGGAGCCTACTGAAATTTAATCCAAGAGAAACCAGTGCTAATTGTTGATTGGGAAACATTATTTATCCTACTTCAGTCAGGATTCTGGACTCTATACAAAAACAAGCTCCTTTCCAGAAAGTACTGGATGCCAACTGGATTAGAAATAAAAATCTGCCTTGCTTTGGGAAAAGCTTTAAAAAAAAATAAAAGTTTTAATTGATTTCAGAGAGGAAGAGAGAAATATCAATAATGAGAGGGAATCGTTGATTGGCTGCCTCTGCGCACCCCCTACTGATAATCAAGCCCACAACTCTGGCATGTGCCCTTGATCAGAACTGAACTCAGAACCCTTTAGTCCACAGGCCGACGCTATAGCCACAGCCAAACCAGCTAGGGTGGGAAAAGCTTATTTTTAACTTAATCTTAGTATTTTATGGAGACGAATATAGGTCGTTCAGGTCTTCTATGCTAGGAGCAATTACAACCTAAAACCAATGGAAGTGAGAAACCTAATAGAAGTGACCATGTGTCGCAGTTTGCCAAGACTCATGGATTTTACCTGATGTCCTGAGATAATAGGTTCTTCCTTTCACTTTCAGAAGTGCCCCTGTTTGGATAATAGGTTTGGCTTGTGCAGGCAACGTTTAAACTGGAATCTCTCCTTATAAAGGCAGCGAGGGGAACTTACATGGCCATCAGTTAGAGTCCTTGGTAGGCAGTCATATAGTTTTTGGGTCTCCAGCTATAGTAGTTTAATTGATAGTATTATACAATATTTTATAGCAACATTTTATAATTTAAAGAATACCCAGTATATGATTCTCTGGTGCTATGAAACAGCTCTAGGAGCCAGTGAAGAGTGTGGGGGGGAAATGGGTGTATATACATATATAAGTATACTCCTTCTGCAACAACAGTACCAGAAATCTGCATCCCAGGAGCTCTGATGATTGCCATATTATTAGAATGTCTGTCTTCATTTATTCCATATGTATCAGCATCAACTATATTCCTAAAACCAGGAACTTCTTTTTTATTTTGCTTACAGTTGTATTCCCAGTCCTTAGAAAAATGTCTGACATATAGGAAGTGCTAAATAAGTACTGTATTTGTAAAATTAATGAATAAGGTAGTCTCTGCCTTCCAGATTTGTAATCTAGTGGGGGATACAATCATAAATAACTAGAGGCCTGATGCAAGGGGCTTGGCCCGGGAAACCCTAACTGCCTCAGCCCTCACAGCCCTGGCTTCATCTGGAAGGTCGTCCAGATGGTCGTTCTGCTGTTCAGTCGAATTAGCATATTAGCTCTTTACTATATAGGGTAATCATCATTTAGGTTGAAGAGTATAACAATAGAAAAGATCTTAATGTGCCTTTAGGGTTGGGATCTACTAGATTAAAGGACTAGAGTGATTATCTGCCTGTATGTTGGAAGGATTTTAAATATGTAAATATAAGCCAGTTGTGTATGCCATCTTGCTGAGATTGGGATTGTTGTGATAAGAGATTGTGGAATTAATTTTATGGGATGTCTTTTTTTTAAAGGAGAGATCTTAAAGGATTAGCCCTGAAACCAACCATAGCCTGGAAAAAGGTAGGAGAGAAGGTTGCAGCTCTTTATATGGAGACCAAGTTCTCCATAATCATGTTCACACTCTTCATCCATCATAAATGCTTTTTTGACAACCAAATTAACTATGATTGATCTACACATTTTTTAAGGCCTCAAGACCTAATTTATCTTCTGTTTAAGCTTTAAGAAACTCAGACTATATCATATTTTAATCAAAGTTCTAACTTTATTTTAATTCTGACATATCAGTAGTGGAAAGGGAAGCATTTAAAATGAGGTATCAAAAGTTGAAGACTGGAAGAAGTGGAGGGACCGATTAAAAAAAGAGAGAGAGCCCAGCCATCGTGGCTCATTGATTGACCATTGACTTATGAAAAGGAGGTCATGGTTCAATTCCTGCTTGGGGTAAATACCCCAGTTGTGGGCTCCATCCCCAGTGTGAGGCGGGCAGGAGGCAGCCAATTAATGATTCTCTCTCGTCATTGATTGTTTCTATCTCTCCCTCTTCATCTCTGAAATCAATAAAAATATGTTTTAAAAAAAGAAAAAAGAGAATTCATGGACATGGACAACAGTGTGGTTATTTCAGGGAGAGGGATGGGTGGAGGTGGAAGAGAGCATAGAGGGGATAAATGGTGATGGATAAAACAAAAGTTTAAGGCCATATGTCAGAGCCTTGACCTAATCACCCAAACCCTGTGCTTCATTCATTCTTTGAATGATGAGTTTTTTAACTTGTAGTAGATTCAAGGTCATGCATTTAAACTGAAGCATATGCAACACAATTTTAATTAATTTATGTCCAATCCCATTCATTTAGTTTCTTTTCCAGAGTGAGCTTGAGCTAGGAATCAAGAATGTGAAATCAGCTCCCATACACTTCCCATAGTGCGAGCATTTCACTAAACTAAGTGTGATGCTGGTGTTGAGAGAGGTACTTTAACACAAGCCCTCCGTTTCTCATGGGGTTCCATCATGTGGTAAAGAAAACAGCACTCTGTTCCAATACCAGAGAACACAGAATTGTTGAATTTAGTGGGAGGCTGATAATCTTGGTCCCCAACATAGTGTCTTCCCAGTTGATTTTTTTTGTGATACTTGATGTTTGTTTTATGCCATAACTTCAGAACTTTGCCCTCAGGGAAGATGTACCAGCAGATAGTGTAAAGTACAACAGTCATTGCTGTTCCTTTTTTTTTTTTTTTTTTTTTTTTAATATATTGTATTGATTTTTACCAAGAGGAGGAAAAAGGGATAGAGTTAGAAACATCGATGAGAGAGAAAGATTGACTAGCTGCCTCCTGCATGCGCCCTACTGGGGATCAAACCTACAATCAGGGTACATGCCCCTTGACTGGAATCGAACCTGGGACCCTTAAATCTGCGGGCCAGTGCTCTATCCGCTGAGCCAAACCGATGGGGGCCATCGTTGTTATTCTTAAGTTCATGATTCAGTGGATAGTTGATAATTTTCAAATAATTATAATACCAGGTAAATCAGTTTTACAATAGAGATATTAACCAGTTTTTCTTAAGTAGAAAAACTCTTCTCTCCTCTCCCCTTAAACAGGAGTTTGGGAGACTGATCTGGACTTATAATTTTCATAGAATAAGGTATTTTAATAGTCCTTCCTATATCAATCCATAGAGATCAATTACCTATAATTAGAATAAATATATATATATATTTTTTAATATATTGATTTTTTTACAGAGAGGAAGGGAGAGAGATAGAGAGCTAGAAACGTTGATGAGAGAGAAACATCGACCAGGTGCCTCTTGCATACCCCCTACCGGGGATGTGCCCGCAACCAATGTACATGCATGCCCAGGAATCGAACCCGGGACCTTTCAGTCCGCAGACCGACGCTCTACCGCTGAGCCAAACCTGTTTCGGCAGAATAAATATATTTTCATATATATATATATATATATATATATATATATATATATATATATATATATATATATTGTTGGTTTAAGAAAGGAAGAGAGGGAGAGGAGAGAGAGAGAAACATCAATGATGAGAGGATCATGGATTGGCTGCCTCCCGCATGCCCCTACTAGGGATCAAGCCTGCATCCCAAGCATGTGTCCAGACCAGTAATCAAACTGTGACCTTCTGGTTCATAGATCGACACTTAACCACTGAGTCACACCAGCTGGGCAAATAAATATAATTTCAATATTGTTGTATTCTTAATTTTCCACAAAATTTTAGGTAGCATATGATTTCTCTTGGTGGGTCTATGAATAGAACATTCATTCCATAAATGTTACAAAGTGGGGACTATGAACAAATGAATAAGGCACTATGGCAGATCTTATATCTTTTTTCTTTCAGCTTTTTTTGTGAGATAATTGAAATATAACATCCGTAATATCTAGACAGAGAAAGCAGATCCTTTAAAATGGACCACTTTAAAAACCTTCAACAAAAATTGATTTCACTGGTGGTAGGTAGCACTGGGTAGGTAAGGTAAGGAAGTATCGATAGCTTGGCATATTGAGAGGTTTGTCCTTCAGACTGCTGTTTGTGGTTGTTTATACCATTGATATTAATGTAATCTCTTGATTTTAATGACACCATTTTTGCAGCTTTATAGTAGAACAGAATGGAGTAAATTGCTCTCAAATTATGTTGGGCAGAAGGACATTTGAAACTATATTGTCTGGACACAGAATTAAGTTTTTCACCAATAAGAAAGGGTGAGTGGGTATAATTTAAGGGCTCATTGTCTATTAGTGAAAGCGTTAAGATTTGTTGTATTGGCAAAAAGAAGCATGATGAGGTTTATATGACATGTTCATTCTTTATCCTTTAAATGGATTAAGAGGTGATTGGAGAATTTGCCTCTTTTTATGAATTAAGAAAATTAGAGAAGTAAAATGTTTTTAAACTAGGTAGAGGCTCTTTCAGATAGCTTTTTTATTGATTCTCAGAAAAAAACTAGTGACTATTTCAGTCATTTCATTTGGTTTCTGTTCCTTCCTTGGGTTTGCATATATGTGCATTTACTTTGGATGGCTATGGCGGTAGGGCATTAGTAGTCACCAGGCTCTCCCATCTACATTTGACAGACACAGAGCTTGCCTTTGCTTTCTCTGTGGTATTTTGAGAAGAAGTGAGGTTTGAAATAACATCATTTTCTCTAGAATGCTCTTTCTAATTTATTACATGTGTGTTTATAGCCTTAGTGACAAGGATTCAGCCAACAATCTCCTGGGCTATGTCAGGGTATATGGGATGATAGCTTTCCAGTTTTCTGGTGATAGAATTGGGTTTGTTTTTGTTTTTTGTTTGTTTGTTTTTTTAAATCAGTTTTAAATTTCAAATTAAAGGTAGTTTCAATTTTTTAATTTTTACCTTGGAAAGAAAAGGGAATTTGCCTTTGCCTGAGAAAGAGATTGTTGTATTCAAACATTTTAACAATGTGACCTTTCATTCCATTGATTTCTATAGAAAAGCACAGGCATGCTTCAGAAAAGGTCAGTGATTCTAATTGAAGCACACATGGATTTTTTTCCTAGTTGCAAAGGCGCCCATGGTTTTTGTTGCAAAGAAGATGATGAGATTTAGTGCTAACCATTTGTTACAAGAGAAAACAATTCTCTCTTGATGCATTGCTGTTTTTCTTTCACATGGAAAGCATTGTTTGAAATCAGCAACATCCATAAACCACATTTTCATTATCCATGCTATTTAACGCCCTCATTTTTATTTCAGAGGCAGTTGTATATCTGAGATTTTGGTTGAAATTTCCCTTCTCAGTGGACCAGATTTTTGGAACAAAACAAACAAACAAACAAAAAATGTGAGGGAAGAGATACTCTTTCGTCTCAAATATTTATAGTTGTGAGATTTTCTTCTTTTGAATAGAAATGGCAGTATTTTAGAATTAATGTTTGTTTTTGGGGGGGTAAGTATGTTTTAACTGCCATTCTTGGACTTTTCATATAAGAGAATTCATAGCTTGGGGAGACAGAGTTAAGGATCCGCTTACTACAGCTTACTGTGTCCTTTTGAAAAAATCACCTGCCTCATATTTATTCAAACATGTATCACAGGAAGATGAAGACTTTAAAAATATATATATAGTAAAACTGTTTACCTACAAGATTTCTTTTTCATAATCGGGCTTAGTGTTGGTTTCTGTCCAATATTTAATGAAAGAGTGAATCAGTTTTCATTATCTGAAGCATTAAAAATGTGTTTTCAAAACTTCCCATATTTATTCTATAGGCTCTTTATTTTCTTCTCAGCTAAATCAGTTAAATACCCTGTTTTGCTATATGAAAGTTTTAGCACATTAATAGTTTTTCATACAACATCAGTTGTTCAATGCACATGGAACATTAAATGTGTTGAGACTTCGGTTTCATTGAGCAGGCAGAATAGCCTGCTTTAGTTCTAAACTTCAGGTGGTGAGCTTTTGAACCTGATAGGTAGTATTTTTAAATAAGACCCTATCATAAATTGTCACACGTGTACACAACTTGAGCTTTCCAGGATGACTTACCTAGCAGTGCTTTCTTATTATAAAGTACCTTATCATCAATAGTAAGCATTTATTCCTAATCCTATATAATAAAGCCCAGCCACCATAATGGCAGAATGACCACTTTACCAATCACTATGAGGTACACTGACCACCTCTTGGTCCCTCCCTTGCGGAGGCAGCAGGACTGACAATCAGGCAGAATGGCTGACCTCTTGGTCCTTCTCCTCGGCCGTCAGACTCTGATTGCCCGATGGTGATGGGGACCAGTGCAGTGGGTGGCCGGTGATGTGGGCACCAGGCCAAGGCCCCCATCCCGCCACTGATCGCCACACACACACACAAAGCAACCCACGGTGGGGACTGGGGCAGGGCCACTGACCACTGACCTCTTGGTTCCTCCCCCTGGCCCACAGGCTCCAATCACCCGATGGCAAACTGGGTACCCAGGTGGGTGGGGCAGGGCCAGCTACTGGCAGCCTAGGAAGATGGCCCTGATCACAGCTAGGCCTAGGGACCTTACCCACACACAAATTTCGTGCACCAGGCATCTAGAAGTTGGCCTGGAGACTGAAGGGTCCCAGGTTCAATATCTGGTCAGGGCACATGCCCAGGTTGCAGGCTCGATCTCCAGTGGGCGCCGTGCAGGAGGCAGCTGATGAATGATTCTCATCATTGATGTTTCTCTCCCGCTTCCTTCCAATTTGAAATCAATAAAAATATATTAAAACACAGTATAAGATGTGAACTCTTAATGAGGAATGGGTTATTATATAGAGAGGATTTGTAAAAACAAAACAAGAAAATACCAAGATATAAACTGTTACTGAGGAATGAGTTGGTAACCTCAACACTTCATATTCCCTTACTTGGTTTCCTCTTCCCAAAAAATATATTTAATATACAACTTAGCCCCTCCAAGTTTTTTTCATTACCTTTACCAAACCTTTTTTTTTTTTTAAATATATATATATATATTTTATTGATTTTTTTTTTTTTTTTTAAACAGAAGAAGGGAGAAGGATAGAGAGTTAGAAACATTGATGAGAGAGAAACATCGATCAGCTGCCTTCCGCGCATCCCCTTTTGGGGATGTGTCCGCAACCTTGACCAGAATTGAACTTGGGAGTCCTCAGTCCTCAGGCCAACACTCTGAGCCAAACCAACTGGATCTGAACCTTACTTATTAAAAGGATATTCATAATTTCCTCCTTAAGCCTGCCATCCCAAGAACCGCTCCCCTTTCAAGCCCCATAGTAGCAATAACATCCCCTAGTAGTGGTCCCTTCCTGGTGGCATGAAGATTACTTAGGGTTTAGACTAGAGTATTAGCAGATCCTGAGGTTGTTTTAAGTCCAACTCACAGTTGGCATTTTTCTCACTATGCTTTGAAGGGTGTCACTATACATAGCTGGAGCAACTGATTCACACCAGGTCTTTGAAACACCTGTGCTCCAGGTGAGGCCAAAAGATTCTAAAAGCTTGAATCTAATCTTTTCACCTCTCCATTGAAAATAAATATATTTCTAAAACTTCCCAGCTGGTGGGAATGAAACGCTGTCAGACCTCCCAATTATCAGAGGGTAATATTGAATAACAACAAAGCCTCACCTGATTTGAGCTGCTGAAAAGACTCATAACCCCATTATCATTCTCCTGAACTGCTTAACCTTCTGGTTAACCTTCCGATTATTAGCCTCTTGACATGTTTAATTCAGGCGTGAGAGTTTAAGAACACTCGTAGGAGTATTTATTTGATCTTTTTGTTATATCCCACTGTTCTGACTTTATTTTTTGAGGTTGGTAGACACCAGGAAGCATGTGTTACGTGGAGACCCAGAGTTTCAGAAGCTACTAAATATATTAGACCTGCCTTAATTGGAGGATATTTGGAAACAGTGGGGCTTTTAGCCACTTCGTAGGCCAGCTGAGTCTCCTGCTACCAACTCAATTTATTTGAGAGCAGTACTTCAGGGAACTTAATGGACCTACAGCGCACTAGCCCAAACCTGTATTTTAGCAAGAGTACAATTTATTTATGCAGTACTTATTATGTCAGTTTTCTGAATACTGTATGAATGTCTGTATTAAATATTAAGAACACTGAATTATACAGTTGGTGATGGGTTTAATAATTATGTGTTTAATTGATAGCATTTTCCTATCATTGTTACATCAATTAAGAGTTCGCAAGAGAGCCAGATGGTAGAAAACAGGATTGGGGCAAAGTGGCATTTTTCCAAAGGAAGTATGTCATAAATGAGCCAAGCAAAGTTTTGTTTTGCATATGTGTATTTTTGTTGTTTTGAAAATATAAAATAAGATTCAGTTATGGAATATCAATCTGATAGCTTATTTTTACCACCCTGGGCTCAAGACTTAAGATTACTAGCAGCCCTTTACCAAAACCAGGGAACCCCAATGTGGAGGTTTATAGAGATCCCACAGAGATTAATTGCTCCCTTGAGTTTCTGGTCTGTCCAAGACAACCCTAGGTCTCTCTCAAAAATAATATGCACTTTGAAAGTTGAAAACTTTCATTCATCTAAGAAAAGGTTTCTTTGTCCTCATGAAGGAATGTGACTATCATGGACATACTGTTATTTGGTGCTAATAAACCACATGAGATCCCATTAGTAAGTGAATAAAATTGTCCTCTTCACAAGTGATACCCTTTTGAGATTGCCTGATCTTTCCCTTTAAGATCAGGGACTTAAAAGAGATTTTTAAATTAGTTACCTGTTTTGTGTTTCTTTTTGCTTACATTATTTTAGCTTTTTCCTGGGAGGAAGGGGGGGCGGGTGTTGGGAAGAAATAAAAATAGTTTCAAAGAAAAAACAAAAGGGGGGGGGGAAATATATATATATATATATATATATATATATATATATTTTTTTTTTTTTTTTTTTTTTTTTTTTTTAAGAATAGTTTGGGTAAGGCATGAACTTGGATATCAGGGAGTCCTGAGTTCAACTGTGAATCCCCTCTCGCCACCCCCAAACTAGATTTTCTTACCTTGAAAAAGTTATTTGATACTCTTCCCTGAGCCTCAGTCTCCCCGGTGATAAATAGTGATAGTATTTTTCCTCAAAGAACTGTTGCAAGGAATAAATGAATTAATGTATGTAGGACTTTGGCACAGTGCCTATCATTTTGATGTTTCATAAACTCAGTACCCTTCCTCCCTCCCGTAACAATGATGATAGCAGCTATCGTGGAAGCCTGTTCACCATATGCGTGGTATTTGTATGTGATTCACATATATCTAAACCCTGGCATTCACTTGCTAATATTATCAAGCTAGTAAGTGGCAGAGTCGAGATTCTAACCTAGTGTGTGATTCCAAAACCTACACTCCCCTGCCTTTCACTACCTAAATCCATGTAACTCCTCATTGTAAAAATCAGCCTCCTCGCCTTCTCTTCTGTAGTAGAATTATCTCATTCACCTTTTTCTGAGATTTAATTAATCTTTTGAAAGACAGGTTAGGAACAGAGCCTGGGCTCTGCCGCCATTTCTGCAGAATACTAGTTGTGGTCTTTGGCTAGTTCCTTCGCCTCTCTAAACCTCTTCACTAGTTTGCATAGTGGCAATCATAATAGGATTTACTTCTTAGAGTAGTTAGGAGTAGATGAAGCTAAACACATTTAAAGCTGGGTTGCCTAACAGAAAACTCAGTGAATGCCAGCTATTTTTCTTTTTGGTCAAGCTTCCATGGCCAGGTACATTGAAATCTTTTTGCTTGTTTTCTGTATTTGATTCTTACATATCAATCTCAGTCTTTTCTAACCTTTTGAACGCTGCCTTGCATTCATCCATCTCTTTCCGGTATTGTCATTGAGTTAGCATGCTCCCCACACCCACTTGGTGCCCAGTCAGTATTTATTGATGCTAATGATGATGAGTTAACAAAGATGCAGTTGGCACCAGTCCTACAGCCTCTGAGACTGCTTGAGTAATCATGACTTTCTAAAAACAGAAAAGGACTCAATCATCTTACTTATAATTGAAGGTCAGAATTTGGTGTCAGCGTTTGTTTCTCTGGTGATGGTGAAGTTTTTGTGCAGAATTACCTTTGACAGCTGGATTAGTCAGGCTTTGCGGCAGAGGCTGATGATCATGATTCTTAGATTACTTCCTGAAATAGATGCATCACCATAGAGGTGGGCTGAACAGATATTGATCACAGTACAGATTTGATTAAATTGGAGAAAGAGGTCGGGGGAAGCTTACCAGTAAGTTGTAGTTTGCTGCTGGGTTCTAGGTTCGTTTCCTACCTGTATTTCTGGCCCATAATTCTCTTTTGCATCAAAGAAAATTGTACAAAACTGTACAGGTATACTAAACACCCCTCTGGGTTCTCTGCCTTTCTTTTCTGTCTAATATATTCCCATCATTTCTCCTCAGAAGAGTCCTTATTTTTGCTTTTTTTCCTGTTTCAAACCCTGTCCTCCGTGAACACATTTTCTTCCTCAGTGACCTCTGTAGGAGTCTAGCAGGATGTCCTGCATATCGTATTTGGGCGTTAGGCACCAACTCTGGTGAGCATTATTTTACAGTGAATATTGGTGTGCCTTATTTTAAAGAATGTAATGTTATCGAAGTTGGATTTATAACTCATTAATGGTGATGTGCTTCCATAATTTTAGTATCCTCATTCTCAGAATAAAAGAAGGAAAGAAATAGAAAAAAATTTTAATAAAAGAGAAAAACTTTGTGCAAAGAAAAATATTATAATCAAAAGTAAAATTAATACTCCATCTTTGGCAGATTTCCTTTAGTAGAAAGTAGAAATTGCTATTACTTACCATATATAATGATTCCCAGATTCATATTTTCAATTTAGACATCCCACAAAAGACTTGTCCTGTATTTTCAGCAATCTCTAGTTAAGACTTTCTTTTATTTTTGTCCTGTATTTTCAGCAATCTCTAGTTAAGACTTTCTTTTATTTTTGTTTTTCATGTCAAGAGCTACTAGCCCAACCCTATAGTCCACACAAAAAGTTAGCTGAGAGGGTCCCTGTGATTATATATGTATATACACTAATTTTAAAAGTTCTCATCCATTAAAACAGTAGAAAATATGAACCTAGTTCAAGTAAGTATATATACTGGAAATGTTTATTGAATTTATTTTAGCTTTGAAATTTGACTAAAGGGTAAAAGGAATAAGACTTAAAGGAAGTAAATGCTTAGAAGGTGGAAAGAGGTAAAGTGAGGGTAAGGTAGGAAAACTTTTCTTAATCTTTGTATTTTTTTTTTTCTTCCCCTTCCCCCACCCCAACCAATCTTTGTATTTTTTAGTTGATGGCAAAAGAAGTATTATTTAGGCTGTCATTCTGACTTCTTTCACCCCAGACTAGATCTGTTACATGGGAATAGTCCCAAATTGTTAAGAGGATTAAATGAGATAATGAGGTGATCTAGCCCTAGCCAGTGTGGCTCACTTGGTTGGGTGTCATCCTCTGCACCGAAAGGTTCGATTCCTGGTCAGAATGGATGCGGGAGGCAACCAATCAATCTCTCTCTCTCTCTCTCTCTTTCTCTCCCTTCTACATTCTCTGAAAATCAGTGGGAAAAATATCCTCAGGTGAGGATTAAATAAATAAAACTCAAAATTAGAACAATTAATTCTTTCAAATAACCTGCCACTTCAGAGAATTCCTTGATATAATTTATATAAAGTGCTTGGAAAGTGCCTAGCACATAGTGAGATCTCAGTAAATGTTAATTGCTTTTTTAATTTATCATGTTGTTTTTAATTTAAGGTGAACCATTTTAGAAAACCAAATGTAAGTATGTATGTGTTTTTATAAATAAAAGTAAAGTGCTCATTAGAACATACATATATTTTAGAAATTCAATAGGAGTTGAAGAAATCATTATTGTTTCTTAAAATGTTTTACTAAAGGATTAAATCTATTTACTGGAAGTTAGCAATTCTAATAACTTAGAGATTTGTCTCTTTAAAGTAACATGTCTTGGTTGTGCTTCTTTTTAAATTTTATTTCTGGTGGCAACTCTAACATATTCAAATCAAAAGCAATACCCAAGGGGCTATATGAGATTAACAACCGTAACATTGTAATCTTTTTTTAATTTTTTATTTATTCCGTTGAGAGAGAGAACAAAACATCAATTTATTGTTCTACTTATTTATTCCTTGATTGCTTGATTCTTATATGTGCTCTGACAGGGGTTCAAACCCGTAACCTGTTATATTGAGACGATGCTCTAACCAACTGAGCTAACTGGCCAGGGCACACTGTTGTAGTCTCTCAATGGCTGTATTGTAATTGCTTGTTTAATTTTCATCTCCCTTGTTAGGCTATAAACTCAGTGAGGGCAATGATACTCTTGTACACCACTGCATTCCCAGTGCCTAGAACAGTGTCTACTATTCAGGGTATTTGTTGAAGAATGAACAGTGACTTCCCATGTGAAAACACATGACAAAGGAGAAATGCTGAAAGCTGCCTCATGTAATGAAATATTGAACTTTTGATTCTTTTCCTTGAAACCTGGTTTTTGTAACATGAAAGTAATGTCAGCCTCATGAATTTCATTTTCTCTTTTAATAGTAAGTGAGGCAAAATTTCATGGAAAGGGTCAGACCTCAAAATCTTTACAACCTAGGTTTGAATCCAAGATCTGTGTCAGCAGCTTAACCTCTCCCAACAGTGGAGAATTACAAATTAGGTATTATGTTAGGATTAGTCACATAGTAGCTTCAACAAAAAGTTAGCTTCCTTTTTCCTTTTCTTCTCATAGTACATAATTAAAAGTAATTCAGCTTCTCTTCATTTCAAAGTAATCTTTATACTGTTATGTTATTTGGTTTTAAAAAATAAAAAAATGGGACTAGTAGGCCAGCTTCTATGGGAAACAACTAAAGTAGCAGTCAGGAAACCTAAGGTAGTCCTGGCATGCATGCATGCATGCATTTATTTATTTATTTATTTATTTATTTAAATTTGTTTTTAATTTCAGAAAGGAAAGGGGGGAGAGAGCAATCAGTGATGAGAGAAAATTATTAATCAGCTGCCTCCTGCATTCCCCCACTGGGGACCCAGCTTGAAATCCAGGCATGTGCCCTGACTTGGAATCCAACCATGACCTCCTGGTTCATCGGTCAATGCTCAACCACTGAGCCACACTGGCCAGGCAGTTTTTTACAGACTGGGAATGTGACCTTGGGTAAACCATCCAACTCTACCCTAAGTTTGTTGTTTTTTATTAAGTGATATTCCCTAGTAATTAATAATATTTGAGAAAGCAGCAAAAGGACTATTTTCTATCCCCTTATAAAGAAGCTTCTAAAATGTCAATATTACCCAGAAAAAATAACTATTAAAACAACACAGAAACACTGTTTTTCTTAGGCACCTAAGGTATCAGAGCTGCAATGCCCCCACCCGTACATTACTAGTATAATTGTTCATTTGCATTCACTTTTCTGAAGCAAATTAGTACATTTTGAAATCCATATTTCATGGAGCTACTTAACTAATTGCTGCAATCAGCAGCAAATTATTATAGTAGGGCTGCTAAATCGCTCTGAGGTTGGCATACCATGCACAGTGTGTTTTTTATGGTCATTTTTTTAATGATGAGTTTTAATAGGGAAAAATTGTTAATTTGTTAATATTCTCCTGAAAGCCTAACTTGGGTCCTCTGTTTTTTCTTTGCCCAATGGTAACTTAAAAGGCCATGGCAAAGTCACTGACCCAGCCGGTGCACCAGCTGCCGAGGGGCTGTCCTATTTAGAAGGACAGAAAGAGAGAAAGAGCACCCTGTTTTTCCTCTTGTTTGGAGACCCTCATTAAATTACTCAGAAACAATAATCAGATAGCTGCTGTTCAAGTTAATGGCACCTCTGAGTCCCTGTCAAGAGGGCTTTATTTAATGTGCAACAGACCTGGAGTGATGCAGGTGCCTTTTCAGGCCCTCATTTAATTTAAGCTGCTTTTGTTGGCATGGCAACTAGTTGAGACATCTGGGAGACATTATGCTGGGGATTGAGACTTCAGAGGATTTCTGCTAGAGCAAAGCAGAAACCTTATTATAAAGTGATATGTGTGGCTTCTAAATTTCTGCACCTACATTGTTAAGTCTTCACATTCAGGAATTGTATTTTCCAGAGAAATAAATTTGTAAAAGGTCAGCCTGGTTGTTGACTTGTTTTCTATGAAGAAAAAACTGGTTTGCTTGAGGAGTGAAAAATATATTTCCAACTAAAGCTTGTCGAAACATAATCTCTGCTGAGTGGCTATTTTAATCAGTTTGTAAAAATTACACATTTGAAATATTTTCAGACTGTTCTATTTAGTAAGGGGAAAGCATATCTGTACAAAGATAAACCTAATGGTAAGGTAGCCTGGCCTGAATGGCTCAGAGGTTGAGAATCAACCTACAACCAGGAAGTCACGGTTCAATTCCCAGTCAGGGCACATGCCGTGGTGTGGGCTCAGTCCCCAGCTGGAGGCGTGCAGGAGGCAACCAATCAATGATTTTCATCATTGGTGTTTCTATCTCTTCCTTTCCCTTCCTCTCTGAAATTAATAAAAATACAAATTAAAAAAAGACAATTATTTTTAAAATGGTAAAGATAGGCAGGGCCTCTTTGTGGTTTTGCCATAGACTTTCTGGTTAAAATAAGAGTTTGTTACACATATAATTCCTGGATTTTAAAAAATGGAAATAAATAAATAATAAAATAAAAATTTCAAAACAAACAAAAAGTTTAATAACTGACCCCCATTCTTCTCTAACCCAGTCTGGCATCTCAAAAAGCAGAGATATGAAAGTAGCACTCTTAAACTCTCCTTTCTTAAATATTATAACAGGAAATTGAATGAAAGGTTTTAAGTTCACTGATCCTGAGCACAGAGACATGGAGATCTAGTCATTTGTGTTTAGCAGAGGGAATACCTCCTGGTTTATATTTTGGGAAATTAAAATTAAAATTTTTTGTGAGAAATTAAGCACATAGGTATGTGGTTTTAATGTAGAAGAATTGACTTATCATGCTCTATATTTTAAACACTTCACTTTTCAATTTTTTGATATTTGGTAATACTTGTGTTAGGTTGAACCATATTTTTGTTGGTCAAAATGGTCCCATATTGTCCATTCAAATCCAGTAGGTCAGCAACACCCTGATCAGGAAATAATATTTTGTAAAAAATGGCAAATAAAATGTATTTTTTTTTCTGAAATGAATAATTACTTTTTAAATATCTGTTAAGAATAGGACCATGCCAACCAGACAGAGTTTTCTTTTTCCTCTTTCTTTGAGAATATAGTCACTGTCAGAAGAAAGCATATGACATTATTTTGTACTTATTCTCTGTTTTTGGTTCATGTATCACTTTATTTCTTTTATAAATCAAAACAAGATTTTTCCAGGACCAGCACTATGAATTCAAACTGATAACTTGAAAATTAAGGAGTTTTGTCTCTGCTGCTTGCATGCATACCAAATGTGTCTACTGACAGTAAAGATTCTGGCATCATAAGTTGGCTGCCAGTTTTGTGGATATGGGAGACAGAATAGAATAGAATCTGCTCTTCACTTCAATGCAATAAATTTTCAATCCTGGCAGGAACAAAAAATTGTCAATTAACCCAGCAGACATGACTGACATCCCACAGTGCTTCGTACTCTACTCTGTTTAGGATTCCCCCCCTGAATAAAACCTCAAGTGACAATACAATACAGTGGTGGCAGTTGTGAAGTGTTTCTGGTTTGGTTTTGTTGCTTTGTTTTTTCCTTGGGTAATATTTCTTTGTCATTGTCCCTTGAGATTCCTGGAACCAACTCAAGAATATTGGTACCTGATTAAAGCTTAATGGTACCAAGAGAAGATTTTTCCTGACGCTATCCTATGATTACAATTCTAGTGGGAAATTTTTTTCACTACAGGGTTAATATTCTTAATTTGTAAAGCACTCTTACAAATAAAAATTATCACCCCAGTAGAAAATTGAGCAAAGGACAAGAATAATTTTCTCTCTCTCTCTCTCTCTCTCTCTCTCCTTCTCTCTCTCTCTCTCTCTCTCTCTCTCTCACACACACACACACACACACACTCTTTTCCTTTTTTTCTCATGCATATGTGGCCAATAAACATGTAATCAGTTTTTAACGTGAAAACATGGTTGATAAAACATATTCTTGCTGCCAGTCCTTCCTGCAGAGCCCATAAAATGTCAGTAAAGGATTAAAAATTGCAAGAGGCAGAAGCCTGTGCCAGCAATAGTGAGAACCCAACAACAGGTTGGTTCTTGTTATAGAATATCAGAACAGCTCAGAAATTGGAAACATCTGGTATCTCAGAAAGTAGAGATGCAGGTAGGCCTAAATTCAGGATTGGTTGCAAGCCTCTGTAAAGTAATAAGTTTAAATCTTAGAGTGGCTAGAACCTAGTAGGTGCTCAGTAGTGCATTCACTCAATAGATTCAGGCATTGTTTCTGATAGATATGAATGAAATAGATAGAGAGAGAGAAACATCAATGATGAGAGAGAAACATCGATCGCTGCCTCCTGCACACCTACTGAGGATGTGCCCACAACCAAGGTACATACCCTTGACTGTTATCGAACCCGGGACCCTTCAGTCTACAGGCCGACACTCCACTGAGCCAAACTGGTTAGGGCTGGTTTATGTTTTTCCTATATTTTTATCATTGTTTTTGAGTGTATTTCTACTTTAAAAAATTTTTTTTGAAAAGTTAGCCATATTATGCAGCAGCTTCATATATCTCATATTTACCGTGTCTTTTGATTGCACCATTTTCTCCTGTGCTTGATTTAATCTTGTGTTGTTTTATTCATCATGGCCCCTAAACATACAAAATCTACTGCTAATGTTGCTAGTAACAGACTATGTTGAGTGATTGACTTGGAAATGAAATTAAAAGTGATTCAGGACTTTTCCACAAAGATGGAAAATCAGATGGTTATTGGTCAGTCAAGCATGCCCCATTCCACCATAGGTATGATCTTGAAGAACAAAGTGATGGAAGCTGTTGAAGGATCTGCTTCATTGAAGGCATCAAGACCAAAAAAAATTTGAGAAGAGCCTATATCAAACATGGAGAAACTTCTAGTGACCTACATTGATGACCAAGCACAGAAGCATGTCCTTATAACCCCCATAGCAATCATGGCCAAAGCAAAAGGCTGGACTTGACTACAATATTGAATTTACTGCTAACTCTGGGTGGTTTAAATGATCAAAGAATTGTTATTCATTACATCATGTGAAAGTGATTGGTGCATCTGCAAATGCTGATGTGAAGAATTTTTGAAAATTCTAGATAAGTGATTGAGGAGGAAGATTACTTGGTTGCAGGCACAGCCCCAGTTGGGGCTGTGCAGGAGGCAGCTGATTGATGATTCTCTCTCATCGATGTTTCTAACTCTCTATCCCGCTCTTCCTCTCTCTAAAAAGTCAATTAAATATATATTTTTAAAAGAAAAAAAATTTAAGTTTATAAAGTAAAAAAGTTATAATAAGCTACAGTTACTTTATTATTGAAGAAAGAAAAATATTTTTTGGCAAATTTAGTATAGCTTTAGTGTCCACTACTCTCCCAGAGCAATTTCCAGCCCTACAGGCTTCATGCATGGTAAATGTCCTATGCAGATGTACTTTTTTTTTTTTTTTACACCATATTTTTACTGTACCCTTTCTCTGTTTAAATACACAAATACCATTGTGTGGCAGTTGCCAACAGTATTCAGTACATGCTGTAAAGGTTTGTAGCCTAGGAGCAGTAGGCTATACCATCTAGGTTTGTGTAAGTACCCTCTGTGATGCTCACACAATGACAAAATCACTTAATGATGCCTTTCTTAGAACATATTCCCATCAATAACGGATGCATTATTTTACATAAATCATAAAACTCAAAGTGAGTTCTCGACTGCAGGCAGACTGAGACATGAATCTGTCCTATTCTATTGTAGATATACCAAAAGACTCACCTTTGCAAGAGTTCTGAATTCCACATCTTCATTGTTCCACAGGCTCCCGCCTTGGATTATCTGCTGTGTGTTCATTGAGCAAAACCCTGAGAATATAGCAGAATATAAAGCATGGGAAGCTTAAATTTTAATAAGGAAGACATAAATATATTAAAAAGTTAAATAAGAGAATTTAAGATTGCATGACAACTTCAATTTGAAATAACCATTTTACACATTTTTAGGAGTACTGTACTTAGAAATGACAGTTGAGCCGGGACCGGTTTGGCTCAATGGATAGAGCGTCGGCTTGGGGACTGAAGGGTCCCGGGTTCGATTCCGGTCAAGGGCATGTACCTTGGTTGTGGGCATATCCCCAGTGGGGGGGGTGCAAGAGGCAGCTGATCGATGACTCTCTCTCATTGATGTTTCTAGCTATCTGTCTCCCTTCCTCTCTGTACAAAAAATCAATAAAATATATTTAAAAAAATAAAAATGACAGTTGATAAGTAGGTCATCATCTTTTCCATTGGTGACGTGGTAGCCTAGGGTGAGACTACCAACTCTCTCATTTGAAATAGATTCTAAGTCTGGTCTCCACACTCTTCCTGGCCTGGCTGTAATTTAAAATGTTTACCCTTATTTTTCCTCTTTATAACGATGATTATAGGGAAGTCACTTGGTGGTTGTGCTAACTTTTAAACAGTAAATTCTTAAAGTTTTGCAATGTCTTATCTTCTGAGGGCCGGGTTCTCACTTCTATTATGTTGTCCAGAAACTTTCTTTTCCTAAGCTTTTACTAGCCTTAAAAATAGAAGTTATTTTGACCTGGAGCCCACTTTGAGGGAATTGGGGGCTGAATTCTCTGAACTCTCCTTAACTTAATGCCTCAAGATATGTTGTCACAGAATTGATGCAGAGTGACCTACATAAAATTATCGTGTCTCCTCAACCACTCAGCTCAGATCATGTCAAAGTTTTTCTTTATCAGATTTTGCGAGGTAAGATTTTCTTTATCAAGAAAAAGATAGTGTCACTGTGTAAATGAAATGTTTTACTTTTCATTTGACCTTTAATCTGACCTTCCAATGTTTTCTTTTTTCCTAAATACTTTTTTTCTTTTGACCAAGGTCTAGTTAATAATCTCTATACTTGATGTTAAATAAGAGGCTTTTAAGGATAGCCAAATGGTTCTTATTTTTAGTGATGAAATAGAGTGCCCTGTCTAATTTATTAGGCAGTTGAGTAGGTCAGTCTATACAGGTGAATAAGCAGGATGGTTTGCTAAGCAGCAGTGGTTTAGTACGAAATGACTATTAGTAAATTGAGAAATCACTATGTGTTCCCTATGGATGTCATCCTTTCTTTAAGCCAGTTTTAGGTCGTCCTGATCAGAGTGTTGGCTGAATCCAACTCTAGGAAAACAAAATGATTATTAAAGTGAAAGCATGGAGGAGACTGATAGAAACAGCCAACTAAATTATTCTCAGTTCTGGTTTATTAAAGAGCAAGGACTTGATAGAGAAGCGGTTTGGGCTAACAGTGATGGAGTTTTCTCTGGCCATGAGGTGCGTGCTTCAGAATTTTTGCTATTATAAATTGAGAACAGTTTAAAGCTGAAACAGCTTTTTGACCTAAAAAATACTCCCCCACTTCCCACTGCCAAGATTCATGGAATTAAGACATTCTTTATAAGATTGAAAAGCATCAGCCAAAACATACGCACAATATTAAAACTAAAAAGCCCACCTTCTATAGTTGTGTGTTGCTATTCAGCAGAGGGTGGAGAGGGGAGATATTGGAATTTTTTTATTCTTGTACAAAATGTGATTTGCTATATTTTATTCAAAAGACAAGCCTTAAAGTTATGACCTTTTTCTGGCAGTGCTAAAACTCCCTGTCTTTTAAAGTGTAGTTTATTACCCTCTGGATTCTCAGGGGTGGAGATACTACCAACAAACCTGGGCAAGTTTCTAAATGTTGTTGCTTCAGTGAGTATCCTGGGAAAGTCCTGAGAAGGGCTCCCTGTCGGTTGATGGGAAGTATTTTGTTGGAGCATGCTCAGAATCACAGGTTTGGGGTCATCAATAGGAGAACTCCAATAGCCATACTTAGAGTAACTTAAGGATAATTGTCAGCAGCATTTGGGCCAGAAAAGCTTATCTATACACAAACCTAAATAATCTTTTGAATTGTAGGTATTATCTCTAGATTATGTAAACTTTTTATGACTATTTTACTGTAGCAAAATTATATTTTTTTGAGCTAAGACTAAATCAAGCTTTTTAATCATGATCACTCCGCAGTTAGTTAGGGAACCATTTAAAATCCTGTATTCTCTGTTTCTATGGTTTTCCCAGATTAGTGGTTGAATAAAAGGAATTAAATATCTGCACTTAAATCTGCTTATTATTTCAGGTTTGAAATATCTCCATTCAGCTGGCATTTTACATCGAGACATTAAGCCAGGGAATCTCCTTGTGAACAGCAACTGTGTTCTAAAGGTAGTTTTTCCGTTTATTTAAATATCTGAGAAAAACAGAATGTCAAGGCAGATTTAAGAAAAATACGTTTTTTAGAAAGAAATCCTTATTATTATTTTCATCACTTAACCAAAAATTAAAGAACCCAGTTTTCTCTAGTGATATCTCTAGTCATGGCTATTGTAACTAATTTGTAGTATTGCCTCGGTTTCTTCATGATACTTTGCATATGTTTTGGAAAACCTGAAATTGGAATTACAGTGGAACTAAAATATTATAATAGAGAAGGTGATTTCTTTTCAGATTATTCCATTATTAAAGGAAGTATATATCGGAGGAAATACCGAAAGACCAGTAAGATTCTATTTATATGAAAATGAAGTATGACTTTTTTAAGAAAACTGTGTTTTTACACAGCTAACATTTTTATATGCTGTTAGAGGTAGCAAAATAGGAAAGTGGAAACATTTAAAAGTGAAAACACTAAGCTAGAAAGGAGTCAAGTGTTTATCTGTTAATACATATACAGTATTCTCTTCTGAAGGAGAATTGCTTATGGGATTAATTATAGTTAGCCCAGAATTTTCATGTTAATTAACATTTTTACTTTTCCTCTAATACCACTTCCTCCCCATTGTCTTTGTTAGTGACTCACAAATAGCAAAAACCACATATGTGCATTTCCCCATCACTAATAAAGATACATTTTAGCAGAACTCCTAAAAAGTGAGAGATCCACCATATTTTCCCCCATCATAGGAATTACAGATAAAGGTCTTCCTGGGGCTGTGTCATCTCTGTGTGAGAAAATTAAAATTCCACTTATGAGTAATGACAGTATTTATGGTGCTTCACCTACAATAGATGTAAAATCTTAACGTTTTAACTGACATATATGAAAAAGAAAAATTTTTAAAGTGTTTTCTACTTTATTTTTTTTTAATATATTTTATTGATTTTTTACAGAGAGGAAGGGAGAGAGATAGAGAGCTAGAAACGTCGATGAGAGAGAAACATCGACCAGCTGCCTCTTGCACACCCCCTACCGGGGATGTGCCCACAACCAATGTACATGCCCTTGACCGGAATCGAACCTGGACCTTTCAGTCCGCAGACCGATGCTCTACCACTGAGCCAAACCGGTTTCGGCAAAATGTTTTCTACTTTAATCAACAGGGGGGAGGAGACAGGTGAAAAAAGTGAAGGGTACTAAGAGGTACAGATTTCCAAGTTAAAAATAAAAGTAATCCAGACTATCATTATTGCTTAGCTTGTTTGTAGATAAACTAAATATTAAAGCCAAATATATGTGAATTTCACTTTTTATTTTAAGTGCTGTCTTTCCACTGTATGCCAGTTTTCTTTAAAAACTGGTGCGTTATGCTGCTTTTGAATAAAAATTTTCTCTTCATACAGTTTCAAGAACTTTGTTCCTGTTTTGACCCTAGAAAGCTAAAAATCTATTTTTCATATTTTATCTGAAAACAGCTAAAGTTGTAGTTTGGTCTTTTGTTTCCACAAAGAAATTAATTATCCCCAAAATTCCTTGAAGTAAATATTCCATCATAGGTCATTGGGTTCATTCCCCTGCTACCTATCCCCATTCAAAAACTAAAAGTATGTATAAACCTTATAGTCAGGAATTCTTTGTTCTATTCAGACCAAGTCAGTTTTATGACAACTTAGCCAGTTTCTTATTTCAGTTTCTGTTGGGAGAACTTCACAAAGCATTTTGTGTTTTAGCTGTCATGCTTGATGCCATTAACTGCTTGAGGTCTATTTTCCAAATTGTCTGTTATGGTAACCTCTGGCTACATGAATAAGTAACTAAAGGAAAATGTCATTTATGCATAAACAACACAAATTGAAATTTTTCTCTGCTCCCTTGACTTGTCTCTGTGGCCTACTTTTAAAAACCATAGTAGAATGAAGGCTCTCTCTTCTCAAATGTAAAATTCATCAAAAATATTATGGTAAAATATTTTTTATTTTTAAAACAATTTTTAATTGATTTTTTTAGAGAAAGAGGAAGGGAGAGGAAGAGAGAAAATGATGTGAGAGCGAAACATTGATTGGCTGCCTCTTGCACGCCCTCTACTGGGAATCGAGCCTGAAACTTGGGCATGTGCTCTGACCAGACATTGAACCTGCAACCTTTCAGGGCACAGGACCATGCCCAGCCAAATGAGCCACACTGGCCAGGGCATGATAAGACATTTATTTTAAATTAAATTAGTATCTTCTCATTATGATTTATTTTGTTTCCTGTTAAGCACAAAATGGGTAATTTTGCTTGAAATCTCAAATATCTTTTTGGTTATCTGATCATATAAACTTTTTACTTTGATGTAGCTTGTATTCCAGATAAATTGCCAAAAATGATTCCATATCAGGCTGATGTTTTGTTTTGTTTAAAAACATTCTTACTGATTTTTTTACAGAGAGGGGGAGAGAGAGAGAATGATAAACATTAATGTGAGTGTGAAACACCAATCATCTGTCTCCCCACGCTCCCCAGTGGGGGAGCAAGCCTGAAACCCGGACATGTGCCCTGACCAGGAATCGAACTGGCCACCTCTCAGTGCACAGGAAAATGCCCAATCAACTGAGCCACACTGGCTAGGGTGCCAGACTGATATTTTTACCAAAGGACTTGCTTTATAACAGAAAACACTTCTTGTTGGGTGGGTGGTGGGGTGTTTGTTTTTTAAATGTGAGTACAAAAAAGATATAGGAGAGTGGAAATATGTTCTTTGCTTCTGTTTTGTTTTTTAAAATATGATAAAAATTCATGGCCAACCAATAGAGTTTTTAAAATTCTGTGTTATTGAACACTAGCCTATATAGTATTTGAATATCCCCATATACAAATACAAATTCATTTGATGGGACCAGACATAATAAATTGAAGACAGAAAGAGAGAATTGCCAAAAATTAGGTGTAAAATTTGTTTCCATTGAAGTAATGGTATTTTATTTTTTTCAAATAAAATCATATGCAAGGACCTCAACTTAGAAAACAGACAACTTAGAAAAAGTGTTATTTTGTCATTTAAAATATTGACTCATAAAGTTAATAAGTGGAGCACTGGAGCTTAGATGGCCATTACTCTCTTATCCTCAATGCTCCCATTGTTTGTTTTGGTTGCCCAGTATCAAGAAAATCTTAATTTCTAAAAGTAAGCAGAAGTTGCTGGCACTGCAACTATTTACTAACAGCTCACCTTGCAATCTCAGCATACTTTTTAGTTGAAAAGAAAAACCAAAAAAGATTTATTTTTAGGTCTGCATATTTATTAACCAGTCTTTCTCATTTACTGTTGTGTCTCCAGGTTCTAGGATACTGCCTAAAACATACAGGCACTCAATTAAATATTTATGGCATGAAGAAACGAATGAATCTAGTAGAACTGGTATTATATAGTTTACTACTTTTTTATATGCTCACACATTTGAGTATGCATTAGTCTTTTAAATAGATACACGTGAAGTTTAAGTACAGTGGTTATGGAACTCCTAAAATACCTCCTGCGAACTATATTTAGCAGGATTCAATTTGAAACCTATATAAGCTTTAAAGAAATTTTACTACATATATTCCATAATGATAGTGAACAGAGCTCAGGAAGTCTTCAGGTTATACTTTTTAAATAATGTCTTCCTCCATAAGCCAGCCTTGAAAATAGATAACTTAGCTTCTGTATTATAATAAATTAGAAAAACTCACTCAGCTAGGGTTTTTTTGTTGTTTTCAACTGAAAACATTAAAGGTGAGAAGCCTACTTTTAAGAGACATCATTTTATATAAAAATATGGAAATTTGAGAGTTTTCTTTCCTCTTTTCCAAATTATATATTGACACAAATATTCTCTATCTATATAACTGAAAACTTTCAAAGTTCAAAGATCTATCAAGATTTTGGCTTTTTGTTGTCTTGTTTTGCTTTACCATTTGTCTGTTTGACAATATCTTGAAAATCTTTTCTATTTAGATTTGTGATTTTGGATTGGCCAGAGTGGAAGAATTAGATGAATCTCGTCATATGACTCAGGAAGTTGTTACTCAGTATTACCGGGCTCCGGAAATCCTGATGGGCAGCCGTCACTACAGCAATGCTATTGACATCTGGTCTGTCGGATGTATCTTTGCAGAACTACTAGGACGAAGAATACTGTTTCAGGCACAGAGTCCCATTCAGCAAGTATGATATCACTTTAGGCTTCAGAAACTTCCAATTCTAATAACAGACTTAAAAGAAAAACTATCTTGCATATATGCCTTGGGCTTATTCATTGTACTGTCTAAATTGCTTTTAGAATATTCAGGTTCCCTTACAATTCAGAAAGTTACGAAGTTGCAGATTACAGAGAGAATCATTTTATAACTTTCGGGCCTGTTGGGGGGGGTTCACTTTATTACATGCTCGGGCCGAGCAGCAGCCTGCTGTAACAATTTGCACAGCTATAATCTTCAGTTGTCGGAGGGCCTCTGTTCCTTTGGCTGACTAGGTCTGACTTGAAAATGTATTTGGTAGCTTAATGTACTTACACTTTATGCTTAGAACATAAGTTTTGAGTGCTGGCTTCTTTAAATCTAAACATTTAGACACATTTCTAACCTTTATTATTGGGCTAAAATATTTCTGTATGGCAGAAAACATCAGGAGCTGATTAAAATGTAGCTTTGGGGCACCATAATGCTTTCATTGTCTGCCTTTATAGCTAATTCATTACTACACATATTTTCTTGGGATAATTTTTAATTATTTTTTGTTCATAAATTTTAACAGTATTATTTGTTTGAGAATAATGTAACAATGATGAGCTTAGGCTGTGAATCAAATTGGTGGGTTCAGATCTTAGCTCTGCTACCTAACTATTAAATCTTGGCCAAGTTAAACTGTTCTGAGGATTGTTATACAGATTAAATGAAATAGTAAAGCTGAAAATAAGGCCTGGCATATAGTAAGCACTCAAGAAACATAATGGTGGTGGTATACCAGGATGCCAGGATTGTGTCAGTAAATAAGACAAAGTTAGTTCCTGCCTTTGTGAAACTTTTTCATGATACAGAAATTAAGTAAGTATACAAATAAATAATCCCAAGTAATGATAAATTCTTTGAAGAAAAAGTAAACCAGCCCTAGCCAGTTTGGCTCAGTGGATAAAGCATTGGCTGGTGGACCAAAGGGTCCTGGGTTCAATTCTGGTCAAGGGCACATACCTTGGTTGCAGGCTCCTCCTCCGCCCTGGCCCTGGCCCTGGTCGGGATGTGTGCAGGAGGCAACCAATCGATGTTTTTCTCACATCTTGTTTCTCTGTCTTTCCCTCTCTCCTACACTCTAAAAGATCAATGGGAAAATATTTTCAGGTGAGGATTGAAAAAAAAAAAATTAAACCAGGTTGAGATAGAAAATGCCGATGGAGCAGAGCAGCACTAAGGAATTCTCTGAGGAAATAACATTGAGAGTGACCCAAGTGAAATGAGAGAAGCACGGTCTGGGAAAGAGTCTTCCAGGAAAAGGGACACCAGCATAATAGAGCTTCTGAGGCAGGAGCAGGTGTGGCATGTTGGGGGCATCCTCAAGGAAGAGCACGTAGGCGCTGAGGTCGGAGAAGCCTGGCCGCGGCAACCTGATGAGGCTTTGGGTTTTTCTTCTCTGCAAAGTGTGATGGGAAACGATGTGAAGGTTTTGAGCAAGGGTGTGTTAAAATTTGATCACCCTGACTACTGTGGATCTTTGTAAATAATTCATGTACTTGACCAAAAATGGAATCTTTTTTTTTTTATTCTCTTTCTACAAAGAGTCGTTAACTGATACATTAGAAACTGCATATGCTATGATCAACATTTAAATTTATTTCTCTACACATATTCAAAGTCAATTTTTTAAGGTTTACATCTTAAAAATTGATCCTAGTAACAGAAAACTTATATATAATTTAATGTTGATTACTATTGACAGTATCAATATTTTTGGAAAGTAAAGTTTAATAGACTTCCCTGAAAGACTATCATTATATTTGGACATGAGGAGCTGCCATACAAAAAAGCTTAAGTAATATGATAAACAAGGAACTTGCCAGGTCATGGGCTGCTTCTGAAAAGAATATTTAAAGAAAAGTGTGAGGCAACTGGGATGGGATGCAAATTATCTCCTTTTCTAGAGAAATGCATAGGTCTTGAGTTTGCCAGTGTGGCATAGCCACTGAAGGAGAATTCTCATTTATCTATCTATCATTAGTGTATTTTTTTTTTTTTTAATATATTTTATTGATTTTGTACAGAGAGGAAGGGAGAGAGAGAGAGAGTTAGAAACATCGATGAGAGAGAGTCATCGATCAGCTGCCTCTTGCACACCCCCTACTGGGGATATGCCCGCAACCAAGGTATATGCCCTTGACCGGAATCGAACCCGGGGCCCTTCAGTCCCCAAGCCGACGCTCTATCCATTGAGCCAAACCGGTCTCGGCCATTAGTGTATTTTTGAGTGAAATATCAAGGTCTAAAGTGGAAAAAGATTCTAATTTCTAAATGGAAGTAGTTATTTTCTGTAGCATTTTCTTTGCATTTTTTGAGAAATAAATAGCCTAGGTTTTGTAATATCAGCAACTTCATAAAAATATTTCTCATCCATGGATCTGACCCATTTTAGACAATTTTCTGAATGGATCCATTTGTTTTCATGAACCAGTCATTTCCTTCTGCCTTTAAGGGTAGTTGTCAGAGGTCCAAAAGTACCACCAACATACTTTTCCCAAAAAGCTTTGCATAGAGATCTTTACTTGTGTACGCAGATACCTCCGTTATCCCGGAGGGCAGGGATACTGATGGTACCCCCCAGGTCAGGTGCGTGCAGAAGGAAATGGTGCTTTATATTTGACAAATCTGGCACCAGGAAAAGAAGTATTCTCTAGGGAAGAATTTTCCATTTTGGAGGAATTGGAATGAAATGTTATTGCTAATTAGGCTGTGAGATTAGAACAGTTGTAGCACTACAGAAAATTGTGAAGGTGCTTTGGTACATACAAAGGCTTGTTTGTGAGAAGACCGTTTTTATTGGTCTCTTTTATTGTGCCCAGTTAACTAAATGAGGCCTTATTCGACATCATAGTTAGATTCTAAGTACCACAGTTTCCTGTCAGTGTAAGAGATTTCTAGCATAATGAGAATATAAAGGGGTGCATAGCTGCCTCAAACATTGATGGCTTAGCTTTAATTTCAGGTGTGAATGTTCTAAGTATTTACTAAATCTCAGCTGCCTGATCTGTGGATTAGCTCCTTGATGAGCCTGAGTCCATGTGAAGCATCAGAATCTATTCATTAACGTTTGAAAATAATAGTGATTAGCCATCAGCCAAAGAGCAGTTCATAGATCCTGTGCAAGGATCATAGCTGCTGTGGTATCAAGACACAGGGGTAGAAGCACACTCCTAAATGACTACAGCTGCAGAAGGCTATGTTTGCCAAAACATGTTTTCTATAAACCTATCATATAGGTCCCTAATATTTTTATAGGGGTTTTTAATAGTCCAAAAAGTAAAAATAGGAGCTCCTATTGGGTAATTTGTCTTAGGTTTATTTCCCCAAATTTCATCCTCATCACTAATAAAAAGTTGTTTTCATGAGCTTACTACCCATGTATTTCGTGTTTCCTTATAGTTGGATTTGATCACGGATCTCTTGGGCACACCATCACTGGAAGCAATGAGGACGGCTTGTGAAGGCGCTAAGGCACACATACTCAGGGGTCCTCATAAACAGGTAAAAGGAGAAGGAAGGGATCTGAATTTGGTAACCCTCTCTTTGAGCAGGATTTTCCTTCCAACAGAATAATGAAGTTAGATTTTTTTAATTTATTTTTTTTTAATCCTCACCCGAGGATATTTTTTCCATTGTTTTTTTTTTTTTTTTTTTTTTTTTTTAGAGAGAGAGAGGGGATAAGAGGGAGAGGACGGGGAGAGAGCAAGAGAGAGAAACATTGACATCAATAGGTTGCCTCCCACTTGTGCCCCAAGAAGGGCGAGGGGAGAACCAAACCTATAACCGAGGTACATGCCCTTTGGCTGAGAATCAAAATCGTGATACTTCGGTCCACAGATTGATATTCTCTAGCCACTGAGCCAAACCTGTCAGGGCTGAAGTGAGAATTTTTAAACAAAAACATTACGTGTAGCCCTGCCTGAGGTGCCTCAGTTAGTTAGGTGTCATCCCATGTGCCGAAAGGTTGGTGGGCCGAGAGCGGTTTGGCTCAATGGATAGAGGGTCGGCTTGGGGACTGAAGGGTCCCGGGTTCGATTCCAGTCAAGGGCATGTACCTTGGTTGTGGGCATATCTCCAGTAGGGGGTGTGCAAGAGGCAGCTGATCGATGTCTTTCTCTCATCGATGTTTCTAACTCTCTACCTCTCTCCCTTCCTCTCTGTACAAAATCAATAAAATATATTTAAAAAAAAAAAAAAGAAAGAAAGGTTGGTGGTTCGATTCCAAGTCAGGGCACATGCCCAGATTTTGGGCTAGATCTCACGTAGGGGGCTGCAGGAGGCAGCTGATCAGTGTTCCACTCACATCAATTTTTCTCTCTCCTCTTCTCCCTTTCTCTCTCTCTAAAATACATTTTTTAAAAACCACCATATCACTTGTAAGTTTTATTTATCCTGTATATCATTTGTTTGTAAGTAAGAAAATGTTAGATGCAATAAAATACAGTAATTTCTAATGCTATAGGAGAAAGAAAGTATTTTTGTAGTGCCCTTGCTAATAAATGATCCCTGGTATTTTTGTGTTTTGGTTTTTTGATGTGTCTGGTAAAAGTTAGTAAGGGTGGAGCTTTAACCTCAGTGCCATAACCTAATACTTATATATCAGAATGTCCTTTCCAAATACTGAACCAAAATACCTCGTATTTCTTAATGCAGCTGTGAATGTGAAGCTGTGTCTATTGCACTCTTGCCACTAACTCACAAGCAGATGCACAGACACAAAGGCAATGAGTAAAACCAGCCCAAACCAGTAAATAGGGTTGTAGATGCTGGTATTTTATATAGCCCCTGCCTGGTGCGTTCTCCCTCACCTGTCCCTCTGGGAGCACAAGAGCACACCTCCTTCCCCCTCCCATGTCCCTTCCCCAGGTGCATTACCTTTCCCTCTCCCTCTCCTAAGCTCCAAGGGCCCTTCTTTTGCCTCTGAAGCCTGCTTTCTGAGCCTGCACAGCCCAGCTGGCTCACTGCTACTGCCTCTGTAACTCTCTAAGTAAACTATGACATAATTTGAGGCCCTAATTTCTTTAGAAGAGAACAGTAAGTCTTAACCCACAGGAAGGTTCCATATTATTAGAAGGAACTAAAAAGATCTATTATGTTTTATATATTAGCCAATATCAGGAATATTAAACTATTTTATTAGTACCTCATGGTAAATGTGTCCTTGGAAATAGCAAAATAGTTTTCCTGTTTTACTGACCTCTTTTGGTCAGATTTTAACTATTGCTAGTGGTTGCCAGTTAATTCATCCTGTGTATCAGAGTTACTAAACAGCAACCAAGAGAACCAGACTTCCTAAGGAATTTCCCGCCTGCTTCCTGAACAGCTCAAAAATATAACTTACTGCACCAAAAGTCACTGCACTCCTTTGAGAATTCCTGACAAATAAGTCCTTTTTTGTATTACTGATTTTAAAAATCTGTTAGTTGTAAAAACCTAGAACTTTAAATTAAATAAAAAAAATAGTGAATGTCATTATTATCTAAAACAAAGGGTTGAAAAAAGGAAAATGTAACTTGTTAAATAGTTTAAGAGTTTTAGCAGAATTCTTTCTTACACATTTTTACATGAATTGGCTTCATAACAGTAATGCCTCTTAGAGTTTGACATTTTGCTTATCACTAAGTTTAGTGATGGCATTAAGAGAGCACCATGGTGCTGAAACCGGTTTGGCTCAGTGGATAGAGCGTTGGCCTGCAGGCTGAAAAGTCCCAGGTTCGATTCCGGTCAAGGGCATGTATCTTGGTTGCGGGCACATCCCCAATGAGGGGTGTGCAAGAGGCAGCTGATCGATGATTCTCTCTCATCGATGTTTCTAACTCTATCCCTCTCTCTTCCTCTCTGTAAAAAAAAAATATATATATCAATATATGAGAGAGAGCGCACCATGGTAAAAGTTGGGGATGGCTCTGGCTAGTCTTGAGATGAAAATATTTTCATTTAGAAGTGAAGACTGGTGGAGTAAAAACTACGGAAACCATTTCTGCTCAAAAGTCAGATATGCTTTTCACAGATCTTTAGAGGACTTTTAACCAGTGCTGGGAAGGGCCTTACTGGCTCATGTAACTGAAAAGTCTTGAGCTACAGCTGACTTCAGTCCCTGCTGGATTCAGGTAGTCAAGTGATGTTCCAAACCAGGAATCTGACTCTCTTCTCTTCTCTGTTTTTCTGTGTGCTGGCTTCATTTTCAGACAGTCTTTCCCTCATATGTTTGTAAAAATGGACCCAATAGTCCTGGCCTATGTTCTACTAGCATATCAGTCATTTGGGAAAGAGCTTTTCCAAATAGACCCAGAAATAATATTTGGAAATTCTCTGATTTAGTTATAAATTGTTTGATTATAAGTAATAGAAAATCTTGTTTACAGTAGTTCAAAGAAATAATTCATTTTTTTCCTCATCAATTTCAGTGGTAGGCAGTCTAGATCTGATACAGCAGCTCAATTATGTCATCGAGGATCTAGTTTTTTCCTTTCTTTCTCCTCTGCCATCTTTAGAATGTTGACTTCATACTGTCTCACTTATCGCCGCGGATCACAAAATAGCTGTAGCTTATCCAGAAATCATATCCACTTTCAGAGCAAGTAAAAGAAGGAAAGAGGGAGGACTAGCAGTCTCTGTCCCTTTTGTCAGGAAAGCAAAGTTTTCCAAGAAGCCTGCCTAACGAACTTTTGCTTATATGTCATTTTCCAGAACTGTGTGATATGTGCCCTCCCAGATGCAAGACAGGCTTAAAAAATGAGAATTTTCTATCTCATATAATGAAGGTAAATAAGGGAGAAGAGGATTGGGGTATGTGTTGGATTAGCCATTCCATGTCCCTTACATTTTTTATTTTTTAGACCATGTACTTATCCTGGAGCCAGTGATGATGCTCAGGCAAATATATCATTTGGTTGTCCAGGCCTGGGTCACGTGCCATCCTTGGAGTTGGGAGATTGAAATCCAGGCCACCCAAACCACTTGAGAGTGAGAAGAGAATAGTTCCCTAAAGGTCAGGGAATGCTGGGTAGACAAAAACACTGCACGGTGTTGTATGTTTTGTTTTTTAAATACATTTTTTATTAATTTTAGAGAGGGAGATAGAAACATCAATGATGAGAGAATCATTGATCGGCTGCCTCATGCTCACCCCCTACTGGGGATCGATCCTGGAATGAAGTATGTGCCCTTGACTGGAACTGAACCCAGGACCCTTTAGTCCACAAGTCGATGCTCTACCCACTGACCCAGACCAGCTAGGGCTGTACAGTGTGTTTTATTTATTGTCACTTTTCTACAACTCAGAATCTTGGATGAAGAGAATCTTAGCTTCCACAGCCTACATCAGTATCTGGTAAGGTAGATATTTGTTGAGGCACTGACCTGTGGGTAGAACTGAAAAGTCTAATTTAATTTAATCCTTTTGTTCATCATTAATAAGGTTTTCTTTTTTTCTCAGATTGTTCCCAGCTAATTGTGTCAGAAATAGATATATTTTCACTGAAGTTAAAATGATCCTGTCTTACCTTACATTTGCTAGAATCAGAGTATGTTAGAGAGTTCATTCAGTTCAAACTTACTATTTTTCAGTTTGGAGTTTCTTCTCTATAACCCCAAAGTGCTTACTGGCATGCGCTGCGCATTGTGCATCCTCAGTTAACATTGCTGACTGACAATAACAGCTTCTTTGCTGCCGGGTGAAAACTAACAGGGACATCTAACAGGACTCACACAGCCACGCTGACTTGATTCCAGGGACCAGCACTCTGCAGTTGGCTTATGATGACTGTGGTTTATCCATTTAGGGCCTCTCACCCAGTTCCAGAAGCCCATCCTTGCTTCATTTCACTGTCAATCAGTCATTAGTAGAGCACTTTTTATAACTCTTCCTGTCCCCACTCACTGGCACCTACTCACTCCTGCATTGCTAGGTGACTTATAAACTTGCAAAACAAACAGAAAATGGACTGATATATTTTAAAAGGGGAGAAAAGTAATAAGTGTAAATGTTAGGGAAATTAGCATAAACTTTTTTCCCAATGAGATAGGGCATATTTGTAAGCATTCTATTTTTTCTCTTATTCAAGTAATTCCAGTACTTGATGAAAAATATAAACTTGTCTGGTTCTATAACGTGGGCCAAATTGGTTTCAGCCATAATGGCTAGTGAGTTGGAGGGAGGTAAATTGAATTAGAAATGCAGCATCTCAACCTCTGGTGTGGCTCAGTTGGTTGAGCAAGGTTACCTGTTCAATTCCTGGTCAGGGCACACACCCAGATTGGAGTGCATAAAGAAGGCAACTGATCAGTGTTTCTCTCTTACATCGGTGTTTTTCTCTCTGTTTCCTCCTGCCTTTCTCTTTCTCTCTAAAATCAATAAAAACGTTTTTAAGAACAGAAATGCAGCATCTCTAACTTTATATTTTTCCTGTGGAGCCAGTGCTAAGAGCTAAATTATTAGTGTTTTTCTTACTGGAGAAGTATTGGGATGACTGAACTGACTGTTCTTTCTCTCTGTCTCTTCTTTTATTGATTTTTCACAGAGAGGAAGAGAGAGGGATAGTCAGAAACATGGATGAGAAACATCCATCAGCTTCCTCCTGCACATTCCCCACTGGGGATGTACCCGCACCTAAGACACATGCCCCTGACGGGAATGGAACCCAGGACCCTTCAGTCAGCATGCTGACGCTCTATTCACTGAGCCAAACCGGTTTCGGCTCTGTGCCTTTTTTTTTTTTTTTTTTTTTAGTGATTAGACTGACTCTCTCTCTCTCTCTCTCTCTCTCTCTCTCTCTCTCTCTCTCTCTCTCTCTCTCTCTCTCTCTCTCTCTCAATGTATTTTATTGACTTCAGAAAGGAAGAGAGAGAGAAACATCAATGCTGAGAGAGAACCATTGATCGGCTGCCTTCTGCATGCCACACACTGCAGATCAAGCCCACAATCTAGGCATGTGAACTGGCCGGGAATCTGAACCTCCTGGTTCAGAAGTCAACACTCAACCACTGAGCCATGTGGCCAGGCTCTGTGCCTCTTTTCAATATGAATATAAACCCAAAAAAGGAGAAGGCATATAATATGACTGTTCTAGGCTGAAATTAAATGTAGCCTTATTTTTAGTGTATTTGTTGGAATATACTTTTGTGAAGAAAAATAGTTTGAGGTGTGAGGGTTGTTTAAATTTCAGGTAACCTTAACATCTTCTCATTGACTGTTCATAAACCCCACGTCTCATATCCAGGTAAACTCAAATCTTATAAATTTTGCCTTCTCGCCGAAACCGGTTTGGCTCAGTGGTTAGAGTTTCGGCCTGCAGACTGAAAGGTCCCGGGTTCGATTCCGGTCAAGGGCATGTTCCTCGGTTGGGGGCACATTCCCAGTAAGGGGATGTGCAAAGAGGCAGCTGATCGATGACTCTCTCTTCGATGTTTCTAACTCTCTATTCCTCTCTTCCTCTCTGTAAAAAATCAATAAAATATATTTTAAAAATAAATAAATTTTGCCTTCTAATTTCTTCTCTATCCTCCAATTAGTGGCTTCTGACCTACTTGGTTATGTTTTTCTTGCCCATCAGAGAAATGTTACTCATCTTAGTTGTCCTAACACCTAGCCCGGGACCTGGGATTTGGTGAATGTTAGATGTAGCAGTGATTTCGGTAGGCAGGTCTGTGCTGGTGCAGCCTAATAGATGAGAAAGCCAAGGTCCAGTGACTTACCCACATCTAGTGATAGCAGAGTTAGAATTAGAACCCACTATTCCCTTCCCTGAACTATAACATACCTCTTCCACAAAAATAGTATGAACCGAAACCAATTTGGCTCAGCGGTAGAGCGTCTGTCTGCGGACTGAAAGGTCCCAGGTTCGATTCCAGTCAAGGGCATGTATCGGGTCTAGTAATAATTAATGTCGTTTTTTAACATTCGTTTAAAATCTTGCTTGGCGTTGACTTGTATTGACATAACCTTCAAACACGTGTCTACAGAACATGTGAAGTGCAATTAACAAGTTTTGCTTGAAAAAGTTTGTGTTTGGTTTGGTTTTTGTTGCAAAACTAGGGCTAAGAAGGTGGCGGATGAAGAGCATATTTGGCACTGCATGCTTTACGAGTTCCAATTAGGAAGAAAAGCAAGTGAGGCTGCAAAAAACATCTGTAGTGCTCTTGGTCAAGATGCAGTTAGCGCCAGAAAATGCCAGCGTTGGTTTGAGAAATTTCGCGAGGGAAATTTTTCGTTAGATGACAAGAGTGGTTGAGGCCGTGTGTCCAATTTTGATCAAGAAGCTCTTCAAGCTCTTTTGGTGCAGAATCCTCAAATTACCCAACAAGAGCTTGCGACAACTTTAAATTGTTCACAAAAAACAATTTCCAATCAATTGCATGCACTTGGCAAAGTCCAAAAGTTTGGAAAATGGGTTCCTCATGAGTTGACTGACAACAACCGTAATCAGAGAGTCACAATTTGCAGTTCGCTCCTCTCTCGTCAAAACCGTTTGCCGTTTTTAGAGCAAATTGTTACCGGAGATGAAAAATGGGTGCTGTATGTTAATTTGAAAAGGCGGCCTCAATGGTTGGACAAAAATGAGGCTCCGCAGCCCACGCCAAAACCTGACTTGCATGCGAAAAAAGTGATGTTGTGTGTTTGGTGGAATTTTAAAGGAATTCTTCATTATGAACTTTTACCATCTAACCAAACCATTACAAGTGCAGTGTATAGTGCTCAATTGGAAAGGTTAGCCCAAGCTTTAAGAGAAAAAGAACCCGTGCTGATTAATCGGAAGGGCGTAAGTCTTCACCACGATAATGCACGACCGCATACTGCAAGAATCACTGCTGAAAAACTGCGCCAGTGGAATGGGTAGTTCTCCCTCAACCTGCATATTCTCCTGATATTGCCCCTTCCGATTACCATTTGTTTCGTTCTTTGCAAAACTTTCTTCTTGGAAAAAAATTTAATAATGAAGAATGCCTCAAAAATGCATTGACCGAATTTTTTGCATCAAAATAACAAGAATTTTACAACAGAGGGATTAAAATGCTTCCTGAGTGTTGGGCACAAGTAGTAGAAAACAACGGCAACTATATTGTTGATTAAATTTTGTTGTATTGTTTAAATTCGATTTTAAAAAGTATTAGGAAACGACATTAATTATTACTAGACCTAATACGTTGGTTGCGGGCACATCCCCAAACAGCTGGTCGATGTTTCTCTCTCATCGGCGTTTCTAGTTCTCTATCTCCCTTCCTCTCTGTAAAAAATCAATAAAATATATATTTTTTTTAAATAGCATGAGGTGTAGATTCATTTGAGGACTGAAAAGGAAAGAGTTGCAGATGGTGAGATAATCAGAATTATTGTAGTAAGAATTGGCTGGAATTTGGCTGCCAACTTGCACAGCCAGTGAAGAAGAGGACAGCTATTCACAGTCAAACCAAGAATCCAAATCTTTTAGGAATATCAAGTTACTTAATTTCACACAATAAAAAAATTATTAGGGAAAAATACATATAAATTAAGTTGTAAGTTAAAACTCTTCCTTAATACTCTCCACTCCATCCCCCTTATCTTGACTAATACAGATAATTTCAGAGTTACATAGACGTACATAATTTTTAACAATACTTCTCTACCTACAAACATGTAAATGCACCAAGGGATAATAAATTGGTCTGGAAATACGTGAAAATCAACTATCTGTGTGTTCCGTGTACATAATACTTTTTATCTGTGGTAGTCCTATCAAGTCTCACACTAAAGTAAACTGAAGAGATCATTTAGTCCAACCTTCTCGTTTAATACTTAAGAATACTGAGATTCAGACATGTTGATTTATCTAATTCGTTAGTGAACTAGAACCCCCATCTCCCCTTATTGCTATGACTCGTTGATCCTGAAGAAAACTTCTCTGTAAGTTGAATAATTACCTTCTGATGGTTCCAGGGTGTCTTGTTCTTGTTGGATTTTCCTGTGTGGCTTTGTTGGAAGGAGATAGACATGTAAATCTTGTAACAAGACTCTGGGGCTGTGATTGAGATCTGACGAGAACTTTTAATGTTGTTTGTGTGACAGAAAGAGCAGTGATGCTCTGTCCCCAACTCTCCAAGCTGTGAAATAGGAGCTTTACAAGCTCTGTGGCTTTTCAGGTCCTAAAAGCCAGCTCCCTGCATCAATGCAAGGAGGTTACATCTTGGCATCTGGACATGCATGCTACTTACAAAAGACAGTTATTGAATGAGAAATCAGGGGGTAAAGGCAAAATAGGTGCACCCAGTGCAAACATTGGTGCACGTTCTGAGAAAATTCTTTTCACATCTCCTTTAGGACTAGTGTTTTAGCAGCTTTATGGTAATGTTGCCATAAGACATAGTTCACATGCTTACTTTTTGCACAGTTTACATGCTTAAGTTTGTATGTGGCCAAGGTATTAAATCCTTTTTTCTCTCACTCCTAGGCGTCTCTTCTCTTCCTGCTGAGGCATTTACAGTATAAGGCTAATACTAAAGCATTTGCAGTATAAGGCTAACAGGAGCTCCATAGTTACAAAGCTAGCTTTCATTTTCCTAGGCTCGTTTGTGCTCTAACCTCCAGTGGGTAATCATGCAATATAAAATACGCTACTGGGAGTCAGTGACAGTTGTTTTTGAAGACTGGTTACAGGGGAGTACTCCTTCTCTTTGAGTTGTTACTTATGTGCATACATTTTTTGAGCTGGGTACTTACCTTGCCATAAATTAGCTATACTGCATATCTACTTAAACTCCTTTACATATTTGAATTCTTTATTTTTTCACAGCCATCTCTTCCTGTACTTTATACCCTGTCTAGTCAGGCTACACATGAAGCTGTTCATCTCCTTTGCAGGATGTTGGTCTTTGATCCAGTAAGTAGTCTTTGTTTTTATACTTTGTAATGAATTAAAAATACATGTGTTCTAAGAAAAACATCAGAACTGGACAGTGTAAATAATGACTTTGCAAAAGATAACCTTTAGTCCCCTGTTTCACATGTATCATGCTCACTCATCATACAGAAGTTTGATTATTAGCACCTGAGAGCTGAGGGGGAAGAGAGATGAAGAATTGTACCAGTTTTATTTATCTCTATTTGTAAAAGGAGTTTGGCAGCAACTTAAATCAGGAAGAAAAAGATTTTAACATTGTTTGAAAAAATCTGTCCATTTTATTGCATAAGAAGTTGCTGCGATGGTAGCTTTTCCAAATGCCATTTTTGGACTTGACTCTTTGGAACAAAATTTAGCTCATTTATCCATTAACCCAAAGAATATTTATTATTCATATCTGTACCATAACTGTTGTCAAAGAAGACTCAAAAATGAAAGCATTTGGAAAAGAAAATTTTACTTGCTAAGAATACAAGAAAGTCACCAAATACAAAAAACACAGATATTTAAAGGGGGGGAATGCCCACAAAATTAATAGTTACTACGTTTACATTGGTCTGTTTGTGATGAGAAAACAGCAGCTGTCTCACATGAAAATCAAATCCACAGAAGTCAGAACTATCTTGACATCAGCATAACAAAGAATAGGGATAAAAATGTTTTGTTAAGAGTCCAGGTTTGTGAGAAACAGTAAAGGTTTCATTATTTGGGGACCAAAACCAATCAGTGACCAAGTTATTTTTGTTACATCTCAGGGTGCATAGTGGATTTTTATTTGTTTGTTTTCCTTTTGTTTGTTTGTTACTTTGTGAGGTGCTTAGTAATACAGAAGCAGGACAAAGTGGCCATTCTCAATTCCACAGTCCCTCCTTGTGGTCAAGTTCCTGCCATTAAAGACCGTTCCAACATAACTTGCTCAGTGAGCTAGTGATTTAGTATCATTAGTTTGGTATTTTGTTTTATTTGGCAAGTCTATCTACATAGCTAACAGAAGACGTTGATTAATATATAAAGAACCTTTGTATGGTTAACAAAACTAGAGCCACATAAACTTCTAGCTTCAGAGGTAATTTCTGTCTGTCCTTCAAAGGGTATAAAGGCCCTGGGGTTAAAATTTCCTTACATGCATCAGAAATATCTTGTGTTCTTTATTAGTTCTGTTGAGATTAGTAACCAAAACCATGTGATCCATCTGTGCTAGGTTTTGCTGCGGTACTTATGTCTGTAAGGTATCCTCTTTCTCAGAGAGCCCATGTTTATTAAGGCTCCTGACCTGCCCAAACTCAGACTTTACAACCTTAAGGCTGAAGGGTCCAAAGCTGTAGAGCAGATACCACACATATTATCCTGGGAGGCCTGTTAGACATCAGTTCTATGTGAAAGGTAGTCCTTATTCCTCAATAGTGGGATTGTCACACCTAAATAAATGAAACTTTTTTAAAATTTATTTTTTTTATGATTTCAGAAAGGGAGAGTGAGAGAGAGATAGAAGCATCAATGATGAGAGAATCATCATTCAGCTGCCTCCTGCACAGCCCCTGTTGGGGATTGAGCCAGCAACTTGGGCATGTACCCTTGACTGGAATCGAACCTGGACCCCTTCAGTCTGCAAGCCAATACTTTATCCACTGAGCCAAACCAGCTACGGCAGTAAATGAAATTTTTTATATCATATTTACAATTAATTATCTTTATAAGAGGAAAGTAAGAGTTATCTGGTAAAGAGAACCGACTCTTTTTTTTTTTTCTTTTTAATATATTTTATTAACTTTTTACAGAGAGGAAGGCAGAGGGATAGAGTTAGAAACATCGATGAGAGAGAATCATCGCTCAGCTGCCTCTTGCACACCCCCTACTGGGGATGTGCCCGCAACCAAGGTACATGCCCTTGACCAGAATCGAACCCGGGACCCTTCAGTCCCCAAGCCAACACTCTATCCATTGAGCCAAACCGGTCCCGGCCTCTTTTTTTAAAATATATTTTTATTGCTTTTGGAGAGGAAGGGAGAGAGAGAAACATCAGTGATGAGAGAGAAGCATGGATCGGCTGCCTCCTGCACACTCCACACTGGGGATCAAGCCTGAAACCCAGGCATGTGCTCTGACTGGGAATCAAAGCAGCAGCATCCTGGTTCATAGGTCAACGCTCAACCACTGAGCCATGCCAGCTGGGTCTGACAGTAGACCTTTATTCCAGTGCAACCTCCAGGAGTAGCTGGATTTATTTAGTAAAAAAGAGAAAGTTTACTTGCTAAAAGGACCAGTGAATCCATTCAGCTGGGTCACCAAGTACAAAACAGGAGCAAAGCCAGAGCCAAGATTGTCAAATCTACATTTGTCTGCTCATGGTGGAGAGACAGCACCTTTCACTTGCGATTATCCTGTCCTGGAAGGGCATGACATGCCTTTTAGCAGCAGCACAGCAAAAAAAAAAAAAATAAGAGATTAAAATGTTTTGGGGGAATCTGGGTTTATGGGAAATAGTTAACATTTCTTTATTTGAGGGGACCAGAACTAGTCAGAATGACCTGGGATTTTTTGTTTGTTTTTTATGGGTTTTTTTGTTGTTGTTGTTTGGTTGGAGTGCAAAATGGCTTTCTTTTTCTTTTCTTTTTTTCTTTCTTAATCATAGTATGTGAAGTGCTTGATCATCTTGCATGTAGGGCAGAGTGTCAGTATTTATTCTATTCTCTGCTCTTGAGCCTGTCCTTAAATCCTTTAGGATTCACTTTCTGTCACTTGGTAGTATTTATATGTCCACTGAGCTCAAAGGAAGGATTTTTTTTAATGGAGAAATTAAAAGTGTATGGTTTATCAACCTGAAACTAGTATGTTACGTATTCTGATCTGAGGTGTCAGGAAACAGCAGGCTGCTGATATTCAGAGTGAGCTGGAGAGTAAAACATGGCATTCAGGCCGTTACCTGCTGCCTAACTCCAGCAGCTTCAGATACCCTAGGTTGATTTGGCATTCCAAGAGAATTAAATTTTCAAGCAGCTTTGTAAAATTGCCACCTTGATCACATCGCTTCTAGATGCTGAGACATGTTTAGAAAATATAACTGCTATTTAAAATGTAAACTTCCGCCCTCGCTGATTTGGCTCAGTGGACAGAGTGTCAGCCTGTGGACTAGGGTCCCAGGTTCATTTCTGCAGGGGCACATGCCAGGCTGCAGCTCGATCCCTCATGTAGGGCGTGAAGAAGGCAGCTGATCAATGATTCTCTCTCATCATTGATGTTTCTATGTCTCCCTCTCCTTTCCTCTCTGAAATCAATAAAAATTTATTTAAAAAATAAAATTTAAAATTCTCCCCTCCAAAGCATTACATATTTAAATGTCATGATATTTGTAATTTTGGGCACTACATACATTTATTTTGAGGTAGCAATTCTTTGGGATCTCAGCAGAAAGTCACTCATACTCCCTCTGACTGCTGCATTGCCCACTCTGACTTCAGTTATCCCTCTTTACACAGGATGTACCGTAAAGTATAAGCAGTTACTGTGCCTTGAGAAAGATCCTGTGTGGACAGTCGTGTTTATCTGTAGTGTTGATGTGCTGGTCTCTAAATTTGATTTCAGTCCAAAAGAATATCCGCTAAGGATGCCTTAGCCCACCCCTACCTAGATGAAGGGCGACTGCGGTATCACACGTGTATGTGTAAATGTTGCTTTTCCACCTCTACCGGGAGAGTTTATACCAATGACTTCGAGCCTGTCACCAACCCCAAATTTGATGACACTTTTGAGAAGAACCTCAGTTCTGTTCGACAGGTTAAAGGTGAGTGTCATTTTTGGCCTTCGGCCTGGCAGGATTGCTAGTAACGTTTTCTTAGCGTGGCCCTGAAGAGCTGCCATCTCCTAGGTCTGTTACAGCCTCGCGTACAGCGCTCCATTCGGAGCGTGTACCGTGAGAGCTGTGGGTGTGATAAAAACGCCCACTTAGTACTGCATCCAGGGCAAGAACAGGCAGAGGAATAAACATTGTGTTCTTGTTTTCAAAGCTAACTTACTTGATGAGTATGACTCAATATAGTTAATATGTATTCATTGAGTGTAATTAATTGAATACATCTTGGATGTATAACATGCAAAGTTTTAAACAAGATAAATATCCACCAAGGAATCATTCTATGGATGATGACAAGAGAAGGAAATTTCCGCTAGTCGACTCGTTATATTTCCTGACACCACCTCCTGTTGGGATGGGGTCGGGGTTTATACATCCAAAATTCTGAATGATTTGAGTGTCTGCTGTTGGGCATTTTAGAGAGAGTAGTTCCCGAAGAAACCAGCCCAAAACTTTACCTAACCTTCAAGGTGTTTTAGGGATTTTCAATAAGGTGGCAATTACCAGCAATTTACAAGAGTTCACGCCAAACCCTGTGGAGTCAGCTCTCAAATTTATAGACCATTTTACTCCTCCCACAGATGGGATGTCCACCCAGCGGAAGGTGCTTTGTGGGCTTTGCCTGTGTTTAGTAGCACCTGTCATTTGGTTTCAGGGAAGTTCTGCTGGAGTCAGCCTGACAGATGACGTGTGTCTGATTTAACTAAACAAGTAGGAAACGCTGTTCTGACGCTGGCTAGTGTTAGCTGAGAACCCGCTGCTCCCAGACCTGCAAATTGGCATGCCTTGTGTGTTTGTTTTCTCCACAGAAATTATTCACCAGTTCATTCTGGAACAGCAGAAAGGAAACAGAGTGCCTCTCTGCATCAACCCTCAGTCTGCTGCTTTTAAGAGCTTTATTAGGTAACTATGTGGATGTATTTCTAATTTCCCTTATTAGTAGTAGGAGGCCATTGTGATTTTTGTTATTCAGCTTATTTCTGTTTTTGTTTCTATTCAATAACAGATAAAAAGCCCAACAGAAAGTTTCTGTTATGAACTTTGGCTTTCGTCAAAAGCACATTAAAATGTTACATTAGTTTTCATACTGATGTCAACTCACTGTGGTTGCTTTGGTACTTTTGCCCCCAAATGACCACTGTGCTGCCTGGTCATGTACATGGGGATCTCCTGCAGCAACAGTGTGGCGGCCACTGTCCTGGAGTTGGACATAGTCACCAGGATTCCCACTGTTATCCCCAGCACCTTCGGAATAAGAGCAGCAAGAACACTTGTTTTTATAGGTGGACTGAGGGTGTGTCCAGCCGGCTTGTTGGTTCAAGAGCTGGAAACCTGCTTTGGAACCTAGAAGCCTCATTCTCTTTGCCCTTGCCTTCTCATTCTCTCTTTCCCTGACTGCTTGTACCAGTCAAGGCCCAGTCATGAGAAATAAACCACACCCCATAAAATTAAGTAACAAGAAGCATTAACCAGGGAAAGAGTGAACAAGGAAGAAATGAAGACCTTAGAGGAGGTCCCTTCACCCAAGGCTAATATTTGGAGGTGATATAGCTGCCCCACACACACCCATGAGGGTGGAAAAGAAACTCCAAACCCGGGGGCGCAGAACTCATCCATCAGAGAGACCTGTTGGGTTGCAGAGCAACTTGCCTCAATGTTTGGGTAGACCAAAGCTGGGCCTTTCATGTTTAAAAAAAAACAACCATAAATAAAACAAAATAAAAGAGCACACCAGAACCGGAAAGGGCAGCTGCTTCCTAATGCCACAGCCGTGTGGTGCCTCTCCAGCGCCCTCTGTCGACACAGGCTAGCATCAAGCAGGTGGCAAAGGGGGAACGTGAACAGCATCTGGCTCCCGAATCACAAAGCAGCACCAAGAAGGGTGGGGGTTTGGATCTGAGAGGCAACGCTCCATCTCCTTTCTTCCTCACCTGTCTTTCTCCCTCTTCTTTTTCCCTCTTCTCTCTGATTCTCTTTCCCGTCCACTCATTTCTGTTTTAATTGGTCTTAACATGGTATTAAAGTTGGTTTAATTTATTGAACCAAATTTGTTTAGAATTATTTTTTGTTTACAATTATGTTGTTAGAAAGAATTAAGTTGCATTTTTACTTCTCTGTTGTTTAAAATTACTTTGTTTTAGATTTTTTTTTTTTTCCTCCTAAGAGTCAGTGACCCAGTACCTTTCCAGATGCAAGTTATTCATTATTCTGGGCCCCAGAGAAGCAAAGTGGTTTCACACAATCCCTAGATTATATTTATAATCTAGTGGGAAACATTAGACAGGCATATGAAATAACTGATAAAACAAATCAATAGGTAACAAATACTAAATGGTTATCTATTACTACTTAGGTAGTACTTGATAAAGCATATGAGGCTCATTCAAAATAGGACCCCACTTCAGTGGATGTGTCTCTCTCACTTCCATGTTTCTCTCTCTGTCTCTTCCCTTCCCTTTCACTCCCTCCAAAAATCATTGGGAAAAAATATCCTCAGGCGAAAATTAACAAAAGAAAAAAGCCCTATCCAGTTGCTTAGTGGTTAGAGCATCGGCCCATGGACTAACGGGTCATGGGTTTGATTCTGGTCAAGGGCCTGTGCCTCAGTTGCAGGCTCCATTCAGGTCAGGGTATGTCCCAGAGACAACAATCAATGTGTGTCTCTCTCTCTGTTTCTTCCCTTCCCTTCCACTCTCTAAAATTCAATGTTAATACTCAGATGAGGATTAATAACAACCATTAAAAAAAAAAAGGTTCCCACTTAAAAGTCACTATATTTTGAGAGGCTACTTTCAAATGAATAATTCTGCACCATTTAAGGTTATTTTTCTTTTTTCTTTTTTTAATATATTTTATTGATTTTGTACAAAGAGGAAGGGAGAGAGATAGAGAGTTAGAAACATCGATGAGAGATAGACATCGATCAGCTGCCTCTTGCACGCCCCCTACTGGGGATATGCCCGCAACCAAGGCACATGCCCTTGACTGGAATTGAACCCAGGACCTTTCAGTCTGCAGGCCAATGCTCTATCCACTGAGCCAAACCGGTTTCGGCAAAGGTTACTTTTCTAATTGATTATAAGCATTATTATTTATAACTAGAGGCTCAGTGCACAAAATTCATACACGGTTAGGGTCCCTAGGCCAGACTGGCAATCAGAGCCATTTGGGACCTTCCAGCTGCCAGCCAGAGTCTTCCTTCATTCCGTGCCACCCCCTGGTGGTCAGAACACAACATAGTGAGTGATCGAACTCCTGAGGGGACACTTTGCATATTAGCCTTTTATATAAACAGATAACTACCATTTACTTTATATTATGAAGTAGGCACTGTGGAAAGCACTTTATATACATTATCTCATTTATTCATCACAATAGCATTATTCCTGCCCTAGCTGGTTTGGCTCAGTGAATAGAGCTTTGGCCCACAGACTGAAGTGTCCCGGGTTGATTCCAATCAAGGTGTGTACCTTGGTTGCAGGCTCAGTCCTTGGCTCTGGTTCGGGTGCATGCAGGAGGCAACCAGTTGATGTGTCTCTTTCACATCGATCTTCCTCTCTGTGTGTCTCTTCCCCCTCCCTTCCACTCTCTCTCTAAATGGGGAAAAAAATTGTTGGGTGAGGATTAACAACAAAAAATCCTTGGGTGAGGATTAACAACAACAAAAAATAAAATCACATTATCCCTCTCCAAGAGGAAAGATGAAGGAATCTGCTCTGTGTCACACAACTAGTAAATGACATTTTCCAAGGCCATGTATTAGCCACTGTGCCATATCGCCTCCCTAAACATACATATCCTTAAGCAAACAATTTGGAACAGATGCAATTTAGAGAAGTTAAAGAAACCAGTCAAATCCACAACTGGACTTTACAGGTGTGGTCTTTTTAAGGCGGCGAAGGAAACAGGCAACAGTGAATCACCCTTTGTGGTGCTACAATTGTTTTCACCGTGTCTCCTTTTTTTCCCAGTTCCACTGTTGCCCAGCCATCCGAGATGCCGCCATCTCCTCTGGTGTGGGAGTGACGGTGGAAGATAATGTACTACTGAAGATGCAATGTAGCTTTCCACTGGAGTCTGGGATTTGCCATTCTGGAGGTTAATCATGCTTGTACTGTAATTTTACTAATGAAGTTTTAAATTAACAACCACTACTTGTATGATATGAATAATAATTAGAAATGTTACTAGACTTTTAATCTTGTAAAGTGGTTGTGCTTTTAGAAGAAAAATATTTTACCCAGAGTTGCACTGTTTTATGAATTTAGTGCAGCTGTTATGGCTCACCTCAGAACAAAAGAGAATTGAACCAAATTTGGAAGTTTGGGGTTTTGTGTTTTTGTTTTGTTTTGTTTTTTGTTTCTTTTTTAATGAAGTGGGATTGTTCACACATGCACATGTGCACACACACACACACACACACACACACAGGACAGTCATACATTTTGATATTTGAGCCATTCCTGAAAATTATGGGTTTTCTAAAATGAAAACATCTAGAAACCTTGCCTGCGACCAATCATGGAGCCACGTGAGCTGATCGTGGCCGCACCTGGGGGAGGGGGTGGGGCATGCCACCTAATGATCAAGCCCTATAATTAGCTTCTCATTAGAGCCGTGACGGTGATGTGTGCTGTCTAAAATCCAATGTTGTGGGTAGAAAGAATGAGTTTGTGACTAGGAGAGACTAAACTTCTGTTTTCCTTACCCAGTATAAATATATATATATATATATATATTTAATCTATTTTTATTAGAAGTTTTTCTGCTCTTTCTTACATAAAAGAAACCCCCAAGCATGCATCTTTCATGAGTGTAAATAATTCATTTCTGGGCTAATTTCAAAAGAATCCCAACATTGCTGTATAGAGAGAGAACTAGCTTGCACATTTTAGGTCTGTGAAATTTTGTGAGACTTTTCCTGCACTGGACAATAAAAAATAAAATAAAATAAAAGACAAAAACAAATTTTAAAGAAATTTAAAGCCACAAAAAAAAAAAGGCACATAGGGAATTATGTCAAATGTGTTTGTGTCCTTAGGCAAAGCTGTGGGAGTCTTGAAATGTCACAGTAGTAAATAACTTATTACTTTTTGACAAATTCTTTTTTCTGTTGGAACACTGAATTCTTCTGTGCATATGTATATATGAACACAAATTGAAGGCCTCTACCTCCTGGAGTTATACAACTTGGCTTGTTTACCTCCACATGCTGATGATGACTATTTTTTTTTTTTAAGTTCAATGTGGAGACTTGAAACTTGAATGTCCCTTCCAACTTTTATATTAAAAATAAAAAGAGAAGAAAACTGAAGATCGTTTTTCACCTGTACAAGGAATATTAATGGATCGTCTTAAAATTGGTCTAAAAAAAACCTTGGTGTGTGTTATGGACAATTAACTGTTAAAGTTATTGTAAGTTATCTGTATTTAGCAGAGTATTTTCATCTTGAGTGATCTGAGCTGGATTTGAAGACTATTAATAAGTTATGTTTGGAAGTTTTAACTTCAATGAAGTAATTATTTGCTGTGAAAGAAACAAACATTGAATTACTAAACAAAGATGGTGCAATATCTTTGTTTCTTTTTTTTATGAGGCTCCTGAGAATCAACCCAACTGAAGCATTTCAATTCACTTGAATGAGAAACGTGTTTAGTATCAAAAGAGCCCAAGAAGACACTGGTGTGAAAGGTACAATCTCAGAGGTTGGTCAATTACTGTGGCACACGTATTGGTCACTTTGTACAATGTAGATTTGAAGTACAGTGGTGAAAACATTAAATGTGACATTTGAAAAAAAACGTGTCATCTGTTTATTTCAGTTCCTCTTTTTTGTTTTCTCTTCAGTAAGCTTCCTTATTGAATTTGATACCCTTGGGTGAGAATTTTTTTTAAAAAGATGTGAAATTTGCATGAATTTTTAAATTAAGGTAGCTTTTGGGGGGCCGTTTCCTGCTGTGCTCTAGTAACATCCAGACCATCATGTTAGTAGATGGACACTTTTCAGGTCTTCTTTCCAGTATTTGACTCTACCTTTTTTTTTTTTTTAATCCTCAGCTAAGGATGTTTTTCACATTGACTTTTAGAGAGAGTCGAAGAGGGAGGGAGGGGGAGAGAAAGAGGATCATCGATGTGAGAGACACATCAATTGGATGCCTCCTGCAAGCTCCCCAACTGGGGCCTGGGATGGAGCCTGACCTGGGAAAGAACCAGAACCCTTGGGTGCACAGGTGACGCTGTAACCACTCAGCACACTGGCCAGGGCTCCGCCTTTCTCAAGCAGCCTTTCCTTGGCTTCTGTTACACTGCTTTTCTCCTCTTGGGAGCCACAACACTCCCTTACACTTCTGCTTAATGGTCACATGTCTGTTCCCTGGGCTAGGGGTCAGTCCAGGGTTCTATTCCTACTCTAAAACCGAGTTCTTGACTTAGGTACTTGGTAGAATCACCTGGAGAAGTTTCAAAAAGCCCAGAGCCTGGGCTGCATCCCAGACCAAATTAGGTCAGACTCTGGAGGCAGGGTCAGGCTTCAGTCTGTGTTGTCAGCTTTGTTTTGTGCGGCCGGGCCGGGTCTGAGATCCATGTTAGTCCCCATGTCCATCCCTCATGGTGTCCTTTCCTGCCTCCCCCAATCACCATTCTGCTTCACAAAGGAAAGACATGCTTCTCACACCTTACATGTTACTATGGTGCAGCGTCCCTGCCTGCAAAAACATTTTGGGTTGCCAGGTAAACGGACAAATGGAAATAGTTTCTGTTTATGAAGACCTCACCTCTTTCATCTCAGTAGTGTCAGATAATACACTGATCCTGAGAGAGAACCCTTTGAAAGTAAAGCAAGGAGCATTAGGAGGAAGTATTGAGACTGGCAGTATTTTATTTCGCTCAGGAAACGAATTCATGGTACAGCTCTGACTTAAGATTCAAAGAGTTTTGTGGTGTGTGGGTGTGGGTTGGGTGTGGGTGTGTGGGGGTGTTAACAGAAATTTATAAGAATGAAGCCAGACTTTTTTCAACAGAAGATAAATCAGTTTTGACTGCTTGGTTTGCCAATGAAGATTTTTTTATTAGTTTATATGGTAAACATTTTTCCATAATTAGAATTAGGTGGAATCTGCAGCTACAAAGTTCTGATAAAAGCATATTTAAAGGGATATATTTAAAAATTATTAAAAAGTTATTGGCAAAAATGAGAACTTGGAACCTTTGTGCATTGCTAATGGCATGTAAAATGGTGCAGCCACTGTGGAAAAGTGTGGTGGTCCCTCAAAAAAATGAGAATTACCCTTTGGCCCAGCAATTTCATTTCGGGATCTATACATAAAAGAATTGAAAGCAAGGACTCATCTAGATATCTGTGCACCAATGTTCATAGTAGCATTATTCACAGTAACCAAAGATGGAAACAACCCAAATGTCGATTGATGGATGAATAAACAAAATATACATACATACAATGGATTGTTATTCTGGCTTAAAAAGGAAGGAAATGCTGATATATGGATGAAACTTAAAATAAGGCAGACACAAAAACCAAATCTTGCATGATTCTACTTATATGAGGTACTTAAAATAGCCAAATCCATAGGTAGAAAGTAATGAAGAGTATAATAGTGGTTTCCAGGGGTGGGGACGGGTGGGAGTGTTTATGAGTACCAAATTTCATTTGGGGGAGATGAAAAAGTTCTGGAGATGGATGGTGGTAATAGAGCCCAACAATGTGAGTGTACTTAATGCCTCTCAACTATACACTTAAAATGGTAAGTGTATGTATATTTTACCACGATTTAAATAGATAAAGCTGTACTGTCCCAGAATTGGAAAGATGTATCAATACATAATCAATATAAACATTTCAGGACATAAAATGAATTGATTGTAAATATAAGGGTTTATTTCTGGACTCTATTCCACTGATCTGTGCCACTTACTACACTGTCTTGATTACTGTAGTTTTGCAGTAAGTTTTGAAGTCAGGAAATGTAAGTACTCCAACTTTGTTCTTTTTCAAGGTTATTTTGGCTCTTCTTAGTGCCTTGCATTTATTTCCACATGAATTTTAGAGACTTTCCGCAAAAAGGTCAGCTGAGATTTTGATAGGGACTGCATTGACTCTGTAGATAAATTTGGGGAATATTGCCATTTTTACAATATTAAATCTTTTACTCTATGAACATGGGTGTCTCCATTTAATTTAGCTCTTCTAACGTTTTGTAGTTTTCAGGTAAAAGTCTTGAACTTTCTTAAGTCTATTCCCAAGTAATAATTTTTTATGGAATTGTTTTTTTAATTTCATTTTCATATTGTTTGTTGCTAATATATAAAAATACAATCGATTTTTGCACATTGATATTTATTCTACAACCTGGCTGAATTCTTTGATTAGTTCTAAGTTTTTTTTTAATATATTCCTTTTAGGATTTTGTAATGAAGTTTAATATCTCTAGAAAACATTGTAATCTAAAAATTATATATAAAGCTTATCTGTATTTTTTTTTCCTAAGGGAAAAAGGAATAATTAAAATGTTTCTGTTTCATTAAAAAACAAAAAGACATTAATGATGGCATTTATTAAGAAAATAATTCTTTGTTTATTGAGGGCAATTAGGCTTGGCCAAAAACTCTTTATTGTAAAAGACATCAAACCTGTTGAAAAGTAGAAAGAAATAGTATAGTGAAAATCCATATACCCTTCCCCTAGATTCACCGTTTAAACAATTGCCAAATTGCTTTATTTATATACAAATATGTATATATATATTTATGTATGTAAATGTGTACTTTTTAATTTTTTATGAAACTTTACCCCCAAAGTATCTACTAAAACAAAGACATTATTCTACATAAGCTACAGCCCCATTATCATACCTAAGAAATTTAACAACTGCTGTTACCTAATATACAGGACATACTCAAATTTCTCCAATTAACAAAAATTACATTTATAGCTGTTTATTTTCCATTCAGGATATAGCCATATTGTGTCTTGCATTTGGTTATCATGTCTTATTAGCATCCTTTAATCCAAGAGAATCTGCCTTTTCTTTCTTTTTTTTTCTTTACTCCTCACCCAAAGATATGTTTTTATTGCTTTAGGGAGAGGAAGGGAAAGAGAAACATCAATGTCAGGGAGATACATCCATCAGTTGTCTCCCATAAGTGCCCAAAATGGGGATCAAACCCACAACCTGGATATGTGCCCTGACCCAGAATCAAACCCATAGCCTTTTGGTGAATGGGCAGTGCTCCAACCAACTGAGCCGCAGGCCAGGCTGCCTTTCCTTTCATGGCATGTGGCACTTTTGAAGGTGCAAGACCAGCTGTCATGCAGTATGTCCTTCAACGATTTGGGTTTTTCTGATTGTTTTCTCATGGTTAGTCAGGTTGAAAACTGTTAACGGTGGTGATGTGGTATACTTCCCAGCCTATCAGTTTAAGGGGTATAAATGTTTGTCCCAGTTTTGGTCATACTGAATGTGGTCATTTGATCAAGGCTGTGATTGCCTTGATCCATTGTAATTAATGTAATTTCCTTTTGTTATTAACATATAATCAATGGAGAGATATTTTGAGACCACATCTTACTCCTCCACAAACTTTTATCCAGTGCCATCCATCGATGATATTTGCCCCAATTATTTATTACATTAGTGGTTGGGAATTGGTGATTTCCTAATAATTCTATCATTCCTTCTACACTGGTATTTTCTCTTCCACCCTAAACAGATTCATCAATATTGAAGGATTCATCACACTTTTTGGGTATGTGAACATACCTTCCATGAAGGTTCTGAAACTGCCCCGGAGGATTCTGTGGGAAAGCTCATGGACCACTGACATCTTCCTCCCTGGCACAAGACTAGACTACAGTCCCAGGCCCCTAGTGGTAAAATGTGGGCACGTGTCTAACTTGTCTCCAATGGAAAGTGATTGGAAGGGATGTGTGCCTTAGGATGTTGAATGCACTCCCTCTATGCTTTCTTTTCACTTACTAATTAAACTCATGGCCTTGACCATGAAGATGACAATGCCTTAAAGCAGGGGTCAGTAAACTATCACCACAGGTCAAATCAGACCTGATGCCTGATTTTAAATAAAGTTTTATTGCAACATGGCCATGTTTACTCATGTACATATTGTCTATAGCTGCTTTCATACATTAAATAGCAGCATTGAGTAGTTGGGGCAAAGATTGGCCCACAAAGTCTAAAATATTTATTGTCTGGCCATTTATAGTACAAGTTTGCAAACCCCTGCTCTAGTATACAGTAGGCACTCCTTAAGTGAGCGATAGCTGTTAACTCTTCCATTAAATGGGTCCCTTCCACCACCAAATGTATTGATATTTGAGGCACATCTATCTTGGAAAAAAGCCTGACCTCAATACCTCCAGTTCTTTCCCCCTTAAAAAAAAAGTGATAGCCGGGACTGGTTTGGCTCAGTGGATGGAGCGTCGGCTTGGGGACTGAAGGGACCCGGGTTCGATTCTGGTCAGGGGCATGTGCCTTGGTTGCGGGCATATCCTCAGTAGGGGGTGTGCAGGAGGCGGCTGATCGATGACTCTCTCTCATCAATGTTTCTAACTCTCTATCTCCCTCCCTTCCTCTCTGTATAAAATCAATAAAAAATATATTTAAAAAAAAAAAAAAAAAAAAAAATGATATATATATATATATATATATATATATATATATATATATATATATTATTGATTTTTTTAAAGAGAGGAAGGGAAAGGGATAGTTAGAAACATCGATCAGCTGCCTCCTGCACACTCTCCACTGGGGATGTGCCCACAACCAAGGTATATGCCCTTGACCGGAATCAAACCTGGGACCCTTCAGTCTGCAGGCCGACACTCTATCCACTAAGCCAAACCAGTTTTGGCCAGTTCTTTCCTTTTTTAGCTGCTAAACTGGAAACGCATGATCCTAGTTCCAATATCTCACTTCCACTTCCCTCCCTACCAGTCCACAATGGGGCCAGATGAATATTCCTAAAACACTATTGTAATCCCAAATTGCCTTGCTCAAGATCACCCACTGTCTCCCTACTGCCCTGATAACAAGTCAGCATTTAGCTTTCCAGACCCAGTAACTAAACCCTTCTACTCTCCTCCTCTCTGACAACCAGGGTTAGAACTAGGGTGAGGTGACTGAGGCTTAGGTGGGCACCAAAATAACACAGTAATCAGGATAAATAGTATTTTTTTAAATATATTTTTATTGATTTCAGGGAGGAAGGGGGAGAGAGAAAGAAACATCAGTGATGAGAGAGATTCATTGATGGGCCCGGCCACCTCTTGCACATCCCCTACTGGGGACCTAGCCCAAAGCCTGGGCATGTGCCTTTGGCTGGAATTGAACCTGGTACCCTTCAGTCCGCAGGCAGACACTATCCACTGAGCCAAACTGGCTAGGGTAAGATAATTACTATTTTAATGCAATATTTTTTAAAATAAAAATTCAGAAAGATCTATGAACAATAAAATATCCAAATGTTAAACTAAATCTTTCCAGGATTAACGCCCACCTGCTCTGTCTCTCCCCCCAAGTTCACAGGTTCTCTGACATGAAAAAGAGGTAATCACTCAAGACAGCTGGGCAGCCGTCCTCTGCCTCAGCGAAACCACAGATCTCCGGAGAGTTCGTTCTGACTCTCCCCACACAGAGGGGGCTGACAGAGTCTAAGCTTTTGCTAATGAATATATAATGTTTTGGCTTTGAGGTGTGAAGCCATCTGCTGACTCTAGAGTCTGGGCGGCTTTCCAGGTCTTATCATCTTCCATTAGGAGCAGAACCTCCTGAAATTGGATACCTCCACCTCGCCGCTGGTTGGCTGTTCTTGCGCCCAGTGTCCCCGGCACAGTTTCTCTGCGTGGCCGTCTTCCTGCGCCAGAGGAGTCTGACTTTCACAGTTAGCTCACTCCACAGTGGCCTCGGTTTTTGTTCGTCAAATAAAGATGCCAAAAACCCAGTCTTCGCTGTCAAGAAACCTACTCTAACAGGAAAGGGACTTAGGTCAACATTGCTCAGAGTGAAAGGAATCAACGTGTCAGAAAAGAAGTTCAGCGATGACAACCGAGCCACCAAATCAGGACAACCCTGGGAGGCGGCCATCAGCTCAGCCTTACAGTCACTTAAGGGTTTTGGGGGAATGAGTGCACTTTATTTATTTTTTTAAATATATATTTTATTAATTTTTTTTACAGAGAGGAAGGGAGAGGGATAGAGAGCTAGAAACATCAATGAGAGAGAAACATTGACCAGCTGCCTCTTGCACACCCCCTACTGGGGATGTGCCCGCCAGCAATGAACATGCCCTTGCCGGAATCAAACCTGGGGCCCTTCCGTCTGCAGGCTGATGCTCTATCCACTGAGCCAAACCGGTTTTGGCATGGATGAGTGCATTTTAAAGAGAAAAGTGAGCTGTACCTGGTTTGGCTCAGTGACTAGAACATCAGCTCTTGTACGGGTCTCGGGGCAAAGGCACGTACCTGGGTTGCAGGCTCGATACCACCCCGTCAGGGTGTGTGCGGGAGGCAACCAATCGATGTGCCTCTCTCACATCCATCTTTCTCTCTGTCGCTGCCCCTCCCTGCCACTGTCTCTAAAAATCAATGGGAAAATATCCTCAGGTGAGCATTAACTACAACAAAAAAGAGAATAGTGAAACAAAAAGCAAAGAGAAGAGGAGAAATCTCTACAGCTGCTGCCGAGGAGGAAAGCCGTCGGACTAGCACAGGTCTGCTGTTGGGCTTATGGTTCGGGTCTCCTTACAGCACAAGGAACTTTCAAAGGTGCTGAGCATTGCCTCTTCCCCTTATGCTTTCCCTCAGCACTTGCTTTGGGTGAGGGATCTGCTGATGAGCCATGTCCTCCACTCCGGGGCCATTTGCCTTCTGTTTATCTGAACTCGTGCAATGAGGAGCTGTGGCTTCCCCACAAGAAGAATTCCAAGCATAAGACAGCAGCTGGACAGGGATTTTTTTTTTTTTTTTTTTTTTTTAATGGAAGGACCTTTCCATGAAAGGGCTTGGCCTTGAAAATCTTTATCTGCAGATAACCAACTTGGCTGGGGAGATTGTTTTTGAGTCGCATTAACAGCTGCACACTTACCACGTTCTCTGGGCAAATCCCACCCCCTCCCCGCATTGAGCAGTCCAGCTTGAAAGGTGCTGCCATTCTTGGGGAAAGGGGAGCTCCAGCCTGCCCCTCAGACCACAGGACTTTGTGTTCTGACCATGTGAGCCGCCCATTCATTCCTGCTCTCCCTCTCTGCAGTGCTGATGGTCCTCACGGGTAAACCCCCTCCTCTCCAAGCCCCTACTCCCCTGCAATGGAGCTAACAAACCCCTCCACACCTTAGCTCTGGCCCACTGTCACTGAGCCTGGCTCCCTTGCTCCTCAAGGTCTCAGCTCCCCCAGCTCTCTCCAGGTCAGGCTGTTCATTTTCTCACACTCCACAAGCTCAGGGTCAGGAGGGAGGGGTCACCAGCCTCCCTGCCCCCCAAGACCACATCCACCCACTTCCCTCTTATTCTTTGAGGTGTGAGCCATACCTCAGCCCATGCCCACCTTCCGCCTGATAACTCCCCTTATATACCCAAGAGCTTGGCAATGGGCTCACAGTCTTCCCTCCACCTAACTGCTACCACCACCCTCAGTCGCCTTTGCAGTCGATCTGTCCCTTGATCTCATCTCCAAAGTCCTTTCCCTCCACTCTGTTTAGCTCGAACCTTCCCATGGACAGAACCTCTTCCTGAGCCCAGGAACTGGGACATTGCACCTCCTCATAATCTCTCGACCTCCTGGCCCATTCATCCAGTTATCCCATCACACTTCCACTGCTTCCTCAGCCTCAAATCCATTCACACTTTTTTTTCTCCCAGTCTTTAATTTCTTTATTGATTAAGGCATTGCATATGTGTCGTCATACCCCTATTAACTCCCCTACCCACCCACCCTCCGACTCATGCCCTCACCCCCCTGTTGACTGTGTCCTTTGGTTGGGCTTTTAATCCATTCACTCTTCTTCCACTTTCTCTCTACCAGCCCTTTTGGCCTCATGTCGCTCCCTCCCTATCCAGCTTGAACTGCACCTTGTGGGAGCACAGGTCCTAGGACGCTGGGTATTAGACGGAGACAGAAGTTGTAGGCATGTTAGGAGAGACTTTGTTGGAGATTGAGTCGCCATTACTACTACAGGAACCACCAGACAAAGTTGTTCCTGAAAGCAGTCCCACAAACAGCCGCACTAGGCTGCCTCACCCCGGCTCAAACAGAAGTTCTGAGATCAGAGGGCCTGAAAGAGAACTTAGAGGAGCACCTAAGTTAGAGGCCTCATTCCTGACGCTCATGCCACATTAACACAAACAGGGTACACCCTCACCTGCCCGCAGGCCTATGGCAAATGGGCCTTGAGCATCCAGCGTACTCTGATGAGGGTTCCTACAATGCTCCATCCCTTCAGCCCCTCTTTTACCTCCTCACAATCACTATTTCTTTCTGAACCCCAACCTGCATGAGGCTAACAGCCTTTTTCTGAGCAGACCTCACAGTGGAGTAAAGCACACAGCTCAGGAGATGGAGGCCTCCAGGTCAGTGGCCACCCACCTCAGCACCTCAGCCAGGCCCTCTGCACTGCCCACCTTTCCTCTGTCCTCGGCCTTACGGGGCCCGCCCTGGGAGCACAGCGCTCCGCTAACCTAACCCAGCCCTTCCCTTCCCTCCCATTCCTCAGGGGCTAGGGCCACATTTCCTGCTCTCTTCCTCCTGTGTGACAACATCCCCCCACTCTCCACCCTCCACCCCACAAACTTCCAACAGCTAAACGAGAGGTGCTCTAGTCTCCCTCATCTGAAAATAAATAAGCACTCTTTCTTGAGTGCACGTCCCTCCAGCTACCGCCCCATCTCCCTTCCCTTCATAACCAGGTGTCTACACTCCCTGCCTCCATTTCCCTACTTCCCACTCCTGGCCCTGCTGTCCTCTAGCCCCTGCCTCCACCCTGCCACAACTGCTCTCAGAGCCACCAGGGGGGACCATTCAGAGTTGCTCTGACAGCTGCCCCACCTCTGCCCCCCTTTCTGTAACATCCCACTCCTGTGGGCCACCTGTAGCTCAGCTCCCTCTCCCCACAAAGCCTGAGTTTGGTGCTCCTCTCAGTTCTCTTACAGGCCCTCTGATCTCAGAACGTCACCTCCCAGCAAACGACAACCTCATAAATTGAGAGATTAAATAGAGAAGGTAGCCGGAGATCGGGATGGCAGGACACACAGGCTTTATTGGAGGGAAGCGTACCCCTGCCCGCTGCTTCCACAGAGAGAGGGCGGAAGAGAGCGTCCGTCCCCCGGGGTACAAGCACTTTTAAGGATAGGGGACGGACGGGCTTAGGGCACTCAGCACATGCTGATTGGTGATTAGGGACCTGGGGACTTAGGGATGGGGGGGGCCCTTAGAGTATTTAGCAGGTACTGATTGGTGGTTCAGAGCTCAGGAATGTCTGGCTGCAGGTGAGGTTTACTTCTGTCCATCAACTGGAGGAAGGAGGATCTATCATAAATCTACATCTCCATGCCAAAACCCTTTTGGCTCAGGGGATGGAGCTTTGGCCTGCAGACTGAAGGGTCCCAGGTTCGATTCCGGTCAAGGGCATGTACCTTGGTTGGGGCGCATCCCCAGTAGGGGGTGTGCAGGAGACAGCTGATCGATGTTTCTAACTCTCTATCCCTCTCTCTTCCTCTCTGTGAAAAATCAATAAAATATATATATTTTTTTAAAAATCTACATCTCCAGACAGGCTCATCAGGATGCACTCAGGTATGGCAGAGACCGCTTCATGCCAACATGGCCAGCACCAAATTACCTCCTCTTCAACCCACTCCTCCTTTGTGTCCCTCCTCTCCACGAATGGCAACGCCACCCATCCCGCCCAGAGCCGACCTGGGCCCTGCACATAAACATCAGTATTTGCTGAATGAACCAATGAATCCTTGAACCTCCCTCATTGCTCACAGCCAATCACCAAGGCCTGTCAACTTCACCTCTTTCTACAACCTCTGCTTATAGTTAGTGAAGACTGGCTGCCTCCTGTGCATGCTTCGGAAGGCTTCCAGAACCCCTCCACTTCGGCAGGACAGGGATCTTGCCCGGAGCTCACACGGCGCGGCCCCCACGCCAGCTCCTTACGGCCCTAGCCTGGGACAGTCCCCCTCCCTGGGGGCTCCACCTCCATAAACGCCCACGGCCCAGCTCCCCGGAGGCGCTCTGTAAGCGCTAGACGGGGGGGATGAATGAATGGACTAACGGGCGAGAGGGGGCCACAGTGGGCAGCCGCCGCCGAGCCCAGCTTGCCACGCGGCGGTCGGCGAGAGGCCTGGCCGGCACTCCCCACGCGGCACGCCCCTCTGCCCATCTCCGCTAGGCCGCCCGGAGCCCCGCCCCTGCCTGGCTTCCCCACACGCTACATTCAGGCGAGCCAATAGGCGCGCGCGCTCCTCCTCAGCGGCCAATGGGAGCGTCCTGCGTAGCCCTCCAGAGGGGCGGGGCGAGCGGGCGCACGCGCGCGCGCGCGGGTCCCAGGAAGGCGCGGGCCCGCGCGCTCTTCCCACGTCGGCGGTCCCGGCGAGCGCAGCCTCCGCTCCTTCGCGGCCCAGCCAACGGATGATGGGGACCCTGTGTGCGCGGCGCGGCCTGGAGTGGCTGCTGGGGCTCTACTTCCTCTCCCACATCCCCATCACGCTGCTCTTCGACCTGCAGGCGGTGTTGCCGCGCGAACTCTACCCCGTGGAGGTGAGGGCGCCGGGCGGTCCTGGCCGCGGGCCGCTGGCGTGGGGGCCCCCCGCGCGCTGCGGCGGCGCCCGCGTTCCCCGGCTCCGCTCCTCCGCCCGCGACCCCCGCTGCGGGGCTTCCGTTCTGTCCCCCTGGTCCTCCTGCGCGCTCCGGCCCGGACTTACTCTTCAGCCCGGCGTCTCCCGCGGTTTTCTTTGTCTGTCCCAGGCTCTTCCCACAAGTTGCTGCGGGGGCCAAACACTTCGTTCTTTGCAAAAACAGCTATTCCCCGGATTTGTGTAAAGGCTCAGCTGTCGGTATGTGAGGGTGTAAATCACGCCTTGGATTTGTTTTAAAGTTGTTTCTTGGAAGAGCTTTGAAATACCGTCTTATCCCAAAGAAATAATCTAAGTAGAATCAGATTCGTCAAAAGGGCATTTGCAGACAGTCATTCTAGATCAGAATCCAGCAACTTCAAAGGCTCAGAGAGAATGACTCCTTTTCAATTCGACCCTTTCAATTGGGTTCGCTGGAAACAGGCGAAGAGCCTCATTTTCCTGGTTGGTGGAGAGTTTTCTTTACCCCAAACTTTGCTTTAATGATTTATTATTTCTCCAGACCCCCCCCCCCCCCCCCCAGTTCTTTTCACGTCTGGACCTTGTGTAACAACTTTCTTTTATGAAATTCCTGTCCTCAGTCCTATGTTTCTGCAGTCTGTCTGTAGAACTAACTGGGCAAGACTTGACTTGTAAACCTATGGATTTGATTTTATCTCTTAAATGCTTTTTCTTAACCATGAACTCCTAGTGGTGTATGCAAAATGTGTGTGCCTTGTGTTTTCTGAGGAGAATCTATAGCTTCCATCAACTCTTCTGGGGAGGAAGGGGGTGTCTAACCTCCTCAAAAGGTCAAGAGCCAGTAAACAGTGTACCCCTACTTCATAAAATTCTTTTACTTCTAGATCCAAGCATAACTGGGAAGCCCTCTGACCAATGTTTTCTTGGAAAAGCTTAGGTAGTGTGTGACCATGGACCACAGACTGGGGACTGGGTTATTCCAAGAAATGCTGGCGTGTCTTGGGGAAATCAAGGCTCTGTAGCCTCAGTTGTCAAGAGAGTTGGGTTAAATTGCAGCTTAAATACACACAGGGTGTATATTAGCTTCACGTGTTGCTGCCATAACAAATGAACAAAACCAGTGCCTTAAAACAACACAAGTTTATCCTCTTGTAATCTGGAGTCAGAATTAAAGTGAATCTTGCAGAGCTGTTCCTTCGGAAGGTCCTAGGAATCTGGTTGCCAGTGTTCCTTGGCTTGTGGCCACACACTTCAGTCTCGGCTCTGTCATCACTGCCACCGCTTCTAGTCCAGTGTCCCTCTGCCCTACATGTGGATTACATGAGTCCTCTTAATATGGGGCAAATATGTTACTCCAGGTTATTCCAGACTGAACAGCTGTTGGTTTCTTTATTCTTTCTGGATGTGCCTGCCATTCCACAAGTCCGTGCTTACCACTCACAAGATACAATTAAAATATGTCTAGTATAGCACCACTTAAATTTATATATTTAATTTGGTAAAGTTCTCTCAGCTTTATTTAATGTTGACTTAATATAAAAGGTCAAGAGGCAATGTAGGCAGGACCTGGCCAGAAACTGTGTGTGTGTGTGTGTGTGTGTGTGTCTGTGTGATGATGTTTTGAAGGAATTAGAAACAGGCATCCTGGCTTGGAAGGCCTGTACCTCTAGTCATTTTTGTTGCTCTGGGTGGATAATGATAGTTTTTTGTTGCTTCTCTTTGTGGAAAATAATAATAGAAGCCTTGAGTTATTCTCAAATTCTCTTTGAAAATATGCCAAAATTTAACATTTGTTGCTTTTCCTCCCTAAGTAGAAGAAATTTTCCCCTAGAACTAAAAAGCCTACATAATGTTTGGGCTAAAAAATCTTTCTTGGTTTGAACCAGCCCAACCCTTAGAAAAACTTATGAAACAGTAAGAATTTACTTTGGATTAGAACAGCCATTTTCACCGGTGTGCCACAAGAATTTTAAAAATATGCAATACTTGACTATTTAGTTAGGGACATGGGCCTCTTTTCCCCCAAGATTGTCAGACTAAAGAAATGGCAACAGCCAACACAACAATAGCTTTCCAGTGTGAGTGAATCAAAATTAGACTTTTTTTTTTTTTTTTTTTTGTCAGATTGGCAAAAGAATTTTTTTAGTGTGCTTGGAATTTCAGTAGTTAGTTTATGTGCGCTATGAGATTAAAAAAAAAAAAAAAAAGTTGAAAATCACTAAATTAGAACATGGAGAGGATGGAAAGTATTTTATAGTATCACTAGAGGCCCGGTGCACAAATTCGTGCACCAGTGGGGTCCCTCAGCTTGGCCTGCAGAATCGGCCAAAACCAGCTCTCTGACATCCCTCGAGGGGTCCCAGATTGTGAGAGGGCACAGGCCAGGCTGAGGGACCCCCCCCCCAGTGCATGATTAGGGCTGGGAAGAGACTCAGAAGGTTGGCCAGGCTATGAGGGATCACAGGTAGAGGGCTCCAGGGCATGTCCAGCCCATCTCGTTCAGTCCCGATCAGCCAGACCCCAGCAGCAAGCTAACCTACTGGTCGGAGCATCTGCCCCCTGGTGGTCAATGCACATCATAGTGAGTGGTTGAGCAGCCTTAGCATATCATTAGCATATTATGTTTTGATTGGTTGAATGGCTGACTGGTTAACCAGACAGTTAGCATATTGGGCTTTTATTATATAGGATTTGCAACTGGGTAGCATTGCTTCTGTTAAAATAAGGAAAAACAAGTGAGCATCTAGGTTTGCAATCAGTCTATGATCTCATTCTAAGTTAGAAAAGTACAAAATTGTTCAGCAGTTGCTGGCTGAGAATCCCAGGTGCCTAGGCCAGGTAAAAGTTGTTTGTTTGTTTTCTTAATATATTTTAATGTTGTTTTTTTTTACAGAGAGGAAGGGAGAGGGATAGAGGGTTAGAAACATCAATGAGAGAGAAACATTGATTCAGTCGCCTTCTGCACACCCTCTTCTGGGGATGTGCCCACAACCAAAGTACATGCCCTTGACCAGAATTGAACCTGGGACCTTTCAGTCCGCAGGCCGACGCTCTATTCAATGAACCAAACCAGTTAGGATCAAGTAAATGTTTTTAAATGGATAACAATGTTAAGTTGAGTGAAATGTGACTGAGATATATAAATGGAGACAGTTTTATTATTACCTTTTAAGGGGGTCTTATCCGATATAATAAAAGGCTAATATGCTAATATGCAAAGCAACCAAACAGCGGAACAAGCAGTTGCTATGATGCATACTGACCACCAGGGGGCAGACACTTAATGCAGGAGCTGCCCCCTGATGGTCAGTGCGCTCTCACAGGGGGAGTGCTGCTCTGCCAGAAGGGCTCACAGTTGGCGAGTGCAAGAGCAGGATGTCCTAAGCCAGGGGTCTTCAAACTTCTCTCATTATGAGAATCACCTGGTGGAGGTGTTAAAACACAGATTCCTGATAGCACTTCTTATAGTTGGGATCCGGGAATCTGTGTTTTAACACCTCCACCAGGTGATTCTCATAATGAGAGAAGTTTGAAGACCCCTGTAAGCTGTCAATCAGACATCCCCTGAGGGCTCCCGGACTGCGAGAGGGTGCAGACTGGGCTGAGGGACTCTGCAGAAGCCAATTCCAGCATGTCATAATTGCAAGAGTTTCATCAAAAGGTTGATGGGCAACAAAATAAAAGGTTGATGGAACTTGGGGACTCAACAAGAGCTGAGTCACATAGGTTATCACCTGCTGGAATGGCTTAAGGCATTTTCCCAAACCTGAAAAGGATGATTGCTTGCTGCCAGACAGCTCAGGGCATCTTAATCTACATGGTATAGCCTACTCCTGGCCAAAAACCTGAACAGCAGGAGGTAATTCCCTAGCCCGACAATGGATTCTGTACCTAAACCTACCCTTTGGAGTGTATATCTCCACCTTGCCTTAGGACAAATTGTGTTAATAAAAAGCAAGGAGATAAGGAGAACTTGGTTTCTTCAGCCAAGCTCCTCTGGTGCATGGGGCTGTGCTCCAGCAGCTGAGCCACACAGCCCGGTTAATGTGCTAACAGAATGTTTGTCTTTGGATATTTGCTTAAAGCTCACTCACAGCAGTGAGACCTCAATATTGAGCATTTATCTTCTGATTAAAAATTAACAGGAATATCTTTAGATTTTTCCATTGTAAGCTAACTTCTTAGTTGGGAAGTTGCCTTTATTTATTGTCCATATACATACATATTTGGCTTTGATGGCAGGTGTATTGAAACCATGCCATTTCCAGGAGGTTAAATGCAACAGACTTATGTGGAGAGCCTGAGGCGGGGGGGGGGGGGGGGGGGGACGGGGACGGGGACGACACGACTCTTTAAAAAGCACAGAATGGGCAGCCTCGGGCCCTCTTCTTCTCTGCCTGTAGCCAAGTCAGCATGGATCTGTATCATTTTACTTAACAGCATAATTATGAGGGTGGGGCCCAAGCTAGAACTAAGACTGCTACTCAAGCTTTTACATCGCCTGGAAGCTATAGTTTGTGGTTTGGAACAGAGTTTGTTCTACAAATATCCTACTGGTCTCCTAAAAGAAAAAAAAACTTGAGTACTAGGGAGTCAATGACAATTTGGCTGGAGCTACGTGGCTCAGTGGTTGAGCATCAACCTACGAACCAAGAGGTCTGGGTTCAATCCAGTCAGGGCACTGCCCTGGTTGTGGGCCCGATCCCCAGTGGGGGGCATGCCGGAGGCAGCAGGTCAGGAATTTTCAGCATTGATGTTTCTATCTCACCCTCTCCCCTTCCTCTCTAAAGTCAATAAAAACGTATTTTGGGGGGAAGGGGAAGAATGACCATTTAAATTGTCTAAAGGTGCATCCTCACAGAGGTTCACTTTACTGCCTGTCCATCACTGCCCCTTCCCCCGAGTCAAATTCACTTCATTTCTGTATTTGAGGCTCTCTGGCCCTGAGATTGGCATGCAGTTGCTATTGTGAAAGAGCAAATGTCAGGATGATACTGTTTGTGTGTTCATTCAGCAAACTAAGTGCAGACAGTGCTTTTGACAAAGGGCAGCGCCCCTAGATAAGCGTTGCCATGGGAGTCACAGACCAATGCTGGTGGCACAAAGGGGCTGCGAGAGCTGGGGAAAACTCGGAGAAGCTAACATGCTGCGTCTGCCCTGCCAGGTGGCTGTACTCATTGTGATCTCGATCTTTTCCAGCTGAGAAACCTGCTCAAGTGGTACGCCAAGGAATTCAAAGACCCTCTGCTGCAGGACCCCCCCGCGTGGTTTAAATCCTTCCTGTTTTGCGAGCTCGTGCTCCAGCTGCCTTTCTTTCCCATTGCAACATACGCCTTCTTCAAAGGTAGGTAAACGGTGGGGAAATCCCATCCTTGCTCAAATCAGGTCCCAGAAATCTCTGGGAAAGTATCTTCCAAGGCCCCTGTGGTTTGCGTGAGGGGGTGGAGGGTCTGCTGGGAACGACAGGACAGCTCCTAGAGCCGGTATTACTGTGGCTCAGGCTAACGCCTGTGGTCAGCTGGGCCGCAGAACTGCCTCAGCCAACTGGGAAACTTGAGGCTACTTAAACATAGGACTTGTTGCTTTTTCTTTCCTTTATCATTGGTTTTCATTTTTCTGTTTTAGGTAGTATCATGCTGGCTTATAAGTAGTAGCATCAAGCTTATTCCTAAGGGTTTAACTTCTTTTTGAAAAATGATTCTTACAGTGTCCCCATGTCTGATGCTGTTATAAAGAAAGCAGTCATATCGGAATACGCGGTAACTAAGCTTGCAGAGCTTACTTCCCACTGCAGCTCCCAAATCCATCTCTTGGCAGAATCTACTCATCTTCTCACCTACATACACTCTAATTACTTAACAAACATGCTGCTGTCAGCCCCCCCTCCCCCTTTCAGACCAAACAGGTTTAACTTTTACTGCCTAGAGTTTTTCTGAATTAAAGTCCAACTCCCACCCTGGCACATTTAGGCAGCATTGTGACACATCTGGTTTCCCGTTGTTTCCATGGTAAAGGAGGGGTATGGTCCAGCTGAGAGGGGCAGAGACGTCATGGGGCTTGGCACGGGCACCCCTGGATCGTGAGCAGACCTAACGCTTCTCTCTCTCCCCTTCTGACACTTCAGGAGGCTGCAAGTGGATCCGCACGGCGGCCATCGTCTACTCAGCCCACACCATGACAACCCTGATCCCCATTCTCTCCACGTTCCTATTTGAGGATTTCTCTAAAGCCAGTGGTTTCAAAGGACAAGGACCTCAGACCTTACGTGAACGCTTAACCCTCATATCTGTCTATGCCCCTTACTTTCTCATCCCTCTTATGCTTCTGCTTTTCATGTTGCGGAGCCCCTACTATAAATATGAGGAGAAAAGAAAGAAAAAATGAGAGAACTACACAAGGCAAACTGCTCAGAACCCATGTCTTCAGTCGCATTTGAAACACCAGCAGCCATGACTTGTCTGTCACCTTCCAAGGGCACTGGCACAGACCCATCACCTGAGGCAGGCCAAGTTCACCATGTGCCCAGTTCCACTGCAGAATTACTAAAAACAGGACCAGACCAGAAATGAATGAACTTCCAAGAAACACATCCTGCTTAGCATTTTCATGAGTTATTTGATCCACAATATACATGTGACTGACTCATGATTCTCTACAGCAAATCACTATTCAGCAAAATGAGTAGTATGCTGTTCAGGCCATTGTTAAGTTTGAAATTATGCCTCTTCAATATTCATTAAAAACTATAGTTTTCTTGCCTGCACCCCTGGTGGGGAGGAGAGAAAATAGTCTGCAGGAGGTTTAAGGTTCAGCCCTGGCTTTCAGTCAGATATGGGTTAAACCAGAAGGTGCTTTGTTTCTGTTTTAAACAGCTCGTCCCAGAGGAGAGATTTTTTTTTAAATTCTTCTTTCCAAACCTTAGTCCTGTCTTTTTACAGACCACCAGACAGAAATCACTCTACCCTAGATCTGGTGTCTCAAACCTGATCTGGCAGTGTGCTACATTCTCCTAGTAGTTTAATCCTCCTTCCTGTGTCGGTCTGAGTCAGAATGGGGGAACCGCTGGGCCAGACATGCCCACTGTGCGAGTGGGGTCTCTTCACGTTAGTGCCTGGTGTTTCCCAGTTCATACTCAAAGCTAACTTTAAAAAGACGACTTATGAACACACATGGACAACTGAAGAAACTGCTTCCAGTCAATTCCCTTTGCCTGTTCTGCTCATAAGCCAAATTACTCTCCTGGGAGTATCTCTGACTCATGTGTCCAGTCCAAATAAAGGTAGCTGCTGACCACTGCCTGGTTTGTTTTGTGCCAAGGGGCTGGAGAGTCCAGGGTTCTCTTATAAGTGACTCAGTGTACACTTCAAGGGCTCCAGGAAAGAGGTAGATAAGCCATTTGAAAACAATAATTTATTGCTTTTTCCTCCAAAGCTTTGTGAGTTTACAAAAAGAAAATAAAAAATCGAAGTTTACAGATTGCTTATTTCAGAATAACAATGCAAGAGGTGAGGACCTGGACCGCCGTGGTCACGGTGTGTACAGATATGCACCAGCATCTGAAACAAGGCCCCTTCCCGCCCCCCAGATTGGTCTTATTGCCTTCAGAGATGGTGCGTCCTCCACATACCATCTCACATGATAGACTTGGGTCATTAGTCAAAGTCACTGGAATGGTACAGAGGTTTTTGTTTTTCTGCCCTCCTGCTATATAATGAAATTTTCAGTTCATTTCTGAAAAATAAATTGGTCAATAAATTCATTTTGTTCTGCTTCTACTTTACACAAAGCTTCATATTCAACCCGATACCTGAAAAACAAAATTGTTAGAAGCCCTAAAAACGGATGAAATAAACCATGGACTTAATTCTTCTAGAGAAGAATACAGGTGACTGAAATGATTCCAAGAAATGGTGTTAGAGTGAAGTTAAAAGACTAGTGTGCAAAGCCCTGCACAGGCCCCGTGGGAAATCCTCCGCCCCTAAGTGTCTCCTGCCAGCCACCTTTGCACACTAGCCACCTGAGCCTTCATGCTCTCGAGCCACTACAGGTGATTTGATAACAAATTTTCCATCAAATGTAAAACCTTCAAATTAGGATAAGTGAGAAACTATTCCTAGGAGAAAAATGAATAAGGATAAGAGGTGACTTTTAAGAAGGAAAAACAGAAATGCAGTCGAGTAAAGACTTTGCTTTACATAATGTCTTACCTTTCGAGCTGCATTTTCTTTTCTGCTATTAGTGCTTGGAGTTGCTGCTGTTGGGCTTCTCTCTGCTTTGCTATAGATTTGAGCAAATTGCGAGCACCAATGGCCTAGAAGAACAGTATTGCCAAAGGTCAGGCTTCATTAAAACCATCTTCAGCGTTAAGTAGCCTCCACCACTTGGGGGCTGCCTCACTGCCCAGAAGAGAAAAGAAGGCTGAACCCAGAGCTTTGGGAGAGAGGATTAGCCTCAGGATTCCAAATGAGAACTGGCCTAGAGCAGTGGTCAGCAAACAGCTCTCGAGCCACATACGGCTTTTTGGCCCCTTGAGATTTTAGCGAAGGCCAGCTTAGGAGTGCCCTAAAAGTTAATAACAGTGTACCTACCTATATAGTTTAAGTTTAAAAAATTTGGCTCTCAAAAGAAATTTCAATCGTCATACTGTTGGTATTTGGCTCTGTTGACTAGTGAGTTTGCCGACCACTGACCTAGAGCTCAGGCAGATGTAGGAGTACTATCCCCAGGGTCTGGAGCGCTTAGTGCTCTTTGCCAAGTCACCTATACTCTGCACACCTTCATTTACAGAATGATAAAGCCATCTATTTCAGTGATGTGAAGCTTAAAGGAAAAAATGACAGTGTACCGGCATATCAAAATCAAAGTAGGTTAATTGGACCAGGAATTGTTTTTTAAAAACAGGTATAATTGACATGTATTATTTAATGTGTACAACATGAGTTGATACTTGTATAGGAAATGTTTAAAATCTTGTATTAAAAGAATCTCCTTTTCACCCCAACACATACACACACACACACACACACACACACACACACACACTCACACACACAGTCAAGGGCAGAAGATGACAGGCTAATGAACGAGGGTCCCAGGCCAAGATGGAGATGAAATGCATGCTGCTCTTACCTTCATCTTCTCATTTTCTGCTTCTTTTGCAAGTTGGTCAACAAGCTCAAGTAAACCACCAACTATTTTCTGAAACTGGCCAATTTCTTTTGGGGAAAGAAGGAAATGTTTTTATTTCCTCAGCGTCATCACTCTTCCTCAGTATTCCCTTTCGGCGACAGGGAAGGACTAACTGCCCCTTCTAACTTGTGTCCAAACAGTTAGGTGCCTGCTGGTCTAAAGTCTGCCACCCTTGGTTTGAACCTAGAGATGATTGGCAGGTGTCCAGAGCTATAGGGAATATCTAGACCGTGAGTCCCCACGGCCAGCTAGCTGCTGCTACCTCAAGCTATGAAGGCCCTGGTGGACCTATTCTACGGGGGACCCCAAAGAGGTGCAAAGGGCCACATTCATGGAAGGACTGCCTCAGGACAGGAAGCCGCCTCTTGTAGCCACTGGACTTCAATTGATGGTGGGGCTATTCACCGTGGCCTCAGCTAATAAAGAGCTCAAAGCATTTAAGTGCCTAATCTCCCAGTCCCTTTTCTTCAAAATCCTTAGGTGTGGTGGAGCCCCCACTACTGAGGAGTAAGCTAAGGCCCAGGAAGATGGGACAACATTCACAGCAATCGGAAGGCTGGCAATAGAACTCATGCTGCCTTTCACCAGGTGAGCGCTCCACAGCCTGCAGTGCCCAGAGGCTGAGAAATCCCTGCTCCAGCTAGGCCTGCTCTTTGTCCGCGCCACTGGGCTTGCCTGGCTGCTAGCACAGGAGCTGTCCTGCGTATCTCCTGTCCAAAGATGTGTTCATGGGGTCTGTTGAGCTGCTAGCGATTCCAATTAATCAACTCTTACTCCCAATACAGACAAGCCCATTACTGAGAATACTATTTCTCCCAAGAAATCAAGTCATCACTACATAACTCTATTTCCCACTCCCAAGCCATAGTTCTGCCCCCACGAAGTTTAAGGTTTCTGGGAGAAAAAAAAAAAAAAAAGAAAGAAAAAAAAATCAAAGATGGCATATCTCAAAACACACACCTGCCTCTCAGCATTGCAGTGTCCGCTTTGACTGGTTTCCCTGTGGGACTACATGAGAGCATAAGAGGGCAGGCAGACAAGGTGGGTGGCACATGAGAATTCATAAAGGTGAGGGAGCCAGCAGCTCCATTCTGGCTGGGCCAAGAGCAACAGCTGAGGGGGGCAGGGGGGCACAGTTGGAATAATTCAAAGCTGAGTGGCAACATGTCTCCCCAAATGACACTCACTGTCCACAAAGTCCTTGCACTCTTCCTTGAGCTCTGTGGTCTGCTGGGTAACCTCTGGGTCCAACACCCGCAGCTTGTTCAGTTCATCAAAGTGCAACCCAGCTTCACCCAGGATGTCCTTGGCCATAGCTGTGAAGAAACCAACCCCAACCCACGATCACTTCCCAGCCCTCCAAGGAAAGCCTGCTTCCAGCCCCACTCCTGCCCCCAGATACCGAGGCCCAAAACCCAGACGTCCCTCGGCCTCCTCCTCTCTAAGCCTCACCTGTTTCCCTTCCAGGCTCTCTAGAGGAGGTCTGCTCTGAAGGAGTGATAGTAGCAGCCAGGAGGAGATGTGTCACAGATCAAGGGTCAGGAAAGAATAAAGTCCAGGTGCTCGTCACAGGCATCGTTCATTCAACACACATTTCTTGAGTGCCTACTACATGCCAGCATAGCTAGATGCTGGGGGTACAAAGATGAGTGCAACATGGTACCCGCCCTGGAGGAGCACAGTTTAGCTGGAGGAAGACAGACATGTAAACTGAAAAATTATACTGTGTTAAGTGCTTTTACAGAAATATCCCTAAAGCAATAGAGAACAGTTAACGTGGCGTGAGGAAGTTCACATCTGAATTAAGTTGTTAGCCATAAGCATATTTATTTATTCCTGATTATATACCCAAAGGACATGAAAAAGCTTTCCAAATACAGTACTGTAACAACACAAAAAGCAAGTGAAAGAGAAAATCTGGGTGAATGAAAAATTAGGGTTAAAAAAATAAGCCAGGAGTAAGCATATTACCCAAAATGTACGCAGGGGATGCTGTACGCTTGCCTGAACTGGGACCCAAAGTTGGGTCAGTCTCTTCCAAGCAGAAAACACAGATAAGGAAGTCAGGGAAGGCATTCCAAGCAGAGAACAGCATGAACAGCAGCCGAAGTCACTCGAAGGGCCTATCCAGCCTACAAGATGACAGGATGGAGGATGGAGCTGGAAAGGTCAGGAGCCATGCTAAAGAGGTTGGGGGTTTTCTGTCGGCAATAGGACCGGCACAGGTATCTTCTCCCTTCCTAGGCCACCTTGCATTCCTGGTCTAAAAGATGCATCGATTCTTGGAAAGAAACAATGAAAACTCACCCTCACTCTGACTTTAAAATAACACACCCACACAAAAAAACCAACAAGGAATACAGCCCTAGCCAGTTTGGCTCAGTGGATAGCATCTGCCTGCAGACTGAAGGGTCCCAGGTCAAGGGCATGTAGCTTGGTTGCGGGCACATCCCCTGCAGCGGGTGTGCAAGAGGCAGCTGATCAATGTTTCCCTCTCATCAATGTTTCTAACTATCCCTCTCCCTTCCTCTCTGTAAAAAAATCAAAATATATATTAAAAAAAAAGAAAAGAAAAGAAAAAGAAATACATGCCCTGTCTAGAAAGGAAGGCAATGCTATTCAGGACTAGCCATTGGCCACTACACCAATTCCAAAACCCCAGGTGTTCCAAAGGCTACCACCACCCGACTCTGCACCAGCCCTTCCCTCTGCTCCCACCTCCTCCAACCCAGCAAGGATAGAGTTCTGTTTGAATGGGGTGATTCTTCCGGGACTGACTGCCCAGAGCATGTGTACCATTAGAAGATCAATGATATAAAAAGCTGGTGTGGCCAAGTTGGCCGGGCATCGTCCACGTACTTAGGGTGGCCAGTTGGATTCGTCAGGGCACATGCCCGGAATGCATGCTCAATCCCGAGTAGAGGGTGTGTAGGAGGCAGTTGATCAATGTTTCGTCTCACACCAAGTTTTCTCACTCTCCCAACTCCTTTCCTCTCTAAAAAAAAAATCAATAAAATCTTAAAAAGGGGGGGAGGGGATTAAGTCCTACCATTGCCAGAACTGATTTTCAAGAGGACCAGAAATCCAGATTTATATATGGAATCTGATTTTTAAAGGAAAGTAGTTCAAAAATTCAAAGGAATAAAACACATCCCAAACCGTGTGGACCAACTAATACATGTCTATAGGTTATCTGTGTCTGACTGGGGCCCAGGGCCTTTGACCTCCCTGGAAACCACTCAAGTAAACAGGCTAGTATCTTCCTTTGAAACATTTTAATCATCCAGAGCTTCCTTATGATCAGTTTGTTTGTTTTAATTTTTTATTGATTTCAGATATGAAGGGTCAGTGAGAGACAGAAACATCAAGGATGAGAGAGAATCATTGATTGGCTGCCTCCAGCATGCCCTCCACTGGGGGGATCGAGCCCGGAACCCCAGCATGTGTCCTGACACGAATCAAACCGTGACCTCCTGGTTCATGGGTCAACATTCAACCACTGAGCCACATCAAATGGGCTGATCAGGCTTTTAAAAAATATTTGTTCATTTTTTTAATATCCTACTTGTGTTACATTTACACATATAGTCTAAGTACTTAGCACCTACTGGGTGATTAAGCTACTCTAGAAAACTTCAAGTAACCTGAGGGAGCAAACATCTGCTTCAACTGTTACCCCTTTCCTGAGAGCATGAATTTATTCAGAGACATCTACTGAGCCCCCTGCTCTGGAGCTGGAATAGTGGAGAAAATGCTTTAATGGTATAGTTCCTGACCTCTGGACAAAGAGAAAACAGACCATCACAAATGACGGTAATAATATGAGGAAAGGCACCGGGTGCTAGGGGAAGTGGCAGCAGCAGGACATACTTCTTATGGGGGTGGCGGTGTGAACAAAAGCCTTCAGCAAGAGGGACACTAAAGATGAGACCTAAAAGAAGCCCCAAAGCTTGTCAAAGTGAAGGGGGGAGGCGACATTCCAGGCAGAAGGGAACGCATGTGTGAAGATCCTGAAGCTGTGACAAATTAAACACATCCCAAGAACTGAAAGGCTAGTGCTCAAACGGAGTGAGCAAGAGGAAGCGTGGAACAGGATGTCACAAGATAAGTAGTTAGAGCTGGATCGTGAAGGGCTCAGAGTGCTGCAGTAATGACCTTGGGTTTTATCAGAGGCTTAATGAGCAGCCAGTGGATTCTCAGCAGAGTGACACAATCAGATTTGACGTTTAGAGAGACCACTGTGACCTCGGATGCAGACTGGATCGGAGGACACGAGGGTGGGGCTACACCGCCCTAGTTCATCGCGGTAACCCCAGCATCTTAGCATGGGGCCTGCACATAATTGGCACTCAGTAATTGTGGAATGAAAGACTGTGAGGACAGAGAAGGTTAGTACAGTAACCAAGGCTTGGAGCGTTAGAAGTGTTCCAATTTGAGTTATTAGGACTTAGTAAGGACTGACTGAATGGAGTAGGGGCGTGGGGGATGAGTGAAAGAAAAGAGTCAGACAAGATTCCCATGTTTCTGGCTTGAGACAACTGTCTGGCTGAATGAGATGGCGGAGGCCAGAGGAGTGAAGGGAGAGGGTTCACAGCTGACTATCATCTCTCCCCACTCCCACCGCTCGCGCGTCTGCGCCTCGGAAACACCGGGCCCAAGAGCCAGACTGCGCTCCCCGGGGATGAGGCGGTGACACGCTGTCCGCCCCGGGCTCTCCCGGATCCGCGCCAGGCTCTGCGAGGACGCTCCGCTCATGGGGCACAGGGAAAGGGCACTGGGCAGAAAGTCAGAAAGACCCGGGTGATGGGACCGGCTGTCTTCGCTACGTAAACTCCTTGAACTTAACTGAGCCACAGTTTTCTCACAAGTTTGTTGTGAGCATCAGCGCGTCCAGCTGCAGGCCCCCCCGCGGTGGGTAATCCCGCCCCCAGAGTTGGGCAGAATCCCCACGTTTCTTCCCGCCTGGGACGGTCTTTCCTCGAGGCGCGGGCCTGCCGGGTTTACCTCGCCCCGAGCCCGCCCACATCTCCCGACCGGAGTCACGGCCTACCTTCCGACCCCGCGGCGGCGGCGGCGGCCCGGGCTGAGGTTGGCGGAGAGTTGCTCTCTCGACCCGCGGCAGCCGTACCTGGCCCGCCAGCCTCAGCCGCTGCCACGGCTACAGGACCTGTATACGCAAACGTCACTCCCTGACACCGGAAGCACTTATCCCGCCTGACCCGCAGAGCCTGCTGGGAAACAGAGGCCTGAGAAGAGCGGCCGCTGCCTACAAGATCCAGAGGCCTTTGCACCGGAAAGTCTTCCGGAAGTAGTTGTGGGCTCATTAAGGAATACGCCAAGGGCTCTTCCCTCTCCCCTGATTGGATGCTGGGCATGCCGGAACTTGTAGTCTCAGGCTCCTGGGCCCGCCCCGTTGGGCGGCAGCTCGGGGAGGAGTGTGCGGTCGGAGGATGTGATTTCACAGCCCGGGATTGCTGTTTGAAGGGCGGCCACATCCTAGGGGCCGCACAGTGTCGGCCTGCAACCCACCTGACCGGAGAGGCGCCGCTGGGGACGGTAAGAATCGGGTCTGCCGACACCCTGGGCGAGGGGAAGGGATGGACGGGCCTCGCGCTGGAGCAGAGAGCCCCCCTGGTCCTGGGAAAAAGGCATGGGACAGCGTAGGGGAGATGGAGAGCTCAAATCCCCCACTGCGGGTGGGGTGGGGTGTCTGTCTGTGTCTCTGTGTCCCGGTCTGGGAAAGACGCTACACTTGCCAGAGAGTGTGGGTCTTCTTTAATTTCTCCAGACCCTTTGGATGAAGCCTAAGTTTTTTATACTTAGGATTTCTGCTAGGCCCGCCCTCTTTAACCAAGATGGGCTCTCTCTCCACGTCCCATTTCCCCTGTAACTAATTTCTGAGTGTTCTTACTTTAGGACCCGTACCTCCTCCCACCGCCGAGGTTGTTTGCCCTTTATTCTGCTTGGGTTCCCCTTAGCTTCGCTGCTTGTGACACGGATACGCCCCTAGCTTCAGGCATCCCCAGATAGCCACACACACAAAGTCCGGAAGGAAGAGCACTGAGCTCCCAGTGGAAACTTCATTCTCACAGGAATTACTTTCTGGGCGTTACCTGACAGAATCCCGGGAACCTATTGGTATGGACAGAATCTGAGCTGACGTCACACAGGGGCTCATAGCAATGGCTTTGTAGGAAAGGAATAGATTAACTTTGGGTTTGTCTTTCTGTTGGCAACAACCTAGCCTTTGAGTTCCTTTGCTTTGGCAGAATAAGTGGTGTTTTCTTTGATCCTGGGAAATTGATGCTAGACACAAAACACACAAGAACTTGTTGAAACCTATGAAGGGGTTTTCTTTCTTTGGGGTGGGCTGAGGAAGGTAAGGTGATCTCACACTAATGTTGCTTATTGATTGGGCAGACTTTGGTGAGGGTTCTGTGTGTCCTTGAAGCAAATGAGACGCACCTGGACAAGCCATCAAAGGAATTCAGTACCTCACACAGCACCGGCTCAGCCTTCCTTGGCAATTCTTCCCAGGGACCTACCTAAATTATCAGGGACCCCTTAGTGTAACAAACCAACATATATTCAATGCTTTAAAATGTGAATGGCATTGTGCTAAGTTTGGAGAATGGAGCAGTAAACTTGGGAAAACCAGTGCACTGTTTCTGGGCTGCACTTACAAGAGATGATGTGTAGCTGAACTTCTGAGTGTTGTGATGATTAAATGAAGTAATTCCACTCTTTTTCTGTTTCCATTACCACCACTGTAGTCCAAGCCTTCACCATCTTCTCTTGCCCAGACTACTTCTGCTTCCGCTGGTCTTCCCACTTGATCTCTTGAACCCTTTCAATATATTCTCTACACAGCAGCCAGAACCTGGATCCTTTATAAAGGAAATGTATCGCCGAAACCGGTTTGGCTCAGTGGATAGAGCCTCGGCCTGCGGACTGAAAGGTGCCAGGTTCGATCCGGTCAAGGGCATGTACCTTGGTTGCGGGCACATCCCCAGTAGGGGGTGTGCAAGAGGCAGCTGGTCGATGATTCTCTCTCATCAATGTTTCTAACTCTATCCCTCTCTCTTCCTCTCTGTAAAAAATCAATAAAATATATTTTAAAAATAAAAATAAAAAATAAAGGAAATGTATCCTGTCCCTCAGACTTCTGGGAAACTCCTAGGCTGGCTGGATTCCCAGTAGGTTTGTCTGGAAGTCTTTACATTCCCAAACGTAAATAGATCACATCAGTCCCCTGCTTAAAACTCTCCGATCAATTCCCATTGCAATTCATATAAAATCGGAACTCTTTAATATGGTCTGGTCTCCCTTTCTTTCTTTGCACCAGCCACTGTGGCCTTAACTCTGTTCCTAAATCGTGAGTCTGACTGACATTTTGGCATTTACGTTTCCATTCGTCTATACCACATGTGTCAAACACAAGGCCCGCGGGCCAAATCCGTCCCGCCAGGCCTTGCAATGTGGCCCGCAGCGCGCTGTCATCACTGCACTCAGCTGCGTTTCCATCACAATGACAGTTTATGACTGTTCAGTAAACCATTCAGCCTGCGATTTAGGCTGGATTTTAGATTTTGGCCCCTTCTCTGATTGAGTTCGACACCCCTAGTCTATACCCTCTCAGACCTCAGCTGGAATGTCACCTTCCCTGGTCCCTGTCTAGATTACTTCCTCTCCCAAGTCACTTTCTTAATATTGTTTTAGCACTGACTGGTTTAGCTTAGTGGATAGAGCATTAACCTTCAAACTGAAGGGCCCCAGGTTTGATTCCAGTCAAGGGCACGTGCCAGGGTTGTGGACTTGATCCCCAGTAGGGAGCCTGCAGGAGGCAGCCAATCAGTGATCCTCTCTCATCACTGAAGTTTCTCTCTCTCCTGCTCTCTTTCTCTCTGAAATCAATTATATATATATATATATATATATTTTTTTTTTTTTAAGATATTGTATTTCTCACTTTTGGAATTCCTGCTTATTTGTTTTATTGTCTATATCCACCAACTAGAATGCAGGCTCCATGAGGCCATGCCTTGTTCTCTTCTGTATCTCCAGTGCCTGGCACGTAGCAGGGGGAAGTAAATGCTAACTCTTACCAGATTTGTTCTTGTTAACATTCTGATGTTTTGAACTCCTTGAAGACAAGGCTGATATTTTCTTTTTTTAGAAACATATTTCATTGATTTTTCACAGAGAGGAAGGGAGAGCGATAGAGAGTCAGAAACATTGACGAGAGAGAAACATCGATCAGCTGCCTCTTGCACATTCCCCTCTGGGGATGTACCCGCAACCACGGTACATGCCTCTGACCGGAATCGAACCTGGGACCCTTCAGTCCGCACACCGACACTCTATCCACTGAGCCAAACCAGCCAGGGCAAGGCTGATATTTTCTCATCTCTCCATCCCTACTGCTTAACCTAATAGGAACTCAAAATTGTTTTATTACTGAATGAATTAAGTGAGTTAATAAATATTAAATGCATGGAACATTTATTTTTTTTTTTTTTTTTTTTTTTTAAAATATATTTTATTGATTTTGTACAGAGAGGAAGGGAGAGAGATAGAGAGTTAGAAACATCGATGAGAGAGAGTCATCGATCAGCTGCCTCTTGCACACCCCCTACTGGGGATGTGCCCGCAACCAAGGTACATGCCCTTGACCGGAATCGAACCCGGGACCCTTCAGTCCCCAAGCCGACGCTCTATCCATTGAGCCAAACCGGTCCCGGCTAAATGCATGGAACATTTAATGCAATGAATGCTTTCTATTATTTTTTTCTTCAGTGAATGGATTCTTTAGAAAACCAAAACGTATAACAAAATCTAAAAAGAAGTGACCTAACTTTACTTTCCATTTCCAAATCACTTCATTGATTTCAGATTTATCATCCAGTCTTTTCTAGTCCTTTCTTCCCATACTTGTTGGAAGGGAACTGAGGAAGAGATAGGGCCAGGTCTCTTCTCAGGAAAAGAAGCAAAAATAGCCATCCTGTAGTTGTTCAATTTTGAAAAATGGTGACAATTTCAGGAACTTAGGATAGGACCAGTGCCAAGAAACGGGAAGGTCAGGAAGCGCCTGCTGGAGCCGGTCACCTCCGCCAAGAGCACGGGCTGGGACCCTCCAGCCTGCCTCATTTCATGCCCTCCTGAGCTGCTTTCACTTGCCTTCCTGAAGCCAGACTCCGGTGTTCCTCAAAATAAGCACTGGTGCAGGCTGCTCCTGAGCCTGGAATCTTTGGAAAGGAAGTGTGCCCTGTCCCTCAGGCTCCTGGGACCTCCTAGGCAGGCTGAACTCCCAGTAGGTTTGACTGGAAGTCTTGAGTCCTGGGAATCTTGAGAAGAAAATAACTGGACTCTGGTTGGCAGGTCCCCAGGGTAAGGCCTTCTGCCCTGCCCAGTCTGCTCCTCTGACTGGCTCCAGGGACTTGGCCTCCTTGCTGCCCAGAGCTGAGTCTCAGGGAGGTTGGTGACGTGACCAGCTCTGGGCTCTGGAATGTGCGCCCACAACTGGTTCCTGGTACCATAAAGAACAGCAGAGCATCTTTCTTACCATTGCCGAGGGCCTTCATCTCTGCCAGGGAATCTCGACTTGATGGTCAGTGTTTCTCCTTTGTCCCCTGCTGACTCTTCTCTCCCATCTCCTCTTACAGCCTTTAGAGTATGAGGCTCTCACCTCCACTGGCCACTCACTCGTGACCCTTCACCACGGCGGAACCTTCCAAGCCCACCTCTTGCCGTGTGGTGATCTACCTGAAGCGGGAGATGTCGGGGGATACCTGCTTGTGCCCAGCTTCAGGGGCCAAGCCCAAGCTAAGCGGCTTCAAGGGAGGAAGCCTGGGCAACAAATACGTCCAGCTCAATGTGGGCGGCTCGCTGTACTACACCACCGTGCGGGCACTCACCCGGCACGACACCATGCTCAAGGCCATGTTCAGCGGGCGCATGGAGGTGCTGACTGACAAGGAAGGTGAGGTATCGGGGCTTGTCGGGCTCGGTGGGAAGGGGAGGAGTTCCTGGGGATGTGACTTCAGGGCAGGGCGTAAGCCTGGCATATATATTCCAGGTTTACCCTTCCAGTTCACCTAGTACAGGACTCCGCCTGCAGTCCTTAATCGAGCTCCAGAATTCTATCTGGCATTGTACATAGATTATTGTGTGGCTATCCATACTTGGTTTTTCTTCACGTAGGACTACATTCTCATAAGAGCATCACCATAGTGGCGGGGCAGTGGGCAGAGGCAAACGGCCTGGTGGTTTCTGTGTTGTCGGGAGGTGGGCCTGAGCGTTCTGAGCTTAGATCTCTGCAGGCTCCACAGAGCCTGGAGGGCCTGTCTCTCCTACAGTACGTACCAGTTCTTGGTTTCAGGGAGGAGGAATGAGAGCAACAATGGACTTAAGAGCTTGAGGTTCTGTTTTCTGCTACCCTATGCTGTGGACTCAGTGCTCATGCGCGCTCTGCCACCTGTCATCAGGCTGTCAGGTGGCCTTCGCTGCTGCCTGCCTCTGAGGTACCTGGAGGCAAACAGTCCCCTCTGGGCCCATCTGAATCCCTAGGCTGGATCCTCATAGACCGATGTGGAAAGCACTTTGGCACCATTTTGAATTACCTCCGTGATGATACCATCATCCTCCCTCAGAACCGTCAAGAAATCAAGGAATTGATGGCTGAAGCGAAATATTACCTCATTCAGGGCCTGGTGAACATGTGCCAGAGTGCCCTGCAGGTATGGATGCAGAGTTGGGGCTGGTTGGTATGGTTGGGAGCTGGCCTCCTCCTTCAGGGACAGAGAGTCCAGTTCCTGGAAGGCTGTGTGGCAGGAATGGTTGATGAGTCCAAACCTAGTTAAATACACCAGCTGTTGCCCAGGCCAAGCAAGTGGGCAGCCAGTCAGTTTTGGAAGGTGGCACACTCGAGCCTTATGACTAGGCCCTGCTGCTAGCTTATAGGCTAGATACCTGCATTTTAGGTTTTCCAGAAATGGAAGTCTGCTTGCCAGCTGGCAGTTTCTGTTACCAGGGGCCTCCTAATCCGTCCGAGGCCCAGCAAGCAGGGGCGGCATGGCAGAGGGGCTTTGACAGCTCCTGGGGAAAGCTTGGCTGAGCCTGGTAAACAAGACCTCAAAAAGGCTGCTCGGCTGTGTCGCCTAGGACAAGAAGGACTCCTACCAGCCCGTGTGCAACATCCCCATCATCACCTCCCTGAAGGAGGAGGAGAGGCTCATCGAATCTTCCACCAAGGTACTGGGATTGCGGAGGGACTCCTGAGGGCTCAGGCTGGGGATTCCAGGGCTTGGCCCGGCCCTCACACTCTCCTCCCTCACAGCCTGTGGTGAAGCTGCTGTACAACAGAAGCAACAACAAGTACTCCTACACCAGGTAAGGTGGGCATCGGGGGGGTGGCGTTGGCACAGGTTGAGGGGGGGGGGCCTTGGGGAAGGGCTGCAGAAGCAGCTAAAGGAGACGAGCAGCCAGAGCGGAAGTTTGGCAGCAGACCAAGGGAAGCCACCTGCTCTCCTGGCATGGCTGGCACAGGTCTGGGGCTAAGGAGGGAAGGACAGAGAGTAGAAGGGAGATCAGGGCAGAGGCCTTTGGGACTTGGTGCAGAGCCTTGGCTGGAACGGACGAGACTGAACATGTAACACCCCTTTAGCATCTGTCATGTCAGGCAGCATGCCAGGTATTTTCCCAGCATCATCTATGGGGTGGAGGAGGGACACTGGGAAGCCAGTGGGCTGGGACTCCGCCTAAGCCAACGTTTGTCCTAGCCAGTTTCCCCCTTCCCTCCCTTCTCCCCCTATCCTGCGTCTTCTCAACAGGTCAGTTAGGCTGTAGGAGGCTGCAGGCTCAGAGTCAGCTCCAAACCTTCCCAGCATCACCCTTACAGCAAGGAAAGAATCCCGCTAAGATAGCAGCAAGCCTCCTTCTTTCCAGGCCTAATGAGAGACCTCCTCCCTCAGTTCTCTCTGCTTTAACTTAAAACCAACTCAACTGCTTTTCCACATAGGCCCCCAAACCCAGACGGTGCCCCGTGACGCTTTCTCTTCCTGTCCCCTCTGGCACCTTGACTTTTCCTCATTTCAGCATGCTGGGGGAGGGGCGGGGAGGGCCAGCGAGTGTCCTCCCTGTGCGGAACCTCATTGCCAGGCCTGCTGGCCCTCCTGGGTTTTTCAGCAACTCCGACGACCACCTACTGAAAAACATTGAGCTGTTCGACAAGCTCTCGCTGCGCTTCAACGGCCGTGTGCTCTTCATCAAGGACGTCATCGGGGATGAGATCTGCTGCTGGTCGTTCTATGGCCAGGGTCGCAAGCTGGCCGAGGTGTGCTGCACCTCCATTGTGTATGCGACCGAGAAGAAGCAGACCAAGGTAGGGCTTCCCTCTGCGTGGGGGGCAGGACACACACCGGGGAGTGAAAGGGGCATCCATTTGCTCTCTGTGATGGTGATAGGCAAGGATAAAAAACAATATAGGGGGCTCAGGAATGGCATGAAACTGTTTGTTCTGGTCAGCTGGGAAGGGGCTGCTGGTGCAATGGGAAGGACTGGATCTTTGGAGTTGGCCCAGTTCAGGTTTGAATTCTCGTGCCACAATTTACCAGTTTTCTGACTTTAGATAAGCCACCTAAACCATCTGAGCCTCAGTTTCCTCATTTGCAAACAGGGGAATGATAGTGCAAATTTAACAGAGCTCTTGTGAAAATGAGACAATTCTTAAGAGAAGCAGTGCAGTACAGTGGAAATAACTGTTGAGATCTCTTCTCTGGCCTCTGCTACTTGGGCTTCCTGCTCAGTCAGCTTAGCCTCTGCAGTAACAACAGAGTGCCAGGCACACATGAAGGATTTGTTAGGCGAGTAATCATAAGCTGCGCTAACCCGCTCTCCCACATGGTGTGCGGTCCGTGTCCTCCTGGGATAGTAGCTGCCCACCATGAGGGTATGTTCCGGAGACGGCCAGGCCTTGCTGGTGTGGAAGGGCAGCTCATCTGGGGGAGTCCTGTGCATGTGAAGGGCTCAAAGCAGCCATCTCATGTATTACCTTCTGACCCCCAGGTAGAGGGTCGGAGAAGGACAGCTCAGGGAGATGGCCCTGCTTCCTCCTGTCATTTTTGGGGTGGGAGCTCCCATGTGCAGGTGTCAGTGGAGTCAGGACTCGGGGTCAGTCTCTGGGAGAGTTAGTTACATTGTGGAAGTGGCAACAGCACCTGTTACTTTCCTGAGTTCTTTCTCTTTCTGAACTTTTTGACTCACATACCACACCTGTGAGGGGCAAGGCTAGAGCCATTCTCCCCATTGGCAGATGAGGGAACAGAAGTTCAAGATGACACAAGTCAGTCTAGAATTCAGGTGCCTTGAATGCATCCCTATCCATCTTCCAATTAATGTTCACAGCTCTCCAAGGTAGATATTAACCATGGTTTTACACCGGTGGAAATTCAGGCCTAGCAAGGTTAAGTCCAAGGCCACACAGCTATTAAGTACTTGAGTTGTATTTGTACCTAGGCTAACCACAAAGCCAAGGCCCTAACCTCTGCACATACTAGTCCATTGGTCTGGGATCCAAGAGGACATGGCGATGGTGCTAGTCTTCTGCATCCTTATGTGCACAGAGTACATCTCACACCTCCCAAGGGAGACCTGCCTCGGCCTCATGAAACAGAAAGCCAGCTGCCTCCTGAGAGAGTTCAGGAGGCATTATGAGCAAGCACAGGGTCAGGGCCCTGACATGCTGCTCCCTCTTTGGGGTAAAATCTTATTCAGTTCAGTCAGTCCTCTTGTCCCCTCACCCTAGGTGGAATTTCCAGAGGCCCGGATCTACGAGGAGACACTCAACGTCTTACTCTACGAGACCCCGCGAGTCCCAGACAACTCCTTGTTGGAGGCCACAAGCCGTAGCCATAGCCAGGCTTCCCCCAGTGAAGACGAGGAGACCTTTGAACTACGGGACCGTGTCCGTCGCATCCATGTCAAACGCTATAGCACTTACGATGACCGCCAGCTGGGCCACCAGTCTGCCCATCGTGACTGACAAAACCCTCAGGGAGCCAGGGCATGGGACCCCCCCGACTCCCGTCCTGTGGAACCCTGCCCTATTGGCCAGCCCACGCTGCTGCTGGCTGGGCTTCTGCTCCAGCTCCCACAGGCATGCTAGGCCCTGCCTGCGAGGTCAGAGGGCCTGAGTAGGGGAGGGACCACATTGCTTTGCCCTGCTCCCTGAGCACTTCAAAATGGCTGAGTCCTGGCCCCTTTGCTCAGCATCTCCCTTCCTGTGACAGGGAGCTGCTTCTGCCCCCGGGGTGAGTGGACTAATGTGCCCACATCCTGCTAGAGCATCCCCTGGGCCCTTTGCTAAATGCCCCTTTGCTTAGCCGAGGCCCACAGGAAGTGGGTCATTCTGTGGAGAAGGTGCTGCTGGTGCTGTGGAGGCCCAGTTTCTTACAAGGTGGGGCTCCTTTTTTCTTACGATGTTTAAGCACAGGCTTGAGGTTTGTGGGTTTTTTTTTAATCTAGGAAATGAATAATTATAGGTCTAATAATGAGGGGACTGGGTATCCCTGCTACCCCTCCAGGATGCCAAGACCCTGGAACGGTCTTCGTCTTTGGGAATCTATATCTTTAAAGCACTTTGTTCTTTTGTTCAGGAGATTTATATTCTTTCCTGACCTATGTTGTCTTTTTCTGACACTAATCCCCTCTTCCTGCAGAACCAATCTGAGGGAGGAGATAGAAGCAATAAAACACGGACCAGTTTTGGCTGCCAGGCTGGCCAAACAGCCTGCCCAGTGCTGAGAAAGGATGTGTCCGTTGGGACCTGTGGTCCTAATAGCAGCCCTGTGAGAAAGGACACTTTGCCCAACATCTTTCGGTCACATAACTGACTCCGAGGCCTTACATGATTGCTCTTTTTGATTCTCTTTTTTTTTTTTTTTTTTTCTTTTTTTTTTTTGTTTTTTTTTTTTTTTCTTTTTTTTTAAAATCACCGTGCCAGACTAGAGTCAAGCTCAACAGGGTCTTCTTTCCCCGCTGATTCCGCCAAGCCCGTTCCCTTGGCTGTGGTTTCGCTGGATAGTAGGTAGGGACAGTGGGAATCTCGTTCATCCATTCATGCGCGTCACTAATTAGATGACGAGGCATTTGGCTACCTTAAGAGAGTCATAGTTACTCCCGCCGTTTACCCGCGCTTCATTGAATTTCTTCACTTTGACATTCAGAGCACTGGGCAGAAATCACATCGCGTCAACACCCGCCGCGGGCCTTCGCGATCTTTTTGATTCTCTTGCTGTCAGCTCCAAGGAGTGATGTCCTTACTGTAAGGCCAAAACCATTTCAGGGGCCAGGAGAACGCGGCACAGCAGGAAGGCTGTGGAGCCCAGGACCACTGGACACTCCCCTGCATTCTCCGCAGCCCTGTGCAGACATGGTGTGTGCCTGGCCGTACATCCCCTCTCCCCCCACCAATTGGTTTTGTGTCCTCATTGGAGATGGAGATTCTTCCCAGGGTGAGTCTCTAAACACAGGATAATGTGAGCAGCCTAAGCCCCTTAAAAGGTTTCTTCATTCTGTCTTGTTGGGTAATTTAGCCATGGCAATGCCACGCACCAGCTCTTGGGCAAGGATGCAAGTTTCTCTTCAGGGCTCTGTTTTTCATTGTTTGGCTTGGCCCTTGGGAGGCTGCTTATCTGAATTATTTTCCAAAGGAATGCCATCAGGAAGGAATGTTCAGCCAGCCTAACAAATAACAAAGCAGCACAGCCACTTAGTAGTACCCACTCAGTCAAAAAGAGACATAAATTATCAAGTTTAGCTCTCAACTACTCTTACAATAAGCCTTTAAGTGGCTGTTCATGGCTGATTCCACAGAGTCTATGGGCAAATGCCAGGCCAGGGTTAATAGACACTCAACAAGGACCTGAAATGACATGATGGAGCAGGAAAATGTGACTCCAATCAGGTATTTACACTTGTCACAATGGATAGTTTCAGGTGAAGCACCCTCGTCATCAGCTATGAACAGTTCTTCTAGCCCTCAGCGAAGTAATAAGATGAAGACAAATCCATTTCTTTGGCCAGATTCTGGCTTTGGCTTTGCGCCTTTTTCACAGAGCCTGGAATAATTCTGAGGCCACTGGCCTACTTCCTCAACTGTCCTCCTGATGTCCTTTAACACTCAAAGTCCCAGGTCCCCACTGAAGTGTTTTATAATGATTGTCCTTTGATCATTACAGCTCCTGAAACCTCTTTACTGCTTTGACATTCAGATTCTCTGCTCAGTTGTGACTAGTCTTCTGGGACTCTGAGACACTTCTCCCTGACTGAAAATATTTCCTTATCCTTAAGAAAAATAGTAAATTGAGCTCAATGAAGTAATCTTAGCTTTTTAAATCGAACTGTATGGTGTAAGAACGGAGAATTTTGCATTTCCTAGCCCCATTCAGAAAACACTATTGATTGTCTGAATTTTTCAACTCTGAGCAGCCCAAAGGAAATGTAAACAAAAAGTGTGGGTGAAGGTCAAATCTTCTTATCAGTTGCTCCGAACACTAGAAGCCTGCTGTTAAGGACATGAGTGAATATTGGGTTTTATTCTGTTTGTTATCTGACCAGGGTCTGCCTAATGGATGGTACAGGTCCTGTCATGAGGGAACTTCTGTATCATACAACTACAATTCTTTGTTCTGCACAGGTGATGGAAACAAACACTAATTTCTAATAAAATTGTTATACTACAGTGGTACAGAGCCGTGCTTACGGAGAGTACAGCTTGGTCAGCTTGCTGCAATGGATGTAGTTCTTGTATTTGTGTTCACCACCTGACCTCCTGTTCTCCCTATTAAGTCCAATTGCACTTAATTGTTCTGCAACACAGACTCCCCCTGGTGGAGGATTAAGGACAACACTAATAAGGGCCAGAATGGAGATTTAATATTAATTCAAGATTAAAATGACTGCTTTAGCAATCACTATGGTAGTGGGGAAGCAGGAACCCGAAGAATCAGGGCAAAGTGCAGCATGTTTCATCTCTGGCTCTTGGGGATCTGTGAAAAGCTCAGAAGGTAGCTTGGCTTAGTCACCACCCATACCTAGAGCTCCTCGGCTGAATTTCTGCATTTGTAGTCTGGAAGCTTGACAAACCTGTGCTGAAGGCTGGCAGGCCCACTGCTCCAGGAAATCTGGTTGGCTTGCCTCATTTCTCTCCCAGGCCCAATGAGGCCAGAGATGCCAATGGTTGGCCAGCATTAAGAGCCAGACTTGGCAGAAGGTAGAGAACTAGTCCAGCCCAGCCCCCACCCCACTGACTGAGAGGCACAGTGATCCTGGGAGATGTCTAGCCAACCCCAAGCCTCAAGAGGGAAACACACATACCCTCGTAGAAAGGGAAGCAATCAAGCGCCCTCCCTAGGTCAAAAAGGGAGCCTGAGACCGTGGGGGCAGAAATGGCGAGGATGGCCAAGCGTGCACTGGTTTATTGACCAAACCTCACATTCCAAACAACTTGGGTGACCGACTAGGAAACTCCTCTGAGCCTGTGGCAGCCAAACAAAGAGTTTCTGGTGGGAAGGTCTACTGGAACACGGTGTAGGCGGGGCTTACAGGGGTCAGCCTTGGAGGAGTTCTACATGGGTCTTTGGAGAAAAGTTACAGTCCATCCACCAAAGGAAAAACCCCACATTCAAATAGCAAAAACTATTAAGACAACCACTGTGGCCACAATGGAGAGTTCTGCAGCAATTGTGGGATGACAGCTGTTCAAGGACTGCGCCTGCCCATTCAGGGCCTCAGCTGGCCTACCAGTGAAGGCCTGAGGGTGGTGTCTTCTCATCTTTATTGCTTTCCAGGGAGAAGGGAGGGATCCGGACATCAAAGTGGGAGCCATCAGGCCTCTCAAAGCGGAACGTCCCCCTGTGGGTCAGAGAAGCCAGTTTAGAGGGAAGGCTGAAGCCCTCTTGAGTATCTGGATAGCCCTATGTCCTCAGCTCCAGAAGCATGGCAGAAGACAGGCCTGGCTCATGCCAGCCTAACACTGGTCCAGAGAACCAAGAGTCCTTCTTGCCCCTACATGAGAAGAAAAAATACAGCTGTCCTGATTCTGGCCCTTAGATGCACACTGCATTTAAAAAAACACCAATTACAGTCCTCGCTGGTTGGGCTCAGTGGATAGAGTGTTGGCCTGTGGACTGAAGGGTCCCAGGTTTGATTCTGGTCAAGGGCACATGCCCAGGTTGCAGGCCAGGTAGGGGGCATGCAGGAGGCAACCAATCAATGATTTTCTCTCATCACTGATGTTTCTATTTCTGTCTCCTTCCTCTCTGAAATCAATAAAAAAATATATTTTCAAAAATTCAATTACACTTTCAGGTTAAGGAGTAGAATACCAGGGAGGGTAGGGGGATCAATTATGTAGGCAACACTGCATCATCAAATCACCAGACCTCTTTAGCTGAAGTCCTTACTCCACAAAGCCACAGGGAACTGGAAAACAGTCAAACAACCAGACAAATCCCACAACAATGAACAGCAGGTAAGGCTCCATCTCAGGACTTAACTTGGCCCAGAATTAATTGCAAAGCTATGAGCCCCCACTTTTCTGACCTGCAGCTTGTTCTGTGGAGTTAAACTGTCCCTGCCCCAGCACACCCTCACTTACCACATATGCCCACTGGAAGCTTGCAGGGAGACGTGGCTGCTGTACTGGAATGCAGGCTGCTCCTTGGATAACACCGGTTCCTGTTAGGGTTCAAGCAAAATAGGTCAGGCCCGACAAGCTCCCTGAACCCTGTGGCCAGATCAGGACTGGATGCCTCCTCATGCCTCCCACAATGACTGCCTGCCTGTGCTTCCTCCACTGCACAGCATGGACCTGGGAAAGATCACCTTAGACTAAATGTCTGAGGGCACTGGGCAAAGATGCTAGGCACAGGACCTACTCTGTAAATACCCTCCCAGCAACCCTCTGCTGAGTGCCTAAGTACAAGGCACCATGGCGGTGCTCTGCAATCCTTTGCTGACTCAAGTCTCCAAGTACTCACAGGTAAAGGTATAATCCCCATTTCAGCAGTAAGAAACTGAGATTTTGGTTAAATAACTTACCCAAGCTATGCAATGAGTAAAGAACATACCTGGCATTTGAAACCAGTCTAACTCCAAAGCTCTATTCTTACTCTCGATCCCACCCTGCTTCCCCAAGACCCTGCTAACTTGGATAAATGCTTGTTCAATGTGACCCCTGGCCACTTCTCATGACTTTATTTCTCAGGAAATGGTGGGGTAGTACAGGAATTGCAAAATCTGATTTCCTCAAGGACCAGCAGAGGATGCAAGCATGTAAAAAGGTAGAGGAAGGACAACAGGAGTAGTGGGAGCATGCTCCATCCAAGGGCATTCAAATTCAGATTTTTAAAAAGGCACTGTGCTAGCTACAAAAACTCTACACCAGCTTTTCTCTTTAACCCTCACTCAAGGATACGATTTTAATTGATTCTACAATATAAAGAGGAAGGGAGAGAAAAACATCAATGTGAGAGAAACATCAATCGGTTGCCTCCTGGACATACCCCAACCAGGGATCAAATCCACAACTAGATATGTGCCCTGACCAAAAACCAAACATGCAACCCTTTGGGGCACAGGATAATGCTCAACTAAGCCACACTGGCCACGGTTACATCAGCTTTGATGTTAGATCACTTGGATTCCAATCCAGGTCCTGCACCACTAGCTATGGGACCATGGGCTAGTTATTAAACTTCATAGTCTCATTCTCTTTATCTGTGAAATGGGTTGAAACCTATCTCACAGGTTTGTTGTAAGATTTCTCACCAATGCATTCACACCCAGAGCCTCTGTCCCTAACCACACATTAACCCCCACGCCTGCTGAGCAGGACCAGGAACTGGGCATTACTGGCCCAATTAATGATGCTCACCCTGCCCACCACCCCTCGGCCTCGCACTGTCTCCAAGGTGCCAGACAGACTGAATATCCTCCAGTGTCGCTCCCGGAGCTGTACCACGTCACTGTCAAGGTTCTCCAAGCGAATGCAGTAGCGCCACTGTGGGAGTGAGAGAGAGTTGACATCTGAGAAAGTAAACTTTGGGCTAGTGTGCCCAGAATTCTAAGAGACCAAAAGGCAAAAAAGGCTGACACCTGCATTGTACAGGCCCACTCCCCAGCGGTAAACTCCCCCACCTCCCAACTGCCCCACCATGCACCCCTCCTGAGCTCCTCCTCCTTCAGGGAGACACTCACCCAGTAGACGTGGGAATTCTGGGCTTCCTGCGGGAAAAAGAGAAAGAATTTAAGTCCCAGAGCAGAGGGCAGGATCAAGTCTATTCCACTCAACATCGTTCCAATGGAATAGATGTATTCCAGGAAGGTTGCAGAGACAGATAATGCTAACTATAGCCAACAAGCCCACTGTGGGGGGCAGCCTTCCCATGGTCCATCCCTGGCCTTCTTCCTTTTAAAAAAAATATATATATTTTTATTGATTTCAGGGAGAGGGAGAGAGAGAAACATCAATGAGAGAATCATTGATCATTTGCTTCCCACATGCCTCCTACTGGGGATTGAGCTCAAAACCCAAGCATGTTCCCTCATCAGGAATCAAATAGTGACCTCCTGGGGCATAGGTTGATGCTCAACCACTGAGCCACACTGGCTGGGCGCTGGCCTTCCTCCTTCTTATCCTATCAGCCACAGGACTCGTCTCTTTCTCTGGACCACCTCCCTGACAATTGCTGCTCCCTAACCCTCACTGCTGGCCCAAGCTATTGCCCACCTCTTCGGCCCTACCATAGCCCAACCTTATTACAATATTTAGTGTGGTTTATATTGACATCCCTCACTGTCACAAGCTCTGGAAGGCAGGGACAATGTTTCATTTTTATCTGTATCCCCAGGACTTAGCTTACAGCCAGGCAAGTAATTTTATCTAATAAAAGAGTAATATGCAAATTGACCATCACTCCAAGATACAAGATGGCTGCCCCCATGTGTAAACAAGATGGCCTTAACAAGATGGCCAACAGGGGAGGGCTTTTGGGAGGGACCAGGCCTGCAGGAGAAGTCAGTTTGGGGGGACCCAGGCCTGCAAGGGAGGGCAGGTGGGGGTGATCAAACCAGCCGGTGAGGGCAGTTAGGAGTGACCAGGCCTGCAAGGGAGGGCAGTTAGGGGTGACCGGGCCTGCAGGGGAGGGCTGTTGGGGGGGAGGGGGAGGAACCCAGGACTGCAGGAGAGGGCTGTTGCAGGGGTGGGGGGGGACCGGACCAGCAGGGGAGAGCAGTTAGGGGCGATGAGGCTGGCAGGGAAGGGAAGTTAGGGGTGACCGGGTCGGCAAGGAAGGGCAGTTGGTGGGGACCAGGCCTGTAGGGGAGGGCAGTTGGAGGGGACCAGGCCTGCAGGAGAGGGCAGTTTGGGGGGACCCAGGCCTGCAGGAGAGGACAGTTGAGGGAAGGACAAGACCAGCAGGGGAGAGTAGTTAGGGATGATGAGGCTGGCAGTAGAGGGCAGTTAGGGGTGACCAGGCCTGCAGGGGAGGGCAGTTGAGGGCAATTGGACTGGCAGGGGAGCAGTTAAACATCAATCAGGCTGGCAGGGGAGTGGTTAGCAGGTGATCAGGCTGGCAGGCAGAAGCAGTTAGGGGCAATCAGGCAGGCAGGCGGACAAGTAGTTGGGAGCGGGTCTAAATGGGCAGTCAGACATCCCTCGAAGGGTTCCAGATTGGAGAGGTTGCAGGCTGAGGGACACACACCCCCATGCACAAATTTCATGCATGGGCCTCTATAGTGCTTTATAATAGGAACTAGAGGCCCAATGCACAAAATTCTTGCAAGAGTAGGCCTTCCTTCCCCCAGCTGCCGGCACCTGCTTCCCTCTGGCACCTGGGGCCTGAGCTTCCCTCCAGCTGCCGGCAGGCATCCAGGACCTGGGCTTCCCTCACAGCCCCAGCTTGGTCTAATTAGCATATTATGCAGGCAAGCAGTTGGGAGCCAGTAGTCCTGGATTGTGAGAGGGATGTCTGACTGCCCATTTAGACCTGATCCTACCTGGGCAGTCGGACATCCCTCAAGGGGTCCCAGATTGAAAAGGGTGCAGGCTGGGCTGAGGGACACTCCCCTCCCCCCCCATGAATTTCGTGCATCTGGCCTCTAGTAGCTCAATAAATGTTTGACTAGCCCTAACCAGTTTGGCTCAGTGGATAGAGCATCGGCCTGCAGACTCAAGGGTCCCAGGTTCAATTCCGATCAAGGGCATGTACCTTGGTTGCGGGCACATCCCCAGTGGGGGGTGTGCAGGAAGCAACTGATCCATATTTCTCTCTCATCAATGTTTCTAACTCTCTATCCCCCCCCCCCTTCCTCTCTGTAAAAAAATCAATAAAATATATATAAAAAAATGTTTGACTAATGAATAAAAACTATGAAGAGCAGCCTACAATTCAAACAAGTATGTGTATATTTTTCATAAACAGTTCCCTTTGAGTCAGAAGAGAGGAGTCAGCCTAGAGGACTCTCCTGGGATCCAAAGGTTTCCCTGCTTTTGATCTAGATGTCAGCTCTTGTCAAGAGGCTGCTCAAACCCACCCAATACATGGAGGACTCGGAAGCAGAAGCACAGGCACGTGGTTGAAATTTGGAACCTGCTCCAGCAGTCACATTGGGAAGACCATACAGAATCTGGGGAACTGGCCCTGAGGGAAGGGGCCCCCGGCGGGCACATACCCTCATGCCCATGTAGAAGGGGATAACAGTGACACGGATGTTCTCGGTGGTTTCCCGATGGACATCAGAGAGCTCCAGCCAGGGGTGATTCTTCTCTTGCCAGGCCCTCAGTGTCTCCCGAGCCACAAAAGGGGGTGCTGGACAAGAGAATGACTGATTAGTCCAGGCCAGAATCCAGGGCATTATACCCACTTTCCAAATGCCCCTCCTGGAAAACCCTTCCTGGTGGTGGCTCAGATAAATAAGACACCTAAACTGAAGCAAAGCACAAGCTGGAAGAAAGAATAGAGCTGCTTCTAAGAAGCCCGAGGAGGTATGTAGCATCCTGGGAAGAGAACTGGACTGGGAGTTGGCTCTAACTAGCAATCTTTTACATACACACACACACACACACACACACACACAATCTAATAAAAGAGTAATATACAAATTTACCATACCTCCGCTACACCCACCAGCCATGCCCACCAGTCAATCAGAGTGAGTATGCAAATTAACCACGACCAAGATGGCTGCGGCCACAGAGAGCAGGAGGGAAACTTGGGTTTTCCAGGCAATGGAGGAAGCCAAGCTTTCTACACACCCTGGCAGGCCCACGCCTCCACTCAAGGCTACAAAATTTCAATTATAGAAGGTAAACAAATCCAAACAGAAATGGCGGCACCCATGGAGCTGGAAGAGTAGGAGGCAAGGGTTGCCTCAGGCAATGGAGGAAACCAAGCTTCTGCAGCCCTGGCTGGCCTAGACTTCCACTCCAGGCTACAAAGTTTCAATTATAGAAGGTAAATAAATACCAGATACCAGGGCCTCTGCTTGGGTGGGAGGGGTGGGGGGTGGCAAACTAACACAGACCTCTCGACCAGGCCACCACACACCCCAAGGGAATCCCCACTTTGATCCGAAAAACCTTCAGGGCAAACCAGCTGGCACCCACCCATGCACCAGGCCTCTATCTATCTAATAAAATAATAATATGCAGATTGACCATTACTCCAACACATGCCCCCATGTGGTCAAATATTCCTGCCCCCATGTGGATACAAGATGGCCACCACAAAATGGCCAGCAGTGGAGGGCAGTTGGGAAGGACCAGGCCTGCAAGGGAGGGCAGTTGTGGGTGATCAGGCAAGCAAGGGAGGGTAGATGGGAAGCACCAGGCCTACAAGGTAGGGCAGTTGAGTTGGGGGTGATAAACCCTGCAGGGGAGGGCAGTTAGGGGTGATCAGGTCGGCAGGGGGAGGGAAGTTGGAGGCAACCAGGCTGGCAGGGGAGCAGTTAGGCATCAACCAGGCTGGCAGGGGAGTGGTTAGGGGGTGATCAGGCTGGCAGGCAGAAGCCGTTAGGGGCAATCAGGAAGGCAGGCAGGTAAGAAGATGGAAGCCAGCAGTCCTGGATTGTGAGAGGGATGGCCCAGATTGGAGAGGATGCAGGCTGGGCTGAGGGACACCCCTCCCTCCCCTCCCCCGTGCATGAATTTCATGCATGGGGCCTCTGGTATATGTATGAGTGTGTATGTGTGTGTGTTTATTTATCTATCTATCTATTTATTTATTTTTTCTTCAGAGAGGAAGGGAAAGGGGGAGAAAGAGAGAAACAACAATGATGAGAGAGAACCACTGATAGGCTGCCTCCTGCACACTCCATACTAGGGATTGAGCACATAACCCAGGCATGTGCCCTGACCAGGAATCAAACCGTGACCTGCTGGTTCATAGGTCGACACTCAACCACTAAGCTATGCCGGCTGGACCTAACTAGCAATCTTAAGTCCCATCTCATCACCTCTGAGTTTCCATATCTGGAGGAGATGATAGCCATTCACCTGACAGGTCTAATGGGAGGTTGAATAAGGTTGTGGAAATAGAGTTCTGAAATTACTTCTATGATACTGTTTTTTAAGAAAGGGCCCTCCCTTTCCAGCTTCTCTTCCTGAGAGAGATTACCTTTTGTCTGATCATAGAGAAGAAACCTTTCAAAGAGCTCGTGCTGGATGGGAACCTGGTCAGTGGAGGTATAGGGGAGGATGTCTTCATGGCTGACATAGTCCAGGCCTGGCACAGAGAGGCAAAGAGTCAGTGAAACTCATAGGTGAGGGGAGGAACAGGGCTGAGAAGAAATACAGTTCCTGGCCTTGTCCTGGGTGCGATAACCCTGGTACCTTTGTTCTCAGCATCTATAATCCCTCCCAGCAGATTGAAGGACATCAGAAAGGAATCCGAATCCTCTCGAGACACACAGGCGTCTTCAAACTATGGCCCGCGGGCCACATGCGGCCCGCAGAGGAGTCTGATCCGGCCCGCCAGGTTTTTTGGGCAGTGAGCGCAGCCGAGGTGTTACAGTAGGAATTAGTAGTTCATATAGTCCGGCCCTCCAGCTCTCTGAGGGACTGTGATCTGGCCCCCACTTTAAAAAGTTTGAGGACCCCTGCACTAGACCCCTCATTGACAGGCACCATTCAAATGCTCTACTCACCTGGGATGGCATAGAGGGCCCGGCTGTCATCATGGTTAGCCAAGAAAGTCACAGCTTCTGTCTGAGATCTCTGAGACTAAGGCAAGAAGCGCGTCAGACTTTCTTAGTCACTACCCAGTCCTGAGGACTTGGGGCCCAGCGCTGATCTGGGCTGTCCGAGTCCTCTCCCTCCCTTTGTGCCCCATGGGATTCCCGCCTTTCCCACGGAGAGGAACCCCAGATCCAGCCTTCTTGCTTACTTACTATATGTGGACAGTCTCGGGCATCAATCAGCACCTGATAGTAAGTGTGAGTTTTGCCTTTTACTTCCTTAGAGCCGTGGCCAGCAGGATTCTCTGCTCTGTAGAGTAGAAGCCAAAAATCATCCAGAGAGGCCGAGACCGGTTTGGCTCAATGGATAGAGCGTCGGCGTGGGGACTGAGGGGACCCGGGTTCGATTCCGGTCAAGGGCATGTACTTTAGTTGCTGGCTTATCCCCAGTGGGGGGTGTGCAGGAGGCAGCTGATCGATGACTCTCTCTCATCGATGTTTCTAGCTCTCTGTCTCTCTCACTTCCTCTCTGTACAAAATCAATAAAATATATTTTTTTAAAAAAATCATCCGGAGAGAAACAAAATCAGTGCCTTCCCAGGTTCCTACCCCAGCCCTTCCTCATCTACACTGTTAGATGCCTGCGGGACAGTGTGTAACAAGTGAACCACACCAGCCAGGGCTGGGTGCTAGATTTTGTTGAGTGCTTTTCTGCATCTACTGATATGATCCTGAGATTTTTATCCTTCATTTTATTTATGTGATGTATCACATTAATTGATTTTCAAAAATTGTACCATGTTTGTATCCCTGGAATAAATTCCACTTGGTTATGGTATAAAAAAATGAAAGATAAATAAAATAAAAATCCCAATAAATAAATAAAATAAACTGACTGGTACCTGATCTGAAGTTTTTAGCAAAACCCAGCCCACCACTCCCCACTCAGGGGCAAATAATGGAGCGTGGGGACCCATGGCATGGAGTTATCATTTGCCCTACTCTCTGGCTGCCTCTTGGAAGAAGGAGATATTGAGAAAATCAAATTGCTGCTTCAGTCCCTAGAGCCCAGAGTACCCCCCTCTTCTTACATTCCAGAGCTGTCTATGATCACTGAATGAAGTTGGGCCTTTTCTTTTTTTCTTTTAAATACATTTTAATTTATTTCAGAGAGGAGAGAAACATCAATGATGAGAGAGAATCATTGATCTGCAGCTTCCTGCATGCCCCCTACTGGGAATCAAGCCTGTACATGTCAGGGTACATGCCCGGGATCTCCTGGTACATACGAAAGGTCAAGGCTCAACCACTGAGCCACACCAGCTGGGCAGGCCTTTTTTTTGTTAATGTACTCTAATGATGATAAGAGGTTAATGGAAAGATTCTAACTGCCCGTCAAGAAATCAAAAAGTCTGCCAAAACCGGTTTGGCTCAGTGGATAGAGCATCAGCCTGCGGACTGAAGGGTCCAAGGTTCGATTCCCCTCAAGGGCATATACCTTGGTTTCAGGCACATCCCCAGTAGGGGGCATGCAAGAGGCAGCTGATTGATGACTCATCGATGTTTCTAACTATCTCTTTCCCTTCCTCTCTCTAAAAAATCAATAAAATATATTTTTTTAAAAATCAAAAAGTCTAATCTCCCAATTCCTTCTGTGGTAATTATAATACAAACTGAGAATAGCCTGGGAGAGAATGGCTTAAGAACCCTGGCACTCAGCACTTTTTCTCCTTTTTTTAAATCTTTATTGTTGAAAGTATTACAGATGTCCCCGCACTCAGCACTTCTGTCTCCATGGGTATTAGTGCCAGGGGAGTAGTGTGGGGGCTGCTTCTAAGGGCCAGGAGGATGCTATCTTCACTCCTAGGATCCAAATTATGTTTGCCAAGAGTCAGGCTTCCTCCTGAGAACACTGTGAGGCACAATGCAGGGCAACTTACTTTTCTGGAGCTGCAGAAGCCACATCCCGGTCATAGAGTCTGGCCTGCCAGGGAAACAGGACAACACCACGGTAGCCAAACACACTATGAAGGAAGAGCTGGGAGGAAAGAGAAGCCTCAGTGAGTCTGTAATCCAGCAAGGCCATGCAGGTGGGACCCATTCAAGGTCTGGCCACTCCTTTTCCTTAAACTCTATGACCTACCCAAAGAGGGAACATTCTTACCCCATCTTCACCTGGTGGACTTCTGCTCATCCTTTAGGCCAGTGGTCGGCAAACTCTTTAGTCAGCAGAGCCAAATATCAACAGTACAACGATTGAAGTTTCTTTTTCTTTTTTTAAAATATATTTTATTGATTTTTTACAGAGGGAGAGAGAGAGAGAGCTAGAAACGTCGATGAGAGAGAAACATCGACCAGCTGCCTCTTGCACACCCCTACCGGGGATGTGCCCGCAACCAAGGTACATGCCCTTGACCGGAATCGAACCCGGACCTTTCAGTCCGCAGACCAATGCTCTACCACTAAGCCAAACCGGTTTCGGCCAACGATTGAAATTTCTTTTGAGGGCCAAATTTTTAAAACTTAAACTTCTTCTAATGCCACTTTTTCAAAATAGACTCGCCCAGGCAGTGGTATTTTGTGGAAGAGCCACACTCAAGGGGCCAAAGAGCCGCATGTTCGCTGAACACGGCTTTAGGCCACAATGTTAGCCTCTAGAAAGTGTTCCCTGGCTTCTCCTCCACTTAGCACAATACACAGCCATTGACCATTTGCATATCAGACTCCTTTCTAAACTGTCAATGTCATAAAGGTAATTATAATGTATAATAATCACATTATTTAATAAATACACTTATTTAATGCCAATGCACAATGCCCGGTCCATTGTAGGCACATAAAAAAATGTTCAATAAACAAAAAGTCATCCTTCCCTACAAGAAGCCTAAATCCATCTCAGTAGATCTAACACAAAGCTGCTACAGAAAAAGAGCCTCACACCCAGAGCTTATTGCACTGCGAAGAGCTCAATTATGATGAAGCACCAAAGCCATTTTTAAAAATATATATATATTATTGGTTTTTTACAGAGAGGAAGGGAGAGGGATAGTCAGAAACATCAATGAGAGAGAAACACTGATCAGATGCCTCCTGCACACTCCCTACTGGGTATGTGCCCGCAACCAAGGTACATGCCCTTGACCGGAATCGAACCTGGGATCTTTCAGTCCACAGGCTGACACACTATCCCCTGAGCCAAACCTGTCAGGGCTTTTTTTTTTTTTTTTAAATCCTCGCCGAAGTACACGCTTAGAGAGAGGAAGGGAGACAGAGAGAGAGAGCAATGTGAGAAACCTCAATAGGTTGCCCTCCATATGCATCCCCACTGGGGATGGAAGCTGCCCAGACACATGCCCTGACCAGGAATCAAACCGCAGCCTTTTTGGTGCACAGGACGACGCTCAACCACCTGAGCCACTCCCTCCAGGCAGGTTTGCTTTTCTGAAAGCTCCCTCCACTGGTTTCCCACCATTCTCTATGTTAGAGGACTGACTATTCAGCAATTTGGCTCTCTCCTCACCATAGTCCACACCATCTCTGTCCACACGAACTTGGAGAGAGAACCCACTGACACATGAAAAGCATTCAAATCCAGGAAAACAAGAAACCCACCTTTAAAAACATGATTCTGGTCTGGTACCAAACACCAAGGGTGAATACCGTTAACATGCAGCCCTGTGGCCAACTCCGACGCTTTCCGAAGCAGAACACACCATGAAAATGAAAGATGACCCAGCCCAGCACTCACCTGCCCAGTCTCATATTTTCCATTCTGTTTTGGCACCTCAAACACACCAACTGTCTCCAAAACTTTGCCCTCTGGTCGGTTTCTGATTAAGAAGGAACAGAACAAGCAACTGAGAAGCTGACGAGGTAACAGGACTTCTTCTCCATCAGAAAAGAAAGCGACTAGGGTACCGAGGGGCCAAGGCAATGACAGCAGAGAAGGGTCAGGTCAGTGGGGCCAGCTGAAACAGGTAGGGGTCCTGCCAGATCACCACCCCACACAGCTTCTGCCTGTCCTCCTCGGAGGTCCAGCGATGGCCCTTTCTTGGTTTCCAGGTTAGGTCTGAACTCCCAGGTGTCTTTCTCCTCTTCATTCTTCATATCTTGCCTTCATACCCTGCTCAACTGTGCTCCTCACCTCCCTTTCTTCGCTCAGCTACCCTCACGACCTCCCACAGCACTTTAACTGTCCTTCCCACCTGGCATTTCAGTTATTTGTATCCATGTCTTATCTCCATTAGAAACTAGATTCCCTGGGAGCCTGTGCCTGATTAGCTGGTGTTGCCCCTCAAAGCCTCGTGTATACCAGGAGCTCAAAAAATATTTGTTCTAATTCCAAGTCCATCTTCCCCCCCCCCCCCATCCCCACCTCTACCCTGGAAGGGCTTCATGGTCCTCTCTTAGATTTCCTACTGTCCCTCCCTACATTGCACCTAGTGGTCTTGAAATCTAGTTTTTGTTCAGATTTACATCAATTTGCACAGGGGGCTCAAAAATGCATCTCTCCCCAATGTAAGTGTCTCATCTCGGCCATTAAAAGGTCAGTTCTCCCGGCGACCTCTCTGGACAGGTGCTTCTTGTAGGCGGGGGCTCTGTAAAGCGCCGTTATTCTGACCATTGTTGACATGTGAACATTGTGTTTCCTCCCACTGGGTTCACTGGCCCGAAGTTAAGCTGCTTATGACAATATTCACACCATTCCCATAACCTCAAGCCCCCTTTCCCAAATCATACAGAGACCCAGTCTCCCCAAGGTCACACTGAAACCGGGGACCCCCTGCAGGACTCAAACTCAAGAGAGTCCTGTTTTCAACTTCGAGCATCTTTCTGGGGGGGTTGTTCTAAGTCAAAAGCCCTAGGGCTCCATGAAAAGGCTGCCTACTGACAGCGGCACTCGAAAATCCCCAATCCCGGAGGTAGGATTCACTCTGGGAGGGTTACTAGTCCCCTGCCCCCACCCCCGTCCACCGCCCCCGCCCCCGGAGCCAGCCCCGCACAGCGCAGAGCTCGGATCGCGCTCCCTCCTCTGCTCCTGGCACACATCCCAGGCGGCGTAGGTAGGCTCCGGGCCGGGACCCTCTCCCGGGTCGAACTCCAAACACCCTCGGGGGCAGGACCTCCTAGCCTCCTTCCCGGCCGGCCGGGAACACGCTCCCTAAGGCGCCGGGCCCCTGCCCCGCGGCCGGTCCCTCACCGGGACGAGAGGTGCCTCCGCGTCGTGGTCGCCGCTGGTAGGAAGGCCCTAGGTCCACCTGCCGCACAGAGCGGCCTTGGGCCCCGGGCCCCGGACAGCGACCGGGACCACCAGCGGCCGCCCACGGCCAGGACCCGCCGGGCCACACAGCCCGCCATGTCCCCCTGAGCGCCTGCTGGGCTGCTTGCTGGAACAGGGCCCGACCCGCGGCCGGGCGGCGTCCCGCCCCCGCCCCACACTGCCCCGCGCCGGGCCTGGCCCCGCCCCGCCCCGCCCCGCCCCGCCAGCCCCGAGCTCCTTCCGGCGCACTGCAGGCGGAAGTCCCGGCTGGGGAGGGTCACCTGACCGTACAGGGGACTAGACATGGCGTCGTGCTTGATTGCCGGCGATCGGCTGGTGCGCGCTTTGGCCCCTGGCGGGGAGCTGGAGCCAGAGCACCTTCCGCGCAAGCTGCGGGCAGAGCTTGAGGCCGCGTTGGAGAAGCACAAGGGTGGTGACCGCCCCAGGGCTTCCGCACGCCTGGTTCCCTTCCGCCTGATCCGGGATCTGCACCAGTATCTGAGGGAAAGGGGTGAGACCCAGTCTCCAGTCCGGAGTTGCCTCCTTTTTTTCCCAGAGCCTGTTCCCTCTTGAGGTCTTGATCGCACCTCAGGCGTCTTTATCCATCATTCTCCTTCGCCTGCGGAGCGGTCATCATGGAGCCAACCCAAGACTCGGCTCATAAATCCCAGGGCAACCTGATCCCTTCACAACGTCTATGGTGGTTCCCGCTGGATCGCAACGTTTACTTGTGCCGTTTCTGCTTTCTTGGGAACCTCCACTTCACGTCCAGGCCCAAGTAGGCCCACCTGACCTTTGAAAAAGTCCCCAAGTCCAAACCCAGTACCATTTCACAGGTTCAGTTTCTTTTAGGCCACATTAAGCGTAGTGAGCTTGGCCTATTTGCGAATCTGGATTTCTTTCCATTTCAGAAGTAAAAGTAGTCAAATCTGACTCTTTGTTGTTGTTGTTAATCCTCATGGAGGATATTTTTCCCATTGATTTTTTGAGAGAGTGGAAGGGAGGGAAAGAGAGAAACATCAATTGATTGGTTACCTTCTCCCAGGCGCCCCGACTGGGACCCACCTACGTGCCCTTGACCGGAAATCCAACCCGAGACCCTCCAGGCTGGTGCTCTAACCACTGAGCACACTGGCCAGGCAAATCTGGCGTTAAATAGGATGATGGAAAGCTGGTGGAAAGGTCCGAACTGGGAGTAGCACCTGAGCTCTAATCCTAGCTCTGCCACTGACTCCCTTTGGAGGAATCATTTCTCTTCCTTGGACCTCAGTTTCCTTAACCGTAAAGGGAGGAAATAGGACACACGGGCTTGTAAGGTGTTTTGCTAAAAATAGCATTGCCTACCCAGAGGTACAAAGGATAGACTGCTTAACTACTGGAACTAAAAAGGACCTTAGAGATCCTCTAGTACAATGTCCTCTGAGTAGTACACACCACTGTGACGTTAACTTAATGAGGGCAGTTCTATGGTGGCCACAGAAATGACTTACCCTGCAGGCAAATGTAAATGGCTTATGTGTTAGCTGTGACATTGCCAGGGTAACTGAGTGCTGACAGTTAAACTCAGCTGTGCAGCAGTAGGAGATGATTATGTGGCCTTGTCTTGTATTCTTCCCCCATTGAAGATGAACGGGCATCGAAATGGCCATGCTTTATTTTAGCAGAAAGACTAGATCCTTCTCTAATCCTTAATCCTTCGACCTCAGCTCTATGGATCATTATGTTTGTGGAAATCTTTTCTCCCCAGGTTCCACACTGTACCTTCATGAGCTCCTAGAAGGCAGTGAGATCTATCTCCCAGAGGTGGTGAAGCCTCCCAGGGTATGTAAGGGGTATATTTGTGAGAGTGGGTTTTGAATTGAGCTTATTTGTGATACAACCAGATTTATAGGTCAACTTTTGAGTTCAAATTTTGTCTTTTAAATCCTTGGGAGCTGGGTTGAGGGGAACCAGACATTGGTCCTCCATGTTTGACATAAAAGTTTCCAAAGCAGTAGAGGCGGGTGAACTGGTACATGGGTCTCCTAGTACCCTTAGCAGTGCTTTGTCCCCTGAAACCAATGACTGTGACATGTTTTCTAGCAACCTGGGAATATCATTCTTCTCATTTGATTTTCCTGCCTCAGAACCCAGAGCTAGTTGCCCGTCTGGAGAAAATTAAGATACAGCTGGCCAATGACGAATATAAGCGGATCACCCGCAATGTCACCTGTCAGGTAAGGGCCTGCTCTTAAATACATGGACTGAGTAGCCCCAGAAAGGAGGGCACTGTGCTGTGAAGAGGCACAGAGGAAAGAAACAACATGGTTTGTATACTCTTCAGGGATCAAAGCAGCTCTGTGTTACATAAAAACCAAATATAATTACCAACCTATTCACTGAGACTCTGAGCTTAGGTGGTGACTGATTCTTAAAGGTTGTAGAGATGGGAATGAGCATCGGAGCCTTTTTTCCAGCAGGCTCCGTACTGTTCTCTGGCATGCTCCTGTCCTAGAAGAGTAGAGGGGTAGATGAGTACTGGGATCCTGTGTCCTGTCTTTGAAATGCTTGATCTGTGGTCCAGAAAAGAATCCAACTGGTCACAGACAAAAGAATCCATGGATAAGAAAGAATTACAGCCAAAAACAGTTTGGCTCAGTGGAATAGAGCGTTGGCCTGGGGACTGTAAGGTCCCAGGTTCGATTCCGGTCAAGGGCATGTACCTTGCTTTCGGGCACATCCCCAGTAGGGGGTGTGCAAGAGGCAGCTGATCGATGATTCTCTCTGATCGATGTTTCTAACTCGCTATCCCTCTCTCTTCCTCTCTGTAGAAAATCAATTTTATATATATGTGTGTGTGTGTGTGTGTGTGTGTGTGTGTGTATGTGTGTTTGTTGTTGTTGTTTTTTTATTTTTTTTTTTATTTTTTTTTTTTTTAAATATATTTTATTGATTTTTCACAGAGAGGAAGAGAGAGGGAGAGAGAGCCAGAAACATCGATGAGAGAGAATCATCGATCAGCTGCCTCTTGCACACCCCCCACTGGAGATGTGCCCGCAACCAAGGTACATGCCCTTAACCGGAATCGAACCCGGGACCTTTCAGTCCGCAGGCCGACGCTCTATCCACTGAGCCAAACCGGTCCCGGCTGTGTGTGTGTGTGTGTGTGTGTGTGTGTGTGTATGTGTGTTTGTTGTTGTTGTTTTTTTTTTTAAAGAAAGAAAGAATTACAATGCTTTGGGGAATAAAAAGGGCTGAGCCCAGACTAACAAATGGATACTTTCTGGGCTGCCTCTGATCTGCTTCCATTCTGAAATCATTTGTTTTTTCTTTTTCCCAGGATTCAAGGCATGGTGGGATTCTAAATGACCTGGGCAAGGAAGGTGAGAGACTAGGATATTAGGTGCTAAAGTCTCTCCCTGGGAGGGCTGTCATGGCATTCCTTCCCACCCCAGTGCTCTGGGGTTAAGCCTGAGCTACTCGGGTTTGCTGGTTAAGGGAGACCCAGTAGATGGGGGAGGAGATATAGAGATAAGGACCTCCTGGAGAACGCTGAGCTTAAGGTTTCTTCCCTGGGTTTCTCCCCTTAGTGAGGTCAGTGAAAGCTGTGGTGATCACCATCTTCAACTTCATTGTCACGGTGGCAGCTGCCTTTGTCTGCACATACCTTGGAAGCCAGTACATCTTCACAGAAATGGCCTCGGTGAGTAAGCACTGGGCAGGGTAGGGTGCTCCAGGTGAGGGTTAATGGGAAAGGGAGGATGTATGTGAAAATGCCTTGCATAAGTTAGGTAATAAACAAATATTTGTGCAATAAACAAGAGGAGCATTTGATAAGCCAGTCAGAGAAAGATAAATATCACATAGTCTCACTCATTTGTGGAATATAATGAACAACATAAACTGATGAACAAAAACAGATCCAGAGACAGAGAAGCATCGATCAAAACCGTCAAACCTCAGATGAAAGGTAGGGGAGGGTGGGGATAAAAGGAAGAGATCAACCAAATAACTTGTATGCATGCATATAAGCTAGCCAATGGACACAGACACCAGGAGTTGAGGGCATGAGGGGGGGAGGGGGCCAATTGGGGGATAAGGACACATATGTAATACCTTAATAAAGGGGGGGGGGAAAAGGAGCATTTGAGCCTCATAGTCTTGGGGGTGGTTAATAACCTCTGGAGAATTCAGATCCTCTTTCTTTCCCGCCAACTTATGGGCTGGGTTGGGGTTCTCTTCATCCTTATTAGAGGGGTTGGAGGCTCAGGGCTGGTGGCTGGCCATCCCCTGAGCCCGGTGTTTTCCCTCCCCAGCGGATACTGGCTGCAGTGATCGTCGCCTCTGTGGTGGGTCTGGCTGAGCTGTATGTCATGGTGCGGGTGATGGAAGGCGAGTTGGGAGAGATATAACTGGTGCTTCATCATCAAAGTCTGGAGACAGTTTGGAGGGGCTCCAGGCTCCCAGCTGCCAATCACTGACTCTGTCAGTCCATCAGGTTCTTTGTACTCAGCTCTGGTTAGTCAGGGCCACGCCAGGGCCACCTGCTCTTTCTGTGGGCAGCCTCATCCTCTGTCAACTGCCAGAGGCGGCAGTAGAGGAGACTTTGACAACTGAACAGAACTGGTCTGTGGGTACCTTCTCCTGGTCCTGATGCCTGCCTGCCTTCTCCGGTCCAGTCCAGGCACTGTGGGCCTGGGGTTTTCCATCGGGAGGAAATAGAACCCAGGCCTTCCCGGAAGTGGGCCATGCTGCCTGAACTTGCCCAAGTGTACAGAGCAGTCGTCACCCTTGTTCCACACATCCTGGATGCTGGCCTGTAACTTCGTTCTGAAGCCTCCAAACAAGCGGAAAGGATTCCCTTTCTCCAGGTTATGGGGAAGAACTGATCGGAGGACATAAAACAAGAAGAGGAAGATGGGTCTGTACAGAACAGCAGAACTGGAAATAAGGCAGCTATCTTTTTGGAATCTTAGTTTCTGTCTACATTTTCTTCCTTCTGCTTGCCTTTTAGGTTTTCTATATGCTTCTGCCTGTCTCTATCACCCACCTTCTTAAACTTCCCATCTTCACATCCCCTTTTGCTCTGTCTCCAAAAATGAAAACAATCAGGTCACAAAACAGTTTTTGCTTTTAATTGCAAAATCCCTTGTGCTTGTTTGTGTTTATGGGGAGAGCATGCCTACTGTGAGATTGCCTCAACTAGTAAAGGGAGGGACAGGGATGATTTTCATATTTAACTACATATGAATATGAATAAACATACATGAGTATCTGCATAATATATACATTATGAATATGTAAACATTTTTATATGTGAGCCTAATACAGGATGTTTTCTGTGGGGTTCTTAAACATGTTTAGGTGAGTGTGGAAAATAGTATGTAAATGCTCCCAGTTGACTAATTGTTTTACATAGTTGCTTTTGGTCTTTACAACAGTCCTGTAGGTTAGAAAAAGGAAATGGTCTTAGGCTCTTTTCCAGATGACAAAACTGAGGCCGAGAGAGATCAAATGATCTACTGTGTTCCTTCCTCTAGTAAATGGAGTCAAAAACTCCAAGATGGTCCTGAAGTCTCTGTGTAATGTTAAACTTCCGGAACTTAGATTAGTAGTGTGATAGAATCTGTATAAAGCACAATAAATATTTATTGTATTCAGTGTACTTTCATTTCAAATCTCTGAGAATACAAAAGCCCAAAGACTTTCATAGTTCTGAAAATTGTGCGGAGTGTTTCTGATGGTAGAGTCCATCTTTCCATTTGTTCATGGTCTCCCCCTCTCCGGCCCCTGGCACTCCTCTATTCTTAGAAATTATATCCTCATTGGCTCAGTAGACATTCCCTCCACATGTCTGCCAGTTATAGCAAGTCTGAGCCTGTCGTGGCAGTATTCTGCATGAGAGAGGAGGAGGTTTTTAGGCCCTTCTGTTCACCATAGATCACGTTGAGAATTTTTAGGATTTCTGTTTTTGGTTGGCAGGAATGAAAATGGGGGGAAAAATGTAGGTCGCATTTTACAGTGTTTCTGGCAACCTAAACTTTTGTTTTTTAATATTTGCATTGATTTCAAAGAGGAGGAGGGGGAGCGGGGAGAGAGAGAAATATCAATGATGAGAGAATCATTGATTAGTTGCCTCCTACATGCCTCACCCAGGATTGAACCCAAAACCCCAGGCATGTTTGGAGGGGCTCCAGGCTCCCAGCTGCCAATCACTGACTCTCTGTCAGTCCATCAGGTTCTTTGTACTCAGCTCTGGTTAGTCAGGGCCACGCCAAGGCCACCTGCTCTTTCTGTGGGCAGCCTCATCCTCTGTGAACTGCCAGAGGTGGCAGTAGAGGAGACTGACAACTGAACAGAACTGGTCTGTGGGTACCTTCTCCTGGTCCTGATGCCTGTCTGCCTTCTCCGGTCCAGTCCAGGCACTGTGGGCCTGGGGTTTTCCATCGGGAGGAAATAGAACCCAGGCCTTCCCGGAAGTGGGCCATGCTGCCTGAACTTGCCCAAGTGTACAGAGCAGTCTTGTTCCACAGGACGCTGGCCTGTAACTTCGTTCTGAAGCCTCCAAACAAGCAGAAAGGATTCCCTTTCTCCAGGTTACGGGGGGAGTTCCTGCTGAGGCTGGACGGGGTGCAGAGGATGACGGGACAGCAGCAGGGCTGGGAAGCAGCTGTCACCACGAGATCTCCCTCAGGTCTGCGTTAGAGCTCTGCTTTCATCTAACCCTTTCTCTCCCGCCCCTCAAAAGCCCAGGTGGGCTTCCTAGAGTCCAAGAACCTGAAACCAGAGGAGGTTCCACAGGGACAGCTGAGGAGTTTTAAGAAAGATATTTGTGCCCTAACCGGTTTGGCTCAGTGGATAGAACGTCAGCCTGCAGACTGCAGGGTCCCAGGTTGGATTCCGGTCAAGGGCATGTACCTTGGTTGGGGGCACATCCCCAGTGGGGGATGTACCAGGATGCAGCTGGTAGATGATTCTCTCTCATTGATGTTTCTAACTCTCTGTCCCTCTCCCTTCCTCTCTGTAAAAAAATCAATAAAATATATATATTTTTTTTTTAAAGAAAGAGAAAGATATTTGTATTTACAGTGCACTGGTCCTTGGAAATCTTCTGGGCCACTTTCTAAGAGATGTAGGAACATTGGCATTTCCTCTGGGTCCCTGCCTTCTCTCTCCTAACCTCAGCGCCTTGCACCCAGAGACCCCAGACAGAGTCCTCCAAGATAGGGGTGCCTAGGGGAGCAGTGACCAGTCCCCTAGGGACTCGGGTGTCTGAGATAATCACATTTGAGGCTCAAGATGGCCAGAAAACTGAACCAGAAGCCCATCCCCTTCACCCCTTCTCTGTCCTCCAAGACCCTAGAGGCCAATTCCAGGAGGTACATCAAGCCCAGAGCTGAGAGGAGGCACTTGGTGACTCCTGTCATCATCAGAGGGGTTCACGCTCCTGCCTAGCTACTGGCGGGTTGTTGGGGCTGCTTAGCTCAGGAAGAGGAGTAGCACCCATGAGGCCTCCTCCAGCCGCAGCTTTGTGGTTCATTAGGAGGCCGTGGGCCGGACACAGGAAGGCTCTTCTCTCCAAGCCTCCCTTACCCAGGCAGATCTTGGCCTCCTTCCTGTCTACCCCAGACAAGACAATCATCTTAAACTCGGCGCCAAGGGATCTTTATTGAGCTGGGGGGAGGAGGTTCGAGGAGGAAGCAGCGGAGGGCCCAGCTCTATGGGCTCAGACTCCTACATCAGAGGCTGGGCAGCCCAACCAGTACTGGGCGATGTTCCGTGGGTAGGGAGGGCTTACAGTGTCCACTCGCTGTGTGCGAAGGTTGACTCGGTAGTACTTGTCTGGAAGAGAGGTTGGGGGGGGGGGGGGGGGAGAATGTGTGAGACGCAGCCAGGGCCTGCCCAAGCCTGCCCTGAAACCCGGTCCCTCTTGGAAGGGTAAGTGAACATCACAATGCAGGCCAGGACTCCTGGCCTGGCTTTCTGGAGTCACTGCTCAGGGGCTGAATTGAGCTCATGGGAACCAGAGAGATCAGGGAGGGCTACGGCCGAACCCGCTCCAGAGGTGGCCAGGGCTCCTACCTCCGGAGAAGAAGTAGACGCTCTGGATGGGCTCGCATTTGGGAGGCGCAAGCCAGTCCAAGGCGTAATCATAGTTGTAGGCTCCCAGGTCACTCTCCTCACTGGAGAACAAGGACAGCCAGATTGAACGGGATTTCCGGTGGGACTTGGGGCTGTGGCCACCGCCGCCGCGGCCGCGTTGTGATCGGTAGCGTTTACGGTTGCGACGCTTAGACTTAGACTTAGTGCGCTTGGTCAAGGAGGAGCGCGGAGCCGAGCCTGAGATGTAGATCCGGCCAGCCATGGCTGCATCCACTTTCTCGGGCACACCAGGCCAGTCCTCGCTGATGGACTGGGGCGGTCTGGTACCACCTGTAGCAGGGAAGGGGTTCATGGGGAACCCTGAGAGCCTGGACCCCCCGCAGGGTGGTTCATCAGGTGACCAAGGACACAGCAAGCTAGCGGCAGAGGCCAGCACCCTGGCCTTCTGACTCCCTGTTTAATGCCCTTTCCCCTGGCCTCCCTCCACCATGTCCCTCCCCGATTACCTCAGCCACAGCCCCTCCTTTTTGCTGGCTGTGCCCTTGGCCATGCTAGGCAAAGTCCAAGGTGTGGGGTCCAGGTGGAGGCAAGCCTTCCCCCAAAAGGTCAAAACAGATGCAAAGTCTGGCCTGAGCAAACAGCTTTCGATCGATAGCTCTACAAGCTGGTCTACCGTCACTCCCCCCTCTGGCCATCCCAGCCCTCCGGGGATCCCAGCCCTCCTGAAGGGGACACAAGACCTGCCCTCCCTCCATACCGGAGGGTCTGCTCCCGAAAAGAACCTCAAAGATGTCCTCCCAGCCGGCCAGCTGCATCATGGCAAAGTGTTCAAACACAGCTGAGACGGAGCTATCTTCACACTCCTCCCGGCTGGGCTGCTGCTGGAACTCGTACTCCCAGTACTGTTTCCCTGGGGAGGGATGCGCATGAGCAAGGCTGGAAAGCCCAGAGGCTGTTAGGCGCTCCAGGCCAGGGCAGGGTGGAGGGAGGACGGACATAGGCATCATCTAGGCCAGTCTCCCTCCCCCCAAAAAACTGAGCCTGCTCCACTGCCTGCTCATTCTCCCCTCTGCCCCCTGAGTACCCTTGAAGAAGTAGACCCGCTCCCGTCCACTGTAGCTGTGAGCGGGGAGGGCGAAGGCTGCATCCACGTTGTCTGGAACGCCCGCGAAGCCTTCAGAGATGCTGCGGGGGTAATTGGGGTCCAGGACACCATCCTCGAAGCGCCAGTACTGACTTCCCTAAAGGGGGTAGGGAAGGAGGAGGGAGGTGAGGAGGTGGCTGGCTGGGCACAGAGGCAGAGTCCCCAATCCATGCCAGCAGTCTCAGTTCTAGACCTGTCACCCAGGACCTGGAACGTTGGGCTTCCTTGACCTTACAGAGCTTCAGCCAGACACCAAAGGCTGGGCCTCAGCCTTCTTGCCCACCCTGGTCGTCGGCACAACAGCTCTCAACTCCTGCCTTGATACCCTTGCCCCTGACCCACAACCCCTGGGCCTGGCACCTTGAAAAGGTAAGTCTTCCCCTGACAGTTGATGCGGGTGAAGGCAGCATCAATGGGGCCCTCGATGCCCCAGACATCTTGGATGAGCTTGGGGTACCCAGGCCTCACTGCATATTCATCCAGCTCATAGCAGTACTTCCCTAGAGTGGAGGAGGCTGTGTGAGGGAGGGGATGTTCCTGGGGCAGACCCCCCGCCCCAGAGACCTGCCCCTGGAGTCACCTCGGAAGGCAAAGAGGGAACCATTCTTGAGGTCAGTGAAGGCATCGAAGGGCTTCCCACTGCACAGCTCCTCTGCTGAGGACTCGGGGATCTCTTGATCGGTGCTCTCAGGCCTTAGAGCCTCCACGGCAGGCCCTGAGGTCTCCTGTTCTGGTCGTGGGGTCTCTTCCTCAGCGTGCAGAACAGGTCCCTGCTCAGGAGTATTCTCAGGGGCCTGTGGGTTACTGTCAAGGGGGGTGCTCTCTGTCTGTGTGGGGACACTGGGATATTCCGTCTCCGTATCGAGGCCATTAACCCAGTACTCATCTTCTGGCATAGTGAATACATCCCCGCGGGTCACTGCAGGCAGAGTGGGTGGTGTGAGTGAGTCTCCAGCTGCAGGGGGGACCCCAGGCCCACCCAGCCATTCCGAACGCACCTTGGGGCTTGCACTCAGCCACGAAGTCGGCACAGCAGCTCTGGTAGTAAGAGCAGAGCTCATCACACTGGCACTTCTTCTCCGGGTTGAAGCCCTCGGTGCAGCGACCCTTGCATGACTCTGTGGGGAGGGAGTGTCGGTTGGCACAGCCAAGACTGGCCCATTCTTCCCCACCCTACATTAGCCCAACTGGCCACCAGCACCCTCCTGCACCTTGGTCAGCCAGAACAGCCCAGGCCAGCAGGGCCAGCATCAGAAGGGACCTAGCGGGGGCCATGGCAGGGCCTCTCGCCGTGAGCCTGGCTTCCTGGGTTCTGTGCTCTCTGCTCTGATGCCTGAGAAAGGAAGGGAGAGGTGGGGGGAGGGGGAGAGGGAGGGAACCAGAGGAGAGGAGCTGCCTTTCCTGCTGGTCTGTTTGTTCAACCTCTGGCCCAGCCCCCAGGCCTTGACCTGAGAGGTTGCTGTAGCACAGAGTCACATTCCCGAAACTCTGTGCTTGGGAGAGCCCAAAACAGGATCCTGGCCAAACTTGAGGTTATTTCATGAGGGAAATAGTACAGTGTGTCTGAAAGGCAGATAGAAGGCCTAGCCCACCCCTTACTGGCTATGTGACCTTGAGCAATCTGCTTTCCCTGCTTTAGTTCTCTTTTTGGTAACATGAGACTAATAATACTTGGAAGATTATATGAGTTAAGCAGACAGATGCCCAATGCCTAGAGTAGCCCCAACTTTAATCTCCATACATGGCATTGATCTATGATTTATTTGGTCAGGCACACCCACTCATTGTGTATTTAGGGCAGTGAAGTGGGCAGGGGAGGAGGAATGCTGGGGAAATCTTTTTCTCAGAAAGGAACAAAGTTTCATTTCTGGGTTCATCCCTTGGGTATATTGATTTTTCCCAAGCTGGTCTTCACAACACAGGAAATTGAGTGACTATGAACCCTTTGGACTGGATTTGATTCCTGAGTCTCCCACTAGTTTACTGCTCCTGAGCAGGCCACTCCCTTATCCCCACCCTGAAGAGAGATCTGGTTCCCCCCATTCCTCCCACTTTAAGACTCACCCTCTAGCCGAAACCGGTTTGGCTCAGTGGATAGAGCGTCGGTCTGCGGATTGAAAGGTCCCAGGTTCGATTCTGGTCAAGGGCATGTACATTGGTTGCGGGCACATCCCCAGTGGGGGGTGTGCAGGAAGCAGCTGGTTGATGTTTCTCTCTCATCGATGTTTCTAGCTCTCTATCCCTCTCCCTTCCTTTCTGTAAAAAAATCAATAAAATATATATTAAAAAAAAAAAAGACTCACCCTCTACCCATAAAATGCCAACTAGTATAGAATGCCTGATTTTGTGCCTACTTTCAGGGGTCCACAGAATTCCTGAAGTCCTCCCGCCACCTGGAGAAAGTGATCCTCAGAGTTTCCAGCTGATTTTTTGTTGTTGTTCTCTGATCAGAGGGGAGTGTGACTTCTGTTTTCCTTAGGCTTAAGCTGGCTCGCCTATTAAATGGGAACACTAATTCCTCCCTCAGAGGCAGGTTGTAAGGCTGAATTGGGAAACAGGCATAAACGGCCTCTAGAGTGGTACAGAATCATTATTATGATCGCTTTATTGATTTTTTATTGAGTTTTTTACAGAGAAGAAGAGAGAGGGATAGAGAGTTAGAAACATCAAAGAGAGAGAATCATCGATCAGTTGCCTCTTGCACACCCCCTACCGGGGATGTGCCCGCAACCAAGGTACATGCCCCTGACCAGAATTGAACCCGGACCTTCCAGTCTACAGGCCGACGCTCTGTCAACTGAGCCAAACCAGTTTCAGCTATTATGATTGTTTTAACTACTACCCTGTTTCCCCGAAAATAAGACAGTGTCTTATATTAATTTTTGCTCTTAAAGATGAGCTAGATCTTATTTTCAGGGGGTGTCTTATTTTTCCATGAAGAAGAATACGGTACACATTTATTGTTAAATGAAAATAAAGGAAATTTATTACCTGTATACGGTACGGTAGTACGGTAGTTGTCAACACAAACCAGACAAACTGTGAATCCTACAGTATCAAGAATGTATTCATTTATTCAATGACAATCATGTCATCATCTTCTGGAACATCATCATAACAATCCAACTCTTGAATTTCCTGGTGAATTTCTTGTGACTCCATTTCTTTCAAAAACAGTGGACCAAATCTCTCATATTTAGCCTAGGGGGGCCTTATTTTCGGGAGATGCCTTATATTTCACTCAGAAGGAAATCTGTAAGTAGGTCTTATTTTCGGAGGATGTCTTATTTTCGGGGAAACACGGTAGTAGGGGAGGAGACACACAAGGGCGCTGCTTGCCCTCACCTTACCAGTGTCACGGTTAAAACCGGAGCGGTCCTCTCACTCTTCACCCACTGCCCCTGCACTCGGCGGAGGTGGTGGGGGGAAGGGGAGGGGGGAGTCCGCCTAGGGGGGGACAGGTCTGGTGAGGGCGTGGGCGGGGCGGGGCAAGACCTGAGGGTGGAGCTACGCGGGAGGCAGGGGCGGAGCCCCGTGAGCCCCAGAGGCGGGGCGTCGGCTCAGGTCCCGCTTCTAAGGGGCGGGGCTGCTGCCGAGCACCTCTGCGAGCCGAGCCGGAGCCGCGCTTTGTTCTGGTGACTGCTGCCTGCATCCTCCGGCGTCTGTGTCCACCCCTCGCTTCCCAGTTCCCTGCTCCCGTCCATCCCCTGGGCCTGGACCTGGGCCTGCATTCCCTCTCCCAACCGCTTCGTCCTGGATCCTGTCCTTACCTCTCCCCAAACCACTGGCCAGCGCCCTTGCCCGGTACCCTGCTCTCCATCCCTCCCTCCTGCATCTTCTTCTTCCCCCCGGACCTCCTCTCGGGTCCCCTTCACCCCAAGGGGCGGGTCACTCCAGGCCAGGGATGCCCTCTGCAGCCCCGCGCCCATGGTCTTGACGCTGCTGCTCTCGGCCTACAAGCTGTGCCGCTTCTTCGCCATGTCAGGCCCGCGGCCGGGCGCCGACCGGCTGGTGGTGCCGGGGCCGGACGGGAGCGGCAGCGCGGAGCCGTGGTGGGTGGCGGGCGGCCGCGGGCCCCGCGAGGTGTCGCCTGGGGTGGGCAGCGAGGTGCGGGGCGCCCTGGAGCGCGCGCTGCCCGAGCTGCAGCAGGCGCTGTCGGCGCTGAGGCTGGCGGGCAGCGCGCGGGCCGTGGGCGCCGGCCTGGCGGAGGTCCTGCACCTGGTGGAGGAGGCCTGGCTGCTACCGGCCGTGGGCCGAGAGGTAGCCCAGGGTCTGTGCGACGCCATCCGCCTGGACGGCGGCCTCGATCTGCTGCTGCGGCTGCTGCAGGCGACGGAGCTGGAGACGCGGGTGCAGGCCGCGCGCCTGCTGGAGCAGATCCTGGTGGCTGAGAACCGGTGAGGGTGCCCGGCTGGGGAGGGCGCCGCGTGGTGGTGGTGTGGGGGGTGAAGGGGAAGGCGGGCAGCAAGGGCTGTGGGGTGCCTGGCTCGCCAGGGTGCCTCGCACTGTGCCCTCCTTCCCTGCCTCGCCTCACTACATCCCTGGTGGGGATCAACGTATCCATTGTATGAATGAGAAAACGAATGGGAAAGTTTAGTGACTTGCCCAGGGTCATGCAGAGAAATAATGATGCAGCCTGGATCTACTCCCTGGGCTGGTGAGGTGAGGAATGAATGAGACAGGGAGAGGAGGAATGGGGTAGTAGCACAGGAATCTGTCCCTGATTCTGAGGATGGAGGTAGGATCCTATGGCCAATACTCCCTGAAACCAGCAGCCCTCCTCCCCACAAGCCTGAATGCCTTTTTATTGTACATTCTCTCTTCTGTATCATCTCCCTCCTCCTGAGAGAGGGAGAGAACACAATGCTCAGAAAATGGGGGAAGGGCACCCCCTTTTCCTCTCTCCCTAGGCTGAAATGAATGCCAATGTAAGGGTTACTTACCCTCTTCATGCCGTCCCAAACCCACCTTCTGCTTCCTGCTCCTTCATTTTGGTCCATGTAACAAGCCAGCCATGATCTCATTCTGCAGCTGCTGTTAGGAATCAGAAGGTTTTCTGCTGAGACACTGAGGGTGCTGGTACATCATCTGAGTTCCTCTCTGTTTCAAACAGTCCCCTGACCAGCAAGCAAAGAGACACACGGATTCCCAATGAAGGCAGCAGGAAATGGTCTCCCCACAGGCTGGGCTGAAAGAAGGTGTTGGGGGGGGGGGTGGTTTTCTCCTGAGATGCATGGGTGGGGGAACAGGAAAGTGAGGTGCAGGGCTAGGCAGGGGCCAGAGTGTATGTTCTTTCCCCTTTCCCAAGTTGTGTCAAGGTGTAGTAGGTGGGGTCCAATGGAGGCCCGGCTGCCACTCTCTTGGCTGCCTCTCGGGATCTCCCCTAGAATATGAAAACCCCTGAGCACTCTCGTTCTCTCTCCTTTGATGCCAGAGCAGATCAGATGTCACACTTCTGTCTCAACCTGAATTCTCAGGCCCCTCAGGTTTCAAAGGGATTGGAAGAGTCTTGTTCAGTTCATGCAGCTCTCACAAGTGTGATGATCATAGGGTAGGGTGCTTTCCTTGCCATCTGCAAAAAGTAAAAATAATTTTGTGGGTGATGGACATTACACAACTCTCAAAACTGCATGAATGAAGACATTTAAATTGAGAAACCAAGTTTTGGTTCTGCTCGTTCAGCATTCATTAATCTCTCATCTAACACCAGGCACCCTGATGGGAATGGACCATAAATTTAGAGGACTAGCAAACGGAGTGGGTGCTCACTGGATGTGTGGGCCCATGTTGGTGGGTGAAGCCCTGTGGGCCTGGTATGCGGGATGGGGCAGCTATAATTAGAATTCCTGGAGAGTGAGGGCTGCTAGCACCCTAGGAAGAGGAAGGCTACAAGATAGCAAATAGCACTGGTATTTTTAAGGCTGGAAATAACATTTCTCGCACGGTTCAGAACTACTGAGAGAGGCATCACCACTTATCAGTGTTCTTGGTCCTAAGAAACCACGCACTGGTTCAGGCATTGGGTCAGGCATCACTTCAGGACCAAGGACAGCGCTTCACTCCTCTGGACTGTCCGTGCCTGGAGGAGGCTGGAAGGGAAAGAACAGGGAGTGACACACAGATAATGTGTGTTTATGAAACATTGTTCTTCCTCTGCCAACCAAGCTCCTCTTAAAGAGGGTTCTTCCATCAGTTCCCCACTCCTTTCTCCATTCTCAGTTCTGCAGCTCTCCTTCCCAAGATGCTGCCACACCCACTTCCCAGGAGCCCACGTGTCAGCTTCCCTCACCTCAAATATCAGGATAAGCGCAGCCTTGATGTTTTAGGACGACGCTCTAACTAACCGAACTACCTGGCCAGGACCAGGGCTTCTTGCTGCCTTTAACATTTGCATTTTAATTATGATGTGTCTTAGTGTGGGCCTCTCTGGATTTATCTTGGACTTGTAATGTCAATTCCTCCCAGTTAGATATATTTTCTGTCATGATTTTTTAAAATAGGTTTTTCATTTCTTGGTCTCTGTTCTCTTTCGGCACCCCCATGATGCAAATGTTGGTGTTCTTGAAGTTGTCCCAGAGGCTCCTTACACTGTCCTTGTTTTGTTTTTTTTTCGTTTTTTTTTTTCGTGTGTGTGTGTGTGTGTGTGTGTGTGTGTTTATATATTATTTTTTCTCTTCTGATTGGGTGGTTTTTGTTTTCTTGTATATTTTTTCTTTTTTCTGTTTCAATTGGATGTTTTTTATTCCCTTTGCTGATTTGATTCTTAGCTTTATCTACTCTATTATTGATTCCCTGTAAATTATTCTTCATTTCAGTTATTATGTCTTTAATTTATTATTAGTCCTTTATTTGTGCTGTTGAGGTGCTCACTAAGTTCATTGAGCATCCTTACAATCAGTGCTTTGAACTCTGCATTTAGTAGATTGCTTGTCTCCGTTTTGTTTGGTTCTTTTTCTGGAGTTTTGGTCTGTTCTTTCATTTGGGACATGTTTCTTTGTCTCCTCATTTTGGCAGCCTCTCTGTGTTTGTTTCTATGTGTTAGGACTCACATGTGTCAAACACAAGGCCCGCGGGCCAAATCCGTCCCGCCAGGCCTTGCAATGTGGCCCGCACCGCGCTGTCGTCACTGCACTCCGCTGCGTTTCCATCACAATGACAGTTTATGACTGTTCAGTAAACCATTCGGCCCGCGATTTAGGCTGGATTTTAGATTTTGGCCCCTTCTCTGATTGAGTTCGACACCCCTATGTTAGGTAGAGCTGCTAAGTCTCCCAGGCTAGATAGAGTAGCCCAGTGTAGTAGTGCCCTATAGGGTCCAGTGGCACAGACTCTTCAGTCACCCAAGCTGGACACTCAAGGTGAGTCCTCTGTGTGGGCTGCGTACAGCTTCCTCCTGTAGTTGAGCCTTGATTGCTGTTGGCATGTTAATGGGAGGGATTTACCCCCAGGTCGGTCAGCTATAAGGATTGGCTGTGACCTTCAACCACTATGGAGGATCAGCTGCGAAGTGCTTACTTAAACAGGGCTCTGGTGCCCTCTCAGTCTACCCCATGAGTGTGTTGCTTGTGGAGATGGTTGGGGGATGGTCCTTCGACATGGTCTGAAGCTGTCCACTGGGTGTGATGGCTCTAGGGCCTCCCAAGAGGTACAGGCCAATGTCAGCCACCACAGTATTCTGCCCCGGGCCACCTGGCATGAGCTACAAAGCAATATGCATATGACTGCTACTTATGCTGGGCTTGGAGGTGCCAAGGTCTGAACCAAGGTTGGCTGCTGCTAGTGCTGGGCCTAAGGCCACTTAGTGAGAGATATAGGGCTCACTGAGGCCAGATGCTGCTTGTTTCAAAGATTTTAGGCAGAACCAGGACAGGCCAATCTATGGAAAAGCCACCAGGAACAACTTGAGTGGGCCTGAAAATTGGGTGGGGCACAGCCTCAGGGAATCAGGTTAATGGGGTCTCAGATATGGCTCTGTGGAGGGAGGGCTCATCAAAGGAACAATGACTTCTGCCTGGGAGAGAAAGCTGCATTCCCCATTCCCTGATGCTGGTCAATTCAGTTCCTCCCTGTTTGTCTCTGGTGCCTTTCAAGCTGCTGCCTCCCAACCCCCATGCTGGAGCTCAGAAGGAGTAAATTCAAGTTAGTCTGTGCACAGGCCCTTAAAGAGGAACTGCTTGGGACTCCAACAGCTTCTGTCTCCCTCAGCCTCAATACCCACTGGTTTTTATAGCCAGAGATTACAGGGTCTTCTCTTCCCAGAACTGAAGCCCTGAGCTGGTGTGGGGTTGGGACACCTCACTCCCCATGGAGTACCTCCACAGCTGAGTTATTCCTCCCAATTTTTACCTGATACACATGGGTGTGGGACCAGCTCATACTAGTCTCCGCTCCTCCTACCAGTCTCGATGTGTCACCTTCTTAATTCCCTAGCTGTAGGGCCTTCATTCAGCTTGATTTCAGGTGGTTCTGAATGATGGTTGTTCGTAGTTTAGTTGTACATAATTTTGATGTGGGCTTGGGATGAGGGGAGTACCACCATGTTTTCCTCTGTTGCTATCATTTTTTTTTTAAATTTTCTTCAGTTTATTATGTTAGTTTTTAAAAAATTCTTTATTGTTTAAAGTATTACATGAGTCTCCTTTTTCCCCCCATTGACCTCTCCCCCACCACCCTCTCCCCAAGCACAAGCCCTCACCCCCTGCAGTCTGTGTCCATTGGTTTTGCTCATATGCATGCGTACAAGTCCTCTGGCTGATCCTATGCTGCCATCTTGACCAGAAGTTCCCCTTGTCTTGACTAATGTCCCCACCATCTTTCTGACTTAATCCCACAGGCAACCATTCAATATATAATACATATCTTCCTATCTATGTTCTCCTAAAATCTTTGTTCTTGTTTTGTGCATTTATTTTTAATTTACACAAATTGTGCTGAATTATATTCTATTTCTTACTTCCCCCCACTCAGTGTTAGGTTAAAATCCTTCAGGTTGCTATGTTATCATCTGCTCAGTTACTTGTAACTGCTCCACGGTCCTCCAGACTGGGTACCTGCCCATATTACCTCTCCACTCTCCCAGGCTTGATGCTGGACTGTCCCCAGTTCTCCCCATCACAAATAACACTGCAGCAAATGAACTTGGCTATGTCCTTTTGTGGATCTGTGTCACAATCTCTTCAAAGTAGAAACCCAGGAGCCCCAATTTCTGGCCCATTCGGTGTGTGTCGTCCACTCTTCCCAGCCTGCTCCCCAAATGGTCTGTCCTAGCCTGTATGTCCACCCACAGAGCTTCAGGGTGTTCATGGCCCCACACCTCACTAATCTTTCGTGTGGCCCAGCTTCTGCTTTTGCCTGTCTAATAGGTGTAAAGTCATTGCTGTTTTCATGTTCACTTCTCTGATTAATAATGAGTTAGAACATCTCTTTGTTAACATTTTGGATTTCCACTTTTTTTATAAGTTGCTTGTTTATGTCCTTTGCCCATTTTCTATTGGGTTTATTGCCTCTTTTCTTGTGGATTTGAATATTTACATAATATATAATATATATATATATATATATATATATATATATATATTATATATGAATCCCTTGTTGGTTTTAGACACTGCAAATATCTCGAGCTTTCTTTTCTTCAAACATGCCAGGCTCATCAGCCCTCAGGGCTTTTGTCCTGGCTGTCTTCTCTGCCTATTATGTTCTCCCTGATACTTGCAGGCAGGGCTTTCTGGACATTTAACCCTCAGATGGCATCTCCTCAGACATATCCCTGAACCTAAGCACTCTCCATTATGTCACCTGGTTTTGCTGTCATTATGGCCATATCATTATTACCCTGTTAATTCCTTGTTTACTTGCTTATTGTTTGTCTCCATATTAGCTGAGTCACTCTTAGTCACTGTTTAACTTCAGCTACTAGATCAGTGCTTGGCACACAGTAGGTTCTCAATACATGTCTGTTCAATGAATGAATAAATACACCCCAGTCATGCAGCATGAAGTGGTATTCAAGGCCAGGAGTGGTGTGCAAGTGACACTTCAAATGACGATAAAGAAGTTAACATGTGTTGAGTCTTTCCTATGTGCCAGGCACTGTGGCAAGCACCTTTACACAGATGATCACATTCATTCTCACAATAAACCTATAAAGTAGGTATTTATAATCCTGTTTATGAGATGACAACACTAAGGTAGAAAGATAAAGGGAGGTACCCAGGGTCTGGCAACTAGAAAATGGCAAAGAATTTATTTGAAACCAGGATCCAGGGGATCTGCTCCAGAGCTAGGTTTCTTAACCAGGACCTGTATAGCTTCTCCAGGGGAGCGTACAGGAAGGGAACTGGGTGTGGCCAGGAGAAAGCAGCCTTACAATCAGAGAAGTCTGGTCCTCCCAGCCAAGAGGTGGGGGGGGGGGTTGAAGAAAGCAGGGAGAATAATGCTCTCCCTCATGTCTTGTATGAGGCCCACCGAGTATAAGTGACCTGGGGGCAAGCCAGACCCCGCAGGCCCGGCAACTGCACCGTCCCCTCCCCTTTCTTCCCGCAGAGACAGGGTGGCACGCATCGGGCTGGGCGTCATCCTGAACCTGGCGAAGGAGCGCGAGCCGGTGGAGCTGGCTCGGAGCGTGGCGGGCATCTTGGAGCACATGTTCAAGCACTCGGAGGAGACGTGCCAGCGGCTGGTGGCGGCCGGCGGCCTGGACGCGGTGCTGTTCTGGTGCCGCCGCACGGACCCGGCGCTGCTCCGCCACTGCGCGCTGGCGCTGGGCAACTGCGCGCTGCACGGGGGCCAGGCGGCGCAGCGCCGCATGGTGGAGAAGCGCGCCGCCGAGTGGCTCTTCCCGCTCGCCTTCTCCAAGGAGGACGAGCTGCTGCGGCTGCACGCCTGCCTCGCGGTGGCGGTGCTGGCCACCAACAAGGAGGTGGAGCGCGAGGTGGAGCGCTCCGGCACGCTGGAGCTCGTGGAGCCGCTCGTGGCCTCCCTGGACCCCGGCCGCTTCGCCCGCTGCCTGGTGGACGCCAGCGACACCAGCCAGGGCCGCGGGCCCGACGACCTGCAGCGCCTGGTGCCGCTGCTCGACTCCTCACGCTTGGAGGCCCAGTGCATCGGGGCTTTCTATCTGTGCGCAGAAGCTGCCATCAAGAGTCTGCAGGGCAAGACCAAGGTGGGTGCAGAGGGTGCGGGTGCGGGTGCGGGTGTGGATTGAGGATCCGGGTTGGACAGCATTTGGGGAGGCTTCCCAAAGCAAGGAGAAGGGTGAGGAACCAGTTATTTTGGTCTTGAAGGCAAGACCAAGGTTTTAAAACAGAGGGGCACGTGTTTTGTAGATGGGTTTGGCAAGGATGGGTTTGGCAAGGATGAGGTTGGGGGGAGGGGGGCCAGATAGGAGGCCATGACAGGAGTGCAGTTGGGGTGGTGGGGGTCAGGACTAGTCCATAGAGAGGCAGAGGGAAGTAGACAGGTTCCAGAGGTGCTGAAGAGCTAGAATCAGGACTTGGTGGGTGGCCCGGTGAAGGACAGGGAGGAGCTGAGGATGTTTCCTGACTTTGGGCACAGGCGACCCAGTGGATGGTGGCAGCAGGGACTGAAATAAGGTGAAATAAGGTGTGAGAGGCAGGTTAGAGTCCTGGAGGGGACGCAAGTGAGTTCACTGGGACAGATTCAATTTGAGGTGCAGGAGAGAAGACCAGTTAGAGCAGTGGTTCTCAACCTTTCTAATGCCGTGACCCTTTAATACAGTATCTCATGTTGTGGTGACCCCCAGCCATAAAATTATTTTCGTTGCCACTTCATAACTGTAATTTTGCTACTGTTATGAATCGTAATGTAATTATCTGTGTTTTCCCATGGTCTTAGGCCACCCTGCTAGCGGTTCTCAACCTGTGTGTCGCAACAGGAGCTGCTGTAGAGCCTAAGACCATCGGGAAACACAGATATTTACATTACAATTCATTAACAGTAGTAAATGATCAAAAGTCTAAAATTTTATTTTTCAAAATATTACAGAATCAAGATCATCTCTATAATGTCACCCTCCCTACTTTCTGTTCCTTTGGGAATCTGGGGGGTTGGTGACAGCTGGTGGACAGGGAGTGGATCACACCACATGAACCCCCCATCTGCACCACAGCTGTCATCTGGGGCTGCTCACAGAGTGTGTCTCAGATGATAGTCATGCATCGCATGTGTCCTCACAGATCAAGGAGACGCTTGGTGTTAAGGGGACTCTGGGGCCTCCCACAAGGTCCAGTGTTCTAGAAATTTCTGACTCTCCTCTCTGTGCCTGCCCCAGAGTGGGCCATGGGAGGACTGGCTTTACAGAGCAGGTCATTTTGCTCTGGGAGAAGAGCTTGAGGGGAGTTGGGAGTAGGAAGTATTGGGTCTGGGCAGCAGCTAAGACCACCAGCTCTGCACCCCTTTCCCAGCCAAGCTGGTGAGTGCAGTTCCATAAAGACACAGTAAGGAAGCCTCCCCCCCCCCCACGTGGCCTGCAGTGTGCCAGGCACAGGACTCCCGGGGTGACTAAGACATGACCTCAGCTCATCACCCAGGGGAAGTTGTATTCTCAACTAATGGCAGTGGCATTCAGAGTGTGGTACAAAGTCAAACTGGAGACGTGGGCCAAACTGGGGGAGGAATCAATTTGGATTCCAGCGGATGAATAGGATCCCCCAGAACAGTCTGGAGGAACCAAGGGTCTGGACACACCTTGGGCCAAGGCCACGGGGGGAGAACCTTTGTGGGGGGTGTCAGACAAGTGTGGGTTGGTGGAAGGGGAGGTGAGCTGGAGTTGTGGACAGAGGCTGCACTGTGCCAGGCCTGGCCGCCATATTGAGAGCTCGGACTTTATCCGCGGGACAGATGGAAGCTGTAGAGGGGAGGCATGAAGAGTCAAGAGCTTTGAGAGAGCTTCAGGAGGAGAAGTTCAGACTCCATGATTACTGGATGAAGGCAGGGCTAGGGCAGATGGTGGGACTTCCAACCGTGAGAAGCAGCTGGGCACAGAGGAGAGACAGGGCCCCTTGCCGGGTGGCTGGCTGGGAAGTTAGTGACTATAAGGCACCCTGTCCTCACCTCTCCTAGGTGTTCAGTGACATCGGTGCCATCCAGAGCCTGAAACGCCTGGTTTCCTACTCCACCAACGGCACCACCTCAGCGCTGGCCAAGCGCGCCCTGCGCCTGCTGGGCGAGGAGGTGCCGAGGCCCATCCTGCCCTGCGTGCCCAGCTGGAAGGAGGCCGAGGTCCTGACGTGGCTGCAGCAGATCGGCTTCTCCCAGTACTGCGAACGCTTCCGGGTATAACGGCGCACAGGGCTGCCTCCGGAGTCAGAGCCTGCGCACGCCCAAGGACGCGCGGCTCCCAGGGGCGCCATGCACACGGGCGACCTTGCCCCTCCTGTCCCGCAGGCCCGAGGCGCTAGCGTGGCCTTTTTGGGGTGGAGAGCCTGTCCAGTTTTCAGGGTCGCTTGGCTCTAATCGGGGGTCTTATCCTCTTCCCCTACCCGCCGTCTCCAGTCCCCTCCCCTTGCATCGTGTGCTTGGGGTCCAGGGCTGAGAGGGGGGGCCCTTCCTTCTTCTCTCTTATCTCTGACTCCACCCCAGGAGCAGCAGGTCGATGGCGACTTGCTTCTGCGGCTCACGGAAGAGGAACTGCAGACTGACCTGGGCATGGTATCCAGCATCACCCGCAAGAGGTATGGAGCCTCCTGCCAGCCTCCCCTCCACCCACCCACTCTAAACACCCCCTTGGCCACCGGCCCATCAGTGACCTCTCCTCCCTGGGGTGCAGGTTCTTTAGGGAGCTCAGGGAGCTCAAGACCTTTGCCAACTACGCCACGTGTGACCGCAGCAACCTGGCTGACTGGCTGGGCAGCCTGGACCCGCGCTTCCGCCAGTACACCTACGGCCTGGTCAGCTGCGGCCTGGACCGCTCCCTGCTGCACCGCGTGTCCGAGCAGCAGCTGCTGGAGGACTGCGGCGTCCGCCTGGGCGTGCACCGCATGCGCATCCTCATGGCCGCCAGAGGTCAGCCTGCCCGCGTGAGACCGCCCCTGTCCCATCTCCATCCCTGGAGGGGCGAGGGGAGGCGCGTGGTGGGGCCTCGGAGCCAGACGCTGAGCTAGACTGGATTCTGAAGATGCACTTTGTCCTCAAGAAGTTCCCAGTCTGCTGTGGGTAGGAGTAAGGCAGGCATATAAACAGGAGGATGACCACAACAGGAGGGAGACCCTGTCCACCAGGTCTAGGCATCTGGACGATGCCTAACCAGGTCTTGAAGGATATACTGGGTGAGTGGGGATCGGGGTAGCAGCCGCAGGACAGAGGGAGCCGCATGTGCAGGTGAGACAGAGCATGGGGAGTCCATATGTGAGAGATGGGTGGGAAGACAGGCGGCTTATTCTGTTAGACAGCAGCTTGCACAGTAGGGGCTCGGGGGGTCTTTAGGGGGGTCCTGACGGCTTTAGCAACCCTCTTTATTTACTACTTAATTTATTAATTTACTATTTTGCTAAACTTTATTGTCAATTATTACATGCCAGGTCCTGTCTTAAGTTTTAAAAAAATAAATTTTTATTGATTTCAGAGAGGAAAGAAGAGGGAGAGAAAGCTAGAAATATTATTGATGAGAGCCAATCATTGATCATACTGGGGATTGAGCCTGCAACCCAGGCATGTGCCCTGAGCAGAAATTGAACCATGACCTCCTGGTTGGTTCATAGGTCAACCCAACCACTGAGCCACGCCAGCCGGGATTAAGTTTTGAACAGTTATTGTCTCATTAAACTCTACATCCATTTGATGAAGTGGATGTTTCTTTTTTTTATTTTTTTAATCAACTTTTACAGCTGTTTAAAGGATGAAAGAAGTATAATCAACTTAAAAGTGTCCAGTTTGAAGGGTTTGGAAACATGTCTACTCCTGTGTAAATACCATCATAATCAGAGATAAAGAATATTTCCCACCAAGGGTATTGATTTTAAAGATGATAAAACTAAGATTTAAAAATACTTTCCAATGTTTAAAAGCCATTAAATAACAGAATTAGGATTTGAAACCTTTTCTTCCTGCTTCGTAAATGTTGTCTGTGGATATTAAGTCTGAATATTATGAGAAGACTAGAGGCCCGGTGCATGACATTCATGCCCTGGGGGGAGGACAGGGGTCCCTCAGCCCGGTCTGCGCCCTTTATCATTCCGGGAGCCCTTGGGGCGTGGGTCTAAGTCGCCACTGGGACATCCTTAGCTCCCTCCACCACCACTGCACCAGCCTGGCTTGTCTCCCTTTGGGAGCGCACTGACCACCAGGGGACAGCTCCTGCATTAAGCGCCTGACCCCTGGTGATCAGTGCATGTTATAGTGATCGGTTGTTCCACCATTTGGTCGATTTGCATATTATCCTTTTATTATGTAGGATTATATTATAGGATGGATTTTTTTTTTTTCATTCATGTATTCATTCAGCAAGTATTTACTGAGCTTTGCCCCATGTTTTGCTTCAACCAAAGCAAGTCAAATTTGGTCATTTTTACTTTGCAGCTCTCAGGAAAGCTTTAAGAATAATTTTTTTTTTTTAAAGGGATTCTACAGAGGGAAATAGCTTACAAATCTATCTTCCACAGGGAGTAGGGAGCAATGACATGCTAAGGCTTGGATTTTAGAAAGATCCCTTTGGTAGCTGTGCAAACAGGTTAGCCTGGGTGAGTGTGGGTTTGGGGAGACCACTGAGAGAGCTAGAGTTGGGGGACAAGAAGGGCCCTGAGGCTGGAGTCTAGCTGTTTAGTAGGAAGAATCCACAAAGCATGGTCCTTGGCGCTGAGCACTGAGCATCAGCTCCATGAGGGCAGGGCTTGTCTGTTCTGCTCACTGCTGTATCCCAAGCACTAAGACTGGGGCCTAGCGGAAACCAGTTTGGCTCAGTGGATAGAGCATCAGCCTGTGGACTGAAGAGTCCCGGGTTACATTCCAGTCAAAGGCATGTACCTTGGTGCGGGCACATCCCTAGTGAGGGGTGTGTGGGAGGCAGCTGATTGATGTTTCTAACTCTTTATCCCTCTCCCTTCCTCTCTGTAAAGAATCAATAAAATATATTAAAAAAAAAAAAAAAAAAAAGAAAAGACTGGAGCCTAGCACACAGTAAGTGCTTAGTAAACATCGGTGAATGAATGCACAAGAGGCAGGAATTGAGGCTGACACCCAGGTCTCTGACTGTGGTGGGAAACTCGGAGGAAGGATTTAGGATGTTGGGTTTGGAGTGCCCCTGGGCAGCTGGCTGTGCAGGTCTGAGCTCCAGAGAGAGGGCAGGGCTGGTGGTGGCATTTCTTTTTTTCTTTTTTTTAGTATATTTTATTGATTTTTTTACAGAGAGGAAAGGAGAGATATAGAAAGAGAGCTAGAAACGTCAATAGGAGAGAAACATCGACCAGCTGCCTCTTGCACACCCCCTACTGGGGATGTGCCCGCAACTCAGGTACATGCCTTTGACTGGAAACGAACCTGGGACCTTTCAGTCCGCAGACCGAAGCTCTACCACTGAGCCCAACCGGTTTCGGCTGGAGGTGGCATTTCAATGTCCCTAAAACACAACGCTTGCCTCCTGAGAGGGACTCAACAAGTTAGCGGCTTTCCTTCCTGTAGACCCCATCTCTCTGCTTCAGGGACCCTTTTTGGAGCAAGGCACCTGCCTGAGCTGGGCTGGACTGGACTGAGAAGACTGGATGGGCAAGGGACGATGTACCTCATTGTGAGTAACGGAGAGGGGCCACCCTTACCGAGCTGTCTCTTGTCCCCCTCAGAAATGCTGCACTCCCCTCTGCCCTGCACCGGCGGCAAGCCGAGTGGGGACATCCCGGATGTCTTCATCAGCTACCGCCGCAGCTCGGGCTCCCAGCTGGCCAGGTGAGGAGGAGGGGGCGGGCAGGCAGCCCCGGGCCTCTGGGTGAGGCCAGCGCAGTGACAGACGGCCCCCTCACAGCCTCCTGAAGGTGCACCTGCAGCTGCACGGCTTCAATGTCTTCATCGATGTGGAGAAGCTGGAGGCCGGCAAGTTTGAGGACAAGCTCATCCAGAGTGTCATGGGCGCCCGCAACTTTGTGCTGGTGCTGTCAGCGGGGGCCCTGGACAAGTGCATGCAGGACCACGACTGCAAGGACTGGGTGCACAAGGTAAGTGCTGGCCTCTGTGGTCCCAGCATTGGCCTGTGGCCCAGGGACAAGATTCTCCTGTTCCTTCTCATCTGCACACCCCAGCCACCTCCGTGGCCCTGCGGGAAGTCAGGAGTCACGACTCTGACTGTAATAGGAGTCTAGCAAGTGTCTTAGACTCTCTGAATCCATGTCTCTCATCTACAAAATAAATGCCCTATTCACTCTGTAGGATTGTTGTGAGGGTCAGAGAGAGATATGAAAATACTTTGAAAAATAGCCTCCAGGAGGGAAGAGGGGCAGGGGAGCATAGTGACAGCGAGAGACAATGGAATTAAGAACACAGACTTTCTTCTCATTTGTAAAATGGAGAGGTTCATCAAGAGTCAGTCAGGGTGGAAGTTCTGCAGGTACTTTCCCAGGAGGGCTGTGCTCAAGGGTCTTGGCACCCCGCGGTCTGCAGGGAGGGGGGAGGCAGGCTGGTGCTGGGAGCCTTTGCCTTGGACGAGTCCCAAAGGCTCCATCTTCGCTCCTTGGCTGCTTTGAGTGCTTAATTGCCTTTGGTTTTAAAACTCCTTCCCCCGAAGACACATTTGGTGGGTAATCAATATGGAAAACCACAAGTGAACTGCACTCAGGGAAATCCAATCCCTGTGGTTCCCCTTTCAAAGGGAAAAAAAAACCCGTCCAATAAGCACTTACCAGAGCACCCATTAATAGTAAGTAGTATTCTCAGAGCAACCTTGCGAAGTGGGTTTATGATCCCCACTTTACAGGGGAGGAAATAATAGCAACTATTATTTATTAAGCTCACTCTACATGCTGGGAGCTGTTCTAACCACTTGCCATGGGATATCGTAGTTATTCCTTTCATTGATCCTGCAAGATAGGGACTGTCATTAACTCTCTTTTGTTGTTGTTATTCCTCATCTGAGGATATTTTCCCATTGATTTTTATTTTATTTTATTTTATTTTTTCCCCATTGATTTTTAGAGAGAGTGGAAGGGAGGGAGAGTGAGAGAGAGAGAAAGAGAAAGAGAGAGAGGGAGAGAGAGAGAGGGCGAGGGTGAGAGAGACATCAATGTGAGAGAAACACACTAATTGGTTGCCTTCCGTACAAGTTCTGAGCGCAGAACTGGGGATCCTGCAACCGATACGTACGTACGTACCCTTGACCAGAAATTGAACCCGCAATCCTTTGGTGTGCGGGCTGACACTGTAACCACTGAACTACACTGGCTGGGGCAACCCTATTTTATGTGTGAGAAAACAGAGGCTTTGAGAACCAGCTGTTTCTGCCTTAGGTCACAAAGTCTGTGTGGTCAATTCAATGTGAACCCGGATCTGATGATTCCAGAGTACGCTCCCTAACTGCTGTCCCGCGTTGTCTCATTCATTCATCCATCCAGCCGCCCATTAAGTATTAAGCAAGGGCTGGCTATGGGCATGGCTTTGCGGGAGATACTGAGATATAAGCTGAGTAAAAACCAAACCTCATCCCTGCCCTTTTGTCTGGTGGGGAAGACAGATATGAAGTAAATTACTCGTTAATTAACTTAAATTGGCAACTCTAGCTTGTGCTGCAGAAACTATGAGAGCCTGTAATAAGGGGATCGGACCTGGTCAGGAAAGTGAGGGAAGACTTCTCTGGGAAAGTGTTGATTGGCTGCAGATGAGAAAAATGAGTAGGCATTAGCACGGTGAAGAGGCATTCCAGACGGAGGAAAACGCATGTGCAAAGGCCCTGTGCAGGGAGGAGGGCAAATCGAAGGGGCTGCATGGCTGGGAGGACAGGGCAGACATGGGGTTTGAGAAGTGAACTGTGGCCAGCCATGCAGGACCTTCAGACATTAAGGAGTTTGAACTTTTTCCTGAGCTACCTAAAGTCTTGAGGAACTTTAAGGAAGGAGAGACATGCTCAAATTTGCATTTTGAGAGTAGCTGGGTGAAGGGGCAATGTAGAGAACAAATTAGAAGGGAGCAAGAAATGGATGAGAACAGACCTGGAGGGGGATGAAGATAAGCGAGGAGGACGGAGCAGGAGAGTGGCGGGGTACAGGTGAGAAAAGTGGGTAGATTTGAAAAGTAGAAAGAAAAATAAGGAGTACATTTTGCAGGGCTTGTGGTGGATCAACGGGGATGCAAGGGGTGTGATGTTTTCCTTCTGACACCAAATTGTGTGGGTTTATTCCCACACCTATAACCAGCTCTCCAACTCACCACCAATTGGGTGTCCCACAATTCAATTCAATTTTCTTTTTTTTTTTTTTAAATATATATATTTTATTGAGTTTTTACAGAGAGGAAGAGAGAGGGATAGAGAATTGGAAACATCGATGAGAGAGAAATACCGATCAGCTGCCTCCTGCACACCCACCACTGGGGATGTGCCTGCAACCAAAGCACATGCCCTTGACCGGAATCGAACCCGGGATCTTTCAGTCTGCAGGCCGAGGCTCTATCCACTGAGCCAAACTGGTTTCGGCAGAACTAAATATTTTTTATTCTTCCACAAAGGGTAAGCGAGAAGTCGAGGTGGACTTTAGGGGACCCTGACCCCTTCCTCCTCCCCGCTTTCTCCAGGAAATCGTGACTGCTTTGAGCTGTGGAAAGAACATTGTGCCCATCATTGATGGCTTCGAGTGGCCAGAACCGCAGGCCCTGCCCGAGGACATGCAGGCCGTGCTCACCTTCAACGGCATCAAGTGAGGAGGGGGGGTGGGCACACGGGCCCCCAGCCAGCAGTGCCCCCTTCCCAGCCCTCTGACCCACCGGCCTGTGCCCACAGGTGGTCCCACGAGTACCAGGAGGCCACCATTGAGAAGATCATCCGCTTCCTGCAGGGCCGCTCCTCCCGGGACTCGTCGGCAGGCTCTGACACCAGTTTGGAGGGTGTTACACACATGGGCCCGACTTAACCAGCCCCTAGTCCCCAAGTCCTGCTGTGACCCCCATTTCCATGGTCTCCCGGAAGGAGCAGCTCCACACACTGGCCTCCCTGGCCCGAGACAGCCTGGGCCCTTCTCAGGAATTGGCTCTCCCTCTCCCCGACCCCATGGGCCACCCCAAACCCAGCTTCCTCCGTATCCAGAAAGGGAAGCTAGGCATTGGGGGTGGTAAGGGTCAGACCACCCTTAAGCCCTGCCGCCAGGTTCTCTGGCTCAGGTGTGGGAGGGTCACGGATCAGTTCTGGAGACACTGAAGAGCAAGGGTTCGCTGCACACAACCCCCTCTCCTGCCCTGACATCAGCCGGCTTGGGTAGGGGAAGTCAGGCAGCCTCTGACAGGGATGAAGGCAATGCCCAGCCCTCCCAGCCAAGCGGCCTGGGCCTGGGAACCAGCAGGGATAAAAGTCCCGTGATGGCTCTCCACTTACTGTGCTGGCCCCTAGGCTCACCCCCTCCTGCCGCCCTGTGGCCTTGCCCCGTAATCACTCAGTGTCCTTAGCTGACCTGGTCTGGTCCCAAGTCCCTTCCCCGCCTCCCTGAGGCACAGCCTCTTTCTCCACGTCCTGGGTTGGGACTGGGCTGAGCCAGCCCCTGCTTTGGCTGGTCTGCGGCTGCGGCTGGGTTGGAAGCACTCACAGGTACACGGCACTCCCTGTGTGGGCCTTGGCAGGGGCGGCCATGTCTCCAAGAGCTGCCAGCTCCCCTCCCCATGCTTGGTGGTGTGCCTCAGGCTCCCGCCCCACCTGGCTCGCCCAGATACTCCTCCCAGCCCAGATACTCCTCCCAGCAGTAGCCTGGGCAGAACCTGCAGCTCCTTGGGAGGAAGGGCAGGTACATCCAACCACCTGGGGATTTTGTTAAAATTCCATTCAGGTGACCTGGGGTGAGGCCTAGATTTCTGCATGTTTGATTCCCAGGTGAGCCCATGAAGGTGGTCAAGAAAAGACACTTTTAAGTAGCAAGGCTCTGAAATACAACCCCCTCACTCCCCTTTACCAGTCCCCAGCACCCCACTCCACGGTCTCCCCAATCATCAGAGCCATTTCACCTCACCCCGCGTTATCCCATTGTACAGAGGAGTCCAATGATGTGCCGTTTTCTAAGCCACGAGTGGCAGCCCAGGACCCAGACCTGGCCTCCTGTGCTCAGCCCTCGGCGGGTGGCACTGCCCTCCGGAGAGTCATCCTGGAGGCTGAGCCCCGGCTGGGCTGCTGCTCCCCAGACAGCTGGCTTCTTCCTCGCCCCCAAGAATCTACCAGTGGGGACAGGGTGTTGATCCAGGGGCTGTACAGAAACAAACGAGCAGGAATACCCCTCTGCCCCTTCCTTCAGGAGGGTAGGAAGGCTCCAGGCCTGCCTCCTCCCTCTTGAGGAGTGTGTTTGCGCCTTGAGGCTGGCTCAGCTCCCAGAGCGCCCCCTGCAGGTGCTGGCCAGGTCACTCTTAGTTCTTGAGCCACATGGTCAGGAAGTCAAAGGTCTCACTCCAACCTTGGTACTTCTTTCACTCCCCTCCCTGCCAGACACTGTTCAGCTGGCCCTCGCTCCAACACTGGCTTTGACTGTACTTCCTCCTCCATGCCACCAGGGGTCCCACTGCTGCAGGGCCCTGGATCTGATGGTGATGAAGGCAGACTAGACACTGCCCTCACAGAGCAGACAGTAACAATACAGTGTGGCGAATATTCTCCAGCTTTCTGTCCCCGATCCCACTCCCTCCTGAGGTCCTCCGTGGACAGTGCTCAGAGAGGTTTCCAGCCCTGTTTTTTTGTTTTTCCTCTGTTTGGCACACCCTCCAATGCTGCCCCTCCTGTCTTTGGGGAATCAGAGCTCAGCCTCCCCACACCCCAGCCAAGTCTCTGTGTTCTCGGGACTGCCTCCCTGCCGTGACAGGGCAGGCACCTTGGCCCTCACCTTCCACGTGGGCCTGGCCTCACAGGGCTGGTCCTGAAGCAGACAGCTGAGAATTAGCCTTTCCCCCAGAGCCTGCTCTGACGCAGGCCTGCAGGGCCAGGGCTTTCTGCCTGGCTGGACTGTAGCTGCTGTCCCCACGTTGGAGCTGAGTCAACTAGGTCCCTACCCCACCTCACCTCATGCCTCCCCAGGGACCAAGAACTGCTCAGGGACACTCAGAGATCAAAAGTCCAGCTCCAACTCATTGACCCTTCCCCCAGGCCCATGGAGAGAGGCATCTCATTCTAGAACATACGAGGCCGAAAGGATCTCAGAATGTTACCTAACCCAGTGCTTCCTAACCTGTCCAACCATGACCAGATCTAGCCTTTCAAAGAGGGGCTTGCTCAAGGTCACCCGTGAGCCAGGCAGTAGCTGGAGTAGAGCCCAGACCTGAGCCCCCTCCTCCCCTATGCTGCCCCGCTCCGGCCTCTTGCTGGGACAATCACTGGATTGTCCTCTTCTTGCTCCAGTCTTCCAATGACAGAAGGGACAGTGAGGTGGGAATGAAGAAATAGGCCTGGGCTGTAAAGGCCACATTGACCTTCGTTTGCCGTAGGCCACACCCACTTTACTTGAGTGATTTCCAGCCAGAAAACTGACTGGCAGGGCTGGTCAGAGAGAATGGGGTAGAAACAGCATTAGGGGGCTGGACCCTGTGGCCAAGTCTGGTTTGAAAGTCAAGTACCGGCCTGATTTGGGTCTGCTTGGGGGCTTATGATACCTTAATATTAAATCCAATTTTGCCTTTCAACTTCAGATCCAGTGCTGGAAAACAAACCAGTTTCACTAACAAAGAGATGTTGACAGGCCAGGAAGGCTGGTCAACCACCTTAATTGCTCTAACCTTTAGTTGAGGTATTATTAGCTGAAGCAGCCTCCACCTTGTTGGTCCCATGTAAGTTTCTGTTATTTCTGGCCCAAGGGCTACATGTAAATTTCTGTTTTGTTGCCTAAGATGTTTTCCCCAAAGCCTCAATAAAAGGGATGGCAGGGCCAGAGCAGGAGTGGTTCTCCCACTAGAGTTGGACTACCGCCTGGCCCCCCATATCGCCAAGTTGATTTTCTTCAAGTCTCAAGTCTCTTCATTTGTGTGCGGCCCTTCTCCAGAACCCGAACCCTGGATTGGAACTCTTTCCACGCGGCCGTGAAAGAGATTCCCACAATCCAGGCTGAGGGGCGGTCTCAGCACAAGGCCTGGCAGGAATACCCGGCGATGGGAGGCGTTGCAGGGCTGTCGTTGCCAGGGAGACCAGTACTGGCCCCTCAGGGAGTGGGTCTAACTCTCAGAACGAGCACCAGGGCTCTGCTCCAAGCCATGGAGCAGTTTTCCCAGAGCCCCTGCTGGCAGCCCTTCATCTCCCAGCAGCTCAGAAGAGAACGGGCAGTCAGATGAGGTCTGGGCTGGCCTCGCCAGGACCAATCCCATGGCAGCTCAGGGGCTTCTGCCCAGCCCAGCAGCTGCCTGTCTGACCTATGGGGGCAGGTGGGACAGTAAATAAAGGACCCACACCTACACTGTGGCTCCACCTACACTGTGCTGGTCCCTTGGCTCACCCCCTCCTGCCGCCCTGTGGCCTTGCCCTGTAATCACTGTGTCCTTAGCTGACCTGGCCTGGTCCCAAGTCCCTTCCCGGCCTCCCTGAGGCACAACCTCTTTTGCCACGTCCTGGGTTGGGACTGGGCTGAGCCAGCCCCTGCTCTGGCTGGTCTGCAGCTGCAGCTGGGTTGGAAGCACTCACAGCTACATGGCACTCCCTGCTTGGGCCTGGGCAGGGACGGCCATGTCTCCAAGGGCTGCCAGCAATGTTTGTCTGACCCTTCCCCTACTGCCCTTCTGTCCTCCCCATGCCTGGTGCTGTGCCTCAGGCTCTTGTCCCCCCTGGCTCAGCTGGCCTCCCCAACCCCCCCAGCCTGGGGTACCAGAAGGTTCATGTCAGTGTGCTTAGACTGATTTATTATTATGGTTGGCACGGCTGAGCCCAGGGGCTTGATTCCAGAGTCAGTAGCGCACTCTCTCCATTCCCACAACCCTTCTTCCCCTCAAACAGCCATCAGTAAGGAGTGGCTGGTGGCTGCTCACAATGAACGGTGAGCTGTACCGTTTGGGTTGGAAGCAGAGACAGCCCTCATGCTCCCATTGGTCCCTGAGGCATCACCTCCGTCAGGACCTCCTCTCCCCGCTGGAGGGTGTTATGTAATTGCAGAAAGGCTAAACAGGCCCCTGTTCCAAATGTCGCCCCCGCCACTGCCTGCCCTGGAGTCAGACTGTCTGGGTTACAATTCCAGATCCTGGAGACATAGGCTGGCAAGCTGTGGATGGAGGTGGGGACCTTATCCAGGGGGAACTGCCTCTGAGGGGAGCTGCTCGTGCTGCTGTGGGTGGGTCCCAGGGGCATCCTTCCAGCTGGTGAGCGCTCACTTCGCTCCTCTTGGCCTCTGTCCTCTCGTCTAGGCAGGTCAGGGGCTCTGGGAAAACTGCTGGAATTCAGAGTGAGGCTCAGTCTTTCCAAGAATCCTGTGAGAGACCAGAGAGAGTGTTCAGATTTGACATATGGGGGAGCCCTCTTCAGCTCCTGGAGAAGCGACACAGGCATGATTGGGCGGGCTGGTACAGGTATCCTCCCTCCCAACACAGAGGAGAAAGGCAATGTCCAGAGGAGAGGGCTCTGGAAAGTGAGTCGTAAGGCTATGGGGGAAGAAGTCGGTGGGGCAGGCTAGCCTGCGGCCCAGCCACAACTAGCCAAGGAAGCTCTCCAGCTTCCCTCTGGCAGATTCGTCATCGTAGTTCCATCCATAAAATGCAAAATGCGAATGGAGGGGGACCAAGGGGAGAGACCAACCTTGGCAAGAAGCAATGTTTGCCTGACCCTTCCCCTAGGGCCCCCCTGTCTAGAAAGGGGCTCCAGAGGATTAGGCAGCCATCTGCAAGGGGAGAGTCAGGCTGGGCCTGAAACCCCCACAGGAAGGGTTCCAGGCAGCCATTTCTGGTCAGGATGTTATGGACTGAAAAATTCCCAAGGCCAGTGAGGCAGCCGCTGCACAGCTCCTTAAAACAAGCTCATTAAGCCAAAACCGGTTTGGCTCAGTGGATAGAGCGTCAGCCTGCAGACTGAAAAGTCCCAGGTTCGATTCCGGTCAAGGGCATGCACCTCGGTTGTGGGCACATCCCCGGTAGGGTGTGTGCAAGAGGCAGATGATTGATGATTCTCTCTCATCGATGTTTCTCTCTATCCCTCTCTCTTCCTCTCTGTAAAAAATCAATAAAATATATTAAATTAAAACAAGCTCACTAAAAGCAGGATGTGCTGACCACTATCTGATACTAGAGTGGTAAGGCCAGGTGGCGGGAAGAGGAAGGGAGAACTGACGTGTTAAATGTAAAAAATTAATTAGGAATCGCTGATGGGCTAAAGGCAGATATCCGCTTCTGTACACGTAGCTTGCTTGCTTGCTAAGGATGAGAAGCCTATATAAGCAAAAGGCTTCTAGATTTTGGTGCTGCAGTCCGGTCCGTCTTCCCTGCATGAGACAGGGGCAGACACTGCGCAGGAAATAAACGCGGTTTTCTAAACATTTTTTATCTGTGTCCGAGTGAGGTGTCTCTCCTGGGTTACAACATTTGGAGGCCCCAGCTGCGAGATAACCGAGGTCCCCTTCTTGGGTCGACCTCCTTGGACAGCGGCGGAGGAGGGTGCCTCCCTCCCTCCGCCTCAAAGGTTTTACAATTGGCTCCAAGCGCCTGCAAATCGTCTGTCGGTAAGAGAGAACTCTCTTTGTTTTGGTTTGGGTTGGATCCTAGAGGTTTGGTGAGTGGAGGCAGGCGGGACGCGGCATAACTGCCTCCCCCGTGGTGGGGACGGGACGCTGCTTCCAGGCCGTTGTTTTGGATTTGGATTTGGAGTGTGAGTGTGGCCACCCGTTTTCCCTTGTCTCAGTCTCTGTGTCATTCGTTTTGTGTGCCGGCTTCTTGCTTTCCCACAGGATGGGTCAAGGCGGATCGACACCACGCACCCTGCTCGAATGTCTCCTTTCTAACTTCTCTGATTTCCTGAACTCTACCGACCTTCTGTTGACCTGGGGTCCTCAGAACCCCTGGAACCTCTGGGACGAGGTGGGTCGCTTCCACCGGTCGGCGTGAGGCCGTCATCTGATTTTTGGCTTTGCTTCCATGGGGTTGGAAGGCTGTTCTTTGGGGCCCCTTGTTTATCTGTCTTAGCATAATTATCCACTCATTAAACGGTCTGTATGAAATGAAAGCTATTTTGTGCTGTCTGGTTATACATGGGAGTTTCTATTATCTTTGTTATTTAAATTATTGGAAAATAGGGCAGTCCTACTGTGATGGTCTGTAAACATCTAAACAGTGCTGATGAGTTATTTTTCTCAGAGATGTTTGCTCTCTATCACAGTAGAGGGAATCAGGCCATTTAGCTAATAAAAATTTCTGTTTGTATAAGTAGGGGTTTCGTGTGCTCTGATTTGTAAATTTACTATATTTCAAGGAACAAAGAACTTTTATTTATATCTTTATCTCTTTTGGTAATTGGAAACTTTTCAAGGACAGAGCTTACAGCTCTGCAGGGCGGAGAGATGTACAGGCCCTGTCCCTGCCTGTGACATCATAGTCCAGTGTGGAACCAAGGCCGGAATTATTATTAACCATCTATGGAGCCCCAATTCTAACAGCATCCATAACTGGATTAAAGATCTTTTCTTTCAGGAGGCCATCCAGGCTTTCAGCTCGCAAGAAATCTCCCCCCACACCCTTATCTTCCTCCTCCCTATCTTTCCAGGCTGACTAATAGTCATTTTCCCACAGGTCAGAACTCAGCCTTGGAAAGGGAGGACTGCTACAGCGGTAGTCTGCAGTTTTCTCTGAAACTCCCCCTGTTTCTATTTCCCCCTCTGCAGAAATTGTCTTCCTCTGATTCACAACTGGAAAGAGAGACAAGCAACTGGGCTGGGGGACGGGACAGGATAGGGAGGGGGTGGTCGGAGAAATCAAGAGTAGTAAAGGAGGATTTAAGATCCTCTAAGAGTCAAGGGGCTTAGAGCAAAAATCTATGAGGAAAACAAAGGTTACAGATTTAGATAGACTGCCTGCCTTATTTCCCCTGCTAAGGACGGAGTAAATGGGCAATGCAGAGGAGGAGAGAGGGACCCCTCAGAAGGGCAGGAGGCTCTCCCTCCTTTCGGGGACCTTAGCCGGAGACAGAGCCGCAAGGATAACTCGGTCTGTAAGATAACTTCCCCCTCACAGTTCCTGGAGTATTAGTCTTGTTTCCTTTGTCCAACATGAGTGCCATTTCTGTTTTGCTGAAACATTGTAATAGTACTTGTTTACTGAAAGGGTATAAGTACAGACATTTGTTTGATATTTTGTATGTCTACTTGGGTATAATTATTTGTTCATCTAAGTGTGAAAATCTATAAAAAAGAAAAAGAAAAAAGAGAAAGAAAAAAATCTTTAATTTGTTTAAGGCTGAGTGCTCTGACACATAGCAAACCGCCCCAAGTTGCCAGTGGGATTCCTTTTTCCCAGGGGTGCTTGCTCTCTGTCAGAGGGGGATCGGCCCACCTAACAAAATTTCTGTCTATGTTTATTAATTTAAAGGTATGGAGTTATAACAATTGTGGTTCAAAAGGTTAAAAGCAGGGAGCAGATTCTAAAGTTATCTATTTACAAGAAGGAAGCTTGAGCTGGCAAAGTCACCAAGTCTGCCCAGCAAGCTCAAAAACTAAATAAATCTTATTTCTGACACCTACCACCACCCAGTCTTAATCAGTGGTGGAGGAACGGTCTCAGAGCTGTTTATCTCAATTGGCTATTTAAGTTTGATATGATTAATGATTACAGTACATTGTAAAATCTTTATAAGGAAAGGAAAATATTTTATGGGCCACTTGGTCCTTATGTATATGTATATCAACTCTTAAGTTATAATTTTAAAATCAGTAATATTAATAGTAACACACTCAAGCAGAGGAGCTTTTCAAAAAGGTCAGGTAGTCTGATTACAGTATAGAGGTCACCTTCGTCGGCAGGAGACAAGCGATTTTCCCAGCGGGCCGCCAGATAAAAACACCCTAGTGGGAGCATCTCCTTTGCCACCTGGACCCGAGCAGCACTCCCTGCCTCCACCCACCTGGTGTCCATCCCCTCCAGGGGTTGTTTAGAGTAGCTGGGGGGCTGTGGCGTAGAGAGAAATTCCTTTGTGACCCCTGTGCCCCAATGAGACCCAAGAACCCCCAGCGACCCCTTAGACACTTTTCACCGTGTTCTGTTAGGGGGCTTAAAGGTACAGCTAGAAATTCTCCCATTCCCCTTTTCAGGCTTATCAGAATCTGAGACCCGTATCTGTAGGAAAAAACGGTATTTTAAATTTCAAGCGGCTGGAGGCCTGGGAACAGGGCACTGGACCTGCTCCCTCCTCCCTCTGCCTTTTTCTAAATATTTAAAATAATAAAAAAAATTGAGGCATGGGTATACATTTTTAAAGGACATAAAAAAGATTTAAAGGCTAATTTAAAATAGTAAAAGTTTTTATAAAGGTTATACATATAATGAGAAGGGGAACAGAGAAAGAGTTAAAAGGAAGAAAAAGCCAACAGCAAATAAGAAGGAATTAGTATACTTATTTTAGGAAGCAGAGGCACTGAAAGAGAATATCCTGGTAGGACAGCTAGAGAAGCAAAAAGTAAGACTCAGACTCCAAAGGTCTTTAACTTAGAGGAAGAGGACTGACAGGACCGGGCCTCCTTTTCATTAAGCCCCCAGGGTAACCTATTAGTGGGGGGCAAACCTATTAGTTTCCTGATGGACACTAGGATAGCCTATCCATCTTGACAGAGCTGATGGGACCCATAACCTCTAAGAAAACGTCAGTCCAGGGAGCCACCAGACAAACTGCCTGTTTTCCTTGGACATCAAGAAAGACTGTGGACCTCAGAAGGAACATGTACTGGGGGAACATGGCCGTTGAACTGGACCAAAGTGGAACAACGGGCCTTTGAGGAGCTAAAGAAGGCTCTCGTCTCAGCACCTGCCCTAGCCTTGCCAGATGTCACGAAGCCCTTCCACCTCTACGTGAGTGAGGTAAGGGGCATTATCAAAGGGGTTCTCACTCTAGGTCCCTAGAAGAGACCTGTTACCTAATTAAGAGACTAGACCCTGTGGCAGCAGGGTGGTCAGTGTGCCTCCGGGCAATGCCACCACAGCATTGCTGGTGAGGGAGGCAGATAAGCAGCCTCTGGGCCAGGAGCTAGCCCTGACAACACCCCATGGTGTAGAGGCCTTCCTTCGAGGTGCTCCAGAGAGATGGATGTCAAACACCAGAATCACCCAGTGCCAAGCTCTTCTCCTGGACCAGCCCTGCGTCTGGTTCCATAAGACACTGACCATCAACCCTGCCAGCCTGCTTCCAGATGATCCAGAGGAACCCATTCATGACTGCATAGAGGTAACAAATGACAAGGAACTGTTCACGGATGGGAGCAGTTACATTCAGGATGGTATCTAATATGCAGGGGCAGCGGTAGTCACCCTGGACCACACCATTTGGGCACAGTTCCTGAACTTTTGGCCTTAATCCAGGCCCTTTGATGGAGACACTGTGCTATCCACAGGGAAAGAGACATTATGCCCCCAAACCAATAGGGCCTTTACAAGTCTTAGTAACCCTGCTGGACCCCGACCTACGATGGACCCCCTCCTACACCAAACAAAAGGAGGAATTGGCAGAACAGAAGCAAGCCATTAAAAGACCAGATGGTTGATGGACCCTACCAGATGACAGACTGTTGGTCCCAGAGGCTCTAGGTTGGACGATAGTTGCCCGTTATACCAGGTTACTCACTTAGGCATCACCAAGACTTCTGAACTTCTGCAAGGCAGATACTACCAAGCTTAGATAAGGTAATCAAAAGCATAGTCACTAGAAGTACTGTCTACATACAGGTAAATACTAAGCAAGATAAGAGGGTCCCCCTGGGAATTCGGGCCCCAGGGAAATTCCCCAGGAGAGCATTAGGAGGTAGATTTCAGAGATTAAGCCACCAGCATCAGGGTACAAGTTTTTATAAACACCTTCTCAGATTAGGTTGAAGCATACCACACTAGGACAGAAACTGCCTCTATAGTAGTCAAGAAATTACTCCAGGAGATTATACCTAGTTTTGGGCTGCCAGTAGTCATAGGATCAGATAACAGCCATGTCTTTGTAGCCAAAGTATCTCCGAACATATAGCTCACGCCTTAGGACAGACATGAGCAAGACTCTAAAAAGGAGTTTAACTAAACATGTCCTAAAAACCAGTGAAAGCTGGACCAACCTCCTGCCCTTTGCCCTCTTATGGGCCAGGTATACCTCCTATTGGGAAGGGTTCCCCCCACTTTTGAGATCATGTATGGTAGACTTCCCTCCATCTTTCCCAACAGCAGGGAGAAACTGAAAGTTGGAATTCATAACTATTCCCTTGCTCAAGTCCTTACAAGCTCTGCAGTTTACCCAGAGAGCCACCCATAAGCTTGTTCCAGATGCACTGCCAGTGCGCACCACAGACCCTGTACACCCCTTCCAGCCCGGGGACTCAGTGTGGGTAAAGAAGTTCACTGCCCAAGGACTCACCCCAACCTGAAAGGGACGCTACACTGTTACCCTGAGCACGCTCACGGCTGTTGAAGTAGACGGCACCCAGACCAGGCTACACCACTCCCAGCTCCTACACCAGAAAATAGCCTGGATCCTGGCAACTAACGGCCTCACCTGTGAGATCCCTAGCCTGGGCTCCACGCAGGCCAGGAGGAGACTTGATACCTACAGGAAGGGAACTGGACTTCAGTAAGGAGGAGGAGGGGGAGGGAACCTTTGGGATAATAGGAGCCTGGGACAGAGCCCTTAGTTACCCAATCAGAATGGCAGGGACGAAGAGAAGGCCAGCTCCCAGGAGGAAGGGAAACCCCTTCATGAAGTTCAGGGTGGCTGGGTAGAGCGAGTTGAAGATGCTGGAGGCCATCAGCATGGCCAGGCCATTCACACAGGCCACGGCAGAAAAGAGAGCACCTGCGAAGAAAGAAACACCACACTGTGGAGTCTGAAAGACGTAGGTTCGAGTCCTGACACCACCGACTCGCAGCTGTGTGAACGGGGGCAGGTCCCTGAGTCTCTCGGAGCCTCACCCTCCTCACCTGTAAAGCCTACACCACGTGTTGTGAAAAGGTTTCAATGAGGTCATGCATGGGAAGCACCTGGCACACAGGGGCGATGAAACAAATGGCTGTTGTTAAATCCACGCGTAAAAAGTGCATGTGACTATCCTCTAGCAAAAGCCTGAGAAAAATGGTGTTTGGCTTAACCCCTTCAGAATCATATTCCGCGTGAGGTTACTTGTGGGGTTAATTCCCAGTTCCAACACTTAGTAGCTGTGTGTGGTGCATGAGTGCTTAACCTTCTGGGGTTTTGCTCCCCTTTTGTTAAATAAGGATTCTACCTATTTCATAGATGGGTGGCAACACTGAATTCCCATGTACAGCTGCTATCACGGGGCCTGCCCCCTGGAGGGAGCCAGCTGGTAAGGGCTGTTGTCTTTTTCCTGTTCCCCTGGCACCTCCGGGCACAGTGAAGGTGCTGGACAAAAAGCTTACTGAGTGAATGAATGGAAGCACCTGGGCCCTGGGACAAGGGAACTGATAGGGACTCCAGGGGCAGATGGGGAAAGCGGATGAGCCAGATGTTTCTATATTGGGGTCTAAAGACCCAGAGGCCTGAGAAAAGCTATTCTTTAGAGCACATGTGTCAAACACAAGGCCCGCGGGCCAAATCCGTCCCGCCAGGCCTTGCAATGTGACCCGCACCGCGCTGTCATCACTGCACTCCGCTGCGTTTCCATCACAATGACAGTTTATGACTGTTCAGTAAACCATTCGGCCCGCGATTTAGGCTGGATTTTAGATTTTGGCCCCTTCTCTGATTGAGTTCGACACCCCTACTTTAGAGTTATGCCAGCAGAACCCAAATTTTGTGAAGGGGGCAATAATCCGACAGAAGCGGAGATTAAATGTCAGACCATCAGAGTCGGAAGGGCCTGTCGATGTCATCAAGAACAAACCAGTCTTGCCCTGGCCAGTGTGGCTCAGTTGGTTGAGTATCGTCCCGTGCACTGGTCAGGGCACATGCGCAGGCTGCAGGCTTGGTCCCAGGAGGACACATGTAGGAGGCAGCCTGATCAGATTCTCTCATTGGTTCTCTCTCTCTCCCTCTCCCTTCCTCTCTAAAATCAATAAAAACATTAAAAAATAAATAAACAACAACAAAACGCTCTTGTATAGGCGAGGAAACAGTCCCAGAAAGGGAAAAGGGACCTGCCTAAGATCACACAGCCAGTGGGTAACAGAGGCAGGACTAAAACCCAGATCCCAAGACCTGCTGCTCTTAAAAGACCTGGGCTTGCACCTAGCTCCACCACTTACTGAGTGACCTTGAGTAAGTCAGTTGAACCCTCAGGGCCTTGGCTTCCTCATCTGTCACTTGGGGACAATGAAACCCACACCATAAGGCTGCCCACTCCCTCTGAGCTTGTACGCTCTGACCCCAGTGAAGCAGGGCACGCTGGCGTCACCGCATCCATTTTACAGATGGAAAAGCTGAGGACTGGAGAGGGCAAATCCTCTGTCTGGGTGACCCAAGGAACAAAATAGTGCTCTGCTGACTGTAAATTCCAACTCTGTGGTCTGAAAGCCCAAGGCCGTGGTCCTCTGCTTCCCCTGGGCCATTTGTTCAGAGAACATTGGGGTATAAGGAACCAGATGCTGGTTGACCATGACACTTACCCTGCTCTGTCTTGCTCACCAGCTTGGAGAGCTTGGCCCGGACAATGGGTGTAATGACTAGAGACAGGAAGAGGAGCCCGTACCCTGTGGAGAAACAATCATTAGGAAAACGGGGTTAAGGAGGGGGGTGCCCAAGCAAGATGGAAGCAGAGCTCCTAGACCACCCCAGATGGAACTCAGGTTAGACAGGAAGAACTTCCTTGGTAGAGAAGGACACAAGGACTGAGGAGGAATGGAAACTACCCTCCTCAAGCTTTGGCCTACCTGCTTCCTCTTTTATGATTAAACGCCGCTGATTCCCCACCAGTGGCGTTTTTGTCAGAACACCTCTTGTGGTCCCAGCGGGTATCACCCACATAGTAGGGAGATGGCAGGGCACATAAAACAAGCCTGGGACTTGGGAGGCAGTCCTGAGTTCAAAACCTGATGCTATCACTGGGTGGCCTTGGGCCTGACTCCCATCTGTAAAAGATAACAAGGCCTGCCCCACAGAACAATTCTGGAGTGGTAGAAGGTTGAATAATGGCCCGAGATATCAGGTCCTAATCCCTGGAATCTATAAGTGTTGCCTCATTTGGAAAATGAGATAAGTTAATAATCTTGAGATGAGGAGATTATTCTGGATGATGACAACCTGATAAGTTGGGCCCTAAACAATTTGACACAGACAGAGGGAGAAGGCACCCAAAAGAGGAGGCAATGTAATCACCGAGGCAGAGATCACAGTGATGCAGCCGGGAGCCAAGGAATGCTGGCAGCCCTCAGAAGTCAGAAGGGATGAGGGACAGATACCCTCCTAGAACCTACGGAAGGAATATGGCTCTCGTGACACTCTGATTTTGGTCCAGTGATATGGATTCTTGACCTCTGGCCTCCAGAACTGTGAGAGAACAAATTTCTGTGTTTTAAGCCACCAAATTTGTGGTAATCTATAATAATAAAAGCACAATATGCTAATTAGATCAGACAACCTTCTGGACGAAGCTATAGTGGCTGAGGCCAAGGCAGGTGGCAGCCATAGTGGGTGGGGGCGCTGAGCTTCTTGCACGAATTTTGTGCACCGGGCCTCTGGTTTGTTATAGCTGCCCTGGGAAATGGATACATCAGGAAACATCCATGAAGGGCATGGCATAGGAAACACATACCGTATTTTTCGGACCATAAGACGCACTTTTCCCCCCCCCAGAAGTGGGGGGAAAAAGTCCCTGCGTCTTATGGTCCAAATATAGCCTACACATATACTTTTAAAAAAAAGTTTTTTTACTTGCCCGGCTCTGTGTGGTCTCTGTGTGCTTGCCCGGCTCTAAAATGGTTCTAAATGCTGCTGTTTACAGGGTTGATTACATGTGTTTATGACTGTGATGTTGGGTTTTAATGCACATAAAATATTTTAGGACACTATTTGTTTCAGAATCTTTTTTTCTTCATTTCCCTTCTCTAAAAACTGGTGCGTCTTATGGTCTGGAGCGTCTTATGGTCCGAAAAATACGGTAGTTCCTTTTCACTTTGCATTCTGTCACTCACAGGCTTACACTATTTCCTTTCCAACCATTTCTTTCTCTTGTGTGACTACTGCCTCCTCCGTAAAACTGCAAACCCTTGGAGCAGCAATTTTCAACCAGTGTGCCACAGGAATTTTTAAGACATGCAATACCTGACTATGTAGTCAGGGGCACTGACCTATTTTCCCTTAACTGCCAAATAAAAAAAAGTGACAAGAGCCATCCAGTATGAACAAATTAAAATTATACCTATTTTTTTTTTTTTTGTCAGATTGGCAAAATATATAATACATTTTTTGGTGTGCTGAGAATTTTAGTAATTAGTTTACATGTGCCATAAGATGAAAAGGGTTAAAAATGGCTGCCCTAGAGCTGTGGTCGGCAAACTCGAGAGCCACATTGAGTGTGGCTCTTCCACAAAATACCACACCCTGGACGAGTCCATTTTGAAGAAGTGGCATTTCAGTCGTTGTACTGTTGATATTTGGCTCTGTTGATGAATGAGTTTCCCGACCACTGCCCTAGAGCAGTGTTTCCCAAACATCTCATGATGAGAATCACCTGGTGGAGTTGTTAAACTACAGATTCCTGAATCCCAACTAAGAAGTGCTAAACTAGAATTTTTGGGAACATATAGGTAAAATTGTATACTTAACTAGTGCTCTAAGCTTAGTTATCCAGGTTACTTAAAATATTGTAAAAAGCTTAGAGCACTAGTTAAGTATACAATTTTACCTATATGTTCCCAAAAATTCTAGTTTAGCACTTCTTAGTTGGGATTCAGGAATCTGTAGTTTAACAACTCTACCAGGTGATTCTCATCATGAGAGAAGTTTGGGAAACACTGTCCTAGAGGATAGTAGATCCTTCCAAGTGGGTATATGATGAGGCACCACAGGGCCCCTTCGGGTGCCAGGCTCCCAGAGCAATGACAGGGTCTCCATCATCTCTGCGCCCCGGAGGGCTTTGAGCCCAGCACCGGGCCTATGGGAGATGCTGCGGGCAGGAGAGAAAGGTACCTGGTCCCCTTCAGCCTCACTGTCCAGGCAAGCAGCCAAGTTAATAAACCTGTGATTACCGAATGGCTCACTTTGTACACTATGCAGTTCAGGCTCTAAGCCTTACAGCTTTATCAAAATAAATCTGTCCCTTTAAAAAAGTTTATTTCCCCATTCCCAGCTGCCCCGCTCCACACCAAAATAAGAACTGAGCAAACAGGAACTTGAAATCTGTGGTATGAAAGGTTGGTACTTTTAAACACCCAAAGCAGCTGACTAAGAGTACTTGAGGTAGGTCCCGTGATTATGAGAGAAGTGAATATTAAGACAGTGATAGCATGGACTTTGTCTGAGAGCATCATGAATATTGGCTATGGGAGGCCACGGAATGAAGCAATTAGTGCATGAGCCATACTTGTGTCCGTGGCTCTGTCTCACTAACAATATTTATGATTGATAATATGGGTTAATTACTTTGGCTACCGAAGCTCAACACTTTACATATAACAAAGATGCCGTCCCAGCTGGCGTGGTTCAGTGGTTGAGCTACGACCAATGAACCAGGAAGTCACAGTTAGATGCCCAGTCAGGGCATATGCCCAAGTTGTGGGCTTGATCCCCAGTGGGTGTGTGTGTGTGTGTGTGTGTGTGTGTGTGTAGGAGGCAGCCGATCAATGATTCACATTATTGATGTTTCTCTCTCTCTCCCCTCCCTTCTCTGAAATCAATAAAAATACGTATTTTTAAAAAGATGCCATTTTTATGAAGTTTCTTAGTTGTCTGTCTTCCGGTGCCAACTAGAAACATAACGATGTTTCCAAAGGCATAAACCAGCAAGTGGCTGTCCCCCAATTTCCACCCTGCACCTCTGGGATAAACTATGCCTGAGCCCACACACATTACCTGTGAACATAAGGAGCGTGCTGGTAGCGAACGCAAAGACCACCATCCCCAGGATGTTAAAGGCCAAGCCGATCTCAGCCACCCAGGTGTCTGTCAGGCAGAACCGCATAAGCCACAGGCCCAGCAGGCTGGTGAAATACGGGAGGTGTCTCGCTGCAGAACCGTAGCCAATCAGCTTGGAGTCCCAGCAGAGGGGGGCGCTCAGCTCATAGATGGTCAGGATGTCCTGGGCCCCAAAGTGCACAGTGATCACTACAAAGATGACCAGCGAGTACAGGGCCAAATGCTTCCTGGACTTGTCCGGGGCCCAAGAGGTGTAGAGCTGGACAATGGACCGGTGGTGACGCAACGTGAAGAGCCGGGCTGGCTCGGGCTCCATCACAGTCTCACCAAAGCAGAAAGCGGCATAGAAAGTCATGAATGCCAGCACGCCCAAGGCCAGCCAGAAGGGGTTGGCATACCCCTGGGCCTGGAGCCAGTGGCCCCCAAGGAAGCTCGCCAGCATCCCTGCCACCCCGATGGATGCTTCCAGCAGGGCCATTCGGGTGGTCCGATTGCGGTGAGAGCTGACATCTGCCACCGAGGCAAAGCTAGCAGCCAGGAGGCCACTGAAGTCGCCGAAGAATGCGCAAAGGATGCGGCCCAGCACCAAGTAGCCGACGTGCAGCTGCAGCAGCACCACGAGGATGTTCACCAGCGCCTGGAACAGCAGGCCCAGCGAGGCCAGCACCAGCAGGGGACGACGGCCCACACAGTCGCTCCACGCTCCCAGCAGGGTGGACGAGAAGAGCCCCAGCAGGAAGCCGCCCAGGTTCATGTAGAGGGTCCAGTGAGAGGTGAGGCTCTCCACTTCCTGTGGGGGCATGAGTCTCACTCACCAGGGTGCTCTTCCCCACGCTGAGCTCCCTGCACCCCCATTCTCCGCTCAACTACCACCAGCTTGGGGGGAGACGCAGGGAGGCGGGCTTTCTTTGGAGCCCTAAACTCCAGAGAATTTTAGTGCAACTCTCAAAAACTGGCACTAGAGGGAGGGTTATAGAAAACGGGCCTAGGCCCTTTCCCCTCCTTTGTTAACTTTTTAAAAGTATATTTTACAGAGAGGAAAGGAGAGGGATAGAGAGTTATCTAGAAACATCGACCAGCTGCCTCCTGCACACCCCCCACCAGGAATGTGCCCGCAACCAAGGTACATGCCCTTGACGGGAATAGAACCGGGGACCCTTCAGTCCACAGGCCAACGCTCTATCCACTGAGCCAAACCGGTTTCGGGATGATGATCTTTATGTTAACTCTTAAAGGCTGGAGGAACTTCACGCATCCTTCCTACTGCAGTCATGGGGCAGGCCCACCACCCAGCACCCATAACCGCCTTGGCGGCCCCACCTTCCCGCCCACCCCACCGCTCCGCCCCAACCCCTCATCTGTGTTCCCCGCAACCCCCCGCCCGCGCTAGCGCAGGGTCCGCTCCCCGCTTCCCAACGCCCCCGCCGCCGCTACCTGCAAGATGGGGTTCGCGCTGTGGTTGCCGCAGCCGCCCCTATCGTGGGTGCCATTGTAGCCGAGGTCGGCACTGAAGCGGTGCCACAGGTACTGCGTGGTGAGCGGGCCCTGCAGGACCAAGGCGAAGTTGGCAAGGAAGACGATCGGCCCCACGGGCCCGCGGAACAGCACCTTCGCCGCGGGGCGGCCGCGGGGGGCGCCCGCGGAGCTCGCGCGCCGCTCGGAGCGCTCCATGCAAGTGCGGCTCGGCGCTGGCGCGAGGCAGACGGCGCGGCTCTCTGCGCCTGCGCGCGGCTTGGCGGGGGGCCGGGGGTGGGGCGGGGGGCCGGGGCGGGGGCGGGGCCAGACCTCTGTGCAGTCTCGCCCCGTGCCTGCTCACCGGTGGCCTCACCTGCCAACTGTGCAAGGACACTTGCCCTACAGCCCTCCTTTCCAGACCCAGACGGGCAATAAGGAAAACATCAGTACTCAACATTTATTGATCGTTTCCTGGGTGCTCCCTGTGTATGAAACTGTGCGCTTTAACCTCCCAATAACTCTACGGACTAGCCGCTATTAAAGATCCCCATGGGTAGAGGAGGGAACCAGGGCATGGGGCCCTCAAGGCCCCAATGATAAAACACATGACTTCTGCGGCCTATGCACAAGTCCTGCGCTGTACCTCAGTGCAGCCTCGAGCTCTATTTACTGACTTCGTTCTGTTGCATAAACTCCGCTACTATCTTGGACAAACCAGTACCTCCCTTGGGCTGACGTTTCTTCACCTTTAAAATGGTGAAGAGCCTGCCTCGAAGCGTGCTTTGCTGTGGAAGAACAGTGTCTGGTACAATTGTAGGCGCTATTATTGGTACTACCGTGTTCCCCCAAAAATAAGACATCCTCCGAAAATAAGACCTACTTACAGATTTCCTTCTGAGTGAAATATAAGGCATCCCCCAAAAAAAAGCCCCCCCCCCCCCCCCCAGGCTAAACATGAGAGATTTGGTCCACTGATTCTGAAAGAAATGGAGTCACAAGAAATTCACCAGGAAATTCAGGAGTTGGATTGTTATGATGAGGTTCCAGAAGATGATGACATGATTGTCATTGAATAAATGAGTAGTAAATTCTTGATGCTGTAGGATTCACAGTTTGTCTGGTTTGTGTTGACAACTACTGTACTACCGTACCGTATACAGGTAATAAATTTCCTTTATTTTCATTTAACAATAAATGTGTACTGTATTCTTTTTCATGGAAAAATAAGACATCCCCTGAAAATAAGACCTAGCGCATCTTGGGGAGCAAAAATTAATATAAGATACTGTCTTATTTTCGGGGAAACAGGGTAGTAGGCCCTCACTTGATCCACTTCTGCTCTAAGATCTTTTCCCGGAACATGAGTCTTGTTTGGGGGCTGGAAGCTGGCTCTGAGGTGATCTTGGAGAGACAGAGGCGGAGGAGGTGGTGAAGGCCTTGGAGCTGTTGGGTGTGGCTCTGTATTCCATAGGAATTAGGCCAGAAGGCCTGTTTTATTGCCTGTGAAAGAGAACAGCATTATCTACCTTCCTCCCTTGTTTAGTTACTCTGGGCATTTAATGAGTACCCTTGAAGGGTCAGGGACCACGTTGGGGAGCCTTTGGAAACACAGCAGTGAAGCAAACAGGCCCTGTAGTTTCTAGAATGGTGAGGGAGAGAGCCAAGAACCCTACTGATGCATGTATGGCTTCAGCTGTGGCAAGTGCTCTCAGGAGAGGAGCTGTGGGACTCCCAGGGTGCTAATTCAGGGGGCTGGGCCTGGCCTGAGAGGAGCAGAGCCAGGAATGATTGCTTTCCCTGGCTACATGGCAGCTGATTGGATTTTTGGAGGTGAGCCCTGATTCTTGGGGACAGGTGGGCAGGGCTCCATTTCTGGACACCACAATTGTGAGTGGCCTTATTGCTGGCTTTTTTCTTTTTCTTCCTTCCTTCCTTCCTTCCTTCCTTCCTTCCTTCCTTCCTTCCTTCCTTCCTTCCTCCCTCCCTCCCTCCCTCCCTCCCTCCCTCCCTCCCTCCCTCCCTTCTTTCTTTCTTTCTTTCTTTCTTTCTTTCTTTCTTTCTTTCTTTCTTTCTTTCTTTCTTTTTAATGTATTTTATTGATTTTTTACAGAGAGGAAGAGAGAGGGATAGAGAGTTAGAAATATCGATGAGAGAGAATCATTGATCAGCTGCCTCTTGCACACCCCCTACTGGGGATATGCCCACACCAAGATACATGCCCTTGACCGGAATCAAACCTGGGACCTTTCAGTCCCAGGCCTACACTCTCTCCACTGCGCCAAACTGGTTTTGGCAATGTTGCTGGCTTTTTGACAATCCCCCACCTCCAGGAGTCAGGGAGAGTCCCATGCTCAGAATAAGATGTTGGCTATTTACCATGGACTGAGTGATGGCCTGCCCCTCATAGGACCATTGCCACCCTATGGTCTTCCTAGACATAGGAAAGTCCACCTGAAATATGAGAAACCATGGGCTGTCTCCCTCTCCTCTCCACCACCTACACAAAAGTTTGGCCCAGTTAAGTCACCTATAGTGAGGGAGGAGTACCTAGCTAAAATCTTAGAATTACCCCATATAATAAAAGGCTAATATGCAAATCGACTGAATGGCGGAAGGACCAGCCGCTATGAAACACACTGACCACCAAGAGGCAAATACTCAATGCAGGAGCTGCCCCCTGGTGGTCAGTGCCCTCCCACGGGGGAAGCACCTCTCAACCCAAGCGGGGCTCACAGCTGGCCTGCGCAGTGGCAGTGCTGGGAGCCTCACCCACCTCTGAGGTAGTGCTAAGGATGTCCCACTGATGGCTTAGCACTTCCAGTGGGGAGTGGGCCTAAGCAGTTAGTCAGACATCCCTCAAGGGCTCCTGGACTGTGAGAGGGTGCAGGCCAGGCTGAGGGATGCGCTTCCCACACCCCCAGTGCATGAACTTATGCACCAGGCCTCTAGTATATATACAGTATTTCTAATTCTTCTAATATAAACTTGTGGTGGTTTTTTAAAATATATTTTATTGATTTTTTACAGAGAGGAAGGAAGAGGGATAGAGAGTTAGAAACATCGATCAGCTGCCTCTTGCACACCCCCTACTGAGGATGTGTCCGCAACCAAGGTACATGCCCTTGACTGGAATCAAACCTGGGACCTTTCAGTCTGCAGGCCGACGCTCTATCCACTGAGCCAAACTGGTTTCGGCTAAACTTGTGTTTTTAATCATGGAGCATATAAAAATGTTTTAAGTCAGATGATGTTCCTCTAGTTCACACCTATTCTGACTCAACTACTAAAGATCAATTTCATGCCCATTAGTACCTGGAGGCACCAGTAAGAGCTGACTTTATTACCAGGCACTACATGAGGTCATTACACACATTATCTTATTCAGTCCTCACCACACCTTGGATGATGTATCTATGGTTTTAGAGAGATGCAGGAAAGCGGTCCTTCCCACTCTGAGCACAGGCTATCTCCTCATACCTGTCCCAGTTTCCTGGAACCCAAGATGAGTACATGTGAGTCCCTTTGTCAGGAATACTCTTCCCGCCTTGCTTGGCCTATTCCATTCCTGTCCATCCTTCAAGACCCACCTCTGTGTCATACTTCTAGGCAGAATTAGTTATTGCATCCTGTGTGTTTCCACAATACCGTGTTCCTACATGTAACCCCGTACATTTGTACTTAATATGTGATTACAGATTAGTCTCCTCGCAACCCATGTCCATGTCCTACCTCCGGATTTGAGGGCAGAGATTATGTTTTATTCACCTCTGCATTTCCTAGCAGCAGGGCTGGCATGCAATAACATGAAACATTAAATAGGTATGACGGAATGCACCAACTCCAGTTCATTGATTGCAGTTGCCTGGATTGCTACATTGAGATGGGCTGAATCTCTGGTCTGGTGGGAAGAAGTCCCGGATCCCTTGGGTATGTCTGACATGGGCTCAGGAAAGAAAAGTATTGGCAGTAATGACAGTGTTGTCCTACCCTGGAATATGCACTCAGTAACTTTTCTTTTTTTAAAAAAAAAAAAAATTTATTTATTTATTTTACAGAGAGGAAGGGAGAGGAATAGAGAGTCAGAAATATCAATCAGCTGCCAAAACCGGTTTGGCTCAGTGGATCGAGCGTCAGCCTGTGGGCTGAAGGGTCCCGGGTTTGATTCCAGTCAAGGGCATGTACCTTGGTTACAGGTACATCCTCAATAGGGGTGTGCAAGAGGCAGCTGGTCGATGATTCTCTCTCATCCATGTTTCCATCTCTCTCTTCCTCTCTGTAAAAAATCAATAAAATATACATATTTTCTTTAAAAAAGAAAGAAAGAAATATCAATCAGTTGCCTCTCGCACACCTCCCACAGGGGATCTGCCTGCAACCAAGGCACATGCCCTTGACTGGAATCGAACCCGGGACCCCTCAGTCCAAAGGCCGAGGCTCTATCCACTGAGCCAAACCGGTCAGGGCATTAGTTAGTTTTCTTGAGAAGCTGAGGGAAGTGCTCAGAAGCTGTAATGGTTTCTTTGCTCCCCGTCTGCACAACCTCTGTGAGAAGTGATGGCACGTGGATTCCTCATGGAAACGGCAGTCTGGTAATAACTTACACCCTGTGCTTCCTCTCCACAAGTGGCAATCACATATAAGTTGTTGATCGTGTTTAGGGACTTGAAGAAGAAGGGAGGGGAAAGCAGGAGGGGAAAGCCACTTCCTGTCTTGCGTTGTCACCTCTCCCAGGACAACTCTGAAAGTCGAAGCAGCCTTCATGTCATCGCTAAAGGGGTTCATAGTACCGTTTAGAAGCTGCGATTACATCCATCTCACTGCGAGACGTTAGCCAAGTCCCTTTCTGGCCTCAGTTTTCTCATCTATGAAATAACTTCTGGCCTCTGTTTCCTTGTCTGTGAAAAATGAAGTAATTCTATCTACCCAAAGGGTGCTATTAGGATCAAGTGAGAAACTGTAAGTGGCTTTGAGCTTTTGGTGGCACGTCCAGGTACCAGAGTGGTGGTTACTGTTGAGCTGAACTTGAAGATGGAGAGGAATTTCACTACAAAGAAACAACGCTGGCCTTAGCCGGTTTGGCTCAGTGGATAGAGCGTTGGGCTGCAGACCAAAGGGTCCTAGGTTTGATTCTAGTCAAGGGCAGTGACCTTGGTTGCAGGCTCCTCCCTGGCCTGGGCCCTGGTCAGGGCTCATGCAGGAGGCAACCAATCGATGTGTTTCTCTTACATGCATGTTTCTCCCTGTCTTTCCCTCGCTCTTCCACTCTCCCTAAAAACCAATGGAAAAAATATCCTCAGGTGAGGATCAACAACAAAACAAAAAACAAAAAACATGACACCAAGAAAACAAAGACGCAATGCCATCCAAAGTGAGGGTCAGACAGAGCCTTAGAGGGCCAGGGGAGGCTGGGAGAAAAATGCTATCCAGGATCCAAAGAAGTGCAGGACTGGAGACGCAGCTCCCCAACCACATACCCAAAGGGGAGACTCTTCCAACCGCTTTCTGTCTTGAGGCTTCTACCCTTGCTCTCAGTTTGAACACTGCTTTTGATAGAGCCTTCTCATCTCTCTTCCCTCCATCCATTCATTTAGCATCTGCTGCTTGCCTGGCCCACTCCTAGGAGCTGGGGTTATAGACAACTTACACCATCCCTTCCTCAAGGAGTTCCCAGGCCAGTGGGAAACAGCACCACGAGCCCAGACTTACAATAATAAAAGTATACAGTCGCTTCCAGCAGTTCAAAGTGTCCTCAAGAGGAAATAAAAAAAATTTGACAGCAGAGGAGCTGAATTTCTGAAAAATATGTTTTTATTAACGAGAAGGAGAGAGAGGAGCATCAATCAGTTGCTGACTGTATACACTATGACTGGAGATCAAATCAGCAACCCAGGTATGCGCCCTGACCAGGAATCAAACCACTGATCTTTCTGTGCATGGGACAATGTTCAACCAACTGAGTCACCCCAGCCAGCACAAGGACCTTTGAAGCATGAGATGATGAAAGGAGTTATCAGAACTGAGGAGAAGTGAATAAGGGCTTTTTGAACTATGGGAAGAGGCAGGTCCGTGTAATTATTCTGCGAATAGCACAGTGAAATGGCACAAATAAAATGTGTTAATTTGTTACAGGTAAATGTTTAAATTATACTACAAAAATCCGTCTTGGCAAGCGTTCCTTTTTAATTTCTCCAGCTCAAATAAGGGCGGGGCCCAGGCTCTTGAGGAGGCCCTGCGGGAGCTCCCAGTGGCTGGCACAGTGTGAGGGTGCCAAGGAGAGCAACATCGAGGCAGTGTCTTTTATTGTTTTTATTTATTTTTATTTTAAAATATATTTTATTGTTTTGTTTTGTTTTGTTTTTTTACGGAGAGGAAAGCAGAGGGATAGAGAGCTAGAAACATCCATGTGAGAGAAACATCAATCAGCTGCCTCCTGCACCCCCTTCCCCCACTGGGGATGTGCCCACCACTAAGGTACATGCCTTTGGCCAGAATCGAACCTGGGACCTTTCAGTCCGCAGGCTGACGCTCTATCCACTGAGCCAAACCGGTTTTGGCTAGGCAGTGTCTTTGAGTCAGGCCCTCCCTCTGGTACTAGGCCGCTGTGATGGTTGGTCTGGACACCTGGGTTTTCTAGGTGCCACAGAGAACTCAACTCAAATGACCCTGGGGTGCAGGTCAGAAGGACTGTTCGCGGATTGTAAAGGCCACATCGCTCATCTAGGGCTGCCATCCCCAGCACCAGGAAATGCACCAGGACTTCCTGATCAGAAAGGTGCTGCTGTGGCTCAGGAGCGGAGCGTCAACCCCTGAACCAGGAAGTACCAGTTGGATTCCCAGCCAGGGCACATGCCTGGGTTGCAGGTCGATCCCAGTAGGGGGCGTGCAGGAGGACCCAATCTCGACGTTTCTCTTGCGTTAATGTTGCTATCTCTCTCTCCCTTCCCTTGCTCTCTCTCTAAAACCAATAAAAACATGTTTTATAAAGGAAGGGAGAGAGGTGCTGGGGAAGCCGGGAATCAGAGCCCCCGGAGGAAGATGGCTTGGGGGCATTTTTTCTATGCCCAAGGGAGGCCACCACTGAGCGCTGCTCCTTAGGGACTGAAGTGCTTGGGGCACTGTCAGCAGGCTTACCCTCCTCTTCCTCGGTGGTGCTCGTATCCCCTAGTTCCCTGTGCTGAGGACAGAAACATGTTCTTTCCATAGATGTGTGGCCAGTGCTGAGTCATTGGCTCCCACCGAGGGAACTGCTCTGAGCTTGCCATTTTACAAATGTGTCCCTCGTCCTCAGTGCCACATGGCGAGGGAGGTATCCTTATCCCCGCTTTACCTACGAGGAAATGGAGAGGTGGTGGGACTTGCCCAAAGCACACGGCCACGGAGTAGCAGAACTGGTCTTGGGGTTGGTGTCTGCCGGCCTGCCAAGCATCCACACAATCTTCTCTCACAGACACAGGTATGTTTTCTTGGATTCAAACAGTATTTTTAGCCCTAGCTGGTTTGGCTCAGTGGGTAGAGCGTCAGCCTGTGGACTGAAGGGTCTCCAGGTTCAATTCTGGCCAAGGGCACATGCCTGGGGTTGCCAGCTCGATCCCCAGTAGAGGGCGTGCAGAAAGCAGCCAATCAATGATTCTGTTGAGCCCAGATTTCGTGATCCCCAAGGACCATCAGGGAGCCGAATCCGATGCAATTGCAGAAAGCCTGAATTCCATGCCAGCATGGGCTCTGTCCCACTCACACCGACAGCATGGCAGACGAGAGACCGAACTTCGACAAGTCAAGGGGTTTTATAGGGGTGGTGATGTCACTGCTTTGGCTGACCCTGATTGGCTGGGTGAGGGCTAGGGTCCAGTTACACAAAATGGAGGATAGCTCTGCCCTGCCCCACAGTGGAGTCAGGAGTTAGCCTCACCCCACCCTGCCCTCTCAATTCTCTCTCATCATTGATGTTTCTATTTCTCTCTCCCCTCTCCCTTCTCTGAAATCAATAAAAATACATTTAAAACAACAACAACAACAACAGTGTTTTGTTTTTAATTAGTTGGCTCATAGCATATTTTATATTTTGGATTAGTTGCCAACATTTACCAATGGGTCCAGTCACATGAAAAGCCAGATTTCTGGATTCTCCTGAAAACGCAGAAATTGTGGCAATGTTCACACAGCCTCTACCTGGCTGAAGCTGTTCGGCACTGTGCCCTGTGCTGAGGTGGGCCCATGTTCTCCAGTTCACCACTCCCCTTCCCCATGGGAAAACTGCCTGGCCCTGTGGGCTCTCCCACGTGCAGCCCTGTTCTCGTCTCTGCTGTTGCCTGAGAATAGGACCCCGTACTTTCCATGGGCCTGTGCGGTGGTTTTGTGAGCGTAGTAAAGCAGACAGAATCACTGTGACACCACAGCAGGCTGCTATTCCAAGGGTCTGAAGAACATTCTGTTTCCTCCCATTTTAGGTTGATTTAATTGGCTATTAGGCCACCTCAGTTTCCAGTCTTGTATCGCTACACCTTATAGTAGGGGTGTCGAACTCAATCAGAGAAGGGGCCAAAATCTAAAATCCAGCCTAAATCGCGGGCCGAATGGTTTACTGAACAGTCATAAACTGTCATTGTGATGGAAACGCAGCGGAGTGCAGTGATGACAGCGCGGTGCGGGCCACATTGCAAGGCCTGGCGGGACGGATTTGGCCCGCGGGCCTTGTGTTTGACACATGTGCCTTATAGCAACGAAGAGAGAGAGAGTGTGAAGCCAGAGAAGTCAACAGGGACCACATTATGCCTCCAAGGAGTCCAATTTGGCAGTTAATGAGTTAGAGGTGCCTGTGTGACATCCTGTGAATGGCTGCCCCCTGAGCTCAGGAAGGGCAGGGCGGGGAGTCACCCACATATGTGTGATAGTCATGGGAGTAGACAGATGAAAAATGACATGAAGCCTGGGCAGGCGTCAGTGAGGAGCACAGCTGATTCCGATGGACAGCGGACATGGAGCAGGCAGAGAGGGAGGGGGGAGGGGAGAAGAAGCAGGAGAGAATAGAATTTGCAGGCAGGAGGGGGGCCAATAAAGGGAGAAGCATTGGCAATGAAGGGCCAGCCCTGGGCACCCCAGAGGTTTAACAAGTGAGGTCAGAGAAGGAAAACAGAAATCGGACCCCAGAGGGTTGTGTCGGGATCAGTTGGACATTTAATACTGAGGGATGAAGCGAAGCGGCCCCTCGGTCAGCTCACCCTTGGGGAATGTAACAAGCAGGAGGTAACACGTTGTGGGGCAGCTGGCTCCTGCCCCAGAGTGCGGGCTGAGGAGCTTGAGGAACAGGCAGGCCTGATCTCGTGACCAGTGGAAACTCAGAGAAGCGCGTCTGAGGCTGGAACTTAGGGGGGTGAAAAGCGAAAGCTGCTGTGCTAGCTCACCCCACGTGGATGACAGCCGCACACAGGTCCTCCCGTTCTCTGGGGAGTTCACCCGCCAAGGAGCTTGGACACTTTCATTCTCACACCTAGCACCCTAGGTAGCCTGTCCCAGTCAGTTAGCTGGGAACGCCTTTTCAGCTGCCTCTTGCACACCCCCTGCTAGGGATGTGCCCGCAACCAAGGTACATGCCCTTGACCGGAATCGAACCCGAGACCTTTCAATCCGCAGGCCGACGCTCTATCCACTGAGCCAAACCGGTTTCGGCCCCATATATCCTTTTGACTCCCTTTAAGTACCCCCTCCTCCAGGCAGCCCACTCCCCACTCGGAGCACACACTGTCACAGAGCCCTGCGCCTCCCCCTTGGGGGACTAGACTGTTCGTTCTCTGGAGGAGAGTATGCTTTGCCTTATCTAGCAGTGACTTACGTGCCAGGAGTAACAGTCAGGTGGCTGAGAAAGCAGCCTTTGAAGGCAGCAAGCCTTCTCCACTGCAGGCTGAACAACTCTGCTTCTTCAATTTCCTCTCCATTGGTGGGATTTCCAGGTTCTCCCCGGGGTGTCCTTCCTAAGCTTTCCGCAGGACACCACGTGCGTACGTATAACCTGGCTTGTCCCCGTGGGGCAAGGCCCCGTGAATGAAGCCATAATTTGGGGTAGAAAGGGCACTTTCACTGCCTCGCTGGCTCCTGTTGTGTTGTTCCAGAAATCCCCAAGTTCCCACCTGGCATTCTGCCCCTGCCTGGCTCCGTTCCACTATCTGACCCACGTTCAGGTGGTTGTGGGCCCACTTTAGGCCCATTCAACTACCCCTTTTCTATACTGTCACCTCATTAGAGTCAGCCCATCAGTGTCTCTTAGCAATCTCTGTTTGCAAGGAAAATAAACTAATTCTGGCTGTTTTTATTAGAAATTTTTTTTTGTTCAGACAAAATACAGTGGTAGGGTATTGGCTAGGGGGAGGTGTCTGCCTATCCAGCCCTGACTCTCAGTCCATGTGGTTTTAGAATTAATAAGGGGTGTGGAGTAATGGCCCCCCAAATAAAAATGGTGTTTGTATGTGTATGGAAAGGAGAGGGGTTCAGAAGCAGTGTGTGTGCGTGTGTGGAGGGGGTGGGAGGGGTGGGAAGGGAAAGGTGAGGTCAATACTTGGAACGCTGGAGGTGGGAGGTCATTGCATAACATTTCTTTCTTTTTTTTAAAAAAAATACATTTTAATTGATTTTTTACAGAGAGGGAGAGAGAGATAAAGAGTTAGAAACATCGATTAGAGAGAGTCATCGATCAGCTGCCTCTTGCACACCCCCCACTGGGGACGTGCCCACAACCAAGGTACATGCCCTTGACCGGAATCGAACCAGGACCTTCAGTCCATAGGCTGATGCTCTATCCACTGAGCCAAACCGGTTTCGGCTGCATAACATTTCTTATTGAATGTTACCACCATGGACACCTTATTTGCCCATCAGCAGGACTAGCAACTTGGCAGTCATGGTAACAATGATGTTGAAGGTGGTGGTGGGAGCGTCCACAGATGCTCTTGATATGAAGAATATACATGGTAAATTCCCCATCCAGCAGCAGTGAGTTCCAGATCACAGATCACTTCTGATCCCCAACTGTCAGCTCGTTCAGAAAACAAAACAAAACAAAAAACAATAACAACAAAAAACTTGGCCTGGTCTTTGCCAACTAGAACAACATCCTCAGCTGGCGTAATGTTGAAGTTTTTCCAGGGCAGCTCAGACAGAGGGCGAGACCTTAGAGCCCACATGGCCGCCTCCTGCCAGGTCCCATCTGCCATGAGGCGCTCCACCTGGCCTTGGCACTGCTGGGGCCACGCGCTGGGCTCAGGCTGCCTCCGGGTGGCAGGCGGAGGTGCCGGAGCGCTTGGAACATGTGCTGCCGCCTGGATCGTGTCTCTACTAGCTGTGCAGCAGCCCTCACACTGCCACCTCCGCTTTTTGGTCAAAGGCGAAAGATTTATGCGGTCTGAAGAGAAACAAGAGCATTGCCACTTCCTCTTTTTAAAAATAATTTGTTTGGAGGCTCTGGAAGTGCAATAATAATAATAAAAAAAAAAAGGCGCTGAATAGTCGAGTCACAATTAGGACAAGAAGCAAGATACTTCGGAAGCCCAGGTAGCAGGAACCATCAGACACACTTTACAGGACATTGCTGTCGGGAGAAATCAGCTATAACCCTAGTCTGTCACTCCCAAGATTGTGGTTCCCAGGAAACAGAGGCTGGCTGGCCTGGCTGGGCCTTATGCTCCTCCCCCTCCACCACCGTCCCTCCCCCTTGGCGAGGAGGGAGGCACCTCAATTCTTCCAAGGCTGCAGCCAGTGGGGAGGGCAGAGCTAGCTGTTGTCATCAAATGCTGAGTTTGTTGCTAGTCAGGGGGAAACACTGGTCTCCATTCTGCTGTCCTTTTGTTGTAACTTGCACAAATTCTAGAGATAAAGGAAGCCAAGATGGGGAAGAGTCAGTGTGGCATGCAAAGGGTAACCTTAGGTCAGGCTCCAGCAGAGTCACCCAAGGTTTTCTTCTGAGCAGCAGAGCACGTGACAGGTGACCCTGAAGGTACCTGCGCAGCTCTGAGGCACTATGGCACCAGTCAGTTCAGAGCCGACCCCACCACGGGGCAGGCTGGGACTTAGGAGTATTTGTGGGCTCAGTGCTCACCACCCTGCAGTTAGCACCCAGGGACAGGTTTCAGAAGCAAGACAATGTCAATCTCCAGGGCCCAGGAGGTTTTTCTGGCGACTAGGAGCCTTAGCTGTCCCCTTCTTCCTTCTTTCCTTGGGTCCTGCTTCTAATGAAAATTCTTAGATCCTGCCTGAGTTGCTCTTGTTTGCTCCCTGGTGGCCATGCCTGGTATGACAGTGCTCTCTGGTCTTAAAGGAAAAAGTCCCTGCCATAGATGTTGTTTGAGTTGGTTCACCTGGCCTGCTCCACGATCTTTTCCGCTTGATATTGTTGTAAACAACCCATTTTTCATCGCCAGTTATCAGTCGTTTTAAAAATGGATCATTTTCATTACGTTTCCTTAGCAAATCGCAGCTGCTAATGCGTTGCGTTAACTGTGATTCTTTCAGTTCGTGAGGAACCCATGTATCGAGTTTTTTAACATAGCCAAGTTGTTTTAAGTGATTTTCAATGCATGTATGTGATACATGAAGCTTCTCTGCAATCTCACGTGTTGTACTGTGACAGTCCGAATTGATTATTGCTTTGATTAGGGCATCATCAACTTCAACTGGACGACCAGAGCGTTTTTCATCTTTGAGTGAAAAATCACCAGAACGAAATTTGGCAAACCAATTTTGACACTGCCGTTCTTTTAAGGCTTCGTCACCATAAACAGCACATAACTTTTTATGAGCTTGCGATGCGTTTTTCCCTTTGCGGAAATAAAAAAGCAAAATATGACGAAAATGTTCCTTTTGATTTTCCATTTTTCAACGAACACCAAACAAAAACTACAAAACAGATCAAAAAACTTTTTTTACTGATTAACAGCTGAATAGCCAACTATCAAATAACAAAATGTGTTTTACATTTGTACTACGTCTGCAAACCTAAAAATTCAACTGAAGCCATATATGTGTGAAACCCGCAATTACTTAGTTGCCGACCCAATACATGCCCCTGACCGGAATCGAACCTGGGACCTCCGCAGACCAATGCTCCACCGCTGAGCCAAACCGGTTTCGGCAAGCAAGCATATTAAAAAAGAAAAAGGAAAAAAAAGAATTATCGACAGAATCCGCCTCTGCTCCACCATAGATTGATTCAAGTAATGTAATTACAAGTCCTATGAAAGCATGAACAGTTATATCCTGTGGGCTCTGTTCCCAGTCATTTAGATTGAAAAGAGTGTAAGTGCATGACACAAGGACGCTCCCTGCCAGACCACAGTGGCAGTGACCTCCGAGACTGGGGGGCTTTGCGCTGGGGAGAGAGGCATACCCTGTTGATGTGTCAGCCTGTCAACACATCACACACCCTTCTAGCAGGAACTTCCGTATCAGCACAAGCATCCCATGTCCTGGGCTTCCTTGACCGAGCAAGACCTCTCACCACCTTCAGACGTGTCTGCCAGCATTTCTTCCCCAGATACCAGCAGCCTTTGGTCCACCGCCTGTGCCTGCCGTTTGCAGCCCCCATGGAGTAGGCATTCCCAGAAGACAGGCTAGACGTCATCCACAAAGAAAAGAGGAAGAGAAGGAGGAGGGGGGTAGTTACTGTATTAAACACTTCACAACATTAACTCAGACCTGTGGACACCCCCATTTTACAGGGGCAGGCCCAGACACCCCCCAGCTACAAGAGACAGGGACTCCCATAAACAAGGAGTAGAGGGTAGGGCTGTGGGAGGCTTCCCGGGAAAATGGCAGCACCCACTGAACCAGTTTGGGCCAGAGGGTGGTGCCATTGGCTCCTTTTGCAAAGCCATTTCACTCTTCCTGATTAGGACACGTCATCTGAGTACAGTGGTCACCATCCTCCTCCCCTACTGGAAGGAATCTTTTATTTGTGTCTTTAGCCCAGAGCCTGTGCTTGGGCAGGGACACTAGCGTGGCCATGCATTCCACGGTCCTCAGCTCTCCTTAGCCTTGACGTGGGAATGACATTTACCCACATGAATAGTCATATAACTAGTGGTCTGTTCTTCTCATTAGGACATATGGCCTTTTAAAATATATATATATTTTTTTGTTTGTTTATTTTTTACAGAGAGGAAGGGAGAGGGATAGAGAGTTAGAAACATCGATGAGAGAGAAACGTTGACCAGCTGCCTCCTGCACACCCCCTACTGGGGATGTGCCTGCAACCAATGTACATGCCCTTGACCGGAATCGAACCTGGGACCTTCAGTCCGCAGACTGACTCTCTATCTACTGAGCCAAACCAGTTTCGGCAGGACATATGGCCTCGATTACACTGCTCTGGGGAGGTCGTTAGATTATAATGGAAACCATGATTTTATTTTTTATTTTATTTTTAAAATATATTTAATTGTTTTTTTATAGAGAGAAAGGGAGAGGGATAGAGAGTTAGAAACATCGATGAGAGAGAAACATCGACTAGCTGCCTCCTGCACACCCCCTACTGTGGGCCAAGCCCACAACCTACGCATGTGCCCTTGATCAGAATTGAACCCGGGACCCTTTAGTCCACAGGTCAATGCTCTATCCATTGAGCCAAACCAGCTAGGGTGAAACCATGGCTTTAGGGCTGGGTACTATAGGCAACACAGACAGAGGCAATGCATGGAAGTGAAACTGACCCCTCCAGCACGCTGTGCTCCTTTCCCTGGCGGTGCCGTCCACCTGAGTTAGGTGGTTAGTAAGCAAGTTGCAGGTAAGGGCATTCCCCTCAGCTAACTGCAAGAGCAATCCTGCAATCCTGCGATTATGCCAAATTGTTTTGTGCTGGTCTCAGCCTATTAATAACCACTGTTATTGGCTGGGCCAGCCCTTGTGGCTTTTATTATGATTGCAAGATGCACCTCAGCAATAACCATAAAGAAACTTTGAAAAAAATAAAGGTTTATTATTTACAGGACCAGGAAATATACAGCACACCTGGAGCCATGCAGCAAGGTCACAGGTAAAGAGAAAGTGCACAGGCCTGGGTTTCTGCTTTTATGAGGGTCAAGGGGCGGGGTGAGAGGGGGCTAGAGGAGGAAGGGGGGTCTGGGGTTTTGTTTTTAATATATTTTTATTGATTTCAGAGAGGAAGGCAAGGGAGAGAGAGATAGAAACATTCACGATGAGAGAGAATCATATAATAGATCAGCTGCCTCCTGCAGCTGCCTCCTGCACGCCCCCTTCTGGGGATGGAGCTCGCAAGCAGGGCATGTACCCTCGACAACAATCTTTTTTTTTTTTTTTTATAATATATTTTATTGATTTTGTACAGAGAGGAAGGGAGAGAGATAGAGAGTTAGAAACTTCAATGAGAGAGAGTCATCGATCAGCTGCCTCTTGCACACCCGCTACTGGGGATCTGCCCGCAACCAAGGTACATTCCCTTGACCGGAATCGAACCCGGGACCCTTCAGTTCCCAAGCCGACGCTCTATCCATTGAGCCAAACCGGTCCCGGCCTCGACCACAATCTTACCCAGGATCTTCCAGTTTACAGCACTCTAGTATGTATGTGTGTGTGTGTGTGTGTGTGTGTGTGTGTGTGTGTGTATTTTTTCTTCTTTTTATCATTACAATGGAACAACATTGGACAAAACAACCAGGAATCAATCTGTGACCTCCTGGTTCATAGATCAATGCTAAACCACTGAACCATACCAGGCAGGGCATATGGGTAATTCTTTTTAATGGCTGCATAGTATTTCATTATATGGATACTTCATAACTTATATATGTTGTCATATGGATGTCCTGTATAACATGTTTTGACATTTGACTAATTCTGTAAAATACATTTCATAGAAGGAAGATTGCTTGGTCAAAGAGATTTGCTTTGAAAATTAGGATGGTTACTATTATATTTGAAGCAGATAAAATCAGATGGTTCCCAAAATTACTCCATTGAGTCAAGCCCTACCAGAACAAATTGCTCATCGAGTTATGCCCTGCTGAGACTAAGGCAGTTATCAATAAGTAGCTGTAAAACAGTGGTCCAGTAACTACCCTGACATTTTAAAGGGTGAGTATAAATTTGTACACCCTTTTTTATTCATTTTTGTGGTTGTTAATCCTCACCAGAGGATATTTTTCCATTAATGTATTTTTAGAGAAAGTGGAAGGGAGGGGAAAAGACAGAAAGAGAAAAACATCAACGTGAGAGAGACTCATCGACTGGTTGCCTTCCCCACACCCTGACCAGGGCCAGGGATCGAGCCTACAACCAACATATGTGTCCTTGGCCAGAACTGAACCCGGGACCCCTCAGTCCGCGGGCCCATGCTCTATCACTGAGCCAAACCGGCTAGGGCTACCCTGACTTCTTTTAAGTTTGCTTTTCAGATCTAAAGCCAAGCCACTTCCTGCACCCCATAATAAGTGCTGTACAAGCCCAGGACACCTTGTTTTGCTGACATCTTCTAGTTTTCCGTGTTCTAAAAAAGGAAAAAAGCCAGCCACCCTCCACCCTGATTGGTTAACCCCACCCCTAAGTCCTCATTCCGGGTGCAGTACCTGGGAAGCTATCTCATGTTCTCCCCCTCTGCAAGGCCTCCATTGATCTGCCTTTGCTTTTTATCAGTGTCCCTGGTTTAAATTCTTTTTTTTTTTTTTTTTAATGTTTCTACTGATTTTAGAGAGAAACCTGGAGGAGGGCGAGAGAGGTAGAAACATTGATGAGAGAGAAGCATCAGCATTTATAGGCTGCCTCCTGCATCCCCTTGCTGTGAATTGACCATGTGCCCTGACCCCTGAATGGACTGGAATTAGAGACCTCTTGGTGCACGGGTCGATGTTCAACCACTGACCCACACCACCTGAGCTAAATTATTTTATATTAGAAGTCAAAATCCCAAGCTCATTGGCCACAAACTGTTTTCAGAAAAGGTATACAAATTTATACTCTCCCTTTAAAATCAGCCCATTTCACCCCGCTCCCACTCAATTTGAAACAGATAAAATAAGAGACTCCCAAAACTTCTTTTTTTTCTCTCCAAGTTTACTGGATTAACTTACTGAAAACACCACCACCATAAATGGAATGCTGATACCATCTGTCACAAATAGAAGGTAGCCGGTAAAAACAGGGCCTTAAAACACTTCTCCCACCCGCCCTAAGCCCGCGGCCTGTTCTCCAGTTACAGGGGACGTCAGCCCGGGTTCCAGAGGCCTGAGAGCCTAGTGGCACCATGCCGGGACCGTCTCCTGGCATAAAAGGGTTGCAAGAGAATGGGAAGGGAATCCTGTTCTTGCTTGTCATGCTTAATGCAGGCCTGATACTACCTAAACACATCTCAGGGGAGCCGAAACCGGTTTGGCTCAGTGGATATAGTGTCGGTCTGTGGACTGAAAGGTCCCAGGTTAAATTCCGGTCAAGGGCATGTACATTGGTTGCGGGCACATCCTCGGTAGGGGGTATGCAGGAGGCAGCTTGTTGATGTTTCTAGCTCTCTATCCCTCTCCCTTCCTCTCTGAGCACACCTTCAGGGCTCCACCAGGTTCCCCTCCCCGTGTGCCTGCTCTCACCTCGAGGCCTGGCAGCTCCCTCTCCCCACGCCTGCCCCCCCGCAGAGGTCACGGCTGACTCAGGTGGGACACTGGGGAGAGGAGGCCCACCAGCAGGAGTCCATGCACGCCCAGCATCATGAGCAGGAAGAGCAGCAGGATGGAGGGCACCGGCTCCAGGGCGTGGTGTCCGAGATGCCACTGGGGAAAGCCCGTGTTCACCAGCTGCGGGCTGAGGTCATTGAAGGGGGACTGAGCGGCGCCTAGCCTGGCTCCCCGCTGCTGTGCTGCCGTCAGAGGCCAGGACCCCCAGGGGGCCACCATGGCCCCTATTGAGCAAGCTCTGCCGAGGGGTGCTACTGCGCGTGGGGCAGGGGGTCGTCATCCTGCATGATTTCCCCATTGGCCTAGATTCGCACCATCCTCCCAGGAGTGCTGGGGCCTGCTGGGCCGCACCTTTGCTTACACCTCAAATGGGCCACAAAGGGTTCCTAGCCCTCATCTCTTGCCCGCGGCCCGGAGCCTGCTGGCCCCTGCGGAAGGCCAAGTGGGTCCTGACCCCCAAAGCCCCTCTGTGCTTGGTCATTCCCACCCCTTCGTGGGCTGTGGACGCCACCTGCCCTCGGTGCTCCTGACCCTACCGCTGGGGGAAGTGGGTGCTCCCGGGGAAGGTGCTGCCAGGGCCGTGGAGCCCAGCTCTGAAACCAGGCCCTTGTGGTAGGGAAAGGATGCACTCCCATGCTCTAACACCTACCTGCAGGCAACTCACTAATTCTTTTTTATTATTACCATGATTGGTTTTAGAGAAAAAGGGGGAAGGGGAGAGAGAGAGAGAGAGAGGAACATTGATTTGTTGTTCCACGCATTTATGCATTCGTTGGTTGCTTCTTGGATGTGCCTTGACTAAAGATCAAACCCTCTACCTTGGCCTAAAGGGACGGTGTTCTAACCAACTGAGCTACCTGGTTAAGAAAAAATTTTGTAATCGGTTGGATAAAGAATGCTTTACTTGACTATTTATTTGACTGATGCTTAAATTCAGTAGTTTCTCATGTTTGTGGGTCACTTGCTTTCTTCTGCAAGTTACTTATTCAAATCCTTTTTTTCTTTCATTCTTTTTCTTCTTTTTTAAATATATTTTCATTGATTTCAGAGAGTAAGGGCGAGGGTGAGAAAAATCAATGATGAGAGAGAATCACTGATTGGCTGCCTCTTGCAAGCCCACAACTGGGGCAAGTGCCCTGACCAGGAATCGAACCCACATCTCCTGGTTCATAGGTCCATGCTCAACCACTGAGCCATACCAGCTGAGCCAAATCCTTTTTGCTATTGGACATTTTGACTTTTTTCTTAGTGACTTGTAGTTTTAAATACTTTATATGTAAAAACTAGTGGCCTGGTGCATGAAATTCGTGCATGAGGGGTGACCCTCAGCCTGACCTGCACCCTCTCCAATCTGGGACCCTTCAGGGGATTAGGCCTAAACCGGCAGTCGGACATCTCTCTTGAAATCCAGGACTGCTGGCTCCTAACTGCTCAACTGCCTGCCTGCCTGATCACCCCTAACCATTTTGCCTGCCAGTCTTCTAGCCCCCATCTGCCCCCCTACTGATTTGATCACCCCCAACTGCCCCCCTGCTGGCCTTATTGCCCCCAACTTCCCTCTCCTACTGGCCTTATCGCCCCTGACCGCCTCTGCCTCTGCCCTACAACCATGGCTTTGTCCAGAAGGACACCCGGAAGGTCTCCCGGACTAATTAGCATATTACCCTTTTATTAGTATAGATTGTGTTTGTTATAGATGTCCCATGTACTTTTCTCCCCAGCCAGTCAATGTCAGCTTTGTTTATAGAGTCTTTAGCCTTAAAGAATCTTAAATATTTGTTATTAAGTACAGATTAAATCCCGAGTTTCTTTATTATTTAAAAAGAACCTACAGGGCTAAAATTGAAGAATAAGAACAGGCAAAGACAGACTAGAGGTGGAATATAAAGATGGGACCCCAAGACAACTTCATGGCCACAGATGCCCACTGGTGGAGCTGGGGCAGCACAAGTCCATGCATTGCTCAGGAAAGCCCTGCTGGGGCAGGCATGGAGGCCGTGGCAAGTCTCCTCCCCTCAGGTACTTCTCTCACGTGTCAGGTGGGGAGGCTGCCAGGGCCTCTCCACCGTGCCCCACCACACCCGCCACACCCTGAGCTGCCCAAGGCGGAAATGCTGTGAAGGCCACTGGGGCTGCGAAGTGACTCAGAGATATCTGGGGTGACAGCATGTCCCAGGGATCTTATCTTATAGCAGGATCCACCCTTCCTACCTGCAGCGGCTGCTGGAGCTCAAGCAAGTCTCTCCGAGGGGAACACACACCTGGCAGAAGTGATCCGTGGAGTCCTGCCCAGCCCAGGTCAGGCAGCTTACAGACATCCATCTCCCATAAATAAAGCTTGCACATTAAATGAAGTTGCCATGACAATTCACTTTTTAAAATTATTTATTTATTTGTTTGTTTATTTATTTATTTATTTTGAGAGAGAGAGAGAGAGAGAGAGAGAGAGAGAGGTAGATAGAGAAACATTGATGTGAGTGAGAAACATCAATCAGCCATCTTCCCTATGCACCCTGACAGGGGATCGAACCCGCAACCTGGTTATGTGTCCTGACCACAAATCGAACCCGCCACCCTTCGGTGTATGGGCTGATGCTACAGCCATCGGAGCCACACCGGCCAGGGTGACAATTTGCTTTTTGAGAAAACATTTAAGTTGATTTTATTTTGTAACTTGATGTTTCATTTTGGTGTCACTGTGAGTTTATTTTCAGATCTCAAGCGTTTTCATAGGCTGTTGAAAAGTCCTAGGCACCGTGGATGACCCCGCCCACCCAGCAGGGTTTACCTCACCAGAGACTCCTTCCCAGTCTCCAGGTGCTACTAAGACCCGGACCTCCGCCTAGGATGGGAATTACCAACTGGGCTCCGATAAACTGATTTTAGGGAGGAGAGAAAGGACATTACTGGCTTTATGCCTCCAACCCCACACAGATCTGGGGTTGCAGGTAGAACCTGAACAACCCAAGGCACTTTGGGAGGCTGCAAGGCCAGGCCTGGAGAATCCAGATTTCAGCGGGGTACTTCTTTGATTGGGGGCAGGGCTGGGTTAGGTGCTGTTAAACATCCCCTGACCCACTAAATGTGGGTCCTAGCACTGAGCATGGTTTTTAAGGTGTCGTTATTTTTGTCTTCGTTACACGGTCTATCTCACTCGCCCACTGTGAACTCCTCGGGGACCAGGCATGGATTTGTTCCCACGTTCCAGCACCGTCCCTGACGCATGCTAAGTGCTCAGCGGCTATTTGTTGAGCAACGAAAAGTTGCGTTTTTTACATTCTTCCCACTTGAGATTTTGCTAGACTCTCACTTAGTGATAAGGCTCAGGACCTAAAACTTGGTTTAAGTCCTTGACGTCAAAGGTGGGTTTATTTACTCACTGCAGCAGGGGCCCGCACGCCGAGGGGAGCTGTGGGACATCTCAGTGAGAAACAGGGTGGGCTTGTTGCAGGATCGGAGATTGTGCTGGGCAGTTTTGGAGGGTGCTTAAGGTAACACAACTTTGTTCTGGGCTGAATGCTGTCAAGAAGCATAGGAAGCCTGGCTGGTGTGGCTCAGTGGTTGAGCGTCCACCTATGAATCAGGAGGTCACAGTTCGATTCATGGTCAGAACACATGCCTGGGTTATGGGCTCAAGCTCCAGTGTGGGGCATGCAGGAGGCAGCCAATCAATGACGTTGTCTTATCATTGATGTTCCTATCTTTCTCTTCCTTCCTCTCTGAAATCAATTAAAAAAAAAATAAATAAATATATATATATATATATATATATATATATATATATTTAAAGCAAGGGAAATTTAATAATTGAGCATCTTAATAATTTTTCACTAGGAGGCAGGAGGAAAGAGCAGGGCAAAAGGTGTCATTGGTAATGAAGCAGTAGTTTGGTCATTTTTGAATTGCATACTGTTAAAATTTTTATTATTTTTTTTAGCATAAACACATTTATTTATGAACTAAAAGGTGGATTCTAATTAAACCAACACTCAGAAATAGTTGCATGTAAAATGTTTGTGATAAAGATAACTGAACACAATAATGGGGGGGAGGGGCATGAAGAGACTTGTTCATTGAACTGAGCTTGTTTATCCTCACAGCTGATTCCTGTTCAGGAGGATGATGGAGTTTTTACTCCATCATTAACCCAAGTACAGGTGACCTTGTTCATGCTGCATTCCACCACTAATTCTTATCTTCCAGTTTTCTTGTTGTTATGCTTTCCTTCGTAACCCACTCCTGTTGTTTAATCAATGCACTGTTTGTAAAGTTGCAGACAGTCTGCATTTTCCTGCCATCAACTATAGTTTCTTCAAACTTCTCTTTCCAATTACATGAAAATTGTGCAGTTTTCAACATGTCAGTTTTGTTTTGTTTTATTATTTTATTTATTTATTTATTTGTTTGTTTATTTATTTATTTATTTATTTATTTTTGAGAGAGAGAGAGAGAGAGAGAGAGATTGATTTGAGGTTCCACTTATTTATGTATTCACCGGTTGATTCTTGCATATGTCCTGGCTGGGGATAGAACCTGAAACCTTGGTATACCAGGACAACTAACCAACTGAGCTACCCCGCCAGGGCACCATGCTGTCGGTTTTTGTGGTGAGATTTTTGCCATCAGAAGTGATGACGCAGTCTGGTTTGGCCATGGTGCCCATTTTCCGCAGAACCATTTTTCCTACTTCTTTTTCATTTTATTTTTTACAGAGAAGAAGGAAGAGGGATAGAAAGTTAGAAATATCGATGAGAGGGAAACATCGATCAGCTGCCTCCTGCACACCCCCTACTGGGGATGTGCCCACAACCAAAGTACATGCCCTTGACCGGAATCGAACCTGGGACCCTTCAGTCCGCAGACTGACGCTCTATCCACTGAGCCAAACTGGTTTCGGCCCATTCCTCCTACTTCTGTCATGTAAGTGTGCCTGTCTTTCTGCCAGTTGCTGAATGGTGGCCAGGCAGGCAGGGGCGGTGGGCTGGGTGAGCAGAGCAGAGTGCGGTGAGAGGAGTGTGGCTGTCCTTATCTTTGTCTTGTTCTATCATGGTCATGGAGTGACATCATCTATTATTGATCTTGTGTGAAATTGTTTATGTTCAGCATGGAACACAGCCTGCTGAACAGTTGCCAGTAGGGTGACCAGCCATCCCAGTTTGCCTACAACTGAGAACTTATCTAGAATGTAAAACTTTTAGTGCAAAAACTGAAACAGTCCCAGGCAAACTAGACATTTGGTTACCCTATTGGCAAGCTACCAACTTTTGGGACTTTTTTCCTCCACTAGGTACTTGTCATCCTACCAGCCACTAGAAAATATACCTGTAGACACATGCATTTTAATATCCATGTGCAGGCAACCACCACATAAATGAATACATTACAAACAAGTACAGATGTACTATACATACATGTGTCTCATATATATACTGTACATCTAGGCCATTGGAGAGCTGGGGAAACATTGATGGGACCAGTGAGTAGACCTGTGTGGATGAATCTGGGATTGGAAAGGGAAGTTCAGGCAGGTTATGGAGGAAGGACTTTGGATAGTAAATAACAAGAGTGTCATCATGATGTCATGGAAAGAGCCCTGGATTTGAAATTGGATGACCCTGAGATTAAATCACAGCTCTGCCATTCACTAGGTGGCTCCTCTTCTCTGTGCTTCCCTTTCCTTATTTATAAGATGAGATGCTGTAAAAATGTGATTAAGTTCCAGAATGTTCTAGGTGCTTAATAACAAGTCAAAAACTGTTGTTATTATGAGGTATGTGGGGACTAAAGGCATATGAATGGAGCTTTGACCTTCACGAAGTGATGTTTCAGGAAAATAACCTTCATATCGATCATTATCATCAGCAACCCATTTGAGACCAGGAAATCAAGGCCCACAAGAAGTAAACGTATTCGCCAGGAGTGAGTGTGGATGACATTTGCATTGTAGGAAGTGTGCAGACTTAGACTCAGCTGCTATCAGGAAGCCCTTGTCAGGAACTCGGCCTTCTCTCAACTGTACCGAGCTGCTCTGCAGCATTCCTGGGGACTGCGAGTCCGGATTTGCACGTTACGCCGAGGAGGGCCATGTTCTTCCAGAAGTCCAACATCTGTGCCCCCAAATGTCTCCAGTGGGTCTTAAGCCTTACCCTTTCCTCTGGGCATGGGTGGCAGCTTCCCCACCAACGTCTCAGTATTGCCGAGAAGGGACGGCAGGCTTGGTGGAAAGCTGAGTGGACAGTTGAAGGATCTAGGCTCAAGTTCTATCTCAGCCACTTACTAACTGTAAGGTCTTGGACCAGACATTTCTCTTTTCTGAACCCCGAGTTTGGCCCTCTGTTCAATTATGATAATGGCCACTTCAAGCAGTGTAGTAAGAATTCAATGTAAGAATGAACATGAAAATGCTTAGCTAGGGCTCGACCCACAGTGGGGACTTATTAATGTTGCTAAACACTTGGGATACAAAAAACAAACAAACAAATAAAGACACCTGTAGAAAGTGTGCAGACCTGGAAGTGCCAAATGTGTATGACTTTTGGAAAGTCTCTTAATTTCTCTCAGGACCCTCAGTTTCCTCAGCATGAAATGAGAAAATTGACCTGGATAATCCCCAGCCTTCCTTCCAGCTCAATGATTCCAGAAATCTTCCTCTAATCCCCGAAGCGCACACATCTACCTAGAGTGTGAAGAGTGTCCAAGTTGGGGACATACACAGAGGAGGACGTCCCCACCCACCCTAGAGACCTGTATGCTTTGCAAATTAAATGGTAAGTGTGAGATTCTCCCTCCCTCCAACTGGTGGGCGGAGTTATGACATTACTGACATCTGCCACAGAGACATCCCCAAGACATTGAACCACCAATCAGCGCGGGTCGAAGTGCCCTGAAGCCCACCCCTTTCTGTTTTGCCCTGGGTCCAACCCTTTCCTGTTCATCCCCTCAAAAGGCTTCCCAGACGACCTCCATGTTCTGCTCTCTCCATCTCCATCTGTGGAGGCAGCCCGGCTGGGTCCTTTCTCCTCTCCCCACTCCTTCAATTCTGATTTCTCTACCTCCTTAATGAGTCCGGCTCATTACTGTGACAGTCGCCTCGTCTGCCCAAGAGATAAAGATTCCGGAGACAGACCAGGCCAGGGGGGAAAAGTTAAAAAAAAAAAAAAAAAGTCAGTTGTAACTCAGTGCCTGGAATTCCTTTGTAGTAAGATATGCAGACCTTCCTCTAGATCTGGCTAGGAGATTGGCCTCATCAAAACCGCAGCATCCTGCACTCCTGTTTGGAGTCAGAACACATTCTGCTTGAGGCAAAACAGGCCAGGTTGTGTAAACCACCTAAGGAATACCTAAGGACGGCCAGTTCTTTGTCCTGAGGGGCCAATCAGGGAGTGACAGGCCAACAGTGGGATGGGATGGGAAAAAGAAGTATAAGAGGAGGGACTGCCCCTCCATCGGGGCTCTCACCTGGGTGTTTGCCGGCTGCTGCGTCAGCCAAGGTTTGAACCCGGATTCGAATCTGTAATAAACTCTAGCATGCTTAATCAAATTGGCTCCGGTGGTTCATCTCTTGGGGAACTCGCTTCATAACAATTACTGGGGAATAAACTTTACTTTACTTTCATATGTCTTGGTGGTCACTTTCCTGCACCTCAAACCTTACAGTAAGGGGCACTGCTTTTGTGGTAGGTGACAGACACGAGAAGAGCAAAGACTAGGGGCCAGGTCCAGGTCACCATGGTGGAAAACCCCTAGTGATGGACAATTGTAGGGTGGGACCTCGCCCCCGGGGTGACTTTTCCTCCCCTGGCTTATGGATAGTCATTCAGTTTGCACTCCTGACCTTTGACCTTTCCTCCCTAGAGATACTATCTATGCCTTGATTGTATTTCAGCTCCAGAACCAGAGAAGCAATAAAACCAGACCAGCAATCCATGGTGGCCCTCAGGACCAGCCCCATTGAATAATGACCCCCTGGTGCCAGCCAATCAATCAGTGGAGACTGCAACCTTGAAAGGACACACTGGGAATACTGATGAATATTCTATTGAGATCTTTCCTTGGGATCTCCCCTAACATTTCTACCCTTAAAACCCTTAGGACAGAGGACTCAGCTTGATCTCCCTCCGAGGAGCACCCCTGTGCCTTTCCATTTTCTCCTCCGTCCTCCTGCCCCTCCCGCTACCCAACCTATCAGTGCTTCCTCACTCCCAAGCTCCAAGAGACTTTCCTTTACCTCTATAACTTGTTTCCTAAACCCATTTCTTCTAGGAATCATTTTTTTTTTTCCTACCTCTGTGATTTTATAAATAAGTGTTCTTTAATAGTTTAGATCTTGGCTCTGAATTCTTCCCTCGCCAGAACCCAAGTACCGCGGTTGCTGAACCCAGTCCAGTCTGACCCCTTGGGTCTAACACTCAGTACCTTTCCCTCTGCCTACAACACTTTGACATCTTTTTGAAGGAAATAGGTCAGTATATGGGGCGAGTGCTGGATGCTTGATAAGGGAATCCAGTGGGTCCATCTGTCAGTCATGTATTGCCTGTGAGCCATCCCTTTCAGACCTCTGCTCCAAGAAGAGAGAAGAGCACTGGATTACACACAGAACTACCAACCAAGGTGGGCGGATCAGACCCCGTCTGCTCCTCAGGCTCTCCCAGTCTACTGAGAACACGCCGAGACAAATGTTATGGGTTGTACTAAAAAACCAGAGTAGGTCCTAAAAGTGTTCTGGTCAAGACGGGCCATGATGTCAGGCAAGGGTGGCGGGCACAATGTGGGCTCGAGCGATGGGGAAGAGCGTTTGTGGGGTAGAAATGGAGGCGGGCAGCCTATTGCAGTAGTCCAGTCTCCCTTCGGCCTTGCGGGAGTGGGGGCGTGTGGTGCCCTGAGGAGGTTTAGCCAGGAGGGGTGCACACCTGCACCCGCCTGTGGAGGTGTAAGAGCTGAGTAGGAGCCAGCAGTTTATGAGGAAAGGCAGGAGAGGAATGAAGCCAACCTTTGCCCCAGGGCCTCCTGAGCACCCAGTATCCTCTGACACAACCCTCACCCCAATCCTTCCTGGTGGGTTTTCTCATGCTCATTTTGTGGAGGAGGTACCTGTGGTTCAGAAAGACCAAGATCTGGTGGCACAACTGGTGAAGGGCAGAGCTCAGATGGGAAGTTGAGGCCAGAACCCCAGCCCCTCCTCCCTCCTCAAACCTCTGGCAAGCTGCTCCTCAACTTCAAGGAGTGGCAGGAGGGGGAGGAAGGACCGAGAGGGCGTCCCTCTTCTGGGTAGCCTTCCAGTTGCTCTCCTAGGCAGAAAGTCCCATAATCCAAACAAGCACCGGGCCACGCTATTAGCCTTATCACCACGCCCACACCCAAGACAATCTGATTAAATCCTGCTGTCATCAGTGAAAGCTCTCCTACAAAAGGCTCTGCAGTCTGCAAACACGTGCCTCCTTTCTTCCTAGCAGGCCGGCCCGCTCCCCACCTCCCAGCCTTCAAGGTCAGGCCACGTGAGGAGAGGGAAACGTTGTCACTTATCACCACGGGGAGAGGCTTGGTTAGGCAGAGTCCTGCCTACATTTGTCAAAACGAATGATTCCTTGGGCAAATAAACGGAAGCTGGATCCCCAGAGGGCATACTGGTTTATTGATTCTGAGGCTCAAGGAAACCTGAAGAAGGGCTGTATCCACTCAGCGCTGGCCAACAAGAAATAACAATGACTGGCATCTACTGAGTGTCACCTAAGGTGGGCCCTTCCCACTGCTTCTAGTTCTTCCAACAATTCTGTAACGTAGGTTTGAGTCCTCGCTTCTGGCTCCATTTTCAGTGTCTTCTCTACTTCACAGAGACAGAACTGAAGTTCAGAGAGGTTCTCTGTCCAAGGTCCCGTAGTTACTAAGGTTACAAAGTCAGCATTCACACCCAGGCCTGTGTGATTCTGTTAAAGAACCAAATTTACTGCAGCCTTAGTTACTGATTCCATTTTCAGTAAGCCTAGGTTTGCTACATTGGTTTCCCAATAAAATAAACAAATAACATTAAAAAAAACCCACAAAATTCAAATGAGTATATTTGAAGATCTAATTTGCTTTTTAATTTTTATTTTTAAAATATATTTTATTGATTTTAGAGAGGAAGGAAGAGGGAGAGATAGGAACATCAATGATGAGAGAGAATCATTGATCGGCTGCCTCCTGCATGCCCCCTACTGGGGGATCAAGCCCGAAACTCAGGCATATGCCCTTGGTCAGAATCAAACCTGGGACCCTTCAGTCTGCAGGCTGATGATCTATCCAGAGAGAGAGAGAGAGAGAGAGAGAGAGAGAGAGAGAGAGAGAGAGAGAGAGGGAGAGAGAGAGTCATTAATGTGTGAGTGAGAAACATTGATTGGTTGCCTCCCTCACGTACCCTGATTAGGACTAGGGATGGAGCCTGTAACCAAGGTACATGCCCTTGACCAGAATCGAACCTGAGACCCTTCAGTCCCAGGGCTGACATTCTAACCACGGAGCAAAACGGGTTAGGGCTAAGTGCAGCTTTTAAATGATTTTGTTTAACTGGAACAGTCCTTGTAATGGGCATTGCCAACTCTAGGCTGTGTCCAGCAAGATTTTGCCTCCTTTGCAAATATCTGCAGCTTCTAGGACTGTGGTTCTTAAACATAAAATAAGCAGATATGCTAAAAGGTGGTACATTCGGTTCTTTGGATATAAAAGTTGTTTCTTTTTATTGATTTCAGAGAAAAGGGAGAAGGAGAGAGAGATAGAAACATCAATGATGAGAGAGATTCATTGATTGGCTGCCTCTTGCATAACTCCTACTGGGAATCGAGCCCACAACCAGAGCATGTGCCCTGATGGGGAATCGACTGCAACCTCCTGGTGTCTCTCTCTCTCTCTCTCTCTCTCTCTCTCTCTCTCTCTCTCTCTCTCTCTCTCTTTAAATATATTTTTAAAAAGGAAGGGAGAGAGATAGTTAGAAACATCGATGAGAGAGAGTCATCAATCAGCTGCCTCTTGCACACCCCCTACTGAGGATGTGCCCGCAACCAAGGTACATGCCCTTTTTTTTTCTTTTATATATATATATATATATATATATATATATATATATATATATATATATTTTATTGATTTTTTACAGAGAGGAAGGGAGAGGGATAGAGAGCTAGAAACATCGATGAGAGAGAAACATCGACCAGCTGCCTCTTGCACACCCCCCACTGGGGATGTGCCCACAACCAAGTTACATGCCCTTGACCGGAATCGAACCCGGGACCTTTCAGTCCCCAAGCCGACGCTCTATCCATTGAGTCAAACCGGTCTCGGCTCTCTCTCTTTTTTAATATTACAGAGAAGAAGGGAGAGGCATAGAGAGTGAGAAACATCTATGAAAGAGAAACATCGACCAGCTGCCTCCTGCACACCCCCTATTGGGGATGTGTCCACAACCAAGGTATATACCCTTGACTGTCATCGAACCTGAGACCTTTCAGTCCGCAGGCCGATGCTCTATCCACTGAGCCAAACCGGTTTTGGCAGATCCTGTTTCTTAATATTCACCTGAGACCTCCTGCTGGACCCAGTACAGCTCAAATCAGACCCAGTCCAATCCTGGACCCGGTCTGGTTCTTAAATTGAACCCAGTTCAGTTCTTAAGTTGGACCCAGTCTACTCCGGCTGGTAACCACCACCAATTCCCATGGGACCTTGAATTGGGGAAAGGATTGAACCAAAAAATCCCAAGGAATGAGGACTGTGGACTGATTTCAGAATAAATGGAGAACTGCAGCTGCCACCAACCGTTCTCAACGTGGAATCTGGGGGCTGATTCCAAACACATGAATCGTCAGCAGTTCCCATGGTGGAATCCAAGGACAGAGCTCAGGCCTGGGGTTTTCCACTGGGAAACTGTGGTCTTGTCAGCAGAAAAGAACCGGGACCAAGGCGGGTCTGCCCCTGGCACGGTCTGGAATGTGTAAACCACTTGCTCCTAAGTGTCCTTACCACAGGCCCAGCTGGTGGTTCAGCAGCGAGACTACCTGGTTAGGGAAGACAAGACAGTAATTTATAAGCTGGCTGTAAATTGCTTGGCCTTGTTTAACTATCTGTCTGTTTCCCAGTTCCACTTGCCAAGGAATTTTTCTAGCTTCTTACTAACCTGCTTGTCTAGGGCACTCTGGGAAGAACCTTCTGCCAGCTCACGCTTACCTGCCCTGTATGAGCAAATCATTCAAATCGGGAGCTTGAACACAAGATAGAATGGAGCTCAAAGGCAAGGGGCTCATCAGCAGCCCTAGGAAACGGCGAGAAAGACGAGTGAGCTTGAAGTGGGGCTTTTGGGGTGCCATGCTTATGTTTTGTGTCCCCCCAAACTATCAGTCGTTTACTTTGGTCTCAATGCTGCCACCATATCTGTTAAAGAACAAAATTCAATGGAGTAAATTTGAATATCGAATTGGCTTTATTAAGTAAGTCACGAATTGGGCAGCATCTCATCTAGAAGGGTGCTCCAAACAGTCATGCAAAATGCAAGGTTCATCACCCTGGCCCATGTTACTCAGTGGTTAGAGTGTCAGCCAGCACCCCGAAGGGTCTCAGGTTCGATTCCCAGTCAAGAGTATGTTACCTGGTTTGCAGGTTTGATCCCTGGCCCTAGTTGGGCCAGTGTGGGAAGCAACCAATTGATGTAGACACAGTCAGCCCAAGAATCTCCTCCCTGTGTTACCAGGTAGTGAGTTTGTCCCCAGTTCTTCCAAGTCTTCATGGCCAGCATCAGAGCGTTTGCTGGATCCCTGCATCTCCTCCAGCAGCCAGGGCAGTGCCAACTCTGGGAGGGTTACTCCCTGTCTCCCCTTCTCCCCTTCACAATCTTGACTGTGGGAAAACCTATTCACTTCTTTTTTTTGGGGGGGGGGGGGGGGGGGGGGGTGGGCGCTAAGGGCCTGGAGGCTTTTATGTCTCCACTCATTCAAGGATGGTGTGCGGGCCCCAATACACAGCCACCTGGCTGGACCCCTGACTTCTGGCCAGATCCGCCTCCCTCTGCTCCCGCCATTTCTTCCACTTGAGCAGCAGCTGCTCCAGCTCAAACGCCTTCATTCGCATCATGGAGTGGAGTTGCTCGCAGAAGTCCTAGTGGTGCTGCAGGCCAGGAAGTTGGGAAGCTATCGTGCTTGCATTTGAGCAGCAGAAGGGAGTGGGCCCAGTAGTCTCAGTGCTGAGCCACCAGCTGGCACTGTTCATCTGCTGGTGTGTGGCCACCATCTTGCACTCCTTGCACCTGGGGAAGCTGTAGTCGGGGGGAGGGGGCATCCGCAGGGGTCTGGCTCCCCTGAGGAATCGCCCAGGTAGTGCCTGGCCAGGTGCGCCCCATGGCTGCTTCCTGTGGCAGTCAGGTCACTTCGTTCCTATCCGGAAGCACTCGCCCCTCCCTATTCACTTCTTCGCCTTGTTACCTGATAGATGGCCCTCATCTGTCCTCGCTAAAGAACCAGGGATTAGCTCCAGAACATGCTGGGAGAAGACGCTCTGATGTGGAGTTTATAGATTTTCCTATGGGCATCCCATCCACCCACCCATCCATCCATCCATCCATTCTTTCAACATATTTTTGTTGGATATCAACTCGGGGCTGACGAGGTACATATAGACAGACTCTATCCCCTTGGAGCTGACATCTGGTGGGGGTATGGGCAGGTAATCAGGAGAGATAAATGCAGTGTGATGTGTGCTGTGGGTGTAGAAGACACTTAGCGGGCGACCTGCGTTAGTCTGTGATGAGAGCTCATGAAGGAAGTTCAATCAGTCTTAGGCTGATTTGAACAATGAGCAAGACTTAACCAATCAAGTGGGGAGAGGGAGGCAGGGAAAGTATGTCAAGGGGAAGCAGGAGCATGGCCACGTCCTAGAGATTTTAGACAACGCGCGGCCAGGTGAGGATCTGAAAATGGTTGAATGGAGGCAGGAATGGTGAGAGCTGAGGGGAAAGAGGAAGGCAAAGATAGGATTGGATTGGCTCGTTTAAGCACATATGGAGCACCTTCCAAGGTGCTAAGCGGGGTTTGAGACAAAATGAGTGGACCCAGTTGGAGAGGTAGTGTCAGATGTGGGAAGCAGTCAGGAACCCTGGAGTCAGATTCTGGGCAAGATGCCCACCTACTCAGTGTGGAACACCTCTTCCTACTGCCTCAGGGCAAGCTAGCCACCCAAGAAGGACACTTCAGGTGCTGGGGAATGCATCACCTTTCACCTTGGGGTGGGGGTGAGGGCGGGGGTGCGGGTGGGGGTGGAGGTGTCCTTGTACACAGCCTCAGTGTGCCTCCCTAGCCCTGCTCCCGGTGGCCCTCTGAGCATGAGAATATTCCTGCCCTCTTCTTCAATCAAGATTTCACAACTGTCCCTATACCCTGTCTTCTCTCCTCTATGTCAGTCCTCGGTCTCACAAATCATGCTCCCTGCTATGGCCAATCCTCTCGTCTTTCCAGGACCATTTGGGCTGTGCCCCCTGGGGGCTCCAGGCCAAGCCTGTTCAACCCCCACTGTCTCAGGAGCCTCCCTCTGGTGCCTGTCTCATGTGTCCAGGTCTGAACTTCCCCAGCCCCGGCTCTATCTCTAGTTTATCTACCACCTGCTTCTGAGGATAAGCTGGTTCTTGTAATCTGGGAGCATCTCCTCTTTCCCCAGTACTTTCTCAGCTGTTCTTGGGTGGTCCTCTCCAGGAGGCGTTTTCTGGTTATGACTCCTCCCTGCCATAGTGCAGAGACCTGTCACAGGAAAGACCCCCAAGAAAGGCTGAAGAAGGACAGTCTCAGCACCTGCCGCGGGTTGCTCACAGTCCACTAGGAGCCATGAACAAAGGAACAGTTATTTGTAGGGCTCATGGAGAGAAAAGGAGGTGAGGCAGACTGGAGCAAGGGACGAGGTCTAGCAGAGTGGGACCCTGGCTGTGACCTGCGAGGAAAAAGTTCTGTGACTGCTGGAGACTTCCCACCAGACTCAGGACCTGCTTCTGACATGAAGTCATCATTGACTGCACCTGCTGCTGGGGATGTGATAGCACCCCAACACTGGTCCCCAAAAGAGGATCAGCCAGGGTCCCAAGAGCCTATGACCATGAAGGGGGTTATAGAAGCAAAGCCGGGGTTGGGGGGATGGTGTCTCAGTAAAAGAGTAGCCATCTAATTTGGAAACACCAAGGTTTGCCATCACAGGGGCCCAGGGAAGGCTAGGCCAAGAGCATGGACAGGCTTGGATGGGAATCTGGATTTTCTCTGTTACCCACAAGCCGTGTGACCCTGGGCAAGTAACTGCATTGCTCGGAGCCTGCACCACAGGTGGGAGAATTGGGGTGCAGATTACACAGAGTGGATGTTGTTTCTCTGGGGAGCCCAACCACGGTCCCCTTGTGGCTTCTCCAAAGCCTGGGGCCATGGGAGAGGCCTTGTCCACGGGGAACCAGAATCGGGGTATTGTCTCGGGTCTCTGAAACCCATTGTCTATCCCTGTGCCTCCTGACTCTTCCTCCCCTTTGCCCTGAGCAGGTGGCCAATAGGTGGCCTGGGAATGGAGAGGCCACAGCCTGAATGGCGCCATGGGGGTGGCCAGTCCTTCCTGTCTTACTGTAGCTTCCCACCCAGCCTGGTGCCAGGAGTCCTGCCGCCTGGATCTACCCAGAGCTCTCTGCCCATCCTGCAGAAGGCATTGTATGGCTCTCACACAGACCTTGGTGGCTTCAGATCTCACTGGCATATCAGCCCGATCACTGTGTAACCTGAAGATCAGCTTTCAATCCTGCCCTCCACAAAGCCATGTTTCAGCCACACAGAAGCTCCTGTTCTCTGAACTTCAGCAGACTTACATGCTTTGTTTACTTCCTGAGGCACCTGCTCTGGCACTCTGCCTTCTTATCCTGGCACACTCATCATCCCCCTATGATAGTCAACAGAAACATAGATTGAGCTTCTACTGTGTGCAGTACTGGGGGTGGGGAGGGGTGAAGGTACTAAGAGGCAGAGGTTCTGGCTTGAAAGACAACCGGTAATTTCTTCCAACCCCCAACCATCACCTCCAGCACACACACATACACACACACACACACACACACACACACACACACGCACCATCCTCCAGGCCTATTTCACTCTTCCACCTGCTTGTGATCCTTCCTCCATTACCTTGTGGCCAAACTAGGCTCAACTTTCAAGTTTTAGCTTAGATGCCACCTTCTCCAAGAGCCCTTACCCCAAGGTCCTAGTACCCTCCTTCCGCCTGGAGTTCAGGCACTGGTTTGGGCACTCATAAAGCACAGTCATGCACTGCTTAAAGATGTTTCCATCAAGCCCTGGTTGGTGTGCTCAGTGGTTAGAGTGATGGCCCATACACTAAAGAGTCAAGGTTTGATTCTGGTCAAGGTCATGTACCTGGGTTGCAAGTACAATCCCTGGCCCTGGTCCCAGCATGTGCAGGAGTAAACCAATCAATGTGTCTCTCTCAGATTGATGTTTCTCTCTCTCTCTCCCACCCCTCTCTCTCTTCTCTTCCCTTTCTCCCTCAGTTCCACTCTCTCTAAAAATCAATGGGAAAAATATTCTCAGGTGAGGATTAACAACAACAGCAAAAAAGATGTTTCCATCAACAACAGACCACACATCTAACACTGGTACCATAGATCAGTGTTTTTCAACCTTTTTTGGGCAAAGGCACACTTGTTTCATGAAAAAAATCACGAGGCACACCACCATTAGAAAATGTTAAAAAATTTAACTCTGTGCCTATATTGACTATATATAAAGTAATTCTCTTGAATAGGAATCAAATAAACACAAAGAAAGTATTTTATAATTACTTTATTATGAAATATTAAGTAAACAAAATAGTGAAAAATTATAAAATTCTTGTCTTGTCTGCACCTACGGCACACCAGGCAACATCTCGCGGCACACTAGTGTGCCTCGGAACAGCGGTTGAAAAACGCTGCCATAGATTATCTTTACCTAATAATAGACAAACATGTCAATTGACCATACCTCCACTACACCCACAGCCAATCAGGATTGAATATGCAAATTAACCCAACAAAGATGGCGGGTTAATTTGCCTACGCAGGGAGGCTGGGTGGGGCAGGATGCCTGCTATGAGGGGGAGGGGGAGGGGGAGGGGGCAGAGGGAGCTACAGGAGCGGTGCTCCGGCTGGGAGCGAGGAGTTGGAGGCTCCCAGGTGGCCCAGGAGCAGGGACTTGGCAGCTCCCTGGCAGCTGGGAATAAAGCCAGGGGAAGGAAGGCCTATTCTTGTACAAATATTGTGCAACAGGCCTCTAGTAGATTATAATGGAGTCGAAAAATTTCTATTTCCTAGTGATGCCATAGCCAGTGTAACACCATAGCACAATGCATTACAATTGCCCCTGGTATTCAGTGCAGTAACATGCTGTGCAGGTTTGTAGCCTGGGGGCCATAGCTTGTACTAGACCATCCGTGTTTGTGTAAGTAGCTCTATGATGTTCACACAATGACAAAATTGCTTCATAACACCTTTCCCAGAACGCATCCCCAGTGTTAAATGACTCACGACCGTGTTTGAATTCTGGCTGTCTCTGTGTCCCGGGGCCTCAGTTTCCCAACCCATGAAATGGAATAATGGCCCCTAACTCACGGTGTGGTTTTACCGGGTAAATGCACCAGCACCCTAACCACTGCGTGCCAAATGCTGAACAAATGTTAACTCTTACCAGCAGCATTTTAGCACTGAATGGGGCTACATGCTTAGTCAGCACCAACTACTTGTTTGGTGGATGGATGGATGGATGGATGGATGGATGATGAATAAATGGCGAGATCTTTTCCAAAATAGGAGACAATTTTTGCTGGTCTTCCATGGCAATTTAGGGAAAATCCTTTAAAAAAAAAATCAACACAGTCTTAACCTTTATTTTGGGGGAAATTTTTTAAAAATATATTTTAATTGATTTTTTACAGAGAGGAAGAGAGAGGGACAGAGAGTTAGAAACATTGATGAGAGAGAGTCACCGATCAGCTGTCTCCTGCACACACACCCCCTATTGGGGATGTGCCTGCAACCAAGGTACATGCCCTTGACCGGAATCGAACCTGGGACCTTTCAGTCCGCAGGCCGACGCTCTATCCACTGAGCCAAACCGGTCTCAGCAGCCTTAACCTTTATTGTATACCTACCACATATCAAGGCTCAACACACCATATCTTGCCTAATCTGAACCTCAGAATAGGAAGATATTACCGCAGAACAAGGAAGTGGCTGTGCTGAGAAGTTAAGTCAGTGGCCCAACATCACAACATGAGTAAGAGACAGTCAGGCCTGTTTTTCCTAGACACCTGGCAGGAAGAGGACGGCTTGCTGCGGGCCTGGGCTTCCTGCAGTCTGAGACTGGAAACTCCTAGAGGGCAGGGCCTCTTTAGAGGAATGCTGCCCTAATCATGGCCCTGGATAAACAGTTCTCGGACAACCTGGCTTTGGGGACTAGAAGGAGGAAGGGAAGGTTGGGCTGGGGAGACGGCTCTGGGACTTCCCCTCCGGAGGCCAGCCGGGCAGCCTCCCAGGCACCCTTCCTTTCCCAGCTCCTCCCAGCTGGCACGCACAGAAGGGGTTAACTCTGGGCCTCACTCCTTGAAAGAACCTGAAGCTTTTACTCCTTGATCTCACCCTCCTCCCTTTCCTCGCAAAGTCTTCCTGATCTTTATACCTCCTGCAAGTCCCTCCTCCTTACTCTCACCCCCGGACTCCAAAAACACTCTGATTGCCAGGGTGGGTCAATGGTTAACACTCCCCGGGCTTTATATAAGCCTGCCCCGGCCAGCTACCTGCTCAGTCAGTTCTTCAGTTCCCTGGATTCCCCTGGCTCCAGCAGCACTCCAGGGTCCACACCATGGCCACCTGGTGGCAGGGCCCGTGGGCCTATCGCTTCTACCTGTTTGTGTACATCCTGCCCATTATCCTGCTGCCTCTGCCCATCCTCATCCCCGCCAAGGTAAGGACGTGGGGCTCTGGGCACACAGAAGCTTTTGGGGGGCAGGAGAGGGACTGTTTGGGCCCAGGTTGGGGATCCTTAAGACCAGCTTAACCTACTGACTCTCCTAGCCTGGAAATGAGGCCACCATCTCCTGGTCCTCCCGAGGGATGAGGGCTAAAAGGTCAAAGGGGGCTTTTGCTGGGCACCAGGAGTTCGGGCCCAAGGTAGATTGCTTAGGTGCATTTGGCATCTCCTTCCTCGGGAGCCAGGAAGCCAGGTCAGTGAAAGAGATGCAGGCGGAAGCAGGTGGGGCTCTCTGTCTACAGTGTGCCCACCCTGCCCTGGATAAGCTTCGTGGCCACTGAGCAGGACTGGCTGCTGGAGGGGATGGAAAGGGAGTGGGATGAAGCCGGCCTCGGGCAGTGTGTGCCATGAAGAACACAAACAGAAAGAGCAGGCGCTCACCTGTGAGCCTAAGGGCTAAGTCTGCTGGGGAGGAGGCTGGGACCTTGCCAATGGGCATCATAGATACTCTGGGTAGAGGGGGAGGTGCCACTGCTCCCTGCCTCCCCGAACCCCAGACATTATGCACTCGGAGGGGTGAGGTGGAGAGGGCTCTTATATGTAAAAGAACACAAAACTGTAAACCTAAAATTAGCACAGGGCTTGGGGACAAGGGCCTGGAACTCAAGCGTCACAGTAAACCTTTCCCCAGAGCAGGCCACACAATTAAAAAGTGGCAGGAGCCGAAACCGGTTTGGCTCAGTGGATAGAGCGCTGGCCTGCGGACTGAAAGGTCCCAGGTTCGATTCCCGTCAAGGGCATGTACGTTGGTTGGGGGCACATCCCCGGTAGGGAGTGTGCAGGAGGCAGCTGATCGATGTTTCTCTCTCATCGATGTTTCTAGCTCTCTATCCCTCTCCCTTCCTCTCTGTAAAAAAAAAAAAAAAAAAATATATATATATATATATTTTTAAAAAGGTGGCACAGCTGGGGTGTGAACTAGTTCCAAAGCCTGTGTTACCTTCTCTCTCCCCACTGCCTCCCGGAGGCTGGGACAATAGCCCCAGGACTGCCCATGGAGCCACTGGCTTCCTTTTGTCACAGATAGGGAAACTGAGGCAGGCTTTTAAAAAATACATATTTTTATTGGTTTCAGAGAGGAAGGGAGAGGGAGAGATAGAAACATCAATGATGAGAGAGAATCATTGATTGGCTGCCTCCTGCGAACCCCATACCAAGGACCGAGCCCGCAACCCGGGCACGTGCCCTGATCACGATTCGAACTGTGACCTCCTGGTTCATAGGTCGACGCTCAATCACTGAAACCACTGCAGCTGGCGAGGCAGGCTTTTGATTCACGCCGTTCCAAAGGGGCGGGAGACTGGGGTTAAGAGGGCACAACCCCTGGGCCCTGACACTTGCTAAGTGACAAGGCTTGGCTGACCTTCGAGATGACCCTGGTCTCAGGCCAAAGTCAGTGGCATCTCTGTACTGGGAACCCATCAGATGGGCTTTCAGACAGGCTGGGCCAAGTGTGTGAACCCCGGGAGAGAGGACGGACTGGACCTGGGATTCTCACTTTACCCCCAGGAAAGCACAGCCCAGAAAGGTTCGGTCACTCGCCCCAGGTCACACAGGAAAGCCTGGGTCAGTAGAAAAGCCAGGCTTCCTGATGGGAGTGCAACGAGCCAGGAGCCTCTGTCTTCCCGGTGCTGCGCCCAGCCCTGCCGCCTCCCCGTCCCGACTCAAACTGTCCCCGTCCTATCTGTGGAGCCAGCCCCTCTAGGACTTTGCTCATGTAATTACCCTGTCTCTCTCCTACCTCAAGTTCCCCCTTCTCTGCCTGATCTCTCCCATTAGCATACACACGGGCTGTAATATCTCGCATCTTAAAAAAAAAAAAAAAAAAAAAAAAGCAGACCTCCGGCCAGTGTGGCTCAGTGGTTGAGCGTCAACCTATGAATCAGGAGGCCATGGTTCGATTCCCCATCAGGGCACATGCCTGGGTTATGGACTTAGGAAGTAGCCAATCCATCATTGATGTTTCTATGCTCTCTCTTCCTCTCTGAAATCAACTAAAATATATATATATATCTTGAAAAGAAGAAAAAAAAACAAGCAAACACTCCTTGGGCCCTACATCCCCTCTACATATGCCTCCTCTGTCTTCCCTCTCCCACGGAGAAGGCCTCAGAGACTGTTTGCCCTGCATACGCCTCTCCTAAGACAGCTCCAGCCTCCGAGGCTCCCCACCCGAGAGCTCTTGTTAGGTCCCCGCCAGTTTCCATGTCTCCAAAGTCCTGTCCATGCTCGCCCTCCTCAACCCCCAGCAGCATTTGTCACCGCTGGTCACCCCTCTTAGCAATGCTCTCCTCTTTTGGCTTTGGTGACACCCTCTCCTGGTTCTCCTCCTCACCCAGCCACTTTCCTGGCTCCTCCTCCCTATTCGAATACCCTCTCTCAGGTGGTCCTGTGCTGTCTCCGGCTTTAATAATTGACTCTATGCTGATGATTCCCCAATCTGTCACCCCAGCCCTAACCTGGAAACCTGTGTTATCCGGTTTACATTACACACTTCCACCCGAATCTTCTCTCTTCCGCAGCACACCCTTCACACGTCCAAAACAAAACCCTCACGCCCATCTTTCCCAGCTGGCTCCTCCTGCAGCCTCACTCATCCATGGAGACTCAAACTCTACCTGGGAGCCATTCCTGATTCCTCTCTTTCTGTCATTTCCACATGCACCAACCGGTCCTGCTGACTCAAAAATACTTTGAATGCGGTCACTTCCCACTGCCTTCTCTGTCATTTGGGTCACCATCGCTCCTCACCTGTTCTCACCCCTCCCCAGACCATTCTTCATTCCACTGCCGGGTCTTTTCAAAATGTAAGATCATCGCTACTCTGCTTAACACCCCTTACAGGCTTTCCATCCAACTTAAATTCCAAGCCCTCTACGGCAGCCCCGAGTCCCTGGGCTCCACCCCTGCAGACCTCTTGGTCCCCAGGCCGATGTCCTACCTCCTGTCCACATTGCGCCAGCCCCACCACCAGCTTTCTCTTGCTCCTCACCTTGCTCCTCTCCCTGCCTGGAATGTTCTTCTCCCAAATGCCTCCTTCTCATTCCTTAGGTTTGAGCTCAAATCCACCTCCTCAGAAAAGCCTTCTCGGACCACACCCACTCACTCTTTATTACAAACATGCTGTGATTTTTTTAAAAAAAAGATTTTTGAAATATATATTTTATTGATTATTTACAGAGAGGAAGAAAGAGGGATAGAGAGTTAGAAACATCGATGAGAGAGAAACATCGATCAGCTGCCTCCTGCACACCCCGTACTGGGGATGTGCCCGCAACCAAGGTACATGCCTTTGACGGGAATTGAACCTGGGACCTTTCAGTCTGCAGGCAGACACTCTATCCACTGAGCCAAACCGGTTTTGGAAAAAAAAAAAAAAATGCTGTGATTTTATTGATAGGACTTTCACTGCCTGAAATGATGCATTTGTTCATTTTTATTTATCTTTTATTTGTTTATCTCTGGCCTCCTATACTAGAATGCAGGCTTCATGAGGACAGGGACTTAGTCTTTTTCCATACAGAATCCCCAGTGCCCGGCACATAGTACGTGCTCAACAAATAACTGTCAGGTGAATGAATGAATGAATGAGGACAAAGAGAGCCCTCTCCTGAATTCCTACTGCATCCCTGCTCCCTGTGGTGAGGCCCGAGCTTGCCTCCATGCCCCTGGCCGCTGACCTGGGAAGAAGGAGTTCCGGACTGGGCTCAGACCTGTGTCCATAGAATAACAGTGTATCTATGGAGGGTTCTTTTTGTATGCTAGTCACCGTGCCAAGCACTTCAAAGCACTAATCCATCTATTTCTCAAAATAACCTCCGAGTTACAATGAAGTTACTACTACTGGTTCCATTTTTACCGACGTGCAAATTTAGGCCCAGAGTAGCAAAGTGATTTGCCTAAAGTCCCAGCTAGAGAAAGGCACTATGTGGACGGGAACCTGATCTTGGGGATGGCCCTGCTGTGAGTCATGCTTTGAGCCATCTGCCCTCACATCCATCCAGCTGTCAGCCAAACCGCCCTCTGTTGGCCAGTCGGGGTGTCTGTTGAGCTCCTGATCTGCACTGCAGTTTTCCAGAAAGGAATGCAGACAGCTCCCGCCCTCGGGGTGCCGAGGAGCCCGTGTTTACACAGAGGTGGAGCAGAAGGCTGGAGCTCAGAGGAGAGAGAAAGTCCTTCCAGCTGAGCAAGGGAGGATCGAGGCAGGTGGCATTGGAGTTGGGCCTTGGAGACGGAGTGAGATTCCAACAGTCAGGGGCATCTGTGGAGGGGAGGCCAGTGGAGGGACTGCAGGAACACAGGTGCAGGGGCTGGAACTAGTAGGTGTGCTAGAGGAATCGCTACAGAATCCTTGAAATGCTCACCATCTGAGGCCTTCTTCCGAACCTACAAGCAGAGGGAAGAAGCACCATCAGTCTGCCAGAAATCCTACATCCATCCATCCATCCATCCATCCATTCATCCATTCATTCATCCATTCATTTGCTTCCTAAGAAACACATACTCTGTGATAGGCACTGTTTAGGTTTGGTGGTAGGGAGCGGGAGTGGAAAGAGTGGATAGAGCGTCAGCCTGCGGACTTGAAAGGTCTCACGTTCGATTCCGGTCAAGGGCATGTACCTTGGTGGTGTGCAAGAGGCAGCCAATCGATGATTCTCTCTCATGGATGTTTCTAATTCTCTATCCCTCTCTCTTCCTCTAAGTAAAAAATCAATAAATTATATATATTTTTAAAAAGCATATACTGTCTATGCTGTGAAAACCATGCAGCAGGCGGTGACTGTGCCTCGGGAGGGACTGCTATAGATGGAATGGTCAAGGAAGGCCTCCTGGGTGGTGATATTTGCAAGAAGACCAGAATGGCAAGGAACAGCCAACCAAGCACTGCTCTGGGCAAAAAACATGCCAAGGCCTGAGGCCAGGGCTGAGCTTGGGAGGTGGAGGATAAACAGGGCCACTGTGGCACCGGGGCCTCAGGGGCTTGAGTTCCGGTTAGAGAGGTGGGGAGAGGTCAGCCCAGGGCAGCCTTCCAAGGCTGGGGGAGGCAGCGAGGGCTTTACCCACGAGGTGTAAATATTTGCTCAGGGATCAATCAGCTGGCAAGTTCAAATAAAAAATAGGAATGCCGCCCAGGACCCAAGGGGACCTGAACATAGTCTCCCAGGGGCACACTGTCTGCCAGGACAGAGCTCAGGTAAAATCTATATTATGTTTACGGTGAGAACAATAGGTGGAATTCCTTAATCTGAATCACTTGTACTCCTAAAACCAGTATGTGTGCCCGCCCACACACACTCAGAAACCTGTGCGACTACAATGCCCTACTGCCGTGATCGGCAAACTGCGACTGGTGAGCCACATGCGGCTCTTGGGCCCCTTGAGTGAGGCTCTCCCACAAAATACCACGGCCTGGGCGAGTCTATTTTGAAGAAGTGGTATTAGAAGAAGTTTAAGCTTAAAAAAAAATTGGCTCTCAAAAGAAATTTCACCAAAACCGGTTTGGCTCAGTGGATAGAGCGTCGGCCTGCGGACTTCTTTTGTTTAAAGGAGCCACTGTGGTCCGGGTTCGATTCCGGTCAAGGGCAAGTACATTGGTTGTGGGCACATCCCCGGTGGGGGGTGTGCAAGAGGCAGCTGGTCGATGATTCTCATCGACATTTCTAACTCTATCCCTCTCAGTTCCTCTCTGTGTGCCAAAACTGGTTTGGCTCAGTGGATAGAGCGTCGGTCAGTGGACTGAAAGGTCGCAGGTTCGATTCCAGTCAAGGGCAAGTACATTGGTTGCGGGCACATCCCTGGTGGGGGGTGTGCAGGAGGCAGCTGGTCGATGTCTCTCTCTCATCGATGTTTCTATCTCTCTGTCCCTCTCTCTTCCTCTCTGTAAAAAAATCAATAAAATATATATTAAAATAAATAAATAAATAAATAAAATCAATAAAATATATTTAAGGAAAAAAAAAAAAGAAATTTCAATCGCTGTACTCTTGGTATTTGGCTCTGTTGACTAACGAGTTTGCCGACCACTGCCCTCCTGCAAGCTGTTCCTGAACCCCAGAGACAGACTCAGGACTCGGGTGATCACTGTGGGCAGGAAGACTGCGAGGAATTTGGACCTCACTTCTGAGCCCCGCCGCTATCTTTAGAAACGTCCTGGCTCTCGGCTGAGAAGGCAGAGTCCAGGGAACAAGACGGGGGCTTGGGTGCCGGGCAGCTGTGGGTCAAACTCCACTCTGCAGCATGCTCAGCCGTGTGACCGTGTCCAAGCCGCTCACCCCGGAGGAGCTAGTGTCAGGATGAAAGGCGGTAACCTGAGGGCATCGAGTACCTGGCCCTGGGATGACTCCCTGTGCCCGTGGCCTCTTGTCTGAAAGTCTAGCCCCTGGAAAATACAATGAGTCTCGGGCCCTGTAGAGATGCCTGGCTTCTTTTCCAAAGATGACTTCTTCTTCTTCTTCTTCTTCTTCTTCTTCTTCTTCTTCTTCTTCTTCTTCTCCTTCTTCTTCTTTTCTTTTTAAAAAAAATATATTTTATTGATTTTTCACAGAGAGGAAGAGAGAGAGATAGAGAGTTAGAAACATCGACGAGAGAGAATCATCGACCAGCTGCCTCTTGCACACCCCCTACTAGGGATGTGCCTGCAATGAAGGTACATGTCCTTGACCGAAATCGAACCTGGGACCTTTCAGTCCGCAGGCCGAAGCTCTATCCATTGAGCCAAACCAGTTTCGGCAATAGATGACTTCTTTTGTTTAAACGAGCCACTGTGGTCCTCAGTGATTCCTATGAAACGGAAGGTGAGGCGTCCCTAGTCACTCCCACCGGAACGGTGAGGTGTGGCCCCTCAGTGTGTCCCCGGGCAGCACTGGGACTGTGCGTAGACGAACCTTCTGGCTTCTGGGGTGCGTGGGAGTAGAATTAGAAGAAGAAGCCAGCTTCCTGGGCCAGGGGAATCCCTGGAACAGAGAGAAAAAGTTCCCCAACTTGAACTTTGTCCCCAGAATTACCAAATGGGGTCCCTGCTTTTTGGCACCTGCTAAGTGGAGGTCAGGAAGAATCTTCAACTGTACAGCTTCCTGGATGGGAGCCAGCAGTGAGGTGCAGGGCTGTGTGAGGCTCACGTGCACGGAGGAGTGAGTGTGGGAATGCTTCGCTCACCATCTCTCCGCCTGCTGTGTGGCTCTTTGGTGGATGCAGGCAGGCCTGGCCCCAGCTCAGACCGTGAGGTCAGGACTCTCCCCACCTCTGTTTTCTCTGATACTCAGAACCCCATTGTTTCCCTTCAGCCTCCTAGAGCAGAAGGTATTGCCGAAACTGGTTTGGCTCAATGGATAGAGCTTCAGCCTGCGGACTGAAAGGTCCCAGGTTCGATTTCGGTCAAGGACATATTCATAACCGTGAAGGTGCTGGGGTAATAAACGAGACAACCCAAATGAGATCAGGCAGAGAATAGGAAGGGAGGCAGCCACCATCACTCGCTTTGGGCAGAGTCTCAAAGGCAGGCAGGGGCTGGGGACACTTCAGGATGGAAAAGGGGAAGGCCTCTGGCACTCCCTGATTAGAGGCGTTGGCAGGGGGGTGGGCGGAGCCGGGAGGGGTGCTATCTAGAAGCAGGGCATCCATCCTATGTCATTGGTTAGGGGAGCATATTTGGCTTTCACTGGTTGGTTCTGACTTGGAAGTGGGGGTAGAGACTGGAGGGCAAAAATGAGGGAAGCTGGTCCTAGCTGGTTTGGCTCAGTGGATAGAGTGTCCTAGGTTCGATTCCAGTGAAGGACATGTACCTTGGTTGTGGGCACATCTCCAGCGGGGTGTGTGTGTGTGTGTGTGTGTAGGAGGCATATGATCGATGTTTCTCTCCCATCGATGTTTCTGACTCTCTATCCCTCTCCCTTCTTCTCTGTAAAAATAAAAATAAAAATAAAAAAATCAATAATTTTTTTTTTTTAATGGAGGAAGCTGGTGGTCACTGAGCTAGTCCTGACTGGGCCAACTGCAGTAGAGGCTGTGGTTGGGCTGCCTGGGCTGGTTCCTGCAGAGGTTGCATTTTTATATGTGGACTGGCCATTGTTCCCTTTGTATCTCAGCCTTTCAAAGGTTTTAGGCACTTGGCATGGGCCTATTATTCCTAGAAAGGGTATCCCACACCTCTAGCCCACTCTGTACCTCCTCCCCCAAGTCTCTTCAGCCTGGCTTCTCTCCTTGTGGTTACTGCCATTCGGACACCCAAGTCAGGCCCTGCGTGTATTCCTCCTCCCAACTCATCAGCCACCTCCCAAACATTTGTCTTCCAACTCCTAACATCTCTAGAGTCCATCCTCTTTCTCCACCTCCATTGCCTCACTGCTCTGAGCCCCTGTCATCTATCCCTGGGACTCCCTAACACTACCTCCTGTGGCCTCCACGCCTCCCAGCCTGAGTCTTCTGATCCATCTGCCATGCTATAGCAGGTGTGAGCTCCTTATTTTCATCTTTCCATGGTTGATTGATTTAGGCACTACATGCACAGCATATAAAAAAGGGAAGTGGAGTGGCCCCCTCCCACCCTCTGCCCCAGTGCCCTCTCTGCGGGCAGTCCCGGTGACCAGCATGGTGTCTGTGCTCCAGAGTGGGGACTCCACACCCATGGGGATCTGTGGGGATAACTCAGGATATCTGTGGACTTGGATGGCAAAAATTACATTTTATTGTCAATACCTCTAAAGAAAATATAGCATTTCCTTCTGTTATGAATGCAGACAACAAATCACAATAGTAGAATGACAGTTTTGACTTTGCCACCAGTAAAGTAGAGATCACAAATATTTTTACATCCCATTAGAGCTGTTGTTTGAAATATTGTTTACGTTCATCATAACTTTGCAATTACAGTAGCTGCTAGCCAGTGATGGTCTTATTAGCTAAGAAGAAGTCACATATATATCACTATCTTATTCATTTTTTTCATATTTTAATCACTGTATTTCAATATAGTTGGTTTCTTTATAAGCCTATGTATTTTATTTATTTTTTAATTTGATTTTTAGAGATAGAAAGGGAGAGAGAGACACACATTGATTGGTTGTCTCCTGTAGGTGCCCCAACCAGGATCGAACCTACAACTTTTTGGTGCATGGGACAACACTCAAACCAACTGAGCCACACTGGCCAGGGCACTATGCATTTTATTTAATGCATTTAAAAACATTATTCTAGCCCTACCCGGTTTGGCTCAGTGGATAGAGTGTCGGCCTGTGGGCTGAAAGGTCCTGGGTTCAGTTCTGGTCAGGGGCACGTGCCTGGGATGCGGGCCCAATCCCCAGTAGGGGGTGTGCAGGAGGCAACCGATCAGTTATTCTCTCTCATCGTTGATGATTCTATATATCTTTCCCTCTTCCTTCCTCTCTGAAATCAATAAAAAATATATTTAAATTTAAAAAACATTATTCTAAGAGTTTAAAAACATTATTCTAAGAAGTGTGTGTATATATATATATATTTGTACACATATTTTTTAAGTCACATATGATAGCATCAGTTTAATCTTTTAATAGAAACACTAACCCAACCGCATTACTCTCTCTGCTTAAAACCTTTAAGGGCCTCCCTTTTCCACCCCCATCTTCTTGATGAAGTCCTTGATCCCTCCCAGGGCAGGCAAGGATCTTCCCAAGCATTCTACCCTTCTGAGAATTCATCTTGATCTTTTATGCCTCATTCTGTTCCCTCTGTGCTTACTTCTCACCCCCAACACCGTTTCCCCACTCACTATTTATCCCTATTTATCCTATTTATCCCTCAGTGCCCCCTCGGTGTCTCCTCTCAGGAGGCCTTCCTCCGCCGAGGAGGAGGGAGGGAAATGGCCCCTTCTCCTACATCCCACTCTCTGGTCTCTCCTTTGCAATGATGCTTGGCAGGCTGCCACTCAATGCCTCGCCTCACTCCCTAGACCCAGCAGTGCTTGCTGCCAGCAACACCCCTACTTGCCAGGGGCCGAGGAGCAGTGGGAGTGGCCCGCTCTGTGCTAGCCCATCCCCACCCCCGGGTTAACCTTCAATCACCAGGAGAAGTAAGCCTGGTGATTGACACCTCTGAGACTGCGGGCATATTTGCTGCTGCCCAACAGCCGCAGGCCGCTCTGCACCCTAATGGGTAAAGGCCGTAATGCCCGCATAGCCCACACCTTGCCCACACCTAGGGTCCAGAGTCTGCCCTGGATTCCCCGGCACCCTCATCTTCATGTGTACCTCTTGCACTCACCCTGGTTTCCCAGAAGCCCAAGAACTCTTGTCTGTCCCGATGCCAACCCTGCCACCTGCGCACTGCCATCCACAGTCCTTTTCAGCTTATCGCCACATCGTCACATCCCTCATCCCTTATAATAATAACCCAGCAAAGTGGGCGTGTCTCTGATTTGTTGATAAGGAAACCTCATAAAAGAGATACATGTGTGTACAGCTGGGAATGCTCAGTGCTGCTTGTATCAAAAAAGAAAAAGAAAAAGGCTGAGAGGAGTTGAGTAACCTGCCCAAGGACACACAGCAGTAAAGCAGGTTCTCTGAACTCTGACCTGTGTTTCCCTTTACAAAAGAAGCAAGCCGTCAGCCCTCTGAGCAGACATTTCTTGATAGCAATCAAGAAATTTGTGAAACTAAATGTTCAGCGGGAAACTCTGAAGGGATAGGAGCTGCGTTGAGGTAAGGGTGTGCATGTTGGGCGGGAGGGTTTATTTCTTCTGTCCCCCGTTGGCTTTGCAGGGCCGCCCCCATGCCACGGCCCTATGGGCCAACTCACACTCAGACTCCCCGAGGGCCAGGGCTGGGCCTGACCATGCCTATACCTCTAGTGTCCAACACTCATTCATTCAGAGTTTCATTTCCAACTGGATGGCAGGCACCCTCCTGAGGTACCAGATACAGGCCTGGACCCTGCTCCCTGGGGAGGATGGTCTGAGGACAAAGACTGATGGTAATCAAGAAATTCATGAAACTCAATGTTGCCTTACAGATGGTGATGAGTGCTGTGCAGAGGAGGTACAGGGGCTTAGGGTGTAAAACTATGTTGTCCCTACCCCCGCCTGGAAGCCATAGAGGCTTCCTTCAAAAGAAATATTTGAGATTTCAAAACGGAGTAGACATCCGCTGGGCGAAGTGGGCGGGAAGAGAGGAAAGTACGCCCCAAGGTCGTGTGGCTACAGGGACAACGAAGCATTTGAGGAGCTGGAAGAGGGCCAATGTGGCTGCAGCAAAAAAGAACAAGGAGGAGAGGTACAGACTAGCCCTGAACTTCTCCTCAGAGCAGCAGGAAGCCCTGAAGGGATATGAGCTGCATTGAGGTGAGTGTGTGAATGTTGGCTGGGAAGTTGACAGTGGATTGAACAGATGTGCGCCTGAAGATCACTCTGACCGAAGCAGGAAGAGATTTCAAGGGCGAGGGGGAAACGAGGAGGTGAACAAGGAGTCTTCTGCTGGGGTCCTGGTGAGAGATGCTGAGGCTCAGACCAGGCTGGCGGCCCAAAGCTGGAGAGAAGTAAAAGGGAGCACTGAGGCACAGGTCCAGCAGGACTGGAGACCTGGAGGGGGGGGGGTTATTGAAGGAGATTCTGATGAACAGGTTTGATTCCCAAGTTCTCAAACAGTGTGGATATTGACCTTGACATAGGACACACGCGGGACCCCGGGAAAAGGATCCCCAGGGCGCTCTCCTCAGTGGGGACCCAAGGAGCTGGCGCCTGACTTGGAACACAAACAGCTCCCTGACCTCACACCCCAGTGCTCGAAGGTCCAACCAATAAGCGAGAAAATGTGTGTAAAGCACCGCCCTGGCTCTGCAGGTCACTGTAACCTCTGCTCCCGCTCTGTCCTGTCTCCCCTCTGCATTCCTGGAACTTACAGAGGCCCCTGCTCCCTCTTACACCGGGGTGGGCCTGGAAGGTTAGAAAACTCCCAAGGTGATTCAGGGTGGCCACAGGGGTTAGTAGGAGGTAATTCCTTTCTCTCCTCGGGGATTCCAACCCATTTCTGAGCCACGACTGCCTTTGGTTGTCGGTGACAGCTGTGGGCCTCTCTCAGGAGATTGCTCTGAAACGCGCAGGTTACAAAGGAAAGCGATATGCTTGAAACCCAGTTATCACGATAGGAAAATAACTCATTGCAATTCAGAAATGTAGGTGCCTCGTCATGACTGCATGGAATCAGATCTAGCGTTGGCGTCAGAACTACCATAATTTCAAAGTAGCGATGGATGTCAACACTACTTTGAGATAGCCGTGGCAACTGGTTGGTGTGGCTATCTGAGAGCTAACTGCCAGTCAAACCTCTGGGACAAAATCACCGGCGGCGCCATTCACAGCAGTTGTACGGTTGTGTTGCTACATTCATAACCTTAGTTAGATGTTAGCAGAAAAGTAAAATCGTTTTCCGATCGAACTTTACGGATTTTTGGAATTCCACGCCCCAGTGAAGATCCCCATGAACCAGGAGGAGCAGGTCAGCAAGTCCTGAGGCTACAGCTGGACAGACTCCCCAGGAAGATGGGAGGGGGACCTGGAGCCACAGGCCCCTGGCCAAGGAAGGCTCCTGGATAGAACTGTGAGCCCTGTTTTGGGTTTTGGTCCAGAGACAGACAGACAGGCATAGAGAGGGTCACAGAGACATTGTAATGGGGTAAAGGGGCCATAGATTGAACACCCTGGAGCTCACAGGGGCTGGTTTGACTATTAGCAGCTCCCTTTGGAGTGCGGAAATGGGTTCTCAGAAGCGAAGGGACCTGCCCAGAGCCAGGCGACAGGAAATAGCAGGCCCCACTGTGCAAAGAGCAAATGCACCCAAGTGGCCACAGGGAGCCTGAAGCTGGACACACCCTTCAAATGCAAGGGATCCAGTGCAGGGTAGAAGGTAAAAGCTGGGGCTCAAGAGCCAGATGGCCTGGCTTCTCCATGTACTTGTGTGACTTCGAGACATTTACTTAATGTAGTTGTGCGTTTGTTTGTTATCTGTGAAATGGGAACAATAGTCATTGCCTCACAGAGCAACTAAATGCGATTAGAAACATCCGAAGCGCCCTAGCTGGTTTGGTTTAGTGCACATGTGTCAAACACAAGGCCCTCGGGCCAAATCCGTCCCACCAGGCCTTGCAATGTGGCCCGCACTGCGCTGTCATCACTGCACTCCGCTACGTTTCCATCACAATGACAGTTTATGACTGTTCAGTAAACCATTCGGCCCGCGATTTAGGCTGGATTTTAGATTTTGGCCCCTTCTCTGATTGAGTTCGACACCCCTAGTTTAGTGCATAGAGCTTCAGCTTGTGGACTGAAGGGTCTCTGATGGGTTTGATTCTGGTCAGAGGCATGTACCTTGGTGGCAGACATATCCCCAACCCTGGTCAAACATGTGCGGGAGGCAGCCAATTGATGTGTCTCTCTCACATCGATGTCTCTGACTCTCCCTCTCCAAAATATTAGTTAATTTCTCTCCCTTTAAAAAAAAATCAAAGGTTTAACAACAACAACAAAATATTTGAAGCACAGCACAGTGCTTGGCACAAGGTGGTCCTCAGCGTTCTCCTGCTGTCGTGATTAGCGGAGCTTCCTTCTGACTCAGCAGTGATGTTCTCCCCCGACCCTCCTCTTTGGGGTCCCCAAGGACCAGAGGGGCTGGCCTGCCCTTAGCCCAAGGGGGGGATGAGTAGCTGGCCGGGACAATCTTTGCAGGTGAAAAAATGGTTGAGGAAACTGCAGCTTCAGCAGAATCAGCCTCCTGCTGGGGGAGGAGTGGGTCTCTGGTCAAGGGTCAAGGTGGCCCCACCCCTGGAGTCCAGGAGTCCTTGTCTGGGGTAAGGAGAGGTGGTGGAGGCTTACTGGAAAGAAAGTGAGGCCGGCATCGCACAGACGTGGCTCTCCAGCAGGGCCGAGCGCGGTCCCGCTCCGGGAGCCCGTTACGCGGGCGATGGGAGAGAGAACTCTTGGAGTTCTGCAGTCCAGACACCTGGCCCGGTCCCATGCCGCCTCCGCCTCTGCCACTCCCGTGTTCTGCGGGCCTGAGCAAGCCACTTACCCTCTCAAGCCCGTCTCTAACGGGGGCCACCACACCCACCCTAACTGCTGTTTGAGTTTATGCAACAACACAAACACAACCAGCTCCTACCCTAACACGTTTGGCTCAGTGGATAGAGCGTGGGCCTGCGGACTGAAAGGTCCCCGGGTTCGATTCTGGTCAAAGGCATGTGCCTTAGTTGCGGACACATTCCCAGTGGGGGGTGTGCGGGAGGCAGCTGCTCGATGTTTCTCTCTCGTCGATGTTTCTGACTCTCTCTCTCCCTTCCTCTCTGTAAAAAATCAATAAAATATATTCAACAAACAAACAAACAAACAAACAACCAGTTCCTAAAAAATGCTCCATAAATAGCAGCTTCTTCTTCCTCCCCCTCCCCGGGGCCCACCCCAAACCCAAGCTTCAGGGTACTGAGGGCATGAGGTACAAAGGGGTGAGCGCAGCCTGTAGCAGGTGGAGAAAACAAGAAGGAAGGGCAATTGAGACAGGCAAGAGAGGAGAGGCCCGTAGCCCCGCGTACAGCCCTTTCCTTTGGCAAAGAATTGGCAGGTGCCCCTGAGGAGGCTGGGATGTGGGAACCGTTCTCTGCACCCGGCTCCCGCAGACTTCCTTCTGGCTAATGATTCCCCTGCCTTCCCTTCCAGCCCTGCAAAGAGGCTCTGCCAATGAGTGTGTGTGGGGAGAGGGGGCGGGGACGGCTCTGACATTGGGAGTTGACTGACTTCCATTCCTGCTCCAGGCCTGAGGCCAGACCTCTCTAGACTTGGAGCCTCGTCACGTGAAGGAGAGCCTCTGGTACCCAAAGACTCACACGCCTAGGACTCAGCACAAAGCAGGGATGGGGTGGGGCTCTCACATGTTCTACAAAATGTGAATGGCGCCTCCTAGAGTTGTGCAGTGCAGTGATCATGCCAGGATGGCTAGGAAGGAGACAGCCATTCCTCAAACTCTCCAATGATTCGTTTATTAAGAATAGATTTGCTCGCTTTAGCCAGTTTGGCTCAGTGGATAGCGTGTCGCCCTGCAGACCAAAGGATCCTGGGTTCGATTTCAGTCAAATGCACATACCTCAACTGCAGGCTCCGCCCTGGCCCGGGGCCCAGGTCAGGGCTCATGCAGCAGGCAACCAATCGATGTGTTTCTCTCATGTTGATGTTTCTCTGTCTTTCTCTCTTCCACTCTCCCTAAAAAATATCATTGGGTGAGGATTAACAAAAACAAGCAGACAAAAACAAGAATAGATTTGCTCTGAAGCCTGCTGGGTCTTGAGCTCGAAGGATCTGGATGCCACAAAAGTGACTCTGTCCTCACAAAGCTTACCTCCTACCAGAGAGAACAAATGCTAATTAAATCATCATACAAATAAATCCGTTCTTTGTCAGAGCCTGGGTACCAGGCAGAATCCACACTCTCCTGGCCCCAGTCTGGCAGCCCCCATCTCATCTAGGGCTCCTCACCTGGGCCCTCCACAGTCCCCTGGGCTGGGTGGGGCCTCACCAGGCCCTCCCCAAGGTCAAAGTGATGAGTGCCTTGTTTTGGTTTTTATTTCCATTTTGAAATGGGATGTTAGGCTCAAAAATCAGTGTCTGTGGCTCTCTCTACGCCCTTACAAATAGCCTGTCTTCTGCGGGGGCAGGAGGTGACAATTTTGGGGTCCAGGCCTGCCCCCTTCTAAAACTCTGCCATTCTCTTCCCACCCACAGCAAACCTACTGTGCCTACACCATCATCATCATGGCGCTCTTCTGGTGTGTCGAGGCCCTGCCCCTGGCTGTCACCGCCCTCTTCCCCCTCTTCCTTTTCCCCATGATGGGCATAATGGATGCCTCCAAGGTAAGCCTCCCCCATCCACAGGAAGGAGGGTTTCCGGGAAGGAAGAGGTCTACTCTAGGATGCTCCTGACCCAGGAGGCCTTACCATAGGCAGAGCCCAGAGGCACCCTGTCTCTGCTCTGCAGGTCAGAGTACTGAGAGAGGAGTCAGCTAGAAGGCAAGTGGGCCGGACATTCTAGAAGTGCCAAGTGCAGGGCTGGTGTCGAGAGTTAATTCAAAACGGGGTGAGGGGGGGTTAGGTTTAAGCCAGGGAGGTGGAAAGGCCTGGTGACCGAGGGAGAGGGGCCTTGAAGTCCAGCTGAAGAGCTTGACTCCTCTAGTTCAGCGGCCCTTAAACGTGAGTGTCCTTCAACTGGAGGGCTAGTGAAAACACAGGGCCCACCCCAGAGTCTCTGACTCATTCTATCTGGGGCAGGGCCTAGCATTTCATTTCTAGCAAATTCCACGAACCACTGCTCTGGTTTCTGGAAACAACGCTAAATTATCACCTCCCGGTCCGTGGCTGCAAACGCGAGCGGACTCGGGCTGGATGATCTCCCTCCCAATCACTCCTGCGGGGAGAAAGAATGAGTTTGGCAGGAGGAGAGGAACCTGGTTAATATTACATAATGCCGAATCCAAAGACCACTTCCATTTGGTTCCAAGAGCCCAGGAACCAACTTCGGTTTGTGGGGATGTCAGCGGCCGTGCCCTGGAAGCCCAGGGGCGCCGTAGGAGGCCCCAGGGTCTTCCCGCCTCTCAGCTGTCCCTGCCTCCCAGGTCTGCGTCGAGTACTTCAACGACACCAACATCCTGTTCATCGGGGGGCTGCTGGTGGCCATTGCCGTTGAGCATTGGAATCTGCACAAGCGCATCGCGCTCGGCGTGCTCCTCATCATCGGGGTGCGGCCTGCTCTGTGAGTTCCCACAAGCCAGGGCAGGAGAACCCAAGGCCAGTGGCCTTCTGGGCATCCAATCCCTGCCGGGGCCCCGGAACACGAGTATGTCTGTCTGTCTGTCCGTCCCTAGGCTGATGCTGGGCTTCATGTTGGTCACCGCCTTCCTGTCCATGTGGATCAGCAACACGGCCACCACGGCCATGATGGTGCCCATCGCGCAGGCCGTCCTGGAGCAGCTGCACAAGGCGCCCGCGGGCAAGGACGTCGAGGAGGGCAGGGACAACCCCACCTTCGAACTTCAGGAGAAAAGCCCCCCGAAGGAAGGGACCACCGTTGGTGAGGAAGATGAGGCTGGACCTTGCTCCAACCCTTCCACTCGCTGGGAGGGTCTGAGGGACACCCCTTCCTAGGGCTGGTCGTCTTGGGTCTTTTAGGGAAAGAGGGAGGCAAGTGTGGTAGCCAACTTGTCCTGGATTTCCTGGGATTTTCCTGGTTTTCAAACAGAGTCCCATGGGAACCCTCGCCGTCCTGGGAAAACCAAGATGTCAGGTCACCCTGGCAACCAGAGAGCTGGAGTCTGCGTGGGCTGTGAGGGGTTCAGGGTCCATTCTTCCTGTGTGGTTTGGACAATCCTGTGCCCTTTTCTATGCCTCAGCTGAGAGAGAGAGAGAGAGAGAGAGAGATTGGGCCCAATGGTGTCTGAGGTCATCCTAACCGGAGACTCCAGGGAATGCTGAGCCCTCGCAGGCCTAGAGACAGCCTCAGCTCCTAGAGGAATCGGGGCTGCTCACTGACAAGGCATCCTACCAGCACCCCAGGGACCACAGCGCTCCAGCCAGATCCCCGGAGCTGACCTGCACCCACTCTCCAACCTGAGCTCTCCCTTGTTCCCAGATAATGGGCAGGTCCACCCTGTCCCACCTGGCCCTTTGGAGCCAAAGGCACAGAAGACCGAGGAACAGATCCGCTTTTCCCAGGGCATGAGCCTGTGTGTGTGCTACTCGGCCAGCATCGGGGGCATAGCCACACTGACTGGCACCACACCCAACCTGGTGCTGCAGGGCCAGATCAACTCGTGAGTGCCTGACAGATGGGGCGTCTGCACTCCCCGTGGGAGGGGGGCGGGAGGAGGAGACCTGATGGTCGCCAGGCACTGTCACTCAGCAACTGCATCCATCCCCTCTTCAGGATCTTCCCCGACAACGGCAATGTGGTGAATTTTGCCTCCTGGTTCGGTTTTGCCTTCCCCGCCATGATCATCTTGCTGCTGTTTGCCTGGGTGTGGCTTCAGTTCCTCTTCCTGGGGTTCAAGTAAGTGGCAGAATGGGTGAGAGAGGCCCTAGGCCCTGCCCTTATCCCCTGGGTACCCAGATAGCCATTGTGGAGATGACCAAATCACCATCTCAGTGAGAAGGTCTCTCCCTCCCAAGGCCCCTCTGTGCACTTGGCAACTCCCCACCCCCATGTGAGGTAATGAACTGGCCCAAGAGTATTATTTTTAAATATATATATTTTAATGATTTTTTTACAGAGAAAAAAGGAGAAGGATAGAGAGTTAGAAACATTGATGAGAGAGAAACATCGATCAGCTGCCTCTTGCACACCCCCCACTGGGGATGTGCTCGCAACCATGGTACATGCTCTTGACAGCAATCGAACCTGGGACCTTCCAGTCCGCAGACCAACACTCTATGCACTGAGCCAAACCGGTTTCAGCCCAAGAGTATCATTATCATTTCGCAGATGAGTAAACTGAGGCTTGAGGAAAGAGGTACACAACTAGATTTGTCAGTGCTGGGATTGAAAACCAGGTCTCATGGCCAGGCCAGGTCCCTTTCCACAACAACCCTCCACAGTCCTTTGGTAAGTGCTGAGTGAGAACACGCTGGGAATTTGTCCTACCCCAACTGGATTCCCGGCCCTGTGCTAGGCACTGAGAATACTAAACACGGAAGGCAGTCCCTGTCCTTGGAGCTCACCCTCTGGTGGGTGATGGTGTGGTGGGGCCATGACATAGGGAAGCCAGGTGCTGTGGGAGCAACAGCCCAGGTGAATGGGGATTCCAGAGGCTCCTGGAGGAGACGGTGTCAGAACTGAATCTTGTAAAACTAGAAGTCATCCAGGTAGAGAATGGAATAAAGGCAGCCCAGGCACCTTGTACCAATGCACAGAGGCAAAAAAGAACTTGCCACGTTTGGGAGAACTCTAGCTCAGTGTGAGTGAACCCTAAAGAACAAATCGGAAGCCCTAGCCGGTTTGGCTCAGTGAGTACACTGTTAGCCTGCGGAGTAAAGGGTCCCAGGTTCTATTTCGGCCATGGGCACATGCCCGGGTTGCGGGCTCGATTCCCGCCCGCCCCTCCCCCCCCAAAGTAGGGGATGTGCAGAAGGCAGCCAATCAGTGATTCTCTCTCATCATTGATGTTTCTATCTTTCTCCCTTCCTTTCTGAAATTAATAACAAATAATATATTTTTAAAAAAGAACAAATAGGAATACCAGGAGATGAAGTTAGAGAATAAGTGGGAGTAGGATTTTGGATGATTTTGTGTGCCATATAAAGAGTTAGGACCTTGTCCTTGACGCTGAGTAGTGAATAGGTTTTATTCTTACTAACAACCCTCCGTTACTTGTAGTCATTAGCGTTCTGAGTTGAAAACACTGTGAGACCTTGCTAGGGCTTGGTAGGAAGAGTCTGTGATTAGTCATGTCTGCTCTGAGTACAGGAGAAAAGTGGTGATATGAGTGGTACTATGGCATGCGTTATTTGCTCTTCCTGCCCAAAGCCTTGTTGCTGTACTTTGGAAAAATCTCATGGGCATGGGTGAGGAGAATGGATTGAGGTTGGGGGCTAGTACAGGCAAAATGATAGTCAAAGTGCCAGGCACCATGGGGGAATTCAACTATGTGTGAAACATGGTCCTTGCCCTTGAGGAAGTTGGGATTTGCCCAAGTGAGAAGTGAAGAGTGAACATGAAGTAGGGAAGCGGCCTACAGAAATTGTGCCTCAGGGGACAATCAGAGTGGGGCTCAGACTGGCAGAGGATGCCCAGAACCTGGTCGGAGAGGGAGGGGAGGACTTCCTGAAAAGTTGTTGGAGGAGGGGAGCAGTGAGTCAGAGCCAGAAGGAGACATAGGGTCCATGCCTCTAGGACCTCTTCACTCTGGGCAAGGGAGGGCGTGGCTCAAGAGAGGGACAGGGGGTCAGTGGGGCAAATGGAGCCGGGCTAAGCATGGGGGCCCCCCCAACTCCAACCTCGTCTCTTCCTCATGACCCCCTCCCCAAGGCTTCTGCTCTTCTTCCAGAAACGGGTGGATTCGGAGCCTTCGTGTAACAAAGAAGGCCTCTGGGATGGCCTCAGCCTTCCCATCACAGGCACTCAGAGGTCCTTGTTCCCCCCCCAACCCCTACCCGGTGCAAGGCCCTCATGAGCTGCCCCGCCCCTCTCCCTGCAGCTTCCGGAAGAACTTTGGCATGGGCGAAGAGGCACGAGGTCAACAGCAGGCAGCCTTCCGAGTCATCCAAACGGAGCACAGGCGGCTGGGCCCCATGACCTTCGCGGAAATAGCTGTCACTTTTCTCTTTGTCCTCCTGGTCGTGCTCTGGTTCACCCGAGAGCCAGGCTTCTTCCTCGGTTGGGGCAACCTGGCTTTTCCCGATGCCAAGGGGGTAAGGTGAGCATTCTGGGGGGGAGGGGAGTACTTAAGGGGCTCACCTAGCTAAAGGAGGAGGGAAGGGAGCAGGGCCCCAAGAGCAGAGCAGAAGGGAACCCTGGAGGGTGGGGGAGAGGACACTTGTCAGAAGGGGTTGGCCCTTCGGTGGGAGGGGCTCCTCTCCGTCACCTCCTCCCCCTACATCCCTGAGCAGCCCCGAGCCACTAAGCCTGCCCTCCCTGCCCCCCCTCCCCCGTAGCGTGGTGTCTGATGGGACAGTGGCCATCTTCATCAGCGTCATAATGTTCATCGTGCCCTCCAGCATCCCAGGGCTGACTGAGAAGCCAGGTAAGCACCTGGACCGGGCCAGGGAAGGGCCTCCGGGCAGCCCCTGCCTTCCGGCATAAACTGTGCCTCTTAGACCCTATTTGGCAGGATTAGACAAAGCCCTGAGAGTTTGGTGTGACTTATCAAGGACACAGGGACTCGGGGACAAAGTTGGGATCCCCCTCCCGCACGCATTAAGCTCTGAGAGGAACCCATGGAGGAGGCCCCACGTGGAAGAGAGGGAAGGCCTGTTGACTCCCGCTGACCCATCCTCTTCTGCCTGGGGAGTAGGAAAGCCGGGGAAGCTAAAGGCCCCTCCTGCCCTCCTCAACTGGAAGACAGTGAATGAGAAAATGCCCTGGAATATCGTTTTCCTGCTGGGTGGTGGCTTTGCCCTGGCCAAGGGCAGTGAGGTGAGAAACCCCTGCCCTTTTCCCAGCCTGTTTGAGGGAGACCCTGTGGCAGGGAAAGAGGGGCCGTGCTTCAGTCCCTCAGAGGGGAGACTTGATCCCTGCTTAGGCGCCCCCTGATGGCCAAGCCTCGCAGCTGCTGGAGAGAGGTTAGAGTGTCATCTATTGTAAAAGAGGCGGAAGAAACAAGCCAAAGGGACCTTTCCCCACTTGGGTTCTCAAAGCCAAAGGGGAGGCAGATTTCACTCGTGGGCAGGGACTGTTCTCCGAGACCACCCTCCCCACCCCTACACACACACACACACACACACACACACACTCCACCTCCTCACCCCTTCTAGACAGAGAATATGTCTTTAGCATCTGGGAGTTGTTGGCTTGGGGTTGACAGGGTTAGCCTGCTATAACCACCAGGGGGCGCTGTAATCACACCCAACCAGGCTCTGGAGACAAGGGCATCATTCTCAGAGCCTCCATCCAAGAGAGAAATCCCTGAACGTGCACACCTGGGCCTCAGTGTTCCCAATAAGCTCATGCGCTGCACAATCCCTGGGTCAGGGATTGGTGCTGCAGACGCCTAAGTCTAAGGTTAGTTCATCCGTCAAGCGTTTATCAGCTGTGCCAAGTTCGGTGCTGGGTGCTGGGTGCTCGGTAGGCAGTGTTGGCTCACAACCTAGCATCACAGTGGGCGGGACAAGACCTTGGAGCTCTTCTGACCCTGTGGACAGTCCCCACCCGCCTGTCAGCCTCTTCCCAGCCTCTTCCCCGTCCCCACTCTCCCTCCTTGAGCAGCTGTGTGAGCCGAGAGAGGTCGGGAGAAGTCTTTACTCCCACAAGCCCCAGGTTTCCAAAGAAGACCCTTGGGCCCCCTTTCTTAGCTTCTCATCTGACCCTTCTCCCCACACCCAACTGTTCTTCAAGAGCAGGAGAGGGGGCCCCTGGGTTCTAGCTGGTTCTTCCCTCCCAAGCTGCTCTTGATTTTGAAGAATCTAGAGAGGTATGAACAGGAAGGTGACCTTCCCAGAACCTCAGCAGGGGACTCGGGGACCCCAGGCAGCCCAACCTCTCTCACACCACCCTCTTCTGCCCACAGGAATCAGGCCTGTCTGAGTGGCTGGGGGACAAGCTGACCCCACTGCAGAGTGTGTCGCCTCCCGCCATTGCCTTTATCCTCTGCCTCCTAGTGGCCACCTTCACCGAGTGCACCAGCAACGTGGCCACCACCACACTCTTCCTGCCCATCCTGGCCTCCATGGTGAGTCGGCCCGGCAGACACGCCTCCTCCAGGCATCCCACCTGTCCCCCTCCCCCCACACAGGGCCCCGCCTGTGAGTCTCAATGACCTGCCTGCAGCTCCTCTCATTTCCGGGAGGGGACCTCTGAGCTTCCACGCTTCCCGGGGCTCTCCAGCTACCTTGGGCTCCAAAGGCCCCCGGCCCCTGACTCATCCCATCCCTGGTGACGTCACCCCTTGAGTATCTTGATGGGGCTCACTGGCGGCCTCCCCCAGCTCCCCAGCCCAGCCCCTGCTCTGGCCATTCCTGAGGTGACGGGGTAAAATTGCTCCCCGGAGCGTCCCCAGCCCCTTCCCACAGCCTTTGAAGATACTCGAGGCCCCTTTGAGATCTGTTTTATGGGCCCCTCCCCTCACCACACCCCACAGGGCAGGGCCACACAGTCATTCCCTCCAGAGAGGTCAAGGGGCCCTTTCCAGGTCACCCAGTACCTTCTGGCAGAAGTGGTGGGTTCACACCCAGAGTATGTGTTGGGGGTGGGGGTGGGGATTATTTCTCAAAGGTGGGGAGCAGGTGTATTGGGAGCCACACCTTCCCCCTGGGAAGGGGACTGCCATCAACTCAGCCCGCTGTCTCCCCCTCCAGGCTAAGGTCATCTGCCTCCACCCTCTCTATGTCATGCTCCCTTGCACTCTGGCCGCCTCCCTGGCCTTCATGCTGCCGGTGGCCACCCCACCCAATGCCATCGTCTTCTCTTTTGGAGGAATCAAAGTGTCTGACATGGTGAGTGGCAGGGCCCCCAAAGGTCTTGGCACCCCTTTCTGCTCCGTCTTCCCATCTCAGTGGACTACCAAATAGCTAGCAGGCCCGGAGACTCAGCTGAGAATGGACCTTGTCTCGGGTGGGGGACACAGGGAGGTTGGGATATGACCCCCAGCTCGAGCATCTTTAGGCCCTGCCAGGCCCAAGCCGTGTGAGAGGAAGATAAAGGGGTGAGGGATGTAGGGAAGGTTCCAAGGTGCCGAGCAGCCTCTCGCGGGGAGATGGACTCCGAGCGGACGAGGCCCAGGATCAGGGAAGCTCGTGAGGAGCTTCCGTTTCCCCTGAGCCCTGGGAGTAAAGCCAGAGGCAAGGGCGCTGCCTGGTGCTGCAGGTTAGACACAAGGAAGGACTTCCCAAGAGGGAGGTCTGCTAGTGACAGCGTCTGGGCGCCCGTGGGCACCGAAGGGGTGCGTGCTGGCCCCGCCCAGCAGCTGCTCACTCACCCCGATTCTCTGCCACCCAGGTCCGGGCGGGATTCCTGCTCAACATCATGGGCGTGCTGGTCATCATGCTGGCCATCAACACCTGGAGCTACCCCATCTTCAGCCTGGACACCTTCCCTTCCTGGGCCATCACCAACGCAACCCACTGCCTGAAGAACGCCACCATGCCCAGCCCCTAGACCAGGGCACAAGCTGGCCAACACCGGGAAGACCCAAGCCATCCTGACTCCTCTGGGTGGGGAGGAGACACCCAGGCTCCAAGCCAGACAATGCGAGGATGGCATGCGTGTGCACATTACCTCGTGTGTCCCTGAGGGATGTGCGTGTGCACTCAATCCTGTGTGTCTGAAGAAAATGTGTAGATGGTATGTACGTCTCTGTGTCACGTGAGGATGTCTGAGAGGGGGTGTGTGTGTGTGCGTGCCTATGATCTTAGGTGTGTGTGCTCAGCCGTGCATGTAGGTGAGTTCACAAATAACGTAACGTGCCCTTTCTAGCACGCCAGATCTTGGTCTCCCCAGCCGGATGGGTGACCAGACCCCTTTATACTGTATTTATTGAAACGCAAGGGTGGGTGGCCATGGGTACAGCCTCTGGGACCAGCCCAGCATGCCCCAGCCTCTCCCGCTCAGGGGAAGGGCTTGGAGACGAGGTACATTAAAGTCTTTTTCAGTAGAGTCTGGGATGGTTTTTCACGGCTCTTTCCAGGGCCGGTCCGCCACATGGCTCAGGCCCTAGGTTAGGAATTATGGTCGGAAGGGAGCTTGCCTTTGTCCTGTATGGCAGCCCCCCCCCCCTGCCACCCTTGCCACCCTAGAGAGAAGGGAATGTCCGAGGACCCCTGCCAAGGCCGATCGGAGTGGGCGCAGCCACCCAGGAAAGCAGCACTGACATCACCGGGCCTGGCTAATTGGGAGCTGCCAGTCGCTGCGTGCCTTTGGGAAAACCGGCCTCCGGTTCCCAGAGCACTCCCTGGGCATTTACATAAAACCCTCTGCCCCTGCCAATTCCTCACCGACCCTTCCTCCAGCCGGAAAAACCAGTCCCGCTAGGCCAGGGGAGGCAGGCTGACCGCGCTGAGTGCCCGCAGAGCCGGACCCTCACCGACCTGGCAGCGAGGATGCAGGCGAGGCTCCCCGCAGCAGCAGGTTCAAAACTGGCACGGCCTTCAGAGTGCAGGACCCGGCAACCCTCTGCCTCCCCCGCTCTGCCTCCCCCGCTCCCCTCCACCCCCCACCCCCCACCCTCGCTGCCTCCGCCTTCAGGAACCCTGAGCTTTGTCTCTCTGGCAAGGTGAGCTGGGATGGCCGGACGCTCATCTCTGCAGCAACCCGGAGTCTCTCTGTGGCCAGTGGCATGAGAGTCTCAAGTTCACAGATGGGAGTTTCTCAGAGTCTCATCCAGCTCCCTCCTGCTGCCGTGGGAGGGGAAAATAGATGTCTATTGTCACTCTCCTGCCCAATAAAAAAGAGGGCTGATGTGTGAATAGAGGATCCCAGAAAGGATTGCGTCCTGGGTTCCCCCCTGGTCTGGGCCTTCCTTCACTACTCCTGGAGCTGGGGGTTCGAGGGCGGCGGGCAGGCGCCGATGGGAGGGGGCTGCAGCATGAGGAGAACATGGCTGTCCCCCGGGGACAGGGGATCCTGACAGGACATGCCAGACATCCCGCAGAGTGAGGAGTGTCAGGGGTGGCCCCGCCCCCACCCCAGCCCCCCAGGCTGGCATTCCTCACTTACGAAGCGCGTCATAAATCACAGAGACCCCACGAGGCCCCAGGCCAGGCCCCTCCACCATGGGAATGGGCCAGCCCCGCCCCGGGATGGTGGGACCCGGCCAGCGGCTCACCCACAGCGCAGGGCTCCCTCAGGAGCAGCCCAGCCACACGGCGTGAGGACCCTCTGCCGCCGCTCTCTCTAGGCCTGGCTGGGTACCCTCGTGCAGCCGTGGCTGGGGAAGGGGGTGTGCTTCTCAGGGGCACACGCCCCATCCGCTGTTACCAGCTCACCCCCTTCATACCGCTGCCCGCCCTCCACGTCTCCCTCGGTCCTGCTCAGAGAGGGTCGTGTGTGGACTAAGGTCACACAGCAGTCTCAGGGGATAAAGACGGAGCTGGCCCTGCCTTCTCCGGGCAGGAAGTAGACAAAAGCTGGCCTGAGGGGTGAGGGGTCAGCTGTGGTGGGGGCCCTGGCAGAGCTTGGGGGCCAGGCCTCCCCCAGGTGCTCAGAACCACTCTCCTCAGCAGGCGGGAGGGCGGACGGGAGGCAGGCGGCACCTGTCAGCCCAATAATCATCGTCATTAGCTGGGCAGTAAAGCGGCCTGGACCGGCCAGCCTTTGATGGAAGGGCCTGTCAGCCCGGGTCAGGCTGTGTGAGCAGTCCAGCAGCTCGGCCTTCCTGCACACACTCCCTGGGCTATGGCAGGTGGATGGGGCAATGCTGGGACCAGGGTCTGCATCTTCTCTGCCTGGGCACCCGCACCCCTTCGCTCACGGCTTCCAGAAAAGTCGAGGTACTTTGGGGCCCCCTACCAGCTGAATCTGGGCAGTGCTGTGACTCGGGCACAGCTGTGGTAGTGAGCACCTTGCTGCTGAAGGGGGTCGAGGAGGCCAGAAACCACCCGAGGACAGTCCGCCTGAGACGGCTGTGTGTTCCTAGCACAGGGCCCGGCCCTGCCGTTATTGTACAAATAAGCGAATGTACCAGAAGCGTCGGGGGCTTCTTGCTCCTGGAGGAGAGTTGGACATGCTGCCCTCAGAGCCCCTTTCCAGACTGCTGTGTGTGGAGTGCTGTGTGGCCTTGAAACAATGCCTTGGCCTCTCTGGGCCAATGTCATCTTAGGCTCGGCATAGGTCCAGACTTCTGAGCCAATTCCTACAGTTTTCCCCTGCCCCTGTTCCTCCCGCTTGCCTCCCTCTCCTCCTGCTGGCCAACACCACCGCCGGAGGCAACTGGCAGCCAGAGTGCCCAGGGAAAAGATGTCAAGCCAAGTTTTTCCGTGAGAAGCCTGGCAGGTAGAAAAGGGGCATTTGTTATGAGATGGAAAAGGTGGGAGCAGGCTAGTGATTCCATCCTCTAGGTTCACCCTGATTTGAGCTTAGGTGAGGGACAGCTCTGGGGGTTACAGCCCCAGAGTAGACCCCTTCGGGACTCAGGCCATGACTTCCCTGTCTCTCCAAAGTCCCTGAGGAGAGGCTGCTTCTTGAAGAGGGAGGGGTGAGCTGTGCAGAGGGAGGGGTGAGCTGGGCAGGAGGGAGTTCTGGGTGAGGGGTGGGGTAGGAATGGGCTGTTCGAGGTTCTGGTGGGAGCCAGCTGAGGAGGGTGCCCCCTACAGCCTTCATCCAAGACTGGGCTCCATTAGTCAAGATCAGCAGAGTGCTGAGGCTTTACTGGAGCAGGGAGTCTGAGGGCCTCCAAAAGCCCTGGATCAGCCTCAGGGAAGGGAGCAGGGAGACGAGGGGACAGGGAGGTTAGGGAAGGGAACAGAGCAGCCTGATTGGAAAGGCTGTGACAGGTCCAGCTGGTGTGTTTCAGTGGTTGAGTGTTGACCTACGAACCAGGAGGTCACAGTTCAATTCCTGGTCAGGGCACAGGCCTGAGTTGAGGGCTGGATCTCCAGTCGGGGGCGTGCAGGAAGCAGCTGATCAATGATTCTCTCTCATCGTTGATGTTTCTCTCTCTCCCTCTCCCTTCCTCTGAAGTCAATCAATAAAAATACATATTTTTTAAAGATTGTGACAGGGAAGAGTTGCTCTTAAGGGTGGGAGACCCACAGACATGTATATTCAGAGCCATGGATTCTTGGGTACATGTAGAACAACTCACAGACACAAGCACAGACAATAGATGCTGCATATACACAGGGACACTCATGTGTGTAGTTATTCACAGGGGTTCACAGCTCTTCAAACACCCAATCATTCACACACACACACACACAGAATTGGTACGACGGACATGCCCAGCATCACATTATCATAACTCCACAATTTAGCTGCAGCTGCATACCCATGGTGACACATGTGGGCATGAGAACAGACATGTAAGTACACACAGGGGACACACATGCACTGGCATTGCTCCTCCCAGTAGCAGGAGAGATTAAGACAAGACAGGAGAAGCCTGCCCTCCCCACCCAGCAGGTCTCTAGCTATGTCCCTCCCCACCTGCCCCCCGCCCCCCAAGCTCTGAGCTTGGAAACTCCCTGGATTTCCCAGAGGGTCAGCCAACCAGAACAGGCTCAGACCTCCCAAACCAGGGCCCCTGACACACACCCTCCACAGCTCTGGCCAGCACACTATCATCCACAGCCAAGGAGCTGCCTGGTCTCCCCCTAGAAGCCCGTCCTGATTAATCCCAGACCTCTCCAAGTCTTCTTCTTTTTTTCCTAATGTTTGTATTGATTTAAGAGAGGAAGGGAGAGAAATAGAGGAATAGAAACATCAATAATGAAAAAGAATCGTCGATCAGCTGCCTCTTGTATACCCCTACCGGGGACCGAGCCCGCAATCCAGGCATGTGCCCTGGCCAGGAATCAAACCGTGACCTTCTGGTTCATTGGTTGATGCTCAACCACTGAGCCACACTGGCTGGGCTCCAAGCCTTTTACCTGAGGTCCTGAGGCTCATGGCAGCTGTGCTTAGGCCCAGAGCCTCCACAGACGTGCCTACGTGCCTTCCATGCCCATGGAGGGAGATGGAAGTAGCAGGCCCGTCTTGGAGACACACTTAGGGAGACAAGTCTGGTTCACACTGAGCAGAAGTGGACAGAATGTGGCCAGTCCTGATATGGGCTACAGGGAGGGGCCTCCACCAGAACACTGGGGCTCCCAAGGGTGGGCACATGCTCTTCCTTCTCCCTGAGTCTTGCCTCAGAGTGGAGTATGGCACACATTGGCGCCAGGGATTTCCTTCCCTAGTCAGGGCTGCTACTGGCTCGAAGTCACCCAGCCCACGGCAGAGCCCAGCAGTAGAGAGCGAACCTGTTCTAGACCTTCAGGCTCCAGAAAGACAGAGCTCCCCGGGCCCCAGTCTGTTTCAGGCCAGAGGCCAGCTCAGTGACAGATGCAGGCCCTGAAATTAGGGTGCAGGAGTGTGTGGTGACCAGATCGTCCTGCTTTTGGTGGGACAGTCCCGGTTTCCAACAGTTTTTCCCCCGCATCCCGCGGCGTTTTAAAAAAGTCCTGATTGGGAGATCTGGGGGAGATAAGAGATCAACCGAAGGACTCGTATACATGCATGTAAGTACAACCAATGGACACAAAACTCTGGGGAGGGTAGGTATGTATGGGGGGGGGGGCAATGGTAAAATATGTACACAGATAATAATTTAATAAAAAAATAAAATTAAAAAAAAAGTCCTGATTTTTGGAAAGAATCTTTCCAATCTTTCCAAAAATCGGGACTTTTTTAAAACGCCACAGGACGCGGGAAAATTTGTTAGAAATCGGGACTGTCCCGCCAAAAGCGGGGCAATCTGGTCACCTTATTCCAAGCCGCCAGATTGAAGTCCTTTCCAAGGGGAGCAGACCAACTTTACAGCAGCTAGAGGTAAAGCGAGGCACCAGGACAGACTCTCTGGATCCGGGAGAGACTGCTGAGGCGCTGGTGTGAGGTGAGGAGAGGATGGTCCTGCTTCAGGGCAGAGAACGAGGAGAAGGACCTCACAGACCCCTTCCGTTCCCCAATTCTCTGGAATTCCTGAGGCTCCCGCTCCAACGCCCAGGCTGCCTGCAATGAGGAAGCAGCGCTTCCCAAAGGAGAGGGAGCCAGGGTCCACACCCATTCCCCGGGCAGAGGTGGAGTCTCTCTCAGAGGAGAGAGAAGTTCGTCTCACCCATCAGAAGCTGAGTTTCACTGTGAGAAGACAAAACCACAATCTGTCCCATCATCCCATCTCAACCTTTCTGGGACCCTTGGGCCCGGAATTAATTTGCAATTCCTTGATTTTTTTAATAAAATTGCAAGTCTTTTCACTTGCTCATGGGCCATTTGCATTTTATCGGTAAACTGGTTATTCATATCCTTTATCCATTATTCTCTGAGGTTGTCTCTCTCTTTACTTCTTCAGAAGAGCTCTTTATATATTATAGTCAAGTTATATAATCCTCTATGGCTTCTGGATTTGAGGTCATGCTTTAAAAATGCCATTTCCACTCCATAATTATTAAAATCTTTCTTATAGCCGAAACCGGTGTGGCTCAGTGGATAGTGAACTGAAGGGTCCCGGGTTCGATTCAGGTCAAGGGCATGTACCTTGATTGTGGGCACATCCCCAGTAGGGGGTGTGTAAGAGGCAGCTGAGCAATGATTCTCTCTATTTGATGTTTCCAACTCTCTCTTCCTCTCTGTAAAAAATCAATAAAATATATTAAAAAAAAATAAAATAAATAAAATCTTTCTTATATATTTTTTTCAATTTATTTGTATGGTTTTCATTTTATATTATATCTTGAGTCCATCTGGATTTCTTTTTATGTATAGTGAGAAGTAAGACTTAAGTTTATTTTTTCAAGTGGAAAGCCCATTATCCCAAGTCCATTTAATGAAGAATTTTTGTCTTCTTGCTACTTTAAAACATTATATTATAATATACTCAATTCTCACAAATACCCAAATTTAACCTGAACTATCCCCCACTAATTTATTTGCTAATTTGCACCAAAATCACACCGTTTTAATTGCAGAAGGAATATTGAACATCTATAAATCTGGCAAGACAAGTTTCCCCTGTTAGTCTTCTTTTTAAAAAGTTCTAAGCTAGTCTCATGTATGTGCTCTTCCCCAAATTTTAGAGTCAATTTGTAAAGTTGGGGGAGGGAGATTAGACTTTTTTTTTTAAATCATTGTTCATTGGAGAAAGAGAAAGAGAGAAAAGAGAGAGAGAGAGAGAGAGAGAGAGAGAGGGAACTATTTTTTAATATATATTTTTATTGATTTTTCACAGAGAAGAAGGGAGAGGAATAGAGAACTAGAAACATCAATGAGAGAGATACATCGACCAGCTGCCTTCTGCACACCCCCCACCGGGGATGTGCCCGCAACCAATGTACATGCCCTTGACCGGAATCAAACCTGGGACCCTTCAGTCCGCAGGCCAATGCTCTATCCACTGAGCCAAACCGGTTTCGGCGAGAGAAAGAACTATTGATGTGAGAGAGAAACATTGATCAGTTGCCTCTTGTACACACCCCAACCAGGGATTAAACCCACAATCTAGGTGTGTGCCCTGAACCAGAATAGAACCCACAACCTTTCAGTGTTCAGGACGATGTTCCAACCAACTGAGCCACACTGACCAGGGCAGGATTAGCCTTTTGATTCAAATTATATTCAGTTTATAGATTATTGAAGGCAGAGTTGACATCTTTACAATATTATCCTGAGTTTTTCAATTCAAGAACATGAAATTCCTTTATATTTTTTTAGGTCTTATTTTGTGTCTGTCAGTAAAGTTCTATTGTTTTCCTCTTGTAGATATTACACATTTCTTATTTAGTTTATTCCTGGGTATTTTGTAATATTGTTGCTACTGTGAATTGCATGTTATATCTTCTTATATTTTCCAATTAGTTGTTTCAGTTGTATAGAAATGGTTTTGACTTTTCTATACTTAACGTACATTCTGATTCTGCTACCTTACTAATTTCTCTCAATAGTTCTAATAGTTTTTCAGTTGATTCTCTTAGGTTTCCTAAGTAAACAATGACATCACTGGTCATTCTTGAAGATTTTGCCTCTGTCCTTCTCATATTTATGTCCTTTATTTCTTTTTCTTATCTTATTGCAATGTTAGGGCCTTCAGAATAATGCTGATTGATAGCAATGAGAGCAGCCTCCACTTGATAACTTCCGTGGTTCTCTGTGCCCAGATTATCCATATGGAATTACCCGGGAGTCCAGAAGAAACAATTAGCCCTATGCATATCAGAAAGGAGCAAATAGCAAACACACTCGTAGGTCCTGACAGCTGCTCTGTCACTGTGAAATTTCATCAATGATTAGGTTAAGGGATCAGGGTTTTGATTGGTGCTGTGAGACCCAGGGAAAGGTGGATTGAGCCAGGGCCGCTGTTCTAGCCCCAGAACACGATGACTATACCCAAGTGGGCAAACCACCACCTCCTCATGTCCCACCCAGCACCATGGGGCTTGGTGAAGAGAAAGAGGGTATGCATTTATTTATTGAGCATCTATTATATAGCAGGCATTGTGCTGGGAACCTTAAATATAATCTTACTTAATCCTCACAACTCGATGGGCGAATAATATTATTCCCTGTTAATAGACGAGGAGACGGAGGCTCAGAGTGATACGTATGGAAGATGACGCAGCTCACCATCACTCACAGATGGGAGCAATGCATATTGCTGAAATGCATATTTGTTGCCTAGACAAAGAAGTCTCCAAAAGTTTTAGTCTACTCCTCACGGGCACCAAAAGATCACCACCCCCATCCTAGCCAAGGCTGGCATGACACCCTTCTTGGAATGAGCTAGAGTAAGAGGGGAGGAGCTGGCCTGTCCACACCCTCAGGCCAGAAGCCAAATCCCAGATCTTGCTGGGCAGGAGATCTACCACTATGTCCCTAGAGCCTTTAGCCCCAGGAAGACATAAAAGTGGGCTTAGAAGACAAGAAGGGGAAGGAGAGGAGGGAAAAAAGGGACAGGGACAGGAGACAGGTGGGACAGAGATAATGAAAAGGGAAGCAGTGAGGAAGTGGTAGGGACAGGGTCTGGGCAGAAGCAGGGAAGGTTGCCTGACAGGGAGCCAGGGGCACGCCCCAGGGCTGAGTCCAGGCAGGAGCAGTGGGCCAGTTCCAGGGCTCACCAGGCTCTCTACTCTCGAGGTGGACTGTGGGGGCCAGGACCGAGGCCACAATCACATGGGTTTCTGTTTCCATTCTCTAGACCCACGGTCGGCAAACTGCGCCTCCCGAGCCACATGCGGCTCTTTGGCCCCAGAGTGTGGCTCTTCCACAAAATATCACAGCCTGGGCGAGTCTATGTTGAAGAAGTGGCGTTAGAAGAAGTTTAAGTTTAAAAAATTGGCTCTCCAAAGAAATTTCAATCTTTGTCCTGTTGATTCTTGGCTCTGTTGACCAATGAGTTTGCCGACCACTGAGCTAGACCATAAAGAGTGGCTGTGGGTCGTGACACAGAACCCGGGGCCCCATCTTCACCCACTCAGTGACACAGATATGCACACAGGGAAGGACTGCTGACCCAGAGCACAGATATGTGCATGGACACAGAGGACACACAAGAGGACACGGACATGGCCTGGATACAGGGACATGGCTCCCCACACAGGCACAGGGGAAAGACCTAGGTGCAGATGCACACCAACCAGGAGATGAACATACAGACACACAGAGAGCCACACGTGCCCACAGATAAATGCAGGGAATCACGACACATGTACACATGGGTGCACACATCCACATCCACACACACAAGGAGACACCCTGAAGGTGTCAGAGGGATCCTAGAGAGACAGAGAGATGGCCAGGCTCCATGGACAGAGCATTCTCAGCACATCTGTGCTTGTGCCTGGCCCCTGAAGAAGCCACAATTACCACTCGTCCACACTCAGAGACCCCTGGGTTACCACCCAGAGCTGCGCCCCAGAACCTTCTCACTGATTCCATGAACATACATGTGGTGGCCCGGCTTTCCTGACACATGTGTGCGTGTCCCAACAGGCCAGTGCCCCACCTCCGGGGGCCGACATCCCCATTCTCGAGTGCAGGTGGGGGCCAGGGGCCAACCCCCTCCCTGGCAGGCCACAGGCCGTGCCTGCTGGCAGAGACAGGGGGCCTGGCTGGCTCAGGAGGAGGGAGGGGCTGGGGGGGCCAGGGCGCGGCTGGGGCGGGCACAAGAGCCCGTACCTGTCAAACGAGAGCCAAGGAGCAAACTAGCTTCTTAGTCACCTTGCTCTTCTCCCCGTTTTGGCAGCAGCCCCTCGGGGCAAGGGGAAGCTGATATCATAATTATTGGCTCACCCAGCAGCTGCCTCCCCTCACCTGATGTCAGCGCAGACCCGGGGCGGCCGAGCTGACGGACTGACAGACGGACCGAGCACTTGGCCCCCCAGCCTCGGGCCCCCACGCCGACCTGCTTCATTGAGCAGGTAAGAGGAGACCTGGCCCCAGTCAGCCGTGGAGGCCAGCAGGGCCGGCCAGGGCCGGGGGTGGGAGGGATCGCTTTTTTAATGGGGCCGGGGAGTGACTGAGAGCACCGGGGTCCTCCCCATCTCCTCGCTGCAGCTCAAGGGAGACTAGGGACGTGGGTGAGTGCCTGGAGGCCAAAGGGGACCCTCTCCTCCATGCTCCTCCCTCTTGTTCCTGTTTCAGGCTGTCTGACTTCAATCCTTCTTGCTGTCGCGGGGCTTTTCATTCTGGTCTTGGTTGGAGTTGGTGGGTGCCTCTGGGTGCTGGGAGGAAACTCGAGGACTCGGGAGAGCCTGAACTGAAAACCTTGAGCTGAGAGACAGGGACGCCTATGCCCAACTTAGTGGGGGGTTTTTTGTTGTTGTTGTTGTTTTTTCCAAGTAGAAAGGGGAGCTCTCAGCTCTGGGGGCTGCTGGTGCCAAGGGTGTGCGTTGGCCGACGGATCGCTCCACATCTCGAGCCGCCTGGGCTGGTTCTAGATGCCTGGGGTCAGGGGGGCCTGGGCTTCAGGAAGGAGGCAGGGCACCTGGTGGAGAAGCGGACAGGTGGCAAACAGGTGCTGTGGCCGGTCCCTGGTGCTGAGCTGGAGGCAGAACCCCTTCGGAGGTCCAGAAACATCTCTCCCCGGAGAACCCTGAAGCCCAGTGGCCCAGGGAGCAGACCTGGGACATGCAGGGAGCTCTCAGACTCTGGAAGCCTAGAACTGGGGCTGGGAAGGGAACGCCATAGAGAATTGGCTGGGGCAGCAGGAAGCCCCCTCTGGCTCCCATGTCTCCTCCCCACCTGCTACCTGGTCAGGGAAGGTCCTGGCATTCCCCGTGGAGTCCCCCAGGCCCTCCCTGAATGTCCAAAGAGCACGTTAGATTAAGAACAGACTCTACCAAGTGGGCGTGTTTGCCTCTTCTCTCTGCACCTACAGGTGCGGGGGGATGTGCTTGTATGTGCTTCGTGCCAGACACAGCTGATCGCAGGGAAAGGACCCGGTGGAGAGGGCCCATTCTCTTGAGAAGCCATCTCATCCATCCCGCTGCCTCTCAGCTGGTCATTTTCCATGCCAGACAGGACTGCCCCCTCCTCGCTTTCCTAATCCCTCACAGCCGTGAAGTCCTCTCTGGAGTCTGAAGACTCAGGGCTACAGGGTCCAGCTCTGCCAGGCCTCACAACCTTCTCTGTTCCCCACTGAAAAATACCAGTTCTCTGGGCTGATGGGTGTGTGTGTGTGTGTGTGTGTGTGTGTGTGTGTGTGTGTGTGATGGGAGGGTGGCATTGCACTCCAGTCCGGTCTCCATCATGCCTGGCTCCGGCAGTTGCAACCCGTTGGTTATTCCCTGACCCCCAGGATGCAGGCAGTAGCAGGGCATCCCCAACGGGCCCGGCCCCTCTCTTGTGGCAGGCCAGGCCGGGCTAGGGATCCTCAGAGAAGGTGCCATGGGGAGAGGCACATGTCCTCCCAGCTCCCGCCCAGCCCCGCCCGTCCTGCCTGTGCAGAGCTCAGCTCCCGGCTCCAGGGCCTGCCGAGGCACGCTGCCCCCCCAGGCCCGGCGCCTCACTCACCTCCCAGGGCCAGGAACCTGTTCTCCCAGGAATGCCAGGGAGTTCTCAGAGGGTTTTATTTCCCAGGGGCTCAAGGAGCCCCAGAATCCTCTCGATTCTGCTCCTGGGAAAGAAAGAAAAGAAAAAAACAACAACATAGGGATTTGGGGCCCCTCCCTGCTTCCCATCTTTGTCTCATCCACACACTGACCCCACGTGGCCCCCAACCAACAGCTTTCCTCACCCAAGTGAGGAGGGAAAAGGCTCCCTACAGTTCGAGACGAGGGGAAAGCCGACTGGTGGCACGTGCCTCCTGGGACGCCGCCATGTGTCCCCTCCTTGGTCTCAGGGAAAGCCTTCCTTCCGTTTTCATGCAGAGTCTCCTCTGCCCTCTAAGAGAGTAGCACAGCACCCCTTCCGGTGGGTCCCCCATCCTTCCCAGCCAGGAAGTCCTTCCTGATGTCTAACCTCCCTCCTCCCAGCTTGAGTTTTCATGGACCAGAAGAACACTCCTGTCTGCACAGGGCTCAGACACATAGCCAGAGACGGGTCATCTCCTGGGAGTTTGTGTACGAGAAGGGACAGAAAGAGGGCCCCTCACCCACAGCCCCTCTATTGTCTCTCCATCTCCATAGTCGAATGAGGAGGGGGCTGTTGGGAGCCACTTTCGCCTGCCTCCTTGGTCCCCCTCCTGTTACAGAGGGGTTCAGGGCACAGAGGTCCCGCAGGTAAGCCCTGCCCTCTTTCCTCCCCAATCACAGTCCACCGTCCCTCCTCTAAGAACTCATGTCAATCTCTCCCGCAGCAGAAGCCAATCTCGGCTTGTTGAACTCCCCCGGCAGGCTCCAGCAGGTGTTTCAGTGTTGTAAATGGACGTGGCTGGATTATGTGACCACAGGAGGTGGTTTCCTGAGTGGAGAAGCAGCCATTGATCTGGGCTGGGTGTGGCTGGGCTGGCAGCTTGTCTGGGAGCAGGGGCATGACAAGATGACCTTCAGGGGAGTGCATCTCAGAAGCATCCATCAAAGGTCCCTGAGTAATTTTTGGTCTTTCCACTGGATCCATTTCCACCTTTTGTCCCTTCCTCCATCTCTCTGCCCATCCCCAACCTCAACTCTCATCCTGTCCCTAACCCCTCCACTTTAGCCCTAATTCTTTCACAACCCAACCCTATCCCCATTCCCATCTTCAACCCCAACCCAGCTCTCTTCCTATCCAATTCCTTATCCTCAATCTCACCTCCATCTTTTTTTTAATTCGTTAATCTTCATTGTTTTGTGTGTGTTTTTCTCTCATTGATTTTAGAGAGAATGGAAGGGGGAAGAGAAAGAGAGGAGAGAGAGAGAGAAACACCGATGTGAAAGAGAACCACATCAATTGGTTGCCTCCTACATGCGCCCCAACCAGGATCAGGAACCTGCAATCCAGGTACATGCCCTTGACGGGAATCAAACCCGAGACCCTATGATTCTTGGGCCAGCACTCTAACCACTGAGTCATGCTAGCCAGGGTTTACCCCCATCTTCACAACCCCATCTTTCTCTTCTCTTTCCTCCTCACCTCCTCAGCCCTACCTCCATCTTCATCCCTAATACCATATCCCCACCTCACACCATCCCCACCTCTAGGATGGATCTTTCCATGCATCATGGATCCCCCATAGGCCCCCCCTCATCAAGTCCTGGTCTGTCCTCCACATTCCCCCAGTGTTCAGGAAAAGCCTAGAGCCATGCCACTAGGACAAAACGGATGCAATAGCATCATCCCTGGAGAGGCCCTCGCTTCCTGATCCTATCTGACCTTACAGGCTGGATGCGGGCCAAACAGTAAAAATGAACTCATTCCCACCCAAATAAGTTGACGTCTGATGTCCAGATGGATTCTCTCTACACTGTAGGTGGGTGACAGGTACGGGGGAAGTGGAGAGACAAGCGCAGAGGGCCCCCAAAGGAGGCAGTGGCAACCTTTCCTGGGAGGCTGGGAGTGTAACCAACCCAATTCGGCATGGCCAGTCCCAAGGCAGGGAGGTGGACAGCAGCTGAAGCAAGGAGGCCTGAGGGGTTGTTTAGGAATGACTGCCATCGCTAGCACCCCCGGGTCTCTACCCTGCCTGTAGCTCTTGCTTCGTCAGCTCAGATGAATGGGGCCGAGGAGAGAATAGCTGAATCGTGATCTTTTAGGGAACTTGACGAGAGCGCCATCCGTGAGTCACAGAGAAAAGGGATCCCATGCTCTCATGACTACTCTGGAAGCTCCAGGGTGTGGGCACCCCTGAAGATCCCCAAGGATGCAACAGAGGGCCCACAGGGAGGTCTGACCTAACCCTCTTCACATGTGTCAAACACAAGGCCCGCGGGCCAAATCCGTCCCGCCAGGCCTTGCAATGTGGCCCGCACCGCGCTGTCATCACTGCACATCACTGCGTTTCCATCACAATGACAGTTTATGACTGTTCAGTAAACCATTCGGTCAGCGATTTAGGCTGGATTTTAGATTTTGGCCCCTTCTCTGATTGAGTTCGACACCCCTACTCTACCTCTTGCTCACAGGAGGATTCAAGGTCAGTCGGCTTCCAACCCTGACCACCAACACCTCCCCATCCTGAAACTACTGCTTCTGACAAACTACAGCTGTCCTGGGCACCAACACACACACACACATACACACACACACACACACACACACACAGAATGGGGTGTGTCTCTGGAACCGGATTGCCGGGAGACAGTTGGAGATCCCACCTACACTTGTAAATTCCACAGCCATGTCCCAGACTATCCCAAGCTCATCAGTCTTGGAAGGCATTGGATATGCACCGGGACACACACACACACACACACACACACACACACACACACACTGCTGTCATCAGAAAACCCAATGATCAGGCTCTGTGTTTAGCAGTCTCCCCACAACAGAGCCAGAGGGACCACAGACAGGTTCCCCGTCAGAGGTGCTCCCAGCCCCTCATGGGCCTTACAGAGCACATGGCTTTGAAGAGGAGGCTGTGCCTCTCTGGGCCTTCCCCTGAGCACATCCAGTCTGGCAGAGGTGGGGAGGGTTTTGGAGGAAAACCTTTGAAGTGACAGTGCCAAGGCCAAGAGGATCTGACGGTGTTCAAGAAAGAAAGGAGGGGTCTGGAGTCCAGGAGCTGGATAGGTTCAGAGAAGGTTCACATCCAGCTCCTTCTACTGAGGTGAGCAAGAAAATGCTTAGGTGCTCCGAGCTGGCTTCACCCAGCCCAGGTGCCTGGAGGAAGGGCCAGTGGGCAGACACCTGCATGGCAGAGAACAGTGCCTCCCGCTGCTGGGGCCTCAGTTTCCAATAGAGAAGGGGCTTGGGTGGGAGGGCCTCCCAGTTCTCTTCTCACTCCAAAGTTTGCTAAGTCCAGGCAGCTAACTTACTGCTTGCCTTGTGTGTGTGCTAACTTGAGCTCTGGATGGTGTGGGGGCGGGGCTCTGCCGGTATGTGTTTGTCTTACACTAGATCTGTATTATTAGTCGTGGTGGCGGAATTAATATCCCTAAAAATAGATGGGTAATAATGAGCATTCCTTCTGATAATGATATGTCTAAGCATGAAAGGCCTGTAACCGAAGAAATAGTAGAATCTCGTGCCGTCGTATGCCCTCACTAAGGTGGGCATGCAGCTGGGTATAAGCATTCCTGACCACCCCCATGGGGAGCACCCAGGGAAGGGCAAATGGTTGAAGAGGAACGATCTCAGCCACCATTCCTCTCCTGAAGTGCCACGTGCCGGGGACCCCAATAAAGGAGGCAGGAGCAGCAGACAAGATGGTGTCGGTTTTTCTGCTTCTCATTCAGTTCCCAGGACAGCCAGGTGAGGTATGTAGGGAAATGATGAGGTTCCTATTTTATAAAGAAGGAAATGAGGTTCATTCCTGTGACTGGCCCACGCTGATGCTGGGAGAGGATGTTTGTGTGCTCCTTGGTGAGAAGGACTACTTGTGAGGGCCACGGGGGGTGGAGGGGAGCCTTCTGAGATGATAAATGTCAGGCTAAAGTATGAGGTGAAACAAGGGTTCTGGCATCCCTACTGGTCATACAGTTCAAATGCTCAGCTGCCAATCAGCACCACAGCCAATCAATTCTGCAGCCAGTGACCAATACAGCCCACAGGAGGCTGGGGGTGGGACTACCAGGCTCAGCCTTGAGTGACTTCACATGGAGGAAGGACTTCTGGACCACGGATCAGCAGAGTTAATGGGTACTCAGCCTTAAGGAGCTTCCTCCCATTCCCTATCCCATTCTGTCACTTCTCTTCAGCCAATGTGGCCGGAGGAAGCTTGTTTTCAAGAAGGATGAAGGCAATATTTCATAATCCAAGAAAAAACCCTCCTGTTCCTTCAGTCTCTCCCTACATCACCATCTATTCTTTGGTCCTTTTCACAGCTGGACAGATTGAGGGTTAGAAAGAACTTTCTTCCCTGGAAATCATTGTCTAAATCCCCAGACCACTGCGCTAATCCTGGGAGGACTAAGCAGACAGGAAGTCCCCACCCTCAGGAGCCCAGCAATCCAGTCAGGCCCCCCATGGTTCTAGGTCACCTTGGCCACCTACAAGGGCCTTGCCATGCCTGTTCTCGCTGTCAGACACAGGCCTGCCCTTAAAAATACCCGGGGGAGGTGGGAGCTTAGTGGCATCTTCTCCCTAAATTGCCCATCTAAGGGTTTCACTTTTTTTTTTTTAATTTTGCCTCCCCCTCCACCCGCTAATCTTGGAGGGCAAGCTGACCTTGCTTCTGGGAGCAAGATCTGAAGGTGGGCTCACAGCTGCAGAGCCTGGACTCCAGAGTAGGCAGGAGGGAGGGAGGAAAAGGCAGACCGTGAATGATATCCAAGAGCAAAAGATCCTATGGGGACTGGGGGTGTTTAGATGGGAGGTCTCCAGAAAAGGGCGTCTAAGGAGTAGGGGGAACCCAGTAGAGTCAATCTCTCAGACTAGGTGGTCATAGCAGAGCAGAGAAGGGGTCCTGGTAGATATGTCTTTAAAAAGGATGAATGGGTGCTTCCCCCTGCCCCCCTTGAAACCAAGCATTCCTTCCTTCCCATCTACCAATAAGCATCCACAGGCAGGTCAAGGATTCCCATCAGTCTGTCTATTTATCCAAGCACACTAGCTGCTATTTGTTCATCCATCTGCCTGTCTGTTTACCCATGTGTCCACCTTTCCATCCAGTCATTTGTCTATCCATCAATCTGCCCATCCATTGACCTGTCAATTCCATCCATCCATCCATCCATTCACCCACCAATTCATCCATCAGCCATCCACCCATCCATCATCCATCCATCCAGAGAGATCAGGTCCCAGTTGGTCTCCCCAGAGCTGCTGGGAAGGGCCTGTGGTCCCATGGCATTTATGGGGCATGTGACCTGCCTGCCAGGCCTGGGGAAGCAGCCCCGCCCCAGCCCTCAGGCAGGGGGCTGGTCCAGGCATGTGGGAGTATTTATACCTCCATGGAGGCTGCTAGGGTGTTGCTGGCCTGATGACTCCCTGAAGCCGAGATGGTGGCCATGGCCCAGAGCCCACTGTGAGTGCTTGGATCCAGCTCCACTGGGGACCAGGCTGGGTGGCAGGGGCTGGGGACCGGCTGGAGAAATGGAAAGCTGCCCAGAGGTGTTCAGGGGTGGTGGAAAGGAAGGGGTGCTAGGCAAAGGAGAGCAGGAAGCTGTTGAGGTCAGGCATCCGCAACAGGGGGAGGAGGGGTGAGTCCGTTGCCATTTACTAGCCTCTGGAGGGTCCCTTGGCAAATGGCAGGAAGACAGAGCAAAAGGACGAAGATTACAAGGGAGATTAAGGTTAGATATCGGGAAGAACTTCCCGGTCAGCCCCGGGCACGGAAGGCAGTTTGGGAGCGTTTTCAGGATGGGCATACTGAGTGATGCTCCAGGACCAGCCTGCTTCCAGAGACAGGGCAGGCGGAGGACGACTGGGATGGCTTTGGGGGAGCCCTGATCGGGGGATGGAAATAACTCGGCTACCAGTGTCAGGGGCTCAGATTTGAGGAAAGCAACCAATGGAGGACAGAGCTGCTCTTCATCCTTTGTTCTTTTCCACCCCCTTCTATCTGTCTGTCTGTCTGTAGCACTTCTTCAAGGCACTTTCATCAGATTTCAAGGCAGGAACAGCTTCCTGAAACCCAGGCAGAGTCAAGAGTCAGAGGGGCCAGAATTTTGGCCTCAGAAACCCCAATCCTGGTGAGAGGAGAGAAGCTAGAAATCCCCTCCTCCTTGGCACTCTCAGATTCTGAGTATCCTGGGGTGCCCAAGCCTCAGGAGGGAGCCCCCAGGCCCTTCCCTGCCACCCCTGAGTAGCTAATTGCTCCAGGGAACCCCTCCCAGCAGCTAGGCGGGCGGAGCCCCGGGTGGGGCCACAGGCTGCACTGGGCAGGGGCCCCACCCCTCGTAAAACATGCTGCCGCAGCCAGCAACAGAAACCATTAAGGCGGAACTGCACTGTCTCCACCTCACTCATAAAGGGCGGGGAGGAGGCACCCCAGGTAGGATGCACCCCAGGTGGGAGGGAGTGTGGAGAGCCCAGGGAGGCCCTCCGTGTCCCTGTGACTCAGCTGCCCACAGGGGATTCAAGGACAGCCCCCCCCCCCCCCCCCCGCAAAGGGAACCTCCAACCTTGCCCCCCACCTGCCACTCTGTGAGCAAGGAAGCTGAGGTGTTCCCCAGGTGGGGCCGTGTGGTGTGGTGGTTAAAGCATCCTAGCTTTGAAGCCTGTGTCTGAGTTCTGGGGAGCGTAATTTACTAGCTGAGTGAACTTGGACAAGTCTTGGTGAACCTCCCTGGGCCTCAGTTTCCTCATCTATAAAATGAGGGTGATGATACAGCACCTCCCTTCTAGGGTATAATAACTCACCCAACCGTTCCTGGTCCCCTTGAGGAGGTCCTCAGGGAGGCCCGTCCGGAAGGCAGAGCAGGGAGAGGCCCAGCTGACAGCTCCGTGGACCACAGACACATCCACTGGACCAGCTGCAGCATCTTTAGATGCAAGTAATCCCAGTGCCTCGTTTTACTTATAAGGGACCGAGTATAGAAAGGGGAAGTAACTTGTCCAAAGTCACACAACCATCAAACCCTGTGCCCTCTGACCCTCAACCCAAATGGCCCCTTTTGCCTGAGCCCTGACACGCGAGGGAAATGGTCTGAGAGATGGGGAAACGTGCTGGGTAGAGGGGGTGCAGGCCTGGCTGCTTGTGAGACAGGCAGAGAGTAGGGATTCAATACGATTCATTGCCGATCCTGATTTAGGCATTCTGGGAAATTTCTTACCTGTCATGTTCCCTACTCAGGTGAGACAGCCATTTCTTTCTTCCCTCTGACCCCAGGGAAGATCAAGTCTGCTTCTTTCACCTCCATCCCTGCCCTCCCACTCCCCAAGGATCATGGAAGGAACGAGGAGGGTAGACAGAATGCCCAGATACTGAAAGGTTTACCAAGGTTGTACCCCTGGAGTGTGTGTGTGTTTTGGGATGTGGTTGGAGCTCTCAAGACCTGAGAATCGATAGATGTGGTTTTCAGTTTTAGCTCTGTGGTCCTGGGCTTGTCACTTCTCCCTGGGCCTCAGTTTTCTCCCCTGAAAAATGGGGAAGGGGGACAAGGGGGGCTTTGATTTATCATTTATAGTATTTGCTAATTTCTGTGGGAAAATACTTCCGCCACGGCCAACTTGGGCTGATTTCGCTGAACGTGGGGTTGGGAAGAGATGGACACAATTGGCTCTTCCAAGCCCACAGCTGCTGGCTGCAGCACACCACTGCCTGCTCCCCTCTGGGGCGAAGGGCAGATGAAAGGGGGTGATAGATACAAAAGCACTCCATAAACTACAAATGCGGAGTGGTGATAAGGACCAACCTTAGAGAGGAAGGGACCCCAGGGCGTATCGAGAGCCCTGGCCTGGCTCCCGCCCAGGAAGGGGGAGCCTGTGGATTGGGGGTGTGGGTGCCCACACTAAATGGCAGGGTGATGAGAGCCATCGTGGGGTAGCTCCCGGGATCTGAGAAAGGCGAAGAGCTGACTGGACCTCCTGCATTGGTTTGCTGGTGTTTGCACATGCACATCCTATTGTGCATGTAAGATAAAGGTCAGCCGTCAGAAAAGGATTCCTTCCGAATGCAGGTGCCATCAGAGAGGCCTCCTGAGAGATCCAAAGCAACAGTCACTCCCTCCTTCTTACTCTAATCCCTGGGAGTTATTGTGTTTTTGTTTTGTTTTTTAAAATTTACTTTTATTGCCAAAACCGGTTGGCTCAGTAGATCGAGCATCGGCCTGAAGACTGAAGGGTCCCAGGTTCGATTCCAGTTAAGGGCATGTACCTTGGTTGTGGGCACATCCCCGGTGGGGGGTGTGCAGGAGGCAGCTGATCGCTGTTTCTCTCTCATCAATGTTTCTAACTCTCTATCACTCTCTCTTTCTCTCTGTAAAAAATAAAAAAATATATATATATTTTTAAATTATTTTTATTGATGTCAGAGAGGAAGGGAGAGGGAGAGGGAGATAGAAACATCAATGCTGAGAGAAAATCATTGATTGGCTGCCTCTTACATGCCCCACACTGAGGATTGAACCGAAATCTCGGGCATGTACCCTGACTTGGAATCGAACCATGACCTCCTGGTTCATAGGTCGATACTCAACCACTGAGCCACGCCAGCTGGGCTAATCCCTGGGAGTTTCCACAGCCATCCCACCTGAGGGGAATGGCTAAAATGACCTCTGAGGTCAGAGAATCAAGAGGAAGGAAGTTTAGCTTCTGCAAATAGGGTAGGAGGATGTCAGGGAGATGGAGGTGGACGGCAGGAAGAGGAATTTCCTCTGCTCTGCCTGCTCCCATAACTAGAGTTTATGCTTTAAATTAACTCTGTCCCACTCTTAATTATTAATCATAGCTGTCATTTATTGAGCACATACTATGCATTAAGCTATTTACAAGCAATATTTCATCTAATCCTCCAGGAAGATACGTTTTATTAGCCCTATTTTACAAATGAGGAAACTGAGGCCCAGGGAAGGAAGTTAGGCAACTTGTCCACCCAAAGTCCCACAGTTACTGGGATTCAAATCCAATCCTGACTCTAGGGCTTCTGAACTACATCATCCAACTTCATCCAACCTCAGGAGTTCCACCAGCTGCTCCAGGTTGTGGTCAGGAGCCAAGGCAGCCTCTTCCCTCTCAGTGAGCCCTCCCCTCCCTGGACAGGAGCCCCCTCTACACCAGACAGAGCCCCTCAGCCTCACCCCGGAGACAGGAGGGTCCTTTGGCCTGCAGGTGGTGAAGGACCCCTCTTTGCAGGATTCTGTGATCTTACCCAAGTCACTTGACCTCTTCTCTGGACCTTCCTTCCTTCTTTGTGAAACAGAGCTTTGGCTGAGGCAACCAAAGGGGTTCCATAGTCACCAAATCGGGGGTCATTGTTTTTGTTTGTTTGTTTTTTCGTTTTTTAATATAGTTTATTGATTTTTCACAGAGAGAATGGGAGAAGGATAGAGATCTAGAAATATCGATGAGAGAGATACATCGACCAGTTGCCTCTTGCACACCCCCAACTGGGAATGTGCCTGCAACCAATGTACATGCCCTTGACTGGAATCGAACCTGGGACCCCTGAGTTCGCAGACCAATACTCTATCCACTGAGCCAAACCGGTTTGGGGGGGGGGGGGGGATGCCATTGTTTATAAAACCTTCCTAGAGGAAGCCCTGAACTGAGGACCATTCAAGGACATCTACATTCTCAGCTCTCTCTAATCCTGTCCTGGGAGCTTGGAAGGTGGAGGGGGGAGGGAGAAGTTGGCCAAGCCAGGGTATGAAAGTCATGACTGAACAGAAGCCTTCAGCTAAGGCCTCTGACATGCAGGAATTCAGCCGGGGCTCCAGACAATGTCCTGGGACATAGGACTAAAGCAAGGATGGGGGGGAGGCAGATGCTACAAGGGTCCTTCTGGGAAGGCCAGACCCTCAGGAGGCGGTGCGGCCCAACCTGGGGCTCAGAGAGGCCTCCTGAAGTTCATGTCTCAGGAGCAGAGATGGGGTCTAAGTCCCGTTGTGGTCAAGCTGAGTGAAGGCCAGGCTGACAGGGCAGCTGCCACCTGGGCAAGGGCCATAAGCCAATCTCCCCAGGCCTGACAGTCCTGAAGCAGCGAAACATAGAGTCTGGGGTCAGAGGCCACGGCCACAGTTGGCCAATGAGGCCAGACGTGTGACATGTGTCTTTAAGCATTTTCTATGTCTGGGCACCTTAGACCCATCATCTCACCTAATCTTCCTGACAGCCCTTTGAGGTGGGTGCACAATCCCCATGTACCAGAAGAGCCGAGAGAGAGAGAGAGAGAGAGAGAGAGAGAGAGAGAGAGAGAGAGAGAGAGAGAGAGGGAATTACACAGTTTGTTCCAAGTCACCCAGCCAGGAGGTGACACCACTAGGATTCAAACTCGAGTCAGCTGAAATCCTAAACCCTTGCTCTCCACCACATTTTATTCTGCCTCCGGAGAGGGGACCAGTCACCGCTCGCTGTGGGGGGAGGGCCCCCGTCCCAGCCTTGCCGCTGGAGGAGCGGGAGAACGCCTCGGGAAAGCAACTCTGGACCAGGGCCAAGTGTGACAGGCAGGCCCCCGCGGTCCAGGAGCTGTCCAGGGAGCCGGGGGCCAGACCAGGCGGTCATGCGGAGCCAGAGATGGGCTGCCCTGCCCCTTGGGCCCCATGCCTGCTCCACCTCGGTGTCCAGTTACGGCCAGCTCGGCGCTTCCCCGGTCACGCCACATTTAGCACTGCCGAGTGAGCGGGCGCCTGGACATGGAGATGGGGCGGGGGAGACTCTTGAAGGGGCGGGGGAACCTCCCCCGGGGCCCCCGCCTGGACCCCAGCGACCAGGATCCCTGGAGGGCTTTGGGCAAATGCTTCCCCTTCCTTGTCCCTGTTAACCTCCTATCAAAGGAGACAATTGAGCAAAGATGTTCTAACCCCAAGCTGGGCACACGGAGTCACCAAGGTCATTCCTCCTTCCCACAGCTCCTAAGAGAGCAGTTATCCCGTTCTGCTTGAGTGGGTGTCAGGGAAGAGGGATAAGTACGAACCTCATGCTTTTCTTGTTGCCTGCCCCGCCCCAGCTTTCCCCGCTCTGACCCCCACCACATGAGGAAGCTGTAAGACAGACTCCAGAGTCAGACAGATCTGGGTTCGAATCCTGGCTCTATCAAGGACTAGCTATGTGACTTGGGCCAGCCACATAACCCCACCGGGGCCTCAGTTTCCTCCTTTGAAAGGTGGGATTAATAATGTGCTTTCCTCACCGGTGTTCTAACAAACCAACGAGAAAATTCTCCAAATCCTGTGCACAGCGGCCAGCCCAGAGCAGGCAGCTGTAAATGGTAGCCTTTAGCAGAGACCACCTAGGTCAGGAGGAGCAAAATCAAGAGAAGCTGCTCTTGGCAGATGGTGGAGAAGGAAGGCAGAGAACTGAAAGGTTGTGATAGTAAGAGCCAGACTAGTCAGCCATGTGACAACGAGAGCTGGCATTGACTGAGCACTTCCCATGTGCTGGGCACTGGGCTAACGACTGCATTTCCGTGGGTGCAGCATGCCCGGGAGGGAGGCCCTCGCGCTCCCCCTGGTGTGATGGTGATAATGCTGAGGCTCAGAGAGCTTCGCTGGCACAGCTCGCCAGGGAAAGCCAAGGCTGGCTTTGAGCCAAGTCCTCATCCACACAGCTATGCTGGGGCCAGAGTTCTCGTACAATTCTGGAAGGTCTGAGCAGAAAGAGCCCCCAGCTATCATGGAATCTAAGTCCCTAGGGTTTCGAACAGTGAAACGACAGCTCAGAAAGGGCAGCAGCCAGAGCCACATGTGAAGGACACAGGAGGAAACAGCACACGCCGGACGGTCCACAGTGGACCAGCGGCACATGCCCTGGGCCAGGCCAGGCTCTCAGTGCCAGCAGCAATCAGGTCCCCTCGGGCTGTACACTGGTCTTGAGAGCCAGACCAGGGTGCCCGAGGATGGCACCACAGGCCTCTGCCGAGGGCTGGTCATCTGCAATTTGAGGGTCACTCCCACCTGGGCCTGGCCCACTTCCTTCCTTCTCCAGCTCCCCTTCCCCTCAGGACCACCCACTTGCTCAGCCACTGCACAGAGACCACTAGCCCGGTCCTTCATTGTGGAGAAGGAGCCGGAGGCAGGGTCTCGTTCACTCTGCAGCTGCAGAGTCCAGAGCAGCCCAGCCCTCCCTCCGAGGGGGGAGGGGGAGGCTCCCATTGTTTCATTTTGCTCTCTCCCCACCAGTCTTCTCTTTCTGGGTGTCTTCCTTGCTCTCTCTCTCACGTGACCTGCTTACTTCTGTTTCTAATGTTCTCTCAGTTTCTCTGTCTGTCTTTCTCATCAAGATGTTGGGCTGGAGTCAGGATCCCAGCCCAGGGACGGGGTGGGAGTGCAGGTGGTGGATTTGGGATTGGTCACCCCGGGACACTGGCCCTCATTCTCATCACAGCCGGCTTTCTTCGAGGCCAGGACCGGGTGATGGTGTCGCTACTCCCGCCGCAGTCTGACGTCACGCTGCAGGGCTCCACCAGACTGGAGGGCGAGCCCCCAGGGGACCTCATGCAGGCGCCGGGCCTCCCAGGCTCCCCTGCCCCACAGAGCGTAAGTACCTGGCCCCTGGGCCCGGGCTGAGGCCAAGCCCCGAGGGCTGCGTGGGAAACAGGTGAACCATCACCCCCTCCCTCCGGGGACCTCCCTGGGGTCTGTCTTGTTCCTTCCGCCAGCAAACAACCACCCAGTGACTCCAAGACCCAGAAGTATTCAGATATAATTATTCCTTCAGGCTGGGGATTTCCCAGAGCAGGAACGTGCATCCATCAACTGGGGTGCCCCAGACTTAAGAGCAGTGTACCCTCATCGTATTGGGGCTCCCAAGGGCAGACTAGGTCTCCTCTATCATATGGAGGCTCCCAGAGCTCAGCCTCAGACCCCCTTTACCCAAACAACGGAGTAGGATCCTGGTCCCGCCTCCACTCACAGGCCTCTGCCCTCTGTCCTCCCAGAAGCACGCCGGCTTCAGCTGCTCGTCATTTGTGCCCGATGGCCCTCCGGAGAGGGCACCCTCACTGCCGCCGCACAGCCCCAGCATCGCATCCCCAGGCCCTGAGCAAGTCCACTGCGCGGCTGGTCCTGGCCCCAGCCCTTTCCGGCTCTCACCCGCAGACAAGTACCCCAGCTTCAGCTTTGAAGAGGGCCCAGCAAGCAGCCCCGGGCGCTTCCTCAAGGGGGGCCATGTGCCCTTCCACCCATACAAGCGGCATTTCCAGGAGGACATCTTCCCCGAGGCCCAGACCGCCCTGGCCCTCGACGGACACACCTTTAAGACCCCAGGGGTGCTGGAGGCCTTTGAAGAGATGCCCGTGGATGTGGGGGAGGCTGAGGCCTTCCTGCCCGGCTTCTCAGCAGAGGTCTGGTGCAATGGGCTCCCCTACTCCAGCCAAGAGCACAGCCCCCAGGTCTTGGTAAGTACCAGTGGGCAGTGGGCAGCCCACTTATCCTCTGTGCCCGCTCCCAGCAGCCCAGATGAGTCCTCAGAGATAAAACTCCCCGCCTTCTCTTCCCAGACCTTTTCACTCAGGTTCAGTGTGTATCAAGCAAGCTCAGAGACTTGGGGCCTCCAGGTCAGCTAGGAAGGGCCTGGCCGGCATCGAGGAGACAAGGTGGGGTAGGCAGGTCAGGCTAAGGAAGCTAGCTGGCAGCTTCCCAGTGGCTCCTGAGTCAGGATTCCAGTGTGTGACTTCTGTTTGTTAAGTGTCAAGAATCCCCAGCCAGACAAAGATACACCCATATGCAAATGTGAGGAGAAAAACACATTCCAGAGACCAAGAGAAAGGGTTAAGGGAGGAGCCACGGAATACAATATTCCCCTCTCCAGCATCAGCTTGCAGAGTTGAGAGAGGACTTAAGTCTTCTCAAAGGGTACTTCCTGGCCCCATTCTTTGCCCAGAGAGGGACCTGGGTATGTTTGTAGAAATATCTTGAAAGCGCTTGGGAATGTCAGCATGTCGGTCAAGGCCACATCCTCCAGCTGTGTGACCTTAGGCAAATCGGAGCCTCATTCAAAAAGTATGCTTGCTAGTATCTGCCTCATAGACTTGTTGCCTTGGGAAGAGAAAGCTAAAAGGATCTTTGCTCCCTTCTCCCCAGCTTTGGAGATGCCGGAGGGGGTGCACACTGAGCTGGCACAGCCTGGGCTATGCCTACTCTAGATGCCCACCAGCCCTCCCCACCTCTTGTTTTCAAATAGGCTCCCATCCCACCCCCCAACCACCCCAACAAAGACCTGCTTCCCAGGCTGGGAAGATACGGAAAAGGGTTGGGCACCTACCAGGTGTGGCCAAGACAGGACCTTTTTCCAGTTCTGGAGCCTTTTGATGGCTTCCCCTCAGGCCTATGGAACACGACAGCAGCTCCTAAGGAGGCACCGTCATACCCACACCCAGTGTCCACTCAGCGTCGGCCCCTGGTCACACTGCCAGGCGATTTCTTTCAAGCGCCCCATTTAATCCTCACAACAACCCTCCAACCCTCCACTATCTCCATTTTGCAAAGGGGTAAACTGAGGCTCCGTAGAGGCCCAAGTGACTTGTCCCTTGGCCTGTAAGAGGTGAGGCTGAGACTTGAGCCCACGCCCTTACCCGCTGCGCAGTGGAGAAAAGCTCAGGTCCAGAGGCCCACAGCTAGCTGGTCGACTCCCTAGATGACCTGGGCACATCAGTTCCCCTTCATGGGCTTAGCCCCGTCATCTGCCAAATGAGGGGTTTGGACACAAGGCTCTTGGCCCTTCCAGGCCTGAGATTCTATGATTATGGCTATCTCTGCATCAGCAACCCCAGGGCACACCCAGGAAGAGCTCACAGCTGATTTGACCCTCTGGGCCCAGATGCTGGTTCCCGGTTCCCTCGTAACCCCAGGAACAGCGGTCCACCTCCTCCAGGCCTTGTTGACCTTCCAACCTTGTAGACCTCCCTGGCCCTCGCTCTGTGCTCTGGGGAATCTTTCTGAGGGCTCTTTGAGGGGCTCACAATTCATGGGAAGCCCGAGTCTGGCCACCACCACTGGCAGGAGCTACAGGCTCCCTGTGCCAGTCTGAGAGAGTGCCACAGGCTCATGCAGACCAGCAATGGGGCATATTCCCGGGAGCAGGGAGCAAAGGCTTGAGTGGGGGGTGGTTGGTGGACAGAGCAGAGAGAGGACTCATTAGCCCCCTCCAGGGAGCCTGCTGGAGCCTCCTTGGGCTTTGCAAAAGAGAAAGTGGCAAGGCCTGAGTCCTCAGCTGGACCATTCTCTCTGGTCACTTCTTGTGCTGGCCTCACCATGGCTCTGCAGTGGGAATTCCAGAGCTGGGCCTTTCCCGTAGTGTCCTTTTCAGACCTGTTCTAAAAGGCTGGGGCTCTGAACCAGCAAGCAGGCCCTGAGCTCGGCTTGTGCCGTTCCAGGGAGATCTCTGCCCTACCCCAGCCTCAGTGAAACCATTGACAAACCTCCCCACTTCTCTGGACAGCCCAGTCTCAGCCCTTCACCTGCAGAGAGCACTGCTGGTTCCAGCCCCAGCTCCACCGCTAATTTGCTGAGTACCCTCAGAAAAACCCCGTCTTCTCTGTTCTCTGTCCTCCAGGAATAAGTTTTGGGGGAGGCAGAGAAGGGGCTGTTTTTGTGAAGGTTTAAGACACAGACCAGAGGAAGGGAGAAAAATAAGGCCTAGCTCAATCATCTGCTTTTTCTTCCAACAGGGGTCGGAAATCAAGGTCAAGCCCCCAGCTCTGGAGCCTGGTCCTGGCATGTACTGTTTCCAGCCCCCCTTGCAGCACATGTACTGTCCCTCGCAGCCTCCCTTCCACCAGGTGGGTCTGGGGCAAGTGGGCATGCTTCCCCAGAGTCTCAGGATCCTGTGTGGGTATGAGTGGGGGACGGGGGTTGTATACATCTGGGTGGGCAGCAGGGCCTTCCTTAATCCTCAGGCTGGGCCAATGGGGGTGGGGGCAGGGTTCATGGGGAGGGAAGCAATTGCCCTTCTGTAGGGGGTTGGGCGGGGCTTTTCTGAGACCCAGGCAGTACCTGAGAGGTCTCAGAAGAGAATGGGGCTGAGATTGGGGCAGGGACCAGATGTGAACCAAAAAGGGAGGGAGGAGGAGACGCAGACAAAGATGAGGCCGAGAGAAAAGGAGTGTGTGGGGTGACACACACAAGGCTGAGCAGGGCGGGGAACAGCGGACTGCCACCCCAGTCGGCCACCATCTTCCCATGTGGCCTTGGCCTCAAACCTCCTTTCCGCTCAGACAGGGTGGGACTAGGCATCGGGTTAGGGGACCTTCCCGCCTGGAGGCTCCAAGTCCCCATGACCTTCAGCCGTTCCCCCCTTCCTCACCTCACTGCCCAGCTTCAGCCCCTCCTAGATGTACAGGATGCCAAGTAATTGCCCCACACTGGCATGGGATGGTGGTTTTTAGAAAGAGAAAGAAAGAGCCCCAGAGCAGGTAAGCAGCTCCCAGGAGTCACCGGGCAAGACGGAGCAAGTGGCTGCCCAGCGCCCAGCTCCATCCACCTGCAGCCTGGCACTGAGACAGGCCCTGCTTGTGGAGCAGGTTCTACTCCCAGCCTTTTGGCATTGGCCCTGATCTTGGCCCAGCCAGGGAGGCAGGCACGTGGCGGAGGGGGAAGTAGCCAGGCTGCTTGCTTTGTGGGAAAACAGAAAGAGATGGCAGGAAGCAGAGGGGACACAGGAGGAGTCATCCCATGAGGGGCCCCAACTGGAATGGTCACAGCCTTCCTGAGGCCCCCGGTTTGATCCGGGGGAGAGGGTGCTCCTGAGGCAGCCTGGGCTGCCAGGGAATCACACAGCAGGGCTAAGGGGCTCCCAGACCTTACATGGCCTCACCATGCCCGCCCTGCTTTGATGCCCTCTGCGTTCCGCACCCCGACCTCCAAGATGGCCGCACCCGGGACTTTATGGGGCCTGCCGAGAGGGTGACTCAGGCTCTACGTGCTGCTCGGGTGACCTGGAAAAAGCACACCGGCTTGAAGCAGATGGGGGAGTCAGAGTCTCCCTTCCCCCTGGCCCCCATAAAACGCCATCCCTGGCACCACAGCCACTCCCTTTGCTGTAAAACCACCTCCTACCCCCACCTGCCCACCACCATGACCGGCCCTTTCAAAGAGCCACTGAAACTCATAAAAGGTGGCAGTGCCCAGCAAACGCCCAGGCTGGACATCCCACTTCCGGCCCAGCCGCTCCAGGAGATTCAAGGGAGGCCCGGAGCACCTGCCCAGGAGGGCGTGGAAACCAGGAACTACACATCGCCCTTCTGGAGCAGCCAGGCGGCTATCCCATCACCATGGCAACCAGGGTACCCAGAAGGCCTCAGAGGAAAGTGCTGGACCAAGGGAGCTTTGAGGCCTCTGAGATCCCGAATTCTAGAATGTGGATCTTTTCACAGGATGTCCACCCCCCTTAGCCAAGCCTCTCAGGTAGCTCTGCCATAGGAGCCTATGACCATGAGTGGTGGAGCCTAGGACCAGGGAGAGAAGAATCTAGTCTCAGCTCTCTCTCTCTGTATATATATACAAGAATGAGGGAAGGGGCCCCCCCCACCCTCCATCCTTGGGAAGGATGGTTACCATGGCAACCACTCTGCCTCCTTTGACCTCTACAGTACTCACCAGGTGGCGGCAGCTACCCTGTACCCTATCTGGGCTCCCCACACTATCCGTACCAGCGGATTGCACCCCAGGCCAGCACTGATGGGCACCAGCCACTCTTCCCCAAGCCCATCTACTCCTACAGGTATGTCTCCCAGCCCTCCTGGGTGGAACAAAGAGGGTGAGAGGACCCTGGGGAAACTGAATCCTCGTGGTATACGGGTAATGGTGTGTGGGGGGAGGGTAGAAGGAAGTCATAGCCAGTAGGCTTTCAGAGTATGTTGGAGAAGGGATTTTTTCATGGGGACAAAGGGATAGACTAGATCCCCTCTGATCACTTGTCTAACCCCGGGGAGCCATGTCTGTGGCTCAACAGTAGATCTGATGTCCTACACAGTTCTAGACTCCTGGGGCCCAGGGCCGGGGACTGAGAGTTTAGGAGGGATGCTTGCCCCCCTACTCCCACCCTCCCTCCCCAGATACAGAGAGAAGCCCCACCCCAAAGCTCTGCTGGGAATAAGTGAGGAATGAGGACTGCAGATGGGACTCAGTTATCCAGCATCTTCCAGATCTGGTGCACCTTCTCTGGGGCCAGGGTTGCAAACGCCAGGCCAGCAGCACCCAGCCTGTCTGGGAGACCGTATATCTGAACTTTCCTTCATTCAACCGCATTGACTTCCTATGTGCCAGGCCCCACGTGGGGTCAGGTCATTAGCCAGTGTGAGCTCAGGGGAAGGAAAAGGAACTAAACAGCAGCCAAGAACAGAGGAGCTGGCGAGAAGGTGGGATGATATGCAGAGAGGAGCACGTGCAATCCTCGCAGTCCAGCAGAACTGGGTTCAAGTTCAGGCTCTGGAATTTACTAGCTGTGAAACCTCAAGCAAATTATTTAATCTCTCTGAACCTTTGTTTATTTGTTTTAAAAATAAAAACCAGCAATATTCGGGCCTCTGGAAGGATTAAGTGCAAAAATATGCCTGGCACATTGTAGAGGCTCAAAAAAAAAAAAAACAACCTTCATTCCCTCCCTTGCTACCTATCCAGCATTTCTGCAGCTGGCTGAGGGCTGACTGGTAATGACAGCTTCCATTTAACGAGTGCTTCTATGTGCTAGGCATCACCCTTAATCCTCACAACTCTGAGGTAGCTATTACATTCTTTACTTCAAAGCGGGAGGAAACGGAGGTTCAGAGAGGTTAAGGCACTCACCGAAGGTCACACAGCTAGTGAATGGCTGAGCCAGGATGGCAGCCCAGGTCTCTCAGACTCCACAGGACCCTCATATCTGTAATTCCTGGCTCCAGTAAACAGGTTTTCATCCCTTCTCCTTTACAACCTCACAGAGCCTCTCGCCCATTCATTCGGCAGCAGATACTCTCTCCTCAACTACTCCAGCGGGGGGCAGAGGGTTTGGGGGAGACTCCGGGCCTGGTCCGAGGTTAACACACTCGGGGTTTTCTTTGCCTTCAGCATCCTCATCTTCATGGCCCTTAAGAACAGCAAAACTGGGAGCCTTCCTGTCAGCGAGATCTACAATTTTATGACGGAGCACTTCCCGTACTTCAAGGTGAGCCCAAGACCCACTCCCACCCCCACATGCCTAGGGGCTGAGCAAGCCAGGCCTCTCTGGAGCCAGAGGACTCCCTTGAAAGGTGGGAGAAGAGTGAGAATGAAATCCAGGAGAGGGTTTGCCGCCACCCCCCCTCCCCCCATGCTTCCCCTCGTCTCTACTTCTGAAGGACAGAGTGGAGAACAGAGAGCTCAAGCCAAGCACGCAAGGTGCCACAGCAGGCTGGGGTCAGACCCCATGCTGGCAGAAGGTGGCCATGTCAGTCCTGTTAGGCTTCAAGGTACATCCACCTACCCCAAGCGGGGAGGGAGCTGAGGGAGAAACGAGAGGCTGTCCCCACCCCTGCCCCCAGGATGCCGTAGGGCTGGAGGAATTTGGGCAGGAGCTGGCCAGCCAAGGTGACATGGATGCTGGGACCGCAGAACCCATTGCCTTCCAGGGAGAGATTAGGATCTGCCTCCGTGGGCGGCAGGCTCAGCTGCAGTTCTGCCAAAAAGCGGGGTGTGGGCTTCGTGGTCTTTGCGAGTCCCAGGGAACTGGCTGGCTCGCCTCACCTTCCCATGACCAGGATCCAGTACCCGTCACTCACAGAACGGGCTTCTGGGGTCTCTATCCGACTCCCTCTCTGGAGGCAGGATAGATGCCCTTCTCTCCAGATGGGCGAACACATCAGAGAGGGTGACCCATCTGGTCAAGGTCACTCAGCAGGTGGGACTAATTGCTAATTCAAGCTGTTTGGCTTCACACAGCACAATTTCCCAATTTCCCTTCTCTGCACGCCCCCAGACACCTGAGCACAGACCGTTTCTCCTGAGGTGGGTGCAGGGGAGATCAGAGCTTGTAAGGACTTCTGCACCCTGGCGGGTACAATCTTGTCTGCTACTCGGGCAGCAGGCGGGAGCTGAGGCCCCGGCAATCAGAACTCAGCTCCACCTGCCAGTGGGTGATGCCCAGGCCCATGTCTTCCCGACTGCCCTGCCTGGGGATAAGTTGAGGCTGATATTCAAGCAAGTTTGTACTTGCTGAGCGGCCATCCGATGAGTAGTGGGCATGATGGCCAGAGTGGTCTGGCCAGGAATGGAAAAATATGGCCATCTACTAGAGGTTCTGGAAGGAGAAAGAGGGGAAGAGAGTTGTCTCTGGGATTCGAGAAGCAGAAAAGCCGATATCCAGGGTTTCCCCTTCGCCCCAGCGGGCCAGGGAGCGGAAGTCTCCCTAACCTCTACCGCCTTTCGAGGTTCCCCTGAGACTTTAAGGGGCTGGGCCAGAGAGAGGGAAGTGAGGGCCCTGCCCGACTCCTCTCAGTCTTCCTCCCGACCTGGCCCCCAGCCCCTCCCTGCATCTCATCTTCCTGGCTTAATTATTTTTCCTGGGAGCCGTGTAATCCCTGTTTTATAGAGCCGAAGAGTGAAGAGGTCTGACAGCTTTTTTTTTTTTTTTTTTTTTTTGTTCCAGTTGTTGTTCTTAGCAGTTGCATCACTCCCTCGTTTACATTTGACTTCAGAGAGAAAGCATCTTTGAGGATGGGGCGGGCCCAGATGGTGAAGCCACCCTATGGGGTGACCTGGGCTGGGCCTTTAACTAGGGGACAGAGTTGGAGCCTGGGCTCCTGTCACTGCCTCCTTGTGTGATCTCAGGCTAGGCCCTTTCTTCTCTAGCCCTCAGTTTCCCAATCTGTAAAATGGTCCGGTTGAACCAGTCGGCGCGTAGATTCTCTCCCGTTCGGACACTTCCTCTCAGAACCACCTAAGGGGTTCATCCAAGATTCCCTGCCCCTTCTGCCTCTCACTCCCTGTTGGAAGGCAAGGACGGAGAGGACCCTGGAGTGGGCAGCACTCATGCCCGAGGCAGCTGAGGTGGGCGTCCTGTAGCCCCATGAGTCAGGCTTGTGGGATTGGGGACATGTCCAGCCACTGGACGTAATTGCTAGTGCTGACCATCCATCTTCCAAACAGGAAGTAGCCGGGGTGGGAGCTGCCCTGGCATCTGAATTCACAGATTTATGGGGCTGTAAAAGGGTCCAGTGCCCATTAACTCTGCCCATCAGACGACACAGCCTCTACCAGTGGGGACTGTCATGGGAGTTGAAGGTGAATCCCCAGGTGACTGATCTGGTGGCTCAAGAATGCTTCCTTGTGACCCCAGGAGCCTTGGGGGGGTAGGTCATCTCAACCAGCCCCCTGCCCCAGACCAGCTGCCCTTAAGAAAAACTCTGTGGCTCCTGCCAGCAGCTTGCAGTGTCGCTGGCATCAGAGCCCAGTTCTGCTGGGCATGATTCAGCCCGGCTGCTCCCTGGGGCGAGTGAGCCGGGCAAGAGGGAGTGGCCGCCCCTCATTCAGCAGAAACTAGGCCCTGAAAGGGAGAGGGGCCCCACTGGCCAGAGCAAACTCTGTCCACAGTCACCCCTTCTGGGCCCAGGCCCGGCACAGAGCCTGGCACTGAGCTGAGATGGAAGGACTGCGGGTGCCTCCTGGCACCCCCGCCACCGCCTCTCACCCCACTGAGTCAGCCTAATGGTTTTTACAACCCTCCCTGGGCACAATTACTGCACCGGTGACATGACCAGGCCTCCTAATGGCTGTTTATTCTGTTGGCACGAGCACCACCACCCTGAGGGCTGGCCTCCCCACCAGGGCACGCCCCCTTGGGCACACTCACACCCACGTACACATGCAATCACAGATGCCCACACACGGCAGAGACTTTCTCACACACGCTCATCTTCAGGGACACATCCTCACGCTCGGGAATTTACAGACTCATACCCAGGAGACAAGCTCACACCAGGGAGGCACACTTAGGGACATGTGGGAGCTCATACAACACCTCCACCCTCACACACACACACACACACACAAACACACACAGAGCAAAACTCAGGTAAACACACAAATGTATGTGCAACAGGGCACACCCCCAAACCCCAACCTCACCCAGCTTTCTTCTCTCCTGCATCTGCCCCAGGGGGGATGAGGCCGACCCAGGAGAACATTCCAGAGCTTCCTCCTCTTTCTCTCTCCTAAGTTGGCACCAGAGGCCTCAGAGCTAAGAGTTCCCTTTCCACAAAGGGCTCCAAGCACAGGCTCCATGGGGAGTGGTTCGATTCCAGGGGCGGGAGGGGCCTAGGCCTCTTTATGAGTCACCCGGACCATCCAGGGTTGGGTAGGAGAGAGGCAGATTTTAGGTGAGAATAACTTGTGGTCAAGGTTCCTGCAGCCCTTCTCCCAGCCCTTCCCCCACCAGCTTGGGCTGGGTGCTGAGGAGGACCAGGCCCAGAGAAGGCGGCAGTCCTGTGCACGGTGGAGTTTTCTGAAGCCCAGACCCAGAGCCAGCTCTGGCTGCCCGATCCCGGCCTCATCTCTTGTCTTGCTCTGCCCCGGCAGACGGCGCCCGATGGATGGAAGAATTCTGTCCGCCATAACCTCTCTCTCAACAAATGCTTTGAGAAGGTGGAGAACAAATCGGGAAGTTCCTCTCGTAAGGGCTGCCTGTGGGCCCTCAACCCAGCCAAGATCGACAAGATGCAGGAGGAGCTGCAGAAGTGGAAGAGGAAAGACCCCATCGCTGTGCGCAAGAGCATGGCCAAGCCGGGTGAGGCAGGCGGTGAGGGGGACCCAGGGCTCCCAGAGCAAACAGAGAGAGGGAGGGGAAACTGAAAGAGGAGGACGGAGGAGTAAGGAGAGGGCCTGCCTGCAGGACCAGGGCTGGGGAGGGCTTGTGGGGGAAAGGGAGGTCTCATGGTCTCCCTCTCTCTCGGGCTTTTTCAGAAGAGCTGGACAGCCTCATTGGAGACAAGAGGGAGAAGCTGGGCACCCCGCTCCTGGGCTGCCCACCCCCTGGGCTGGCAGGCCCAGGCCCCATCCAGCCCCTGGCACCTCCGGTTGGGCTCTCCCAGCCGCTGCACTCAATCCACCCGGTTCCAGGCCCCATGCCTGGCAAAAACTCCCTGCAGGACCTCCTTGGGGGCCACACGCCCTCCTGCTACGGGCAGACATACTCACACCTCTCCCCGGGCCTGGGCCCTCCTGGACCGCCGCCGCCACTGTTCCCGCAGCCAGATGGGCACCTTGAGCTGCGGGCCCAGCCGGGCACCCCCCAGGACTCACCTCTGCCCGCCCACACCCCACCCAGCCACAGCACCAAGCTGCTGGCGGAGCCCTCCCCGGCCAGGACCATGCATGACACGCTGCTGCCTGACGGAGATCTCGGCACGGACCTGGATGCCATCAATCCCTCTCTCACCGACTTTGACTTCCAAGGTGAGCTGGGGGTGGGAAAGGGGAGGCGGGATGAAGCTGGAGAGATACACCTGGCGGTGTGGCCCGTCCCCTCCAAGTCTCCAGGCTGCAGCCTGCTCTCTGCCGGGTTTCCAGGCACTGAAGCAGGGAGGCCAGAGCAAAGCAGACAGGGGGTGTCAGGGGGGCAAAGAGGAATGCCCTCGTCCCCCTCCTGGTGCCTCCAAACGTGTTCCCACTAACCCCGTCGCCAAACTCCTTTCAGCTCTGGGTAGGCTGGAGGGGCCTGATGTTTCGTTCCATACTTGGCTGTGAGCGACTGATAGTCCTAGCATTCCCACAACCAGTTGCAACTTCTGAGTTCATCTTTTTAAATTTTAAGTATATATATTTTTATTTTAGAGAGGAAAGGAAATAGAAACAACAATGATGGGAGAAAAATCATTGATCGGCTGCCTCCTGCACTCCCCCTACTGGTGATCGAACCTGCAACCTGGGCATGTGCCCTGACCAGGAATTGAACTGTGGCCTCCAGACACCACCCAGGTTCATATGTCGATGCTCAACCACTGAGCCACACCAGCCAGGCTGAGTTCATCTTTTAACGCAGAAAAGGAAAGAGATCTTCCCCCTAGAGCAGTGTTTGCCAAACTTCTCTCATGATGAGAGTCACCTGGTGGAGATGTTAAACTACAGATTCCTGAATCCCAACTAAGATGTGCTAAACTAGAATTTTTGGGAACATATAGGTAAAAGTGTATACTTAACTAGTGCTCCCAAAAATTCTAGTTTAGCATTTCTTAGTTGGGATTCAGGAATCTGTAGTTTAACATCTCCACCAGGTGATTCTCATCATGAGAGGAGTTTGGGAAACACTGCCCCAGAGAATGTGAGGCCTCAGAAGCAGGCCGGTCCAGGAGAGATTTGAGGGTAGGAGTCAGCGGGGGAGGTCCTATCCATTCCACTCCACCTTGTCTGCTCCGTCTCTGCATGTGACCAGCCCCAAATGTGTCCCTCTGAACTCCAGTGCACCCAGGCCCTGGGACTGGACAGGGGGGGTTTGGTGGATTGTGCTAAGCCAGGCCTCCGACCCCCTGCGTACACTGGGAAGGGAATATCCACAGGCAGGTGGAGGCAGCCAGCCCTCCGAGAGCTCCCTGTCTGATGGGGAGATGGTACAGGCTTTAGGCAGCTAGATCCTCACCCCCCTCCAGAAGTGGGAAGCAGGCTCAGCGGCCTCCGAGGAAACTCTAGCCGTAAACATGTATTTGACCCCTACTCTCAGGCGGCACGCTAGTCGCCTTACATGTGCTTCCTTATATGGGCCTGCAGGAGAGGAGGGATTATTAAACACGTTTCACAGAAGCATGGAGGTTAAGTAACTTAACTCAAGGTCACTTAGCTAGAAAGAGGGAGAGCTGGGATTAGAATCCGGACAACTCAGTTCAGTATTTAGTCCAGGATCCTTCCATCAGATACCCAGGGCAGCCGCCAGGGCCTGGCCTGCCAAGATGCAGGTCACATGACATAAAGAAGGCTATGCGGCCGAAGCGCTATCTCCTCAGAGTAAGGGGCGCTTCCTGGCTCTGCTCCTGTCCCTTGAGCCCTGCAGGAGAGGAGGCCCAGGGAGCCGCGTCCAGCCGTCTCACCGGGTGGAGCGGTGCATTGTGGGAAGATCGTGGTCTGGGCTGCAGATCCTCCTTCCTCGGAGCCTGGGCGGCAGCCAGGGTGAAGAGTTCCTGGGGCTCCCTCCCCAGGCTGACCCTGGAGCACACAGTACCTGCATCAACCCCTCCAACAGGCAGCTCTCAAGTCCTCACCCTCTCCGCCCCCCAAAAGAGAGCCACACAGTCATCGGGCTATGGCTTTCAGACTATACATGGGAGGAGGAATCAGAGAGGTTTGGCGACCGCCTGGGGTCACACAGCTAGTGCCAGGGTCTGTTCCCCAGCAAATGTTACCCAAATGGTGCTCTGTTTAGCATGGGAGAGACAGGGTGGGGGGGCAGAACGGGGCCCCTTTGGTGGCTCCCAGTGATGCCTGTTCTATCCCCCAACTAGGAAACCTGTGGGAACAGCTGAAGGATGACAGCTTGGCCCTCGACCCCTTGGTACTGGTGACCTCATCCCCGACATCATCTGCAGTGCTGCCACCTCCGCCGCCTCCCCACTGCTTCCCTCCAGGGCCCTGTCTGGGAGAGGCGGGCAGTGGGGCGGGCGACTTGGCATCACCAGGCAGCGGGGGCTCGGCAGCCCTGGGCGACCTGCACCTCACCACCCTCTACTCGGCCTTCATGGAGCTGGAGCCCCCACCCCCCACGGCCCCCGCCGGCCCCTCCGTGTACCTCAGCCCCAGCTCCAAGCCCATGGCCCTGGCATGAGCCATGCCCAGCAGCAGCTCCAGCCTCGGCCTGGCCTGGAGGTCCCAGCTGGCCGCCCACGCCGGGCTCACCTTAAAGGTCAAAGAAGGAAAACTCTCCCTGTCCCCTATGCCACTAAGCCAACTTGTTTGTTAGCTGACAGCCAGGGGGGTGGAGACACCACCCAGGATGCTACCCCGCACACATTTCTGCTGCCCGGTGGGCCAGCTCCTCACTCAGAGCCCCCGAGAACAAGTGTCTGGGCGAAAACGTCACCCACTCTCACTCATCCACACTCAAGCCTTCATGCGCCTGTGCCCGTGCGCATCCACCGTCATTCAGCCATACACCCACCCACACGCCTTATATCCTGAGGAACCGGAACTGCATCACAGAGCCTGACTTCCTTTCTGGGGCAGCTGGGAGCTGAGGGCTTTGGTGACCGAAAGCTCAGAGCCTCCAGCAGGCCCAAGACCACCCTGATGCCCACATTCTCTTTGGGCCCGGCCCCCTCTAGGCATGATCTTCCCCGAAGTCGAGGTATTTATTCTCCCATCTTCATTCCAGCAGCCTGTGAGGGAGCAGGAGGCACGGAGCCTCTCCCCAAGTTGCCCGGGGACCCCCCGGGGGGCTGCTCTTTAGCAGCAATGACTCTGCCAGGCTCTGCCCATCCTCCGCATATGCTCTGTCCAGCCCCAGGGTGACACACAGGAGGGACCACGTCCACCCCAGGCCCAAACTGAGCCCAATCCCGACACACAGTGTTTGGAAACGCCCCCGCCCTTGGAAACTTGAAAGAGTCCTCTTCTCCCAGCCCTGGGCCTAGGAAGGGCCCCTCCGAGTCACCGCGGTCTCACTCCTTCTCTCTAAGCTCGTGTAGTTTAGGCCTCAGCTTACCAGTGACTTCCCACTGCCTAAGGCAGCCTGGGCATTCCGGGAAGGGAAGCCTGGCACAGGCGGACAGGGGAGCACCCGTGTCCCCTCTCTGACTGCTTGACAGACCTGGGATGCCCTTGGAGCTAGGGATGTGGCCCTGTGGCCCCGCCATGCCCTACCTGGAAGCCCAACCCCCACCTCGTGGGAGCCTCAGCCTACCATGGGCCCGGGGACGACAAGAGCCCACAGAGTTTGGCCTCCGGTGAGGCACGAGCAGAACCCTCCGTGGCCTGCCATTGTCCCTTACCCCGGAACAATAAAGCAAGTGCCATGCGGTCTCAGCTGTGAGCCTTCCTTCCTGAACCCCTCTCCCTGGGGAGGACGGTCGGGCCGCACTGACTGTAGATGTCCTCCTGGGCCTGTGACTTCGCCCCACCCTCACTCAGGACTGGGAAGCATCTGAGAGGACTTCTGACCAGCCTGAGAGGATGAGGGGGAATGTGGGTGGAGTGCCTTCCCAGGAGAACTTTCAAAGGGATGCAAAGAAGCAGCTGCCCTGCCCAGAGGGAGAGGATGCCCTCCCTTGTCCCCCCTCTGAGATCCACCCACTCTTCTCATTTCCTCACACAAGAAGGGGTCACTTCCCTGTCCAGGCTGTGCCTTCCTGCCTCCCATCTTTCCCTGGCTGGGCTCTGCCTTCTACAGGTGCTGGGGAACCCGGATCAGAGGATAGCCAGGTGCTGGCCCTGGAAGATGGTCCCTGGAGGATCAGGGGCCTACTCCACCCCATTTCAGGCTCACCTCCCAGGCGCCACCTGCAGACAGGCTGCTGTCGCCAAAGGGCAGCCTGAGCGGCAGCCCCCTACTCCGCCTGAACAGGCATGGGAAGGTGTAGGAGCCATAAGCACTTACAGGAGCCTCAGTCTTACCACAGCCACAGGTGGGGCCTCTGCTTAGAAAGTTCTTAAAGGGGCCATGCCTGGGGCCGGCCAACATCGCCTGCCTGCCCCAGAGGACAGCTCTGCAGATCTCCTAATGGAGGTACACCAGTACCTCCCAGAAGAGACTCTAAGGCTAGGTCCAGGCCTAGAGGGGTAGGGTAGGGTGAGGAGTGGGGGAAGGCATGGCCAGTCCATACCCCCAAGAGGAAGACCCACCCAGCCCTGGCTGTATAGGAAGGGGGTAAAGGGTCAATGTCAGGCCCCAGGTGACGTTACACCCCAGTTCTGACCAACCCTAGGCCTGGGTCTGAATGTCCAAGCCCCCAAGAACAAGGCAAGTGTTTAATGAGAGAACTTTACTGGGACCTGCTTCCTTGCCTCAGACTCGAACCCTGGGGCCTCAGACAAACCTACTTACACCTCCAGCCTCGTTGGTGAGCAGAGGACAGGTCCAGGGCTCCTCAGTCAGACCTCTGTCCCAGGGGCCCATTCATCACACCTGTGAGTGAACTGGCCCCCACGCAGCTAAGACAGGCAGCAAGTTGATAGGACTTTGAGCTTCTTTTGTTGTTTGTAACCAGACGTGGCCCTCTGGGCAAGTTCCTCTCTGAGCTGAGCTCCCCACTCACGCTCATATGCTGCCCTCTGCTGGCCACCTTGCACCAAGTATTCAACCACCATTTTAGGTGAGCAACAGTCTAAATGGATGCAGGGTCTGGAAGACCCTTTGGGGGAAATGATTCCTTTTGTTCAGGGGCTCTAAACCTGGATTTAAACTGGTTAGAATGCATGGGTCCAATGCAAGAAATTACACCTTCATTGTTACTCATCTCTACCTCAAATTTAGCATTTCCCTTGATTATGAATCAGCAACAAAGCACAGTGGCTTTAGTAGAAGCTGTGACTTTGCCATTAAGAAGAGAAAGCACAGCCGGGACCGGTTTGGCTCAGTGGATAGAGCGTCGGCTTGGGGACTGAAGGGTCCCGGGTTCGATTCCGGTCAAGGGCATGTGCCTTGGTTGCGGGCATATCCCCAGTGGGGGGTGTGCAAGAGGCAGCTGATCGATGACTCTCTCTCATCGATGTTTCTGGCTCTCTGTCTCTCTCCCTTCCTCTCTGTACAAAATCAATAAAATATATTTAAAAAAAAAAAAAAAAAGAAGAGAAAGCACAGATGTTTTCATATTACATTACAGGTATTGCAGAACAGATATAGATAGAGGTGTCTATATATAGTGTTTAATACGTAAAATATCGGATTACAATATATTTTATGTACATAAAAACCGTATTGCCCATATGCTTCAGTAGACAATAAGAAAAGGGTCAATGACACACAAGAAAGTCAAGCACCCTTGCTGAAACTGGTTTGGCTCAGTGGATAGTGTCAGCCTGCGGACTAAAAGGTCCCAGGTTTGATTCCAGTCAAGGGCATGTACCTTGGTTGCGGGCACATCCCCAGTAAGGGGTATGCAGGAGGCAGCTGATCAAAGTTTCTAACTCTCTATCACTCTTCTTTCCTCTCTATAAAAAAATCAATAAAATATAAAAAACAATAGTGCTTTAAAAAAAAGAAAGTCAAGCACCCTTGACTTTTGGTGCCAGATGTTGGGGAAGTGGAGGGTGGCTCTTAGGGGCTGGGCCAGGCTAGAGAGGAAGCCCTACGAACTTGACACAGCAGCTCTTCATCCGCTGGAAGGGAAACCTCTCAGCATTTCAGTGGGCTGGGCAGTCCCAAAGCGCACCCTGCAGGCCGGCTGGGGTGACATGAGCAGGTTGTCTTCCTCCAAATAGGGCTTTCCTGCTCAACCCTGTGGCAGGGTTTTTTCCAGCTGACATCAGAGACAGAATCTGAGCATGGTCAGACCCAGCCTAGTCTAGATCAAAATCAACAACTCATCATAATTACAGTCAGACTAGCTGTACCCCCTGCCCTACACCATCCCACACCCATCTTCTCTTCCTCCTTCTACCGCTCAGGAATCTCTTAGGTTCCTAAGGAAAGTGCGAGGAACTAAATACAACAAGTAGCACCTTAGCAGCCAGACCGATGCAGAGACATGAAGACTTAAAAGGAGGCAGGGAGGCCCAGGCAGTGTCGCTCAGTGATTGAGCAATGACCTATGAACCAGGAGGTCATGGTTCGATTCCAGGTCAGGGCATATGCCAGAGTTGTGGGCTCCATCCCCAGTGTGGAGTGTGCAGGAGATAGACAATCAATTATTCTCTCATCATTGATATTTATCTCTCTCCTTCTCTCTGTGAAATCAATAAAACCCTGGGATAAGTTCTCCATCTACCTCTCAGTTCTTCAATTTTCTCCATTAAGGAAATGAAGCAGGGCTGGGGGCAGTGTTATACATAGGACGGCCAATCCAGGGGGCTCCCCAAGGCAGCTTAAAACAAGAGCACTCCAGCCGAAACCGGTTTGGCTCAGTGGATAGAGTGTCAGTGGATAGAGCATCGGCTTGTGGACTGAAAGGTCCCAGGTTTGATTCCGGTCAAGGGCATGTACCCTGGTTGCGGGCGCATCCCCAGTAGGGGGTGTTCAGGAGGCAGCTGATCGATGATTCTCTCTCATCAATGTTTCTGACTTTCTATCCCTCTTCCTTCCTCTCTGTGAAAAAAACAATAAAATATATTTTAAAAAAAACAAGAGCGTTCCAGTTCTTAGTCACAAACCTGTCCACCTTCTCTCTCTGATGAGGGCTAAAAGCACAACCTGGGGGTCCTAGTGGCCTCAGGGGGTCAGAGAAGGTAAAGAACAAGACCACCTCCCTATACCTTCCTTCCCATTCTGGAGTTGGGGTCCCTAGTCCCATCCTCTGTCCTGTCAGGAGGCCATGACTTTGGCCTAAAGCTTCCCCTCTCGGGGCCTGAATCGCCTCCTTTTATCAAAGGAAAAACCCTTTCCTGCTACAACATGTACTAAATGCCGACTCTAGGTACCAAGAGGATTAGGACACAAGAGGACTTGGGGATCACATTATTGCCTGCTCCCCTCCCCTCCCCTCCTCCCCAACAGAGACACACGCTGGCCCACAATCAGAGAACAGAAAAGGAGGAAGAGTTTATTGAAAACTATATACAGTTGGTCCAGCCCCAAGCAGCGGTGGCAGTCGGGGCCAATCCCTCCCACACCTCAGGCAGTTTCTTGGCCCCTGATGATGGGGGCTAGGGCTGGGGCCAGAGCCTAAACCCCACATGGGAGTCTTGACAGCCAGGATTTTCATCTGTGAATTCACAAACCTAAACGGCCTGTCAGTGGTGGGCAGGAAACAAAGAATGGGTCTCTGCCTGACCTAGTCAGAGCCGGGTAGGGGAACACTGTTCTGAAACTTGGGCCCAAGAGGCCCAGTGAGGCTGTCCAGAAATTCTGGCTACTCCTCTCACAGGAGGCCTTCCTGGATATGGAGGCAAACAGCCCCCTGACCACCCTCTCCCACCCCAGATGCCAGGCCCCGTGCGCTTTATAGACTTGGGCTGGGGACCTCAGGCACCCTCCCTCCCAACACTGACGCAGGAACCAGGGCCCCTGGGACTCTTCCCGGGCAGAAGCCCTGGGCTTGAGAAGTGAGCACTGGAAAGTCACAGCTGAGGGCCCAGGACCCTCCTGGGGGAGGAGGCAGTTGGGCGGTCATGGCGTCCCACTATAGGAATAGTCTGCTTTGTTGTGCATCACCAGCCGGTCATCCACGAAGTAGAAGCTGTCAGACTGTGTCTCGTACGGGTGACGGATCATCTCATTGACTGCAAGAGAGCCCAGCCCAGCGGGGCAAAGGTCAGGGGCCAGAGGTAGGCCACTGCAGGGCCTTCAGGACTAGGGGGCAGGGCGGGACACGCTAAACAACCTCCAAGAATCCCCCCAGCCTCTTTGAGCCTGAGTGTCCCTACAGGTGCCAGACACAGGAGACCCAGGGTGGGAAGAAAGGGGGTCAGACCCCACTCCCCGCAGCGTGGTCTCTGAGTCCCCTCCCTCCACAGGGCCCTGCCCACTCACTCAGCTCCTCAGAGAGAGGGGGGAAGTCATAGATGTGCTCGCAGGTGTTCTTGCTGCTCGGGATGCAGAAGCCAAAGTGGAAGTCAAAGCTTTTGAGCAGCTGGTTTCGGAAGTAGTGCCTCTCGATCATGCGGAAGTTGTTGACAGGCTTGTCTCCCACCGTGAACTCCACCCTGAGCGAGAGAAGGGGGCAGGGCTGAGCTTGGCCTTGAAGTCAACCAGCCAGGTTCAGGACAGACTGCCCCTAAGAGAGGCTCAGTAAGAACTCAGGAAGGGCTCGCTCCCACCCCACCCTTACCCCCAGCCCTTCCCCCCGCAGGCCCAGTGACTCACGTGGCTCCCACCTGCCTCAGGCGGAGGAAGGCAGGGGTGAACTGGTAGCGGACAAAGCGCCCAGCATTGGGGTCCAGGTCCTGCCGGTTGATGGGCAACCGCTCTGCAATGCACCCCAGCTGGGGCTCAGTGGGCTTCAGAGTGGGGCCCATGCCCATCCCGGGTCGCACCCCAGGCCTCCCATCTCTCGGAAAGTTTTAAAACTCCCGGGAGATTCTGATGCACATGGAAGGTTCAGAAAAGTCCCACCTGGGAGATCTAGGTCAACCGGTCAAAATTTCCAAGTGAGGTTCCCAAAGGAAACACACAGAGGCCTGGGGCCTCCAGGACTGCAGTTCCCAAGAAGGCCTGCAGAGGGCAGGCTGGCAGGGACGAAAGGGACAGGACTGTCCCAAAATGTCCAATCCCAGAGCAGACGGGAAAGAACAGAAGAGGCCCCCTTGCCAGATGACTCCTGGGAATGATGGAGTCCCCGTCCCAGCTGTGCTCTGCTCCCTCTGCAGCCCGAGGAGCCCCTGGGCAGCCCACCTCACAGCTCGCACCCACCTCCCTGCCCATGGCCCGCCCCCCCTGGCCACTCACCTGAAGCCGGGGGCTTCTTGATTTCAAAGAGGACAGTGCCTGTATCCATGTCCCGAATCTTGAACCTGATGAAGTCGATCTTATATATATTCTCCTCCGGGGAGCACAGGTAGTCTAGGGGAGACAGGTGGCTGCTCCAGCTCAGCTTGTGTGGGAACCCCACACTAACTACACCTCTCTGCTCCAGAAAGAGAGAACTGAGCCCCTGCCCTGGAGGAACCCCACAGTGTGGGGGAGACATGGCTCATCATGGGATCGAATGAGAAACAAACATCTCCACCTAGTGGCCTCTGGGGACAGGGAGGGGCAGGCGGAGAAGGGTGGCAGACAAGGTGGTTACCTCCCCCATATTTTCCCTCCTACCCTGGAGTTGAGGGCCCTTATTCCAGCCTCTGCCAGGGTTGGCTTGGTAGAAGCCCCCAGCATGACAGGGAAGATACTGCCCTGCTTTTGGGAACCTCACTCTAAAAGGAGTGGCACAGCCCTAGCTGGATTGGCTCAGCTGATAAGAGCATCAGTCTTCGGACTGAAGGGTCCCAGGTTCGATTCTGGTCAAGGGCACATGCCCAGGCAGTGGGCTTGATCCCCAGCAGAGGGTGTGCAGGAAGCAGCTGATCAATGATTCTCTCTCATTACTGATGTTTCTCTCTCTTTCTTTCCCCCTCCCTTCCTCTCTGAAATCAATAAAAATAAAAGTAAATAAAAGGAGTGACACAGCTTGGCCTCAGGAGATCCAGTCTCCTGATACTCCCACCCCTACCACATAGCTGTCCCTGGCGCCACATCTAGGTGTGCCAGGCAAGGACTTCCCCGACCTGGTGGGTAGTGCTGGGGCAGGGGAACAACCCCTTCCCTGTTCCTCCTCAGCCTTTTCCCCAACCCGTGGTCCCCTCCTTCCCCATAAGCAGCTTATACAAGCCCAGCTCCCTTAAGCAGCTTAGCCAAAGCTCTGCTGACTCAAACCCAGAGCCTGGAATTTGGGGGGAAGGGAGCCACCTTTGTTCCCATCCCCTGTTGATCTCCACATGGGAGGAAGTCTCAGCAAACAGAGGGAACCCCTTCAAAGGTCATGCACCCAGCTCTGGCGCGGAGCCACTCCCAGAGAGAAGAGTACGGGGGAGGACAGGAAGAGGGTGTGGTGGGTGCAGCAGAGGGCGCGCAGGGGGCATGAAGGGGAGCCCTCAGTACCCAGAAGGGGAACCAGGAGCAGTGGTGGGCCCCGCCTGAGGAAGCTCAGGAATACCATGGCCTCTCTCAACCCTCGCTGCTTGCAGCAACTGCAAGTGCTCAGGGCCGCCCTGGCAACAAATAGGAAGAGACAGAGGTGCAGCGAGGGGCTCTGTCAGCCTGCACAGCATCACACCCTCCCGCAGAGGCCCGGAAATTACCCTCCAGGCCCCAGGGCCACCTCCTATTCCTCTGGGGCAGGAAGAGGAAGTAAATGTAAAGTGGTTCTCTCTTCCCCAAGCCCGGGCCAGCCCCCTCCACGAAGCCCTCCTGGTAGCCACCCGGCACCCTGGGGTCCAGCAGAAACTACAGAGGCTTGGGAAGGGGTCTGAGCTCTGGACAGTCCACCAGAGCCCGTGGCGGAGAGAAGGCAGAAAGAAGAAATGGCAGTGGGCAGCCCCTACCTCACCCTGTACACACCGTATTGTCACAGAGAGTCCAAAGGTGTGGAAAGAAGGTGCTGGGCACACTCAGCACCCCCTTCCTCTATTCTCCGACTTTTGGAGCTCCTCCTCTCCCTTAGAAACAACTTCTTGCAGTCTGACCTCAGTCTGTCTCTCCCACTGCAAATTCAATCTACCAACCCCGCTGAGGGAGTGGGGATGCCAAAGACTCAGGGCACCACAGCCCCCCGTCCCTTCACCAGGGAAGGGTGAGGCCGGGGACCCAGGGTGAGGCCAGAGAAGGGAAGAGTGGCTGAGGGCTCAGAACACAACTGCTTCCTTCCCATCAGCCACTAATAGCTTCCCAAGCCGGATTCAGTAATCCAGGAGGTTTAAACCTCAGACCTATGTGATTAGGGTCAGAGGAGACCAGGAGGTGCCAGGATGGAAAGCCGTGGCACCCTATTCTCAACTTCTATAGAGGAAGGAGCTCCCAGGAAGCCCCTCCCCACCTCCCTCACAGATGCCCCATCTCTAAGGCTATGAGTTTCCTCCAAATTAGGAGACAAATGGTGGCACACACATACCCCCAAAGTGCAAAATAAACGCTAAAGTTACCTAGGACCTGAACAGATCGTCCTATAAGGAAGTTCTTTCCCAAAGCCAACCGCTAACCTGAATCCTACATGCTGCTGTTGTCAATTACAGCCCAACTGGCACCAACATCAGACTGGTCCAGACCCCCTCTCACTACAGGTGCCTGCTTGGGCAAGGCCACTCAGCACTCCGAGGGCCCAGCCAAGAATGGCTGCCGCCTGGCTCAGAGAGGAGAGAGAAGCTGGCCCCCTAGGGACCCAGCCGTACAGGCCTAGACCTGCCATCACGGTCTCGGCCGCAGCTTTGATAGCCTTGGGCTCTGCTGCTCTGACCAGAGCTCAGGTCCATTCCAGCACCCGAACCCCCATCCCCAAGGAGAGGCCTCCAATGCCTTCTGTTCTTTGAGGCTCAGCCACCGCTTCTGCCATGAGGCTTCCTAGCCCTCGCTCCCTGCCTTTGGTGACGCCCCTCTCCTGCTCTGAATGCTCAGTTGTCTGCTTCCAGACAGCAGCCATCAGCAGTCCTCGGGGCCCTCAGTACCACTCATAAAAGGGCCCTGTTTACAGAGCATGCACAGCATGCCAGGCGCTGTGCAAAACCGGAGATGTGTTTTCACAATAGCTCTAAGAAGTCCTGTCCCCGTTTTACAGGTGAGCGTGCTCAGAGAGGTGAAGCTGCTTGCCCAAGGCCAAACAGTCCATTGCATTGCAAAGCTGGGACAGCCCAGGCAGTCCAGCCCAGAAACTCACCCACAGTGGAGACCTCCAGGCCTCCAGGGTGGCCCTAGTCCAGGCTAAGATGGGAGGGGGGTAGGTGTGGGAAGGGGGGGCTTAACCTATTCCCTTAAGAGGGCACAGACCCAACCAACTGAATGGGGTGGTTGAGAGTTCCTGGGGGAGCCAGAGTGAGGGCATTTAATGGTCAGGGACAGCTTAATAATGCCACCTAAGTAACTCCGCCTCTACCTAGCCTCCAGGCTGGGGGCTGAGGACAAACTGCACTCAGCCTCCTCCTCATTATCGCAGAGAAAGGATTCAAAAGGTTCTAAAAACTACCTGGGGAAGGGGTCACAGTTTCAGCGGCTGCCTCACCTCCACCACAGGAAAAGGGGATGGACGCAAAAAGGAAGGAAGGGGTGGAAATACATCTCTAAAGGGAGAGGAGGGGGCCCAGGAGATCAGGAGGAGGGGCACAGGAGATCAGAGGGAGGAGGGACATGGAGAGCTCAGGCTGGGAGGCAGAAGGTAGAACACTCAGGCAAGGGGTGCCCGGTGGGGGAGGAGAGGCAGGGGGAGGACGGGAAAGGGGGCGGGAGCCGGGGCTTCGCGCGCCGCCACGGCCCCCTCCCTCCCGCAGGCGGCGCTTCCTCGCCGGTGCTCACCGCCCGTGATCCGCTGAAGCCCCAGCACGTCCTCCGGCCCGATCGGTGGCCTCCTCTGCAGCGGCCCTGGCCTGGGCCCCGGGCCTGCCTCCGATTCCGACTCGGACCCGGATTCGGATTCCGCCTGCGGTGGCGGCTCCGGCTTTGGTTCCACGCTCAGGCCCGAGGCCCCAGGAGCGGGCTCCGCCCCCGTCCCGGCCCCGCCGCCGCCCTTCTTCACCTTCATGGCCTCGCGGGGCCGCGGCTCGCCTGCTGCCGCCGGGGCTGCCAGCGCCGGCTGCAGCCCGGAGAGGGGAGCGCCCGCAGCCCCACCCCCGGCCGGGGCCCAGGTACCGCCCCGCCCCGCCCCGGAGGAGTGCCCGCCCCCGAGCCCGCCCACCGCCAGCCCACCCGGTGAAGGCTGGAGACTCGCTCGTGGACCAGGGCTGCTCCCCCAGGGCAGGGTGGGGGCGCGCCCTGGGCTTCCCTCATTTTTTCCAAGGGTCCTGGCTACCTCTCCGGTGCTCCCGCCACTCTGCCCCTCCCTCAGTTCCCATCTCTAGGGCTCTGCGTGGATACTCTTCCCCCAGGTGGCCTCTTCTGGTCCTTCTGGTCTCAGCTCAAATGTCATCTGCTCAAAGGCCTTCCTCCGCACCCAACCCGCAGTACTAACCCCAGCCACTATCTGATCAGCCCGGTTTCTCTTTCTAATGCATTACCCCAAATTAGTTTTATTTGTTCACGGACTCTTCCCCCTAAACGAACGGTTCCAGGTAAACAGGGATCCTGTTTTGTTATCATACCCTACCACCTGGCACAGTACCTGTGCTCAATACATATATTTTTTAATTTTTTAAAAAAAATGGTTTTTAAAGAGGAAGAGAAAGAAAAAGAAACATCGATTTGTTGTTCCAACAAATTTTTTATTAATGCATTCACTAATCGATTCCTATACGTGCCCTGTTGGAGGAATCAAACCCTCAACTTTGGCATATTGGAACAACACTTTAACCAACTGAGCTACCCAGCCAGGACAATATATATATATATATATATATATATATATATATATATATATATATATATATATATATATATATAAATTTATGAATGATTTAGTATCAGAGGTCTTACACTGGTACAAGCCATTCCTTCCCAGACCCCTTGCTAAAAAAGCAGAAGTAGATGTTAAGAGACTCATTGGGCAAACTCGATCATGCCGAGGGACAACTGTCTAGCTCACTAAGTCACCACAGTGCGAAAGCAACGTGACGCTGTGAATAGATACTAGGAAACCATCACTTACACATGAATGAGGAACAAAAGCTATGCTCATACTTCATATAATTCCAATTCACATTTCATGTTTATTGAGAGCCTAGAATATACCGCTTTCAAATGCTTACCACATTTAATCCTTACAACCACCTTTTAAAGGAGATATCATTGGTGTTACTTTAAGAAATGAAAAACTGAAGCTCAGAGAGATTAAGTAGCTTATTCAGAATTCCCCATATGATAAGTACAGAAACCAGGGTTTGAATTCAGGCAGGTTTGAACCCAAGTCTGGAACTTTCTCCACTGCACCACACTGCCCCTGCAAGGGTGAAGGGGACCTCTGCCACACAGACTCAGGCTGTGCCCAACAGGCATAGCTAGACAGGAGGGGAGGAGTAAAGGAGAAGACCCCAGAGGCGACCTGTGCCTGGCCCCCTCCGTAAAATCAGTGCTGGGGCTCCCCCTGAGGGGTAGAGAAGCGTGGAGGGGAAGGGGCTAGAAAACAACTAGGGCTTTCCCCTGCCGCCCCCTCTCAGTGCAAGAGGACTGTGAGAAGCAGGGCAGAAGCACAAGCTGCCCTTATCCCAGAGGGATAGGAAAGGCCCTTCTTCAAGTTCAAGCCAGAGGAGACCCAGATGATGCATCTTTCAAGATGGGGGTGGGACCCCTGAGCCAGAGGAATGGGAAGAGAAGGAAAGATGAATCCATCGTGGAGTGTTACACTTTGGTTGCTGGAGAGGCAACAGAGGAGGCTCAAGACAGATGTTCATGGCAGGCACCATTAGGTGCCTCTCAATCTAACAGCTCCCATGTTGGCCAGAAAGAAAGGCCTCCTACTGAGACGCTCTCCTGCTCAGTCTGTCTTCTCTGGCTTTTTCCAGGACTTGCGACTCTCCAGGAAGATCTTGACCAGAGACAGGAGGATGGGCACAGCCATAGGCAGGAAAAGCGGGATATAGATGGCAAACTTCTGGTCATCGGGGAAATAAAGGAGATGGAGGAGCGAGGGATCAAAAAAGGCACGCTCCGAGGATGTCACAGCTTCCTGGCTGGCAGCAAAGGCAGAGGCCAGGTGTCCAGAGGCCAACTCCTCCGCTGCCTTCTGGACTGCAGCCACAGCCCTGTACACCTAGGAAGGGGGCAGGGGATTACCAATTAGTCCTCTGTACCAATGAAGGTGGCGAGGGAGGGATGAGCTTTACTGTGTCTACCATCTCCCAGACAGGTTGCCTGGAGTTTGCCCAGGATATGTGGCAGCTAGTATAAAAGGGATATGGTGGGCTTTCCATGTTCCTGCTTAAAACCTCACATCCCCCCAATCTGGACTCCTGCTGTGGGCTGGCACTGCCTTCTAGAGGAAGCCTGGCATGCCCACACATACCCTGGACCTCAACTGGTACTAGTTTCACCACACCATGGCCCTCAATGGTCATTCCAAACCTGGGCCCCAGAATCCATCCCCTGTCCACTTACCTCAGATGCCACATCATCCTTAATGACAATGTTGCTGATCTTGCCCAGAAGCTGGGCCAGAGAAGTGAGAGTGGTGGTGGCTGTGGCCAGATTCTCCACCGACCGAGCCCAAAGCAGCCGGTCTAGCTCCCAAGTCATCAGCCCTTCACCCTTAGGCCTGGAAAACAGGCATTTTGGAGGCACCTGGGGCTGAGCAATCCCAAAGAGCAGCCTGCAGGAACAGTGAAGGTCAAAGGCTGAGATTAGAAGGTGGGAGAAGACGGCTAAGATTTTCAGTCTTATCCATACCCACAGGGGTTGCAGGAAAATGCCTCAGGCTGTTAGGTTTTAGCTTTTACCTGTTTCTATATTGGACTATATTCCAAGGGGAAATGAGGTTGCCTCAATATCATGCCAGGACCATACATAGCTGTGCCCCACACACACTGAAGACCATGAAAGAAAAAGAAGACATATTCTGTGCTCTTTAGAAATTACAAAGCTGATGATATAATAGGTGTGTTTTTTTTTTTATATTTTTGACAAAAGGTTCCATGGCTAAAATATTTCTGATTTAGTTTAATCCTCTCACCCTGTCTACTCTCTCTTTGGACAAATGGGGCCACTAAGCCTTAGTGAAGGGATGATCCAGGACCACCTCTAACAAGATGTGTGTGCTGTGCCTCTCCAATCCTGCACCCATGGCAGGCATTGCAAATCAATCAGAATCCTCTTTCCTGATCAGCCCAAAGAATCCTCAATATGGGCCATCAGGAAGCCATTATCAATAGATTAGTTAGACCAGATGGCATGGTTCAGTAGTTGAGCATTGACCTATGAACCAGGAGCTCATGGTTCGATTCCTGGTCAGGACACATGCCCAGACTGTGAGCTTGATCCCCAGTGTGGGCATGCAAGAGGCAACCAATCAATGATTCTCTCTCATTATTGATGTTTCTCTCTCTTCCTCTCTGAAATCAATTTTTTTTTAATATTTTTTTAAATAAATTACTTAGCACAAGAACTAACAGCTATTTTTCTTAAGCACCAGTAATCACATCCCATGGACCTGACACTCGTGAGTCTATTTTTCTTAGGAGTTTTTGTCACCAACTAGTTCTTCTTAGGAGAAGAATGAAGTGATCCTTGGCAACCTCTCTTGCTTCCTAAGGCTCTAGGCACAGCCAAGGTGTCCCTGCCAGGTGAGATTTTATTCCAGGCAGCCCGGGAGACCGTGGTCAGAGTCAGGGGCCATGTCCCCAGTGCATCACCTAGGACCTCACCGCAGCTGAGCCAGGAACACCTCCATCACTCGCACCATGTCCACCTCAACACGCACCGGCAGCTCCGAGGCATTGTAGGCTTTGGGGTCCACATTATATACCTGCAAGGGGAAATGAGGTTGCCTCAATATCATGCCAGGACTATACATAGTTGTGCCCCACACACACTGAAGACCATGAAAGAAAAAGAAGACATATTCTGTGCTCTTTAGAAATTACAAAGCTGATGATATAATAGGTTGTTTTTTTATATATTTTAAATACTTATTAGGAGCTTTCCATAAATTATCTCTTACCCTCTCAAAAGTCCTCTAAAGGAGACATTTTTTATTCCAGTTTAGAATTTCTACCTTTGAGAGACTCCTAGTCTAATAGGGAAGACAAAGTTTCAAACTTTGCAAAGACTTCCACAAACAGGACCAAGATCTAAGATGTACACAGAAGAGTCCTCAATAAGTGCAAACTACTACATGCAAAAGGGTTATATTATAGAAAATACAGGCAAAACAGCCCTGGCTGGTTTGACTCAATGTAGAGAGCTTCAGCCTGCAGATGGAAGGGTTTCAGGTTGGATTCCAGTCAAGGAATCATGGGTTACAGGCTCGGGTTACAGGCTCAATCCCCAGTAGGGGGCATATAGGAAGCAGCCAATCAATGATTCTCATCATTGATGTTTCTATCTCCCTCTCCCACTCCCTTCCTCTCTGAAATCAATAAAAAAAATAAAAAATAAAAATAAAAATTTTAAAAAAAGAAAATATTGACAAAATAAGAAGTTGTGGGGCTGGCAGAGGAGGAGCACGAGCTCACAGCACCCTCACTTCCTTGGTGCCTGCCCTGCCTCAGGCTGGGCCATGGAGGACACCAGAGAAAGAGAAGAACAGTCTCAGGGAATATGTCTGTCTCGAAATCTTGGGTTCTGGAGTCTGCATAGTGTGACCATTACCATAATGCCACCCCAGCGGGGACTGTGGAAGGCGTTGGTGGCCACGGGAGCGCCATCCTTGTCCTGAATGTACAGGGGAGAGTGTGCGAGCTCAGGTACATAGAGTAGAAAGTTGAGCACAGGGTAAAGGGAGGCAGCGCTGGATCCTGTGGTACAAAGAGAAGAGGAGTCAGAATATGAAAACCTGTTAGGTCTAGATATTAGTTTCAGATCAGCCTCTAACTAGCCGGTCACTCACTCTGGGTCTCATTTTTCCCAACTGATAATCGCTAGGATATCCTCCAGTCCCTGGGTTTCTATGGCAAAGAACCTCTAAACATTCTCTCAAGATACACCATATCTATGAAGTGCAGTCCTTAGCCCCAAAATGCCCCTGGAATCTCCCCTCCTCCAACAGGCCTCCCTTAACTATCTACGTCAGCTCTCGTGGCTACTGCCACATTGACCCATATTACTGTAACTCGTTTTATGCACAAGTGACCTCATGTCAGTTCCCCACTTAGTACCTCTCAATGGCTAGCCATTCACATTAGGTGAAAGTTCAAACTCCTCAACCTGGTCCTTTATGATCTGATGCCTGCTACCTGCCTGCCTTGCCAACATTATCCTGGTCACCCTCCCACAATTAGCCATGTTAAACTTCTCTGAGCTTCCTGAGCGTCTATGTGCTCTTACTCTTCTACTTCTAAGCTCCTAGGTCCCTTGCCTGAAATGCCTTTCTATCTCTGCACTCAGCACTGCCACAGAACAGCCCCTCGAACTTTGTTTGCTGAATGAAGACAGGAGGAATTTACCCAGGTCCCCCACCCTGCCTCTCACACACCCTCGGGGCCCCCCTGGCCTAGCCGTGATGTCTTAAATCCCACAACTAATGATACACTCAATTTATTGTAGTTTGTCTGTATTGCAGTTCTTGGTCACACCTACTTTTCCTAGGTACCACCCCAAAAATTAAAAACTGGAACCTAGCTTCAAGGTTCCTCATTCTGCCTTCATGTACTTTTGCTGTTATCTTTCCTATACCCTATCCATTCTTTTATAAAATGTGCTGGGAAGCATGTTTAATAATTGCTTCTGGATAGAATGGTGTGGAGATGGAGATGTCAGCAGAGTATCATGACAAAGGAGCCTAAGTGCCCAACACTTCCTCTTCCTCGTATCCCTCAGACCCACCTAATCTGGAAACCATCGCTATATACAACCCACCCCCACCCCCAGGCTGAGCCTGCCAGGTCCCTGCCTGGGCTAGCAGAAAGACCCTCAACCTCAGCAGCTCACCTAGACGGGACTCCACGGGATTGATGACATGGGGGAGGCTGTGTGCGGCCAAGTAGTAGCTAGAGGAAGCTGGGTCAAAGCGGGGGTTTACCCCCAGCACTGCATAGTAAAGGATCTAGAGAACAAAGAGGGCGTTATTTTGTTTATTGGTTTGTATTCCACTTTGTCCCAAAAAATATTTGAGGTGCCTTAAAAAGATACAATTACAACAGGATGAAATATCAGAGCGGGCTAAGGGAAAGTAGGTGTAGGGGGGGGAAAATCACAAAGCAACGGGTAAAGTTAAAACAGTAAATATGTTCTTTGAAAAACCACATATTTTCCTAGGTTTTCTCACAGCCGAAACAAGGAGGGAAACAAAGAATAGCAGAACTCAGTGTTCACAAAATCAAATCAAGTCTCAGTTATTTAGAATTACTCCCACTACCAAGATCTAATAAAAATTTCTCCCACATTTTCCCTCAAAGAACACTGTGTGACACAGAAAGCTACATTCTTCACATCTTTGTTACTACGTTAACATATTTCAGGGAATTTTTTGTTGTTGTTTAAATAAGTGCTTTCAGGATGGCATAACTGGTGAACACAGTTCTGGAAGAAGCATAAGGAAGTTCGTTTTTTTAACAGGCATTGATGAAACTCCCTGAGCTGGACGTAAGGAGAGAAAGTAGACACCAGAACTTTATACATACACGGGAAATTCCTAACAAATCAGCAAGCCCAAAGGACTAGAACTGACTACACTTGTAAACACTAAATATGGACGGACTTTGAAAAGGATGGTGCAGCCAGGAAAAGGACTCCTCAACTTGCTCCCTGTCTCACCTGAGAGTCCACAGAGAAGTTGCCAGTGACACTGAGGGCATTCAGAAAGGGCTGCACATAGCGCCGGACAGCTCCCTGGATGTCCCAGTGGACGTCATGGGACTTGGGGTCTGGGTTGAGCAAACTGAAGGTGATCTCATAGCCTGTGGAAACAGGAGTCAGGGAACCCAGTGGCTTCTGTCGATGGAGCACAGCCTGTGCCCCTGGCAAAGCTGAACTTGTTTCTCCTCTAGAATGAGGCTGATTGTCATCATGGAACCAATGGGGATAAAAGTGGGATGAGAAACACTTTAAGAAAAAGTTGAAACCCCAGGCAAAGAAGTAAAGGGTTTGCATGCAGATTCACCTCCTGCCCCAACGCCCCCACATAATTCATTTCCCTCTCCCGCCCCCAAGCAAAGCCTGGTCACCCTACCCAAGCTGGACTTGAGAGGCCGCCTCTTATCAGAGCTCCACTTGTCCTCTGGAAGGTGGTCAGCCAGTGCCGCCGCCAGCACGTCCTCAGTCAAAGACATGGCCTGGACTGCTTGGATTACACGGTGGCCAATGATGTTAAAGGCCTCCCGGTGCATTATTCCCCTCACCACTGCTGTCCTCTTAGGCCCAATGTAGCTCATCATGTCCTGTGAGGGGCAAGGAACAGAACGCCCATGGTCAGGGAGGAAAACAGGAAAGCACTCTGATTCATTTCTGACAATCTGGCCTTTTGCCCTGACCAATAGGCATGCTCTCTCTTTAGAGCCATAGTGAACTATTATCTCAGCATTTCTGAGCTGTGGGTATTTATGAGTGTCTTCATTCATTTCCATTCCTTTCTCTTTCCCAGTAGACATAAATCTTCTCAGGCTGGAAACTAACAGATGGCATGCTGAACAAGAAAAGCAGAATAAACAAACAACTGGACAGTTTGATCTAAATAAATGGCACAGGGTAAAGAGGCAAGTGTAAGAATTTTCACAGCAGCATTATTATAATAAAAAACTGGAGACAATCCAAATGCCCATCAGCAACAGAATGGATAAATTGTGGTATACTTATACAATGAAACATTAGACAGAATTAAAAATGAATGCACTAGACTTTAGCTACACATATTATCATTGATGATTCTCTCAAACATAAATGTTGCAGAACATGTACTATATTATACCATTTATATAAAGTTCAACAATATGTAAAATTAAATATATTGTTCATAGAGACACAGCATATATGAGGAGACTTGAAAGAAAAATAAGAAAATTATATGATACAATATGGCTGCCTTGGGTTGACAGGAGTGGGATGTAACCAGGGAGACACATGGAGCCCCCACTATATTGCTGTATTGTTATAAACTGTATCTGGGTACATGACATTTATTAAAATTTTTTCTCCTCTTTTTATAATAATTAAATATTTCATTATAGTCCTGGCCAGATTTCTCAGTAGTTAGAACACAGTCCCATTTGCCAAGGGTGTAGGTTTGATTCCTGGTCAGGGTACATACAACCAATGAATACATAAGTGGAATAACAAAACGATGTTTCTCTCTCTCTCTCTCTCTCTCTCATCAATACATTAATTTTTTTTAAAATATTCCATTATAAATTCATAAAGAAAATGGTATACGGTATGACTTCCACCAAGCCTTTTTGTTCATGAAAAAGTCAATGTATCATTGTCCAGGTTATCTTCACAACCCATTGAAACCAGCTTCCTTCTTTTACTCCTACTGATTATTTCCCCCACTTTAAATGGTCATTGGAACTTTAACTGTACACAAGTCTTAGATTTAGAAAACCAGAGTCAGTAAAAAAAATTGTTATTAGCATTCTTTAAAAAAATATATTTGGAGAGTTTTCCATAGCATATGGAAGAAATGGACAGCAATACTACAAGGAGGTGACAGGGAGAGGAAGAGCTGACGGGATTGGGCAAGGCCACAGCATCTCTGCTCACCCTACCTGGGGGAGAAGTGAGGAGTGTTCAGAGATCACGTACACAGTCAGGGAGCCCTCTGCTTGCTCCTGTGACTCAGCTAACATGGCTTCTGCCTCTGGGGACAAGAGCAGGAGGTGCACCAGGAGCAAAAACACCATTCCCTCTCCCTCTGGCCCCCACAGAGTGCCTAAGCCACCCCTCCACCTCCCACTGACACCCACCTGCCACTGTGGGCAGGCCTGGCCTTCAGTGGCCCAAGATGAAACACATCTCATTCACAGCTTTCCCAAAGAGATTTTGGAGTTAAGACAAGGTATGAAAACTATACCTTCAGGGATCAGAAGGGAAAACAGGGCTTCTTGTTAAATAGTATGACCCCTCCCTTCCAGTACCTTGTATACTGCCCATTGATAAGGCCTCTTCCTCATAGACCAAAGTCTTCCGATAGGCCTTCTGGAAGCGGCATTTGATTTTCATTTTGTCTTGAGAAGAAAAGGGAGAAGCATGAGGACAGCACAATGATTGTTTGCGGAGAAAGACCAAGAAGCTATAGCCAATTCTAATGATTTCTACATGGATGATATCAAACACCCCACCTCTGCCACTTGCCCAGCTTTTGCCTCTGCCCATGTACACACTGCCTTCAATCTGAAGTACTCTCCCACAGGGAAATCTATTACAATAGTCATTGCACAAACAGGTGAAAGGAGAAAAAGCTTATGAACATTTTATTCGTTTTTTAAGACTTTTTTTTTTTTTTTTTAAATTTATTGACTCCAGAGAGGAAGAGAGAGGGAGAGGGAGATAGAAACATCAATGATGAAAATCATTGATTGGCTGCCTCCAGCATGCCCCATCCTGGGATCAAGACCACAAACCAGGCATGTGCCCTGACTGGGAATCAAACCTTGACCTCCTAGTTTAGAGGTCGACCCTCAACCACTATGCCAGCCAGGCTTTTCTTACAGTTTTGAACATTCATTCCTGAGTATCTTTGGTTTTTTATTATTATTGTGATTGGGATTTTTTTAAATACTTGCTTTTCTAGTTAGATATTGCTGGTATGTATGTTATTGATTTTTGTACCTAGTTATCTCACTGAACAACAACAACAAAAAGTTTTCATACCTTGTCTTAACTCCAGAATCTCTTTGGGAAAGCTGTGAATGAGATGTGTTTCATCTTGGGCCACTGAAGGCCAGGCCTGCCCACAGTGGCAGGTGGGTGTCAGTGGGAGGTGGAGGGGTGGCTTAGGCACTCTGTGGGGGCCAGAGGGAGAGGGAATGGTGGTTTTGCTCTTGGTGCACCTCCTAGTCATCTCACTCATTGACTCTCTTTGGTTTTTCTTGGAAAATAGCTATACTGCTTCAAAAAGTAGCTATTTTGTCTCTTCCAAATATTCATGTTAATGTCTCTCTTCCTCTCTCCAAAAATCAATAAAAACATATCCTCAGGTGAGGATTAAAAAAAAAAAAAAAGGAAAGGAAAGAGCCCTAGCCAATTTAGCTTAGTGGATAGAGCATCGGCCCATGGACTGAAGGGTCGTGGGTTTGATTCCCGACAAGGGCACAAACCTCAGTTGCAGGTTCTATCCCCAGCCTCAGTGGGGTCATGTGAGGAAGGCAACCAATCTATGTATCTCTCACATTGATGTTTCTCTTTTTGTCTCTCCCCTTCCCTTCCACTCTAATAATCAATGGGAAAATATCCTCAGGTAAGGATTAACAAAACAAAAATAATAATAATAATAATAATTATTATTATTATTATATATATATATATATATATATATATATATATATACACACACACACACATTTTTTTCTATTATTTTTTTTTAGTTAAGAAAAGTGCCTTGCCCTAACCGGTTTGGCTCAGTGGATAGACCCAAGAGCAAGGGTCCCAGGTTCGATTCTGGTCAAGGGCATGTACCTTGGTTGCGAGCACATCCCCAGTAGGAAGTGTGCAGGAGGCAGCTGATCGAAGTTTCTCTCATTGATGTTTCTAACTCTCTCTCCTTCTTCCTTCCTCTCTATAAAAAAGTCAATAAAAATATTTAAAAAGAAAAGTACCTAACACTTAGTGAAGCGTTTAAGGTTGAACCGAGTCAAGTCTGTATAGAAGTCCAACTTGATTCCAAATCCTGTGTTCTTTCCACTACATACCACTTCCTCCCTGTCCTCTAATGAACATTAACTATTTCTGATCAGGTAGCATACTGTTTTATGCATAAAATTGTCACCTTTATGCTGAACTCTGGATTTAAAGTTGCTTTCCTCCTAACCAAACACACTGTTCGGTCACAGAGGCCTCTTCACAAGTTTTTAACAATCTTTATGGGACACCCACATTCCTAACCAGATGCATAGCTGAGCTGAGCTCAGACGAGGAAAGGCAGCCCAGAGCCCACACACACTCACATTTCAGAGGGATCTCTCTCTCGTGCACAACGGTGAAGGGCAGCTTCTCCTGATCGTCCAGCGGCACTGACTCTCCGGTAAACACGACACTGACAGGCACCATGAGCCGGAGCTGCGGGAAGGCGCATCAGGGCCATCGCCTGAGTCTGAGCCTGGCCGAGGAGCCGTCCCCTAACCCTCCCGCGTCCAAGGTCTCACCTGCAGGGCGTTCAGCCCGCTGATCTCGGAATAGGGCAGCGAGGCCCGGTAGGTCTCCGTGGTCTTCCACCAGAGCGGCAGCCCCAGCAGGATGGCCACGGCAGCAAAGAAGAGGGCGGCGCGCTTGCCTCGGACCACCTCTGGAGGGAAGGAGGTACGGAGGCACAGACTGAGACGCCAGAGGTGGGCGCAGGTGCCAGCCCCGCCCCTGACGCGGAGCCCGGCCACCCGGCGGCAGAGGCTCTCGGCCCTCGTTCATAGGGATCCCCGGACGACACGCCCGGGCCCAAGGCTGAAGGGATCACGTCTGAAACGGCCCCCCGAACCCCGCCTGCTGGACCTGCGGCGCCCCACGACCCCCACCCCCTCGTTCCTCCCTCCCAGTCCGTGAATCGCAGGCCTCAATCCGTGCACCACTGCACCTAAGTCTGTAGCTGCGGCCCCGGCGGCCGCCATGCTGGTTCCCGAGGGCTCTAGCCGGGGGGCGGGGCAGCGCAAGCCTCCTCCAATCGGAAACCAGCGAGGGGGCGGGACAACGGCAGCGATTGTGGCCAATCGCGAGAGACACTCCAGTCGCAAAGGCGGAAGAAATCCGGCGAGCTGTGAGCGGGGTTCACCAGGGGTTTAGAGTGCAAACCCTGCAGTCCTTAACTACTAATCTGGGTGACAACGGGCAGCTCTTTTAATCCGGAAAAAAAAAATTTTTTTGAGATATTTACCAAAATGAGGTCATTCATGTAAAGAACTTCCGTTCGAATGTCACCTATATCGTCATTATTGTTTATGATCTCTTTCATGGAACTCCTCTTCCAGGCACCCTCTCAAGCCTCAAACCTGGAGGTGGCGAGCTAGCAGGTTCGCAGTATCTTTTTAGCGATTTGGCTCATTCGGTACCTCTTTAAGAATTTTTGATTGATTGATTTTTAGAGAGAGAGCAGGGAGAGCGGAGAGAAGCACCAATTTGTTCCACTTATGCATTTATTGGTGGTGGTTGTTGTTGTTTTTTTAAAAAAAGAGATCTTTGATTGATTTTTAGAATGAGGAAGGGAGAAGGAGAGTGAAACATCCTTCTGGGGAACCAATGCGGCATTCCAAGCTTTGGCTGGGATAGGATAACACTCAACTAACTGAGCCACACCGGCCAGGGATGGTTGACTCATATATGCGTCAACCTTGGCGTATTAGGAGGATGCTTTATCTAACTGAGCTACCTCGAGGGCACTCATTATATATATATATATATATATATATATATATATATATATATATATATATATATATATATATATATATCTCAAAGGTGGAGATTTATTGAAGAACAAGTACAGACTCCCACTTAGGGAGGAAAAAGAGTCCCACAGAACGGACTCCCAGGTGGGGAGGGGGAGAAGGGTTCCCCAGTATTTTTTTTTATATTTGTATTGATTTCCAAGAGGAAGGGAGATGAAGAGGGATAGAAACATCAATGATGAGAAAGAATCATTGATTGGCTGCCTCCTGCACGCCCCCTACTGGAGATCGAGCTCACAACCCAGGCATGTGCTCTTGCCTGGAATGGAACCTGGGACCCTTCAGTATGCAGGCTGAGGCTCTACTGAGCCAAAACAGCTAGCGCTCATTCAGTATTTTTATTTCATTCAGTATTTTTTTAACTTATTTTAATTCACTTCTCACTTATAAAAGTTTGACTTCACTTAAAATTCACCAGCATAAAATCTGTGATTACTTGGGTTCTAATTCTGGCCTTCACCTCTTCACCTGAGTGATCTTGAGACATTAAGCACTCTGTGCCTTTTTTCTTGTTAAAATTGGGATAAATTATAAATATTAAAATAAAATAGGGATAACTCTGGCATGTGTGCTCAATGGTTAGAGCATCTGTTTGTGCACTGAAGGCTTGTGGCTTCAGTTCTGGTCAAGAGCACCTACCTGGGTTGCAGGTTCCATCCTTTCCCAGAGCCCGGGGGGGGGGGGGGGGGGGGGAAGGTCGTGTGTATGGGAGGCAACCAATGATGTGTCTCTCTCACATCCATGTTTCTCTCTCTGCCCTTCCCTCCCTCCCTTCCACTCTCTCTTAAAAAAATATATCAATGGAAAAAATATCAGGTGAGGATCAACAAAAATTAAATAAAATATTGTAATAGTATCTACAGTACTTTATTTTATATATATATATATATATATATTATTGATTTTTTACAGAGAGAGGGATAGTTAGAAACATCAATGAGAGAGAATCATCAATCAGCTGCCTCCTGCACATCCCACAACCAAGGTACATGCCCTCGACCGGAATCAAACCTGGGACCCTTCAGTCCACAGGCCAACACTCTATCAATTGAGCCAAACCGGTTTCGGCATAGTAACTACTTTATATAGAGTTATATGTTGTAGTAAATGAGTTAGTAAACATAAAATGATTAGAATGAACAGGCCCTAAATTTTAAAATAGAAAGTACTATATAAATATTAGTTGTTTGTTTTTGTTAATCCTCAGCTGAGGATATTTTTTTTCCATTGATTTTTTTTCTTTTTTTTAGAGTGGAAGGGAAGGAGGGAAAGGGAGAGAAACATAATGTGAGACACACATAAGTTACCTCCCTCACACACCCCTGCCCTCTGAGGCAGAGATCGAACCTGCAATCCAGTGCCCTTGACTGGGAACTGAACCCCCAGCCCTTCAGTGCTCAGACTGATGCTCTGACCACTAAGACACACAGGCCAGGGTAATAGTAGCTATTTTTGTTAATATAAGGTCAGGTCACACTAGGCCTACATGCCTATTCTGTAAGGGTATATGTAGCATTGGTTGCGCACTTTACACATACTATGGCCTCCCAGTTCACACAGAACATATCTAGCAGCTTCTTTCATTTTTTAAAAAATATTTTATTGATTTTGTACAGAGAGGAAGGGAGAGAGATAGAGTTAGAAACATCGATGCAAGAGAGTCATCGATCAGCTGCCTCCTGCACACCCCCTGCTGGGGATGTGCCCACAACCAAGGTACATGCCCTTGACCAGAATCGAACCTGGGACCTTTCAGTGCCCAAGCCAACGCTCGATCCATTGAGCCAAACCGGCAGCTTCTTTCATTTTTATCTGCCCAGATAGACCTAGGTCTTTGGCCTACCCCCACATCCCAGCCAAATGGTCAAAGTTCATCATGAGAACACAGGTCTGCCCTTGCCCAGATCCTCAAATGGGTCCCCTCTGTGCCCCATCTACCCCAAATGGGAGTGGAAATAGCCCTTGGCAACCTCCTAGATACCATTCTCAGTTTGGCATTCCCAAGCCTTGGGGTTCTCCCTTGTTGGGCAGGAGCCCAGGTGCTCCTCCGGCAGTGGCTCCCCCTAAAAGAATATGTCAAGTCCTGGCAGGGCTCAACACAGCTGAGAAGTGAGACTCCATCCCTTCCTGTCCCAGTTTGGGGCCTTGCACAAAAGCTGCCTTCAGGAATGGCTCAGGTGCTGCTACTGCGGGAGCCTAGTGCTTCTGATATGGTAGTTCCTGAGAGACTTGCAGCCCTCCATACTGCCATGCTCTAGCCTTGGAGAGCAACAGGCAAGAGCCTGAGATGGGAATGGTGGCTGGGTGTACCTCTCCCCATAAACTTAAAACCCAGTGAATCAAAACCCATCCTCTTCACCTCCACAGTCAGAGGGCCCACAGACAGAGTCAGCAGAGATCAGAAACTGAGAGGTGGGGATCTGATGTGTAAAACAGACAGACAAAGTAGCATGTTATGCTATCATTTATTTGCTATGTGGTATGTACCCAAAGCATAAGTCAGGTCCGGAGTCCTAACCTCTGATCCCAGGAGAAAAGGCAGGCAAGGAGAGCCCAAGGAGAAGCTACTCCATCAAGGGGAAGAGTATCTGGCAAAGGCAAGGAGAGACCCGGGCATCCTGCTCTGACTTCTAGCAAGTTCTCCTGCCCTCAGCCATGAGAGGCTCCCTATCTTCCCATCTAATGGTCCCGGTGAAGCAATGGGAGAGGGAAGGGGAAGAGAAAAAAAGGAAGATGACTCATTGCTGGATGGAGGCATCTTTGCTCTGCAAAGCTATTTGGCCCTGGCTGTAACTACAGGCAAATTGGGTGGCTGGGCCAAGCGCTGTGGAATGGAGTGCTCAGTAGGCATGGTTTGCAATGTAGAGGGACTGTGCTGCCGCTCCTCCATCGTCTCCAGTGCCTTCATACTTGCCCTGGGCTGCAAGCCCATTCACCTGCAAAAGTGAGAGGAGGTAAGGCATGAGCTGACTGAGCCAGCCCACAGGTGCCAAAGGCTGTAGTCTCTGGGTGCTACCCCCTGCCTAGCTACACACCACTACCCCCAAACCAAACACCACTCCTAGCTCCCAACCTCAGCCCGCTTGATGAACTCCTCGGTGGCAGCCCCAGCATTGTCCCGTTGCCCTCGCCAGGCATTGAGTGCAGAGGCCTGCAGGGCACGCCCATAGGAGAAGGTGAGGGCCCAGGGCCTCGGAAGCGGGCAGCGGTTGATAGCATTGAGATTGAGCGAGGCCTCCTCTTCACTCTGACCCCCAGATAGGAAGGTCACTCCTAGAGAGAAAAAGAGGAGACAAACTGATTAGTCACTCCCTGTTTTTCCAGGGTAAGGGACCCCTGAAGGCCACAAGAACCTGAGGATCGGTCTAAGGACAGGAGTCCGTTAGGAAGCTGGGTGGTACCTGGGACAGCTGGAGGCACAGTGCGGCGCAGGGCAGTGACAGTTGCCATGGCAACCTCCTCTGGGCTGTACTTGATAGGACAGGCATGGCCAGGGGTCACCATGTTGGGCTTCAACAGGGTCCCTTCCAGGTACACATGATGGTCACTCAGAGCCTTATACACAGCAGCCAGGACCTGAGGATCAGAGGAGGTTTACTAAGGTCTGATCCCTGCCTGGTTTTTTGTTGTTTTTGTTTTTTTAATTGATTTTTTACAGAGAGGAAGGGAGAGGGACAGAGAGTTAGGAACATCGATGAGAGAAAAACAGCGAGCAGCTGCCCCCCGCACACCCCCCACCGGGGTTGTGCCCGCAACCAAGGTACATGCCCTTGACCGGAATCGAACCCGGGACCCCTCAGTCCGCAGGCTGATCCTCTATCCACTGAGCCAAACTGGTCAGGGCTGATTCCTGCCTCTTTAACTGCTCTATGTTCTCTGACTAGAGGTGGGTGGGCATGACTGTGAGGGTCAGTACAGGCTCAGACTCACAGGTCTGTTCTAGGATTAAAAAAATAAAAGTGCTGCTCAGTTTGACAACAAGGAGAGTAATTGAAAGTGGCTAGAATATCAGATTTTTGTCTACTTTCCATATTCCTAAGAAAAGTAATTCCTATCCTAGAAGCTGAAACCTTGGTATTCTTGCAGGCTGGAAGGTGGTGATGGAAAAAAAATAAAAAAAAATAAAAAAGAGCCAAGACCGGTTTGGCTCAGTGGATAGAGCGTCGGCTTGGGGACTGAAAGGTCCTGGGTTCGATTCCGGTCAAGGGCATGTACCTTGGTTGCGGGCATATCCCCAGTAGGGGGTGTGCAAGAGGCAGCTGATCGATGTCTAGCTCTCATTGATGTTTCTAGCTCTTTATCTCTCTCCCTTCCTCTCTGTACAAAATCAATAAAATATATTTTTAAAAAATTAAAAAAGAAAAATTAGAGTAAATTTACTCAAATAAGAAAACTAATAAAAATTATCAAACGGGGGAAAAAAGTGCTTGGGGAATGTGCCTGCATCTGAGCCAGGAACTGGGAACAAGCTCCCTGTCAGGCTGTCGCTGTGGTATGTGTCTGTGCCAGGTGTGGACTCACCTTCTCGGTGACATACTGGCAACGTTTGAGGTCATGGTCTCCATCAGGCAGGATTTCAGGTTCCACAATAGGCACAATGCCATTCTGCAGGTGAGAGAGGAGTAACTTGGCAGGGGTGGTACTAGGATGGGAGAAAGTTCTCTCTCCACCAGGCATAGGGCACCCATCCGAACCCCTCACGCATGCATACACACACCTGCTGGCAGATGCTGGCATAGCGGGCCAGCACATTGGCATTCTCCAGAATGGCAAGGGCTGAGGGCGTGCGTTCACTGATTTTCAGCACACAGCGCCACTTGGCAAAGTCGGCGCCATCCTTCTTGTATTGGGCACAGCGTTCTGAGAGCCCATCCAGCCCTGTGGGCATAGTGCTGGTCTCATCACTCTGCCCCTTTTTGCCAACATCCATCACCCACCAACTCTGTGGTCCTAACGCCCACCCAGCCTGTACCTTGAGTGGTAGTTTCTCCATCAGTCCCAGCTAGAGGGACCACACCTTTGTCCACCTGAAGGGAAAACAAAGGCAGAAGGCTGAACCCAGGCAGGATTCCCCTTGATACTCCTCACACACACACACCTATTTCCATGCTCCATCCCCCAGGGCTAGTGGCTGCACCTTGATGCCAACGACAATGCCCTTATCCTGGATGGTACGGACGAAGGGGACACCATTGTCATCTTTCTGGTAAAGTGTCTCGTGAAAGAAGATGACACCTCCAATGCACTTCTTCACTCGGTCATCGGCGCTGAACAGGACCTGGCGGTACAAGCGGCGGTTCTCCTCTGTGTTCTCCACCCCGATTTGGCTCAGCCGCTTAGCCATGCTGCCTGGGGGCAAACGAAGAGGGGTGACAAGGTCATTCATTCCCCGGCCACCTCTGCCCTAACCAACCACAGGCCCCCCACCTACCTACAGACTCATCTGCAGCCAGGATGCCTTTGCCTGGGGCCACAATCCGGAGGGCGATGTCAGACAACTCCTTTTTCTGCTCAGCAGAAAGGGCTGGATATGAATGGGGCATGGTGACAGCTCTGTGGAACGGAGACAAGATATAAACGCTGGACCCCACCCACTATCTCCTCTGCTTCCTTTCCTGGTCATGTGGGCCAAAGGGCCCTCCCCACTGCTCCCCGGTAAGCATAGGGCTGGGAAAAGAGTAGCAGTCCTTGGCATGGGTCCTGGGCATCAAAGTGGCACCAATTTATCTGACAGCTAGCAGGCTTAGGGGCCCAGTTCCCACATCTCCTTTTGTCTCTGATGGGCACCCTTCCCAGCCCCAGGAAAAGATGCAGGGTGGGGGTGGGGAGTTCAGTCGCCCTCAAGCTACAGGTCTTCTTATGAAACTACTGCCCAAATGAAAATGCCAATCCTTCTCTCGTTGAATTTGGCCCCTTCTTCAGGTAGGTATAAGCCCTGACCTTTCCAACTTCCCTTTTCTGGTCCTCAGCAGGGCCCTAGGGAAAGTGCACTTTCTTCCAAGCCATCACAGTGAGGCAAAAGGACACATCACCCTCTTTCCCGGGCTAGTGGAGGAAAAGGTTGGGAGGAGGGGCGCAGGTAGGGAGTAGGAATGGCAGGCTTCTCTAACCAGTTTTCCATACCCCAAACCTGATGTCTCCGCAGTTAGGAGATGAAAGCAGCGGGCTGAGATGGAAAGGAATGAGTAATGAGGCTGAGAAAGGGAGGGAAAGATGCAGGAGGAGAAAGCAGATTTGTTGGATGGTGATAGTGAGGCAGGCTAACTAGTTAGGAGGAAGGACCTAGATCAGAGGAACAGAGAAAGCAAAAGAACTGTACAGAGGGACCTTAGTGGAGGAGAGGGAACAGATGAGATTAAAATGGTCTTGTTGGAAGAGGCTGACCCCAAGAAAAACCCCAGTAGGCAGAAGATTTGGGACTGGAAAAGCTGAGGTAACAGCATGAGCGCTGAGAGGAAGGAGTGTTGTGGGAGGTCTGAATCATGGGGTGTAGAGTGGGCAGAAAGGAGAAAGATTGAAGGAGAGAGCTGAGATGGCACATCCAAGGGCACAGGGAGCAGAGCAAAGATGGAAGGGGGAGCGTCAGGAAGAGGAGGCTGAGACGCTGAGCAGTTCCCGCCTCACCCGGGCCTCACCTGTGAGCAGCGAGTTAAGTGGCGGCAGCACAGAACAGCCTGGGTTCAGGTCTGAAACAGCCGTGGCTTCTTCAGCCCTGGCTCCTGTAAATGAGGCTGAGGATGCCGCAGAGCTACGTGACTCCCCGGGAGGCGGGGCCATCACCGCCCCACGCGGGCCACGCCCCTCACTAGGACTGGTGTCCTGGCAAGGCCACGCCCACAGAGGCGGGGCAACGAGGTGGAGTGACTACCCTGCCAAGAGCTCGGAGGCTGTGGTGGGCTGTCCTCCTCCCACCTCGTGGAGCCCTGCCATGGGGGCCCCCAGAGGCAGGAAATGGCCTTGCCCTCATTTCTGTCACAATTGCCTTTACCATGTGCTGGGCACTGCACTGGATGTTGAGGAGGACTAAGCCTGGTCTAATGAAGGAGAGTCACCTAAACAGTCACAACAGGTAGCAGGGCAGAGGCACCAACAAAGTGTGGGAGTCCTGGCAGAGTTTCTCCGTCCTCACCCCCTTATTCACCAGGGCCTACTGGAGAATGAAGCCTTGTCTACCCCCACCCCAAGCTGTGAGCCAGGGAACAAGCAGTCCAGTCAGTGCCCAGCATGTTTAGGGAAGCCAGAGAAGGGAGGAGGGGCAGCCGATTTTGGCCCGGGATGCAGCAGAAGGGGTGAGTGGAGGGCGCCCAGGCAGGAGTGCCAAGCTGCTTCTCCCCTGACTTTATCCACCCACTCTCATCCAAGAAACAAGATTCAGAGAGCTTGCGGGAATACATTAAATACACTTTATTTAAATAGCATTAAACCTAACTGGCTCCATGCCAATTGGTCCTGGTGTCGGGGTAGGGGAGTATTGCAGGTAAAGAGAAGTAAAACAGACTCCAGCTTTTAGTTTCTTAGCTCAGAAATTCCAGCAATTCCTGTAGCTCCTTACAACCCCTCACAACCTCTGGGATGGACAGCAGAGTCTGTGAAGAGACAGAAAAGGCAGTTCAGTCATAGCCCCAGGAAGCACCCACTGAGTTAGAGGGGAGAAAAAAGCCGCAGAGAAGCCTGCAACATTGCATTAGTTCAACTCCCTCCCTCTACCTCATAAATATGCTGAACAATGTCATCTAGTTTCTTTAATTCCTTGTCAGAGCGCCGAAGATTCTCCTCCAGAATGTTTCTCTGGAAAGCAAATTAAGTTGCATAAGTCCTACGCTTAAAAGAACAGCAAAGCTAGTGGGGCAAGGAAAATATGGCAGGGCTCCTGCTAGGTGTGGTGAGAAGTGAATTCCAATGGCATGGGAATTCTTACATGGCTCTGGAACTTGACCATGAGTTTTTCCTTCTCATTTTTCATCTCCAGGAACATCACCCTCAGTTTGTCCACCTGCAGAGATGGCCACATCAGTAGGGGCACAGCCTAGGGTTTCCACCAGCCACCCAGCTCCTCTGTTAATACAAACTCACCTCCTGGGAGAGCCACACTTTCTCCTGGATCCAGTTAGTGGCCATGGGCTGACAGTTGGGGTCCAGCTGGCCTGCCAGGGTCTCCTGGAGCACCTTGGTTTCTGTCTCCGCACGCCGAAGTGAGCGGGTAAGCTGGGTCACCTCCTCTCTAAGGCTCTGGGGATGAGAATGGAAAGGTGTATAGGTAGCCCTCAAAGGTCCTCTCCATCACTCCTATCCCATGCTGTGAAGAAGGTAGACCAGAGGATCCAATTCCCACATTTGGGATCCTGGCTACCAGTGGCACAGAAGGCCAGCATCAGGATGAACGTACTATGAGCTCGCCACTCTTGTCTATCTGCTCTAAAATCTTCTCATTCTGCTGCTGTATCACTTCCTGGAGCTCCTTTTCATTCTGTGAAGGGAAAGGAGGTAAGAAGGCGCTGAGAGAGCTGGCTTCCTTGTAGCCCTTGCCAGAAGATGGGGTTTAGTGCCTGACCCATGCTCAGCCCAGATTGTTACCAATTAAAAACACTTTTCTTCCTCTAGAGCTGAGTCAGCCAAGGCACATCTCAGTGTTGAGAGCGCTCTGCTAGAGCTCCTGACTTCTAGGTCGGCCTAGGAGATGGGTCAGCCCATAGCTAATTCCCAAACATGTGAAATGTCTGACCCCAGGAAGGGCAAAACTAGGGCAGTGGTTGGAAAATCCCCACCACCCAGATTCCCGGAGAGACCGTGGTTCCCAGTGGACCAGTACCGCTGCCCCAGTTCTTCATCGCTCCACTTCTAAGCCCCTCCTTTACCTTGTAGCGCAAGCACAAGGCCTGGTTCAGCTTCTCTATGTCCGCTTCCTTTGCCTTCTGGGCTTCCTCATGCTGTTCTTCTTGGGCCTGTACCCTTGCCTGTAAATCACAACTAGGGGAGAGAAGAATTCGGTATTATTCCTGTCCTCTTGAGGGCTAGCTGGGTCTTGATGTAAGGGGCTGACCTTCCTCACCAAGACTGCACTCCACTCACATCTTTCGCTGCAGAGTCCTGACAGCTTCTTCTTTAGATTCTTGCAGCAGGGAACACAGGCTCTGAAGCTCTAGAATCCTAGTATGCATTTCTTCCAGGCTCTTCTCCATGCCTGGGACCTCTGGAAGAGAAAGTCCTAGGTAGAGGTAGAGCCCTTGAGCTCTGAAAGGAAGGAATGGGTAGCCATTATTTCCGCAACTCTCACCCATAGGATTTGGTGTCCAGGACATCACAGGTCCCAAAAGACAGAAATGAAATGAGCCCAAGTAGAATTGAGGTTTTTAGAGCAAAGCACTTTTCACTGCTTTCGTCTTTACCATCACTACTTGATCTAGAAATGAGGCAGGATCCCTGGAGCCCATCCTAACCTGTAGGCTGAGGGGAAGCCATTGATGCAACTCGAGTGAAAGCACTCTTGTCACTTCCAAGCAAGGCCACAGGAGCTGGTTCTGGCTCTAAAACAAAAAACAACCATGGTATAGGGCCCGTCTGGTGATCCAGTCAAGAATCTGCCGCAGTAGAAGCCAGGGAGAGGTCTGTTGGTGGGCATCTTTAACAGCTGAAGATATCAGCAGGGTCATTGCCCCATCCCTAAATTCCAAAGCCTTTAACCTTTGTCTGCCATTGCTGTCAAGATGCTTCCCAAGAAGGTGCTGTCAGTGGACGGAGGGTGCTCCTGGGTAGAAGCACAGGCTGTGCTTTTCAGGAGGGTCTCTGGCTCAGCCTAAGGGCAAATCACAACAAAACATCAGCTACTTTTCAGGGTAGTGATTTTCCTGGACCATAGCCTCACACAGTCATTTACATACTGTCTATGGCTGCTCTTGAACTACAAAGGCAATGCTAAGTAGTTAAGGCAGAAACCACATGGCTGGCAAAGTTTAAAATATTTATTACATTTCACTTTATAGGAAAAGTTTGCCAACCCCAGTTCTGGAGAGTGTCATCATCTTTCCAACCATCTAGACATCATCATCCAATCTTCCACCTTATTCCTATATCAAATTGGTCACAAGGTTCTATTACTTCTACTTCCTAAGTACTGGATTCATCCAAACCACCCCTTCTCTCTACCCTGTCTATAACTGCCATTAGTTCAATCCTTCAAATCTGGCATCCTGCCTACTTTTGCAACCTTATCTCCTTGTCATTCTCACCCCCAAAACTCCTACACTCCAATTATAAAAAGCTACTTCCAAGTCCCCAAACTTGCCACATTCCATGCAAGTAGTGCCTTGCCTTGTTTACCTACAGTCCCAGCACCTCACCCAAATCTTGTTACAAGGTAAACACCACAAAAAAGTATGCATAGTGCCTCTATGACTTTCATATACTGTTCACTCTGCCTGGTGGGCCTTCCTATATACACACCCTTGACAAACTTCTAAGCCTTAACTGCCCAAGGGTCACCTGTTTTGAGAAGACATCCTAACTCTCAAAGTTAGAACTGATGTTCCTTTCTCTGTGCTCCCACAGTGATCATCCATTCAGACCTCCTTTATGATCACTGCTTGTCTTCCCTGCAAGACTATGGATTCTTTTGTATTTCCTGCATTCAGTACACAGTAGGGAAGAGGGTCAGATCAGAAGCACCTTCAGAGTTCAAGATTTTGGTTGTATCTTTAGCTATTGAGTAAGCTAATTAGCTCTGTATTCTGAAAGACGTTAACTCTTTATGGTTTAGAGTACACTGCAGGGAAGCCAAAGAAGTAATACTAAATTTCTGCTTTCTTTAAACACAATCTAGTTGAAGAGACCAGACATCCAAGGAAAATTAATACAAATGCAGGAGATCACTAAGTCTATGTGATGTGGGAACATTTCAAAGAAGGTGAACTAGAGCAGCAGTCACCAACCTTTCAGACCTCACGGACCACCAGGGGTCTGCGGACCACCGGCTGGCAACCACTGAACTAGAGAGTATTTTAATGGGAAAGCAAAAGGTATTTCCATTTTGAAGACAGAGAAGATGGATATGGTAACAGCCCAAGTCTAGGTGTGAATGGAGATGGGACATGTGTGTAGTGTATAGGATGTCTAGTCTAATTGGAACAAAAGGTTCCTAACAGGGAGGTAGGAGACACATAAATAAAAGTTTGAGTGACAGGTCAAAGAGATCCTGTAGCCGAATGAAAGTCACTGAAAGCCACAGAGATGGAACAAGGGTAGTGTTTTAGGAAAATCATTCTATACAATAAAGATACAACTGGAAAATCTCAGAAAGCTAGGAAAAGAGGGGAACTTCCTCAACTTGATAAAGAATATCTACATGCGCCAAAACCGGTTTGGCTCAGTGGATAGAGTGTTGGTCTGCGGACTGAAAGGTTTGATTTCGGTCAAGGGCATGTACATTGGTTGCGGGCACATCCCCGGTAGGGGGTGTGCAGGACGCAGCTGGTTGATGTTTCTCTCTCATCGATGTTTCTAGCTCTCTATCCCTCTGGCTTCCTCTCTGTGGAAAATCAATAAAATATATTTTAAAAAAAGAAAAAAAAAGAATATCTACATGCCTTAACTGGTTTGATCTCCAGTAGAGGGTGTGCAGGAAGCAGCCAATCTATATTTCTCTCATATCAGTGTTTCTATCTATCTCTCTCTCTCCCTTCCTCTCTCTCTCAAAACAATGAAAACATTAAAAAAAAAAAAAAAACTATCTACAAAAAACCTACACTAGCATCATACCTAATGGTAAGAAACTCAAAGCTTTCCCTTTAAAATCAGGTACAAAGCAAGGATGTCCCCTTTCACTCCTTTTCAACATCGTAGAGAAACTTCTAACTAATGCAGTAAGACAAGAAAAGGAAACAAGAAATATGCAGATTGGAAGAGGAGAAATGAAACCATCTTTATTCGGATATGATTGGAAGGGAAGAGAAGGACCCCCAGATGCTACCTTGTCCTTTAGTTTTGTGTGCAGGAAGCAAGTCAGGCTCTGTAGTTGCTCAGTCAGCACCCTTAGCTCTTGGGAATACTGGTGTGTCTTCTCCAGGTCTTTCTCCTGGGTCTCTGCTACGGTGCTAGCCAGTTTAGCCCTGAAATAAGGAAGGAACAGAAGACCATGTGACCTTCTCTGCACACCTCTCCCAAAGCCCACACAGAGGGAAGCAAAAAGGCTCCTGGACAATTCCATCCTTGGAGACTTAAGCTTCTAGAAGGGTTTTCTGGGAAAGATAAGCAATTACAGGAAAAGCACCAAAAGGTAGAGGTCTTACTTCAGGTTCTCTACGGTGTCCTTGAGGTCCTCACACTGCAGGCTGCGCTCCCGGAGCACTTCCAGTGTGCTTTTCAACTGGCACTCCACCTGGCCCAGCTCCAAATGAGCTACCTGGTTCTCTTGGTCTGCAAACTGGGGAGATGGGAGAAGGAAGAAAGGAAAGGAAGGAGCGAGAAAGAGAAGGGAGAAAATGAATCGAAGTGGGACTTATTAGAGCCCTTGAGACGAAAGCATTTTCTAGTCTCCAGTCTCAAACCTTACTTCAATACCATCAGGTAAGGGTCATACTCCTGCCAGTTCCCCTGCCCCAAGCTCTATTCCTTACCTCCAGAGTCTCCTTCAGGTCCTGCACCTCCTTAGCCAGGACAGCATGTTGTTGCTGCAGCTCTGCTTGTATGTGTTTTAGTGTCATCTCTTCCTTTTGCCATCTGCCAGAGACCTTATGTTAGATCCCACTGGCCCTAAACCCTGGGCCCCTACTGCCACAATAACCTGATAGGAACTCACTGAGTAGCCTGCTTCTCATTGCTCTGGGTAAGCTGGCAGAGCAACTCATCCTTCATGGCCAGGTCCTGGGTACAGTGGGCATGCTGACTCTGTAGCTCTTGTAGCTGACTCTGCATGCTGGCCAGAATCTGTAGCTGATCTCGGAGATCTAAACCAAAAGTATCCTAATCACGCCATGTGGTCACCAGGCCAGAACCTCCCCACTCTTGTGCTCTAACTAGAGCAATTTCTTGTTCTACTGCCACACCCCAAGCCTTAGCAGGGCACAAATGCTTGCATGCATGCATGCACACACACCTGTTGCTAGGCGACTATTTTCCAACTCCAGTTGCTCTATTTGGCCTTTGCAGTCCTCTAACTGGGCAGAGACTTGTTCCAGCTCCCTGGAAACCTAGGAAGAAAAGATCGTTTTCCTCCCACTGTTCTTCCAGAATTGAGTCCCAGGACTTGGTCCAGCTTCTCTTTCTGGACAGAACAGCTCCTGGGTAGCAACCCTGCAGCAAATGAGGCTGATCCTCAGGAAAAAATAGAAACAGGAGAAAAGTTGTTGAAGAAGATGCTGAAGGACAAAGGAAATTACTAGACCCAATGCCATCTTTCAGGGAAGGAACCTGGATAGTCTCCAAACCCACAGGGTAGAAAGCCCAGTGCAGAGTAAGAGGCTACTCATTAGAAAGGCCTTCTGTGGAGGAGGAGGAAACCAGGCCTAAGCAGTTGCCCTCCCTGGTTTATACCTGCTGCTTTTCCTCAACTGCAGCATCGCGTTCCTGTAGGGTCTGCCGGCTCTTGGCTGTGAGCTTCTCTGTGAGTTCTCGAGATCGGCTCAGCAAAGCTGTCCATGTTGTATACTACCAGGGGAAGCAAGCAGGTCAGTCAAGCACCCTTGAGGCAAGGTTCCTAACAGGGTTGGCTGTGAATAAAGTAGTGGTATGATGGTCCCAAATACTCACATCCTGTTGCATGGACGTCCAGTCCTGTTGCAAGACAGAGGTAAGACTTGCTGTCTCCTGAGCCATCTCTTCCTGCTCAGTATGAAGACCTACCTATACAAGAAGTGCCTATGGAGGGGATCTCTTCCTCTGGATACAACAAAGTGGGGGTAAATGACCAAGCTCCCGTGAATCAGCCTGGATCTCAATAAAGAAAATGCTGCCGAAACCGGTTTGGCTCAGTGGTAGAGCAGACTGAAAGGTCCCGGGTTCGATTCCGGTCAAAAGTATGTACCTTGGTTGCGGGCACATCCCCAGTAGGGGGTGTGCAAGAGGCAGATGGTCGATGTTTCTCTCTCATCGATGTTTCTAGCTATCTCTCTCCCTTCCTCTCTGTAAAAAATCAATAAAATATATTTTAAATAAATAAATAAAAAATAAAGAAAATGCACTCAAATTACCATTTGGGTCTGGGTCTCCTTCAAGAGTCCTCTGAATTCCCCCATGGATGCCAGGTTCTGTTGCAACTGGCTGATGCGTTGACTGGCATGTGCACAGAAAGCCTCTAGCACCAACTCTGCCTGTTTAGGGAACGGGTTGTGAGGATACGGTGGGCAGAGGAGGGAAACAGCACCCAAAGCCATGCTATCTGCCACATCAGTAGTTTAATTCATTATTCTCCAGGGCAGGCAATTGTCTCCAGTAAATTTGTGTTCCTGCAGGAACCCTGAGGAAAAAAATCATCCACTTCCAAGAACAAAAGCCTGACATCTTACCGCATCCTTGCCTCTGAGGGCCATTTCCTCTCCGCGCTTTGCCTCCTCCCTTTCTGTTTTGAGACTCTGGAGCCTTGCCCTCAATTTCTTCAGCACATCAAAACAGCAGGAGACCAAGGTTTCTGTACGCCGAGACTACAAGATAAGAATCAGATGCTGTCTGGTCCTGGCTTTCGGTCCCACCAGAGGCCTGGGCCTTCACCGTCATACTGCTTACCTCCTGACTCACAGTAGTTTTATCTTCTTCTAAGTGCAACAGAGACAGGTAAAGCAAGGATATCAACTCTTTGGAGACCAGAGCCCATGACTGCTGTAGAGGAAAAGATGGTTAGGCTAAATCAAATGAAGTCACTAAGCAGGAAAACCACTAACCCCAATTTCAAGCTCCAATAAGGAGCTTGGGAAAAAAAAAAAAAAAATATATATATATATATATATATATATATATATATATATATATATATATATATATATATTTTAATATATGTTTTTATTGCTTTCAGAGAGGAAGAGGGAGAGAAAGATCAAAACATCAATGATGAGAGTGAATCATTGATCAGCCCCCTCCTGCATGCACCCCACCGGGGATCGATCCTGCAACCCCGGGCATGTGCCCCTGACAGGATTCAAACCCGGGACCCTTCAGTCTACAGGTTGGCACTCTATCCACTGAGCCAAACCAGCTAGGGCAAGGAGAAGATGTTCTTAACAAAGGTTTGGAGATCTTCCTCCCTTCATATCATGGCTGATTACCACCACTAGCTCCATTCTTGATTTTCACTGGTGACCCAGTGGTGGTATAAGGTCAGTCAACTCTTACCATGATATTCCTGGTCTGCTGCAAAGACTGTCCAATCTCTCGGTTTCCCTGAAGAAGCTCAAGTTTCTTATTTATCTAGGCAGAGAAACAGAGTTGTTCCTTTTTCATAGACAGCATGCACCACCAGTACCTCATTTCCCCTCCTACCCACTGAGATACAGGAGCCTTTTCTATTAAAAATAGGAGCAAGGTCACAGTTTGATAAAGTCGAGTCAGAAAAATATACAAATGTAGGTAAAAATGTCCTTTTTAAAATAGTTTTTAATTATAAAGACAATGTCTATTGAAAATTTTGCAAATACAGAAATGACTAAAATGGAAAAAGAAATCATTACATAATTTCACCACCTAGAGCAGTGATTTTTAACCACTAGGATAGCACCTATTTCAAGAGATTTAGATATATCTCTACACTACAGATTTTGCTATAGGGATTTGCTATAACTGATGAGTATATTACTTCCCTTAGATGCCAGGGGGAGAAAAAAGTTGTAGACTACTGACTTAGAGAGAAATTATAATATTCACTAAATTCTAAGATGATTATCTCTTTATATTTTAATACCACTAAAATTGGGATGCACCTTAATATTAATAGTGCCAGATTTTATGAAAGACAATTGCTTCAGAAAAAAAACACAATTGAGATTACATATATATGTAAATAAATTTGGGGTCCTGCTTTACTTCATTTTATTACATTAATGTGATTTAGCCCTAAATTTATACTTACTCTCCTTATTGAAATAGCCAGAAACTGGGATATTTGCTTTAATGGGACCTATCAAAGTGAAGTACCACCCATTTTTAACTTCTGCTGATATTTTACCTCATCTCAAAGCCCCTCAGAGGTTATCTGAACTCTGATTTCCTTTCTTTAAAAACCTTGAACTTACATTAAACTTCATTTCCCATGTTATTAAAAACTCTTCATAAACATACTTTTAAATGACTGAAGAATATCCCATCTAATGGATATACCATTATTTCTTATATTTTTTTATTTTTTTAAGTTACCATATTTATGCAGAATATTTTCCTTTTAAGTTACCATATCTATGCAGAATATATACCCCTAAAAAGTGAAGTGACCAGTAAAAAGTTTGAACTCCTTTGAGGGTCTTACTTAAATGTCTTTCAAAAAAAGCTGAACCAACTTATATCCTACTGACAGCAAGGCCATGCTTACCAGCATTATCTATTTTATTCTTTGCTATTTTGTCAGAAGAAAACTACATCATTATTTCATTTCTCTGATCATCAGTAATGATAACCTTCTCAAATATTTTTTTTCAAATTTAATAATCTTTATTGCTCAGATTATTACAATTGTTTCTCCTTCCCCCTCCCCATCCCCCCGCCCCAATCAAATATTTATTAACACGTTTAAGCACCCAGCCCAGATGGAAAGTATAGTGGCAGACACCAGTGACTGACTGGGCGCTTAACGTGTTAATCACTTTTATTTCCTTATTCTCCAAGTGTTCATTATCTTGGGGCAGACAAAAATCTTAATGTGCCATGTAGAACAGACTCACATGATCTCAAAGGCAGCAGAGCTATGGAAAGACTTAAAACTTCTGAGAGAAAAGTGAGGAGCATTCATTACTGCTGAAAGGCAGCCATCATCTGGGAAAACACAACTGCTGGAGTGTTGAGTTACGATGCTAGAGCAGTCTGGACTTAAGGGGGCAGGCACCTCTCCCAGCAAAGCATCATCATTCTCCCCGTGTCGTGCAGTAAGGCACGGAGTACCCCATGAGCCCCAGACAAGGACAAGGCGCACACACTGTGCAGAGCTGAGCAGTCAGGCAGGAGATCAGATTAGTGAGAAGGAGGAAGCCAAGCGGCAAGGACATGGCACTGAGATGGGAATGGCTGAAGGTGCTGTCATTTCCTCCGCTTTGGTTCTGCTTCAGTGGCCTCCAAAGGGATTTGGAAAGCTTCAGGGGAAGAGGTACAAGGCTGACACAGGGAGAGGGAACCAGGTCAAAGACAAGAGTAAAGGACACAAAAATAAGGAAACACAGGAGGAGAACTGAGCAGCTAAAGAAAGGATAAGCCTATGGTTTCCAGGATTTGGGCAAAAGGTGAAGTAATTGAGGATATTTTCAACCCAGAGGAGATCTTTGGGCATTTGGAGAACATCTCTTTTTTTATTATTTTGTTTCAGAGGACTTTTATTAAAGCTGGGGACAGTGAAACAAGAAAGGGCTGGGGAAATGAGCCTAGGCTGGTCTGCTTTGGCTCACTAAGAAGTCAGAGAAAAGGGGGTCTTGGGGACAAGTTTAGGGGGTTTCCCAAGACGAGCTGCCACTCCCACTGCCGCAACGGTTGCAAGTCTCCTGAGGTCCCTTAGAGTTTAGGATAGGGGGAGAAGGAAGGGGAAGGGGAAGAAGGGGAAGGGGCAGGTATGCTAGGAGGGAGAGCACACCTGGAGAACATCTCTTTTTAGCAGCAGCTACCTATTAACCTCACCAGCCACAATACTGAGACTCTCAATTCCTTCCCCTGACACCATTCCCTCCCTTCCTCAGCCTGTGTTGTCACAGCTAGAGCCCTCTATAACACTGTTCTTTAAACTTTTTCTTTTCATATCTGTTATAATAATTTTGAAGAATGAGTGCCCTTAAGTTTAAATTGTTATAAAGGCTGTAATTTCCACCATATTGTAAATATTGACAGTTTGAAATAAAACTATGAAATCACTCTTAAATACATACACCAGAATGATTTAATACCCATTTTATACCTTTAAAAATACATGAACAAACTTTTTTAAGTCAGAAATTTTACATCATCCCTTTTTCTTCTTTATGTGTACTTTTATTCCTCTCAGAATTTTATCCTATACTGTATCTTATAGTACTTTAAAGTCTGTTATTAATCAATATATCTGCAACAGCAAAAGTTCATTTAAATTTAAATTACTTTTAAATTCCTCTGACCATAAGCTTTTATGTGAAAATTTCCTTTAGATAAATATTCTTAACAGTTGTATACTAATCATTGTACTATAATTTTAATAAAATCAAAAACATACCTAGTAAAATTTTTTTTTAAATCCTCACCCAAGGATATTTTTTCCACTGATTTCTACAGAGTGAAAGAGCGGGAGGAGAGGGAGAGAGAGAAAGAGAAATATAGATGTGAGAGAGACACATTGGTTGCCTCCTGCAGCACTCCTACATGGGCTGGGGAACCCCGCAACCTGGCCATGTCCCCTGACTGGGAATTGAACTGTGACCTCCCGGCTCATGGGTTGACGTTCAACACTGAGCAACACCGGCCACGCCACAAATATTTTCAATTATTTGATTGCTATCCCTTGACAATGTAAGGTTCAGGATAGGTAGTAAATATGGTCTTCTTTAGTTATGATAAGTGGGCAAGGGCAATTGAGAAAGGAGAAATAGGAAAGCAAAAAAAAATTAGCAAAATACATTTGGAAGATGAAGATATAGAAACCGATTCTTTTAAAACTATCCTTGCTTGTATTCCCTTAGAAAGTCCTGATGAACCCCAGGGGTATAGTGAGTACCTAAAGCTCTAACGAATTTTCTAGATCCACAGCTTTTACATATTCTAAGACACCTCCTTTGCCCTCTGGCAGTTTATCAGTTTAAATTCTGAGGAGGGCCCACTGGGATCTCCCGCACTTCGGAAGTGACCTTCTTACCCCCCTGCGGCAGGTGTCAGTTGTGTCAGTCTGTGTGCTACTATCACGAACTTCCGGGTGAGGGGCAGTCAGCTGGCTCTTCCAATTCCGCAGCGGGCGAGAGAGAACTTCCAGAATGACAAGAGAGTTCCTCAAGTTATCCTCCAGGTCGTGGCGAGATAAGGCAGTCAGGTCTGGAGGGTGGCTGCAGCAAAAAGAGAACGTGAGGAGAAAACATAGAGGGGAAGGGATGGGAGTGGCAGATCCAGGCTAATGAAGCCGAGGAGGCAGCAGGATACTGGGACACTTACTTCCCCCACAGGAGATGCTCCCTCTCCGAAGTACTGTCCTTGGTGCCCTCCAGGCCTGTACGGGATGTGTTTGTACCCTTCTCCTGTGGTGGTGCTGGTGGAGTGAACCAAGTCCCCACTGAGCAAGTAGAGAAAGGAGCAGTGCCGGTTGCAGCATCCTGAAGCACAGCGGGAAGGGATAAGCTCTGGCGGAGATTTTCCAGCATGACTGAAGTATCCACACCTTTCTCCAGCCAGGCCAGTGGGGACATCCAAGGCCCTGTGTCAGAGATGGGAATCCTACCAGCCTCTTCTACTGCTGGGCCCGGGGCTGGCCGGGACTCCATTTCTCCTGGATTTGGGGTCAGGCATGTGGACGGAATATCTTGCATATTTGAGACAAGTGTTTGATCTCCCAGTTCAGCCACCTCTGGGAGTGTGGAAAAGCTCACTTCTCTTTCCTCTATAGCTCCCTGCTCTACAATTTCCTGCCCTGAGTCCACATGACCGACAGGGAAATCCGCTGGAAAGGCAGTTGAAGGGGGAAGACAGAGCATGGAGGAAGGCAAGATGGCATTACTTTCAGAAGACACCAAGTCCTCAGGCGCAGCCTCAGGTTCACTGTCCCTCAGGCTGTCCTTGGAACAGTGTAGCTGTTGCTCAGAACAGGGATTTGGTAGACACACCAACAGATGGGCTGGAGGAACCTGAAATGTCAGTTTCTCAGGCATAGCAGGAACAACTTCTGAAAAGCTGTCTTTCTCAGGCATAGAAGGGACAACTTCTGAAAAGCTGTCTTTCTCAGGCATAGAAGGGACAACTTCTGAAAAGCTGTCTTTCTCAGGCATAGCAGGGACAACTTCTGAAAAGCTGTCTTTCTCAGGCATAGAAGGGACAACTTCTGAAAAGCTGTCTTTCTCAGGCATAGCAGGGACTACTTCTGAAAAGCTGTCTTTCTCAGGCATAACAGGAACAACTTCTGAAAAGCTGTCTTTCTCAGGCATAGCAGAGACAACTTCTGAAAAGCAGGGTTCCACCCCCTTTCTTAGCAGATCTTCTGGCCTCAAAGACTCATCCAGAGGAAAACTGTTTATCTCTGCTGTGGTATTTAAATGGGCCTCAAATGTAATGTCTTGCTGCTGCCCTCCTGCAGAGGGTACAAGGACCATGGTTTCAACTACATTGTTTTCCGCTGGGTCTACTGCTTCCCCAGAAGTTTTGGGAGTAGAGTTGTTTTGGGGAATCAGATTTAGGGGCTGCTCATCTGATTCATGTTGACAAGCTTCTAGCCACTTTGAGGGATGGCTGAACTGTTCTGATGGGGAGTCTGTCATCTTAGCATTTTCAAAATCCAATGGAGATGAGTTGTTGCCGTCCTCCTGCCAAAGAAAACAAAAGTAGTGGACTAAGGCAATCAAGTCCGGTTCTCAACATACAGTGATGGGTGAAAGATACTGTCCAAATCTGGAAAAGAATATGAGTTCTCATGACCTCTGCTTAGGTAAGATCTTGGCTAAGCTTTGCCTCTCACTGCAGGGACCCAATAGCTGGGAAAGAAAAGCTAGGAAGCTATTTTGGATCCTTCCAAGTGAACCTACCTATAGAAAAAACAGGGCTGAGATAATTTATCTACATCAAAGTGGCCCCACTCCTCTTAAATTCTAACTCCAATTCACTTCTAAAGGGAACAGGTAAGAGGCGGTCCCTAGACACAAGCTCTGTTAGAATCTAGAATTGGTCCAAGATTTTTCTCCTTCTCCATCAGAGTTAGAGAGCACTTGGCCCACAGAGATCCAAGGACCCCAGGGAGAAAGGGCAACATCAACCTGTGCCAGGAACCTAGTGTCCTTGACCTCAACCCTGAATACATGGGTTGAATCCATTGAACAGTGGGATTTGAAGGTCTCTAGTCTTTGTAGCAGAGGAGAATAAAGAGCAGAGACTTCCTCTTAGCGCCCTAATAAGGGACTAACAACCTCATTTTAATCTCCTGATGTATATCCTTCCATATTTCCTCTTTGTTCTTTTAATAATATACAACATACAAAATTACTTTATTGGTAGATTATAAATAGTTCTCATTATTTGTAGTAGTTATGTTCTATAAAGTCTCTGTGAACACTTAATTAGCAAATACTGAACTGCTGCTCCTAGGGGAAACACAGGGTATGTTCCTGCAAATTTCCTAGCAAACATTTTCATTAACCAATTAAGTCCAATCTTATTTTATGTGTTTTTTGTTCTAAAACGCCGTATGTAAAATATATTGTTGATTCTTTAACATTGAAGTCACAGCCAACAGCACTGATGCCTGAATGAAGCTTGTCTAACTCAGATAACGTACATCATAGCTTTCTTGCACTTAGAACACTAGCCAGCACTTCAACACTTATGTTTGTGGACATTTAAAACAGAGAAATAACAAACAAAAAAACCCCCACAAAATTCGAAAACCATGGCACTAAAATAGATCACGAGAAAGACATTTGTTTACAGTATGACCACTAAAACAAGAAGACAAAATGTCACCTTGTTCAACCTCTGCTAGGAAGGTGTTTAAGGCGATTCCTATTTTTTTCCTTCTCTGCACGTCCAAAGGTGTTGCAAATATTGATTTGGGGATTATAAATAACTTTTTGTGAATTCACAAATACTGAATCCAAAAATAATAAGGTTTGATTGTCTACATTTCTCCGCATGCTGCTTTTCTCATTTAACATGTGCAAATCCCTCCAAGTCAACAAAAGCACACAAATGTAAAAACCATTGCACTAAATAGTAGGTTTCGAACTAATCTATAAGCTATTATGGTATGCATGAATCATAATTCATTCACAACTGGTTATTTGTTTCCATTTTTGTTTTGCTTCTACAAGCCACGCTAACATAACTACCTTTGTACATATAGTATTGCCTCTGTTAGCTGTCTGATCTCTGTATGTGAGTCCATGTTAGAGGAAGACTACTAACCAAAATGATAGTATTTTTCTCCAACTTGGTAAAGATTAAACGGGGGAGGAGGTGATAAAGTCTAACAGCTAAATAGAGGTCCAGATTCTCAGCGGATATTCTTTAACCACCCTAGAGCACCTCTCTGTTGGCCTGAATAGCTGTAAATAGATGTCACTAAAGTAGAAGACTTCATTATCGTTATTAATTACGTTCCAGCACTGGCCCTCAGTTCCTCTGAGCTGTCGGCCTCGGCGGAGAGCCCAGTGGAGAAGCCGGCCAGACGAATCTCACCTGCAGCCCCAGTTTGCACAGCGATGGGGTCAGCGAGTAGCATATCCCAGGCCCTTGCGCAGAGCTGGTGAGAGCTTCGGGCTGCAGGTTAAGTTCTCGGAGAGGAGTTCGCACAGGTGGTTCTCCCTAAGAAACAAAGAATGAGACAGTGTGAGGAAGCCTGTGCTCCCCGTCCCCCCTCCCCAAGAAGCTCAGGGCTCCTATCCAAGAGGCGCTGCGGAAGCTCCACACGCTCCTGCCCCTGCCCCCACCCCAGGCTGGACCCAGCAGTCTCCCTCCTTGAGGCTCTCCCGCTCACCGGCTGGGTCGATGGCGACAGGCTCAGTTTTCTCACCCGCCACATCTTCAACACAGAACACGGAAAGATCACCTCGCTATCCGAGAGGTGACGGCTAGCGCACCCGCCGCCTTCATTTTAAAACTGCTCCGCGCTTCCGGATTGGCTGCCAAGTTCCAGTGCGTCAGTCTGGCGCATCCTCTCGGGGCTCCGAACTGGTGGGCGGTGTGAGGGGCGGGGCCAGCGCAGGCACCGCCCCCTCTCCGACCCCGCCCCCAGGCTCACGGTCGCGCGCGTTCTCGACTCCTCACCACAGACGCGGGCGGGGGAACCGGACGCGCGCCCCCTGAGGCCGGTTCGCAGCCTCACCTCGCGGAGGGGACCTCGGTACCTGGAAAGTCAGGGGGTCCATCCCTTCTGCCGCCATTGGGCCAGCCTTTTCACCCAGTCAGAAAAGTTGGTTTCCCTCAGTTACCTCAGCCTCAGCCTTAACCAGAAAACCAGCCTGGAGTCTTGAAGGGAAAGGTGAGTGGAGCGGGTTTTTTTTTTTTTTTTTTTTACTTCGCCTCGCTCGTCCGAAATGGATGGAGGTGGAGTTCTCAGCCCGCGCAGTAATTGCGTCGTTTCAAATGTCTCTTGTTTTCGTGGAACTTCCCTCAGGGCCCGCAGCGAGTTGATTGGAACAATATAGTGAACAGGTATTGAACATTTACTATGTACCTGGCACTGTTACAGACGCTTTACATATATTGGCTCCTTTAATATTCATTCATAGGGATCGATAAAGTAGGTGCTGTAAAATATCCCCACTTTACAGACGAAGGAACTGAGTCAGAGACCATGAAATTGGCCCAAGACCCGCTGGTAGTAAATGGCAGTCAAGATTCCAACCCACACTGCCAACTACATTTCCTGCCACTTCAGTCCCCTCTGGGTGGGAAATCCAGCCTAGCTATTGAAGGTAGAATTGAGTTTTGGAAACAGTTAAAGGTCAGTATCTATAATAAAAGCATAATATGCTATAGACCGGACAGCCGGACATCCTTGTCCTTCCCCACAACCTTCCGGATGAAGCCCCTTGCACGAATTTCGTGCATCGGGTCTCTAGTTTAGAGATAATAGTTTATGATGAAGTACGCTCCTTTGAACACTTACAGCACCTTATTTACACTCTGAGGTCTGTATGAATTTGGAAAAGGCAATATGTAATCCAAAGAGGAGGAACTGTAATGTTATGAACTGCAGGGCCCACAGGGGAAGTGTTCCTTCAGAACTGTGCTGTCCAGGACTGTAGCAGCCAGCCACATGTGGCTACTGAACACTTCAAGTGTGGCCAACCCAAATTAAGATGGCATAGGCATTTAAAAAAAAAAAAGATGTTATAGGCATAAAATACAAACTATCTTTCAAAGACTTGGTATTAAAAAAGAATGTATTTTTCACTCCCCCAAAAAACACATAAAAACGCACCAAAACAAAAACAAACAAATAAAAAAGAATGTTTTTTATTTCAGGGCGCTCAGTACTGAGTACCGAGTATTGAGTACTGGGCTCCCTGGGACTCAGTTTCCCCTCTGCAAAGAGGCACTGCCATGAACTGGTCCTCCAGCTATGGGTTCCGTGTTCCCTTTGTTCACACACACACACACACACACACACACACACACACACGGAGGTAGGTTCCAGGCCTAACTCCGCCAGAAGAGTCCCCTCTGCCTTAGGTCCCTGGTGATTTCAAAAGTGGCAAAGATGGCACCTGTTGCCCCGGAATGGCAGCTCCCAGTCCCGGTTCCCAGCCTTTCCAGCCAGGATATAAAGCCTTTTCTGAATTTCTCTAGGGCAGTGGTCGGCACATTGCGGCTCACGAGCCATGTGTGGCTCTTTGGCCCCTTGAGTTTTTAGCAAAGGCCAGCTTAAGAGTACCCTAATTAAGTTAATAACAATGTACCTACCTACATAGTTTAAGTTTTAAATATTTGGCTCTCAAAAGAAATTTCAATCGTCGTACTGTTGATATTTGGCTCTGTTGACTAATGAATTTGCCGACTGCTGCCCTAGGTAAAAGGGGCATGATAACCTGTCTCCTGCAGCTAAGCCCAAGGGTAGATACTATAAAGTGCTTTGCTCCTGTGGGATCAAGTCTGGCTGACCTGGGAACCTCGAAGCATCCTCTGGAGGCCGGGGCGGCCTCAGTTCGGAGCTGTGTGTGAGACAGCATTCTGTGAACATTCACAGGGTGACTGGGGTCAGTGCACCTCCGCTGCCAGCTTTCCCCCCTCGTCACTGGATCTCCTAGTTGCGCCTGCCTTCCTCTCCTGGTGTGGTCCCTATTTCAGAAAACGCGTGCCTGGCCCTGAGTGTGGCCCCACCTCTCTGTGCCTGCCCCTCAGGCTTACCTGTTGAGTGCTCCTGTCTTTATCACTATGAACCTGCAAACTCTGTGCCTGATTCACTCCGTGTGTCCTTGACTGTTCCTTCATCAGTTGGGGGCTTACTTGCCAGGCGTCTGAGTTTATGTGGCTGTACCTGTCCTTCTTTGACTTGGTGCATGTACCTGCCTCAGCCTGTGCTCACCTTCCATGTGCCCTCTCCATCTCCTCCACTGCCGGGCCAAGAGGCCCTCAGACTTGGCGTGGCGTGTCTCGATAACCCCAGACCCACAGCTACAGTGGCGGAGCCAGAGGCGGGAGGCAGGGTAGGCAAAAATGACTATTTCTTAACACGTATTTCTCTCTCAGTGTCTTGTATAGAGCCTCTAAGTCAACTGATATAGATATAATTGACTTGTCACTTCATATTCCTTGCCCTTAAAAATAAGGGTTCTTTTCTGATTTGTAAGAACTCTGTTATAGACATTTAAAATATAAAAATAAATGTGTATATATCTTTATTGATTTCAGGGAGGAAGTGGAGGGAGAGATAGAAATATTAATGATGACAGAGAATCATTGCTCTGCTGCCTCAGGGATCAAGCCTGCAATTCGGGTATATGCCCTGACCAGGAATCAAAATGTGATTTCCTGGTTCATAGGTCAGTGCTCAACCACTGAGCCACTACAGCCAGACTGTGTTATAGACATTAACTGTCATCACATTGTATTTTTTAGGATCTATTTTTTTGTCCATTGGCTTTAGTTTTTAAAATGTTTTGATTTTTAGAAAGAGAGGAAGGGAGAGGGATAGAGATAAAAACATCAATGAGAAAAAAACATCAACATCATTCAGCTTCCTTCTGCAAAGCCCCTGCTGGAGATTGAGTCCGAAACCTGGGTATGTGCCCTGACAAGGATTCAAATCAGTGACCTCTTACTTTCTGGGTCAATGCTCAATGCTGAGCCACACCAGCTGGGCTGTCCATTGGCTTTATTAATGCAATCTTGAGTCATACAAAGATCCAACTTATGTGGTCACAAAGTTTATTTTTCCTTCCAGAGCATCTGGATTTCTTGAGTGATTCATTCATCAACTTTGTATGTAAATGTTTTCCTTTTTTTTTTTAAAGTGTTTTCATTTTCTTTCTTGGTTTAGTTATCTCCTCTAGACCCTGATTATAAGTCTAGTCTCCCAAATGTTCTTGAGATTCTTAATGTTTTGATGTTCACATTTAAAGCCTTAATGTATTTGGAATTAAGTTCTGTAGGGATCCAATTATTTAAAAACAACTGTTGCCGAAACCAATAAAATATATTAAAATAAATAAATAAATAAATAAAAACTGGATCATCAAGGTGGTCATACTGAGTTGGCAATGGAGGAGATGCTCAGGTTCCCAGATGGGCCCCAGTCTATAGTAGAGGGGTTCAAGCAAGTCCAGGGTAGACCAGATAGGACTCCAGGTTACAGTCAAAGTCCTTGAACAGCATGGACTCTGATGGACTAGGCTGGGTAGCTTGAGTCTCCAAGACAAAGTTCACTGGCTGTTTCTGTAGGAGCTCTGGGTCAAAGGTCACACCCCGAAAGAAAGGGTGGACCTGGAAGTGATGCAAATGATGTAGACGCTGGAGGGGATTCTGGCATAAGAGCTGAAGGGAAACAGAGCAACAAGGAATAGGGACTGGGATGGGAAAGGGGCTGTTAACAGAGAAGCTAAAAGGGGAAAGAGAAGTTCCTGGAGCTGTGGAGGGCAGAAAAAAGAACCCTAAAGAGGAAGGGACTTATAAAAGAGGGAGACAGGCTAATTTGGGGGCAAAGGCAGGAATAAAGGAACTGTATTGGTAAGAAAGCAGCACTGGCCCACTCTCTCAGAAGTGACCTGTTATGGATGGCTAGGATATTTGGAGGAACAGGAACTCAGGAATGAAATTTGAAATGCTGGTTAGAGGGCAAGTAGTGACATATTACTGAGTTGAAGTCAGCCATCTGCCCCACCTTCCCCCCAAATAATTACAGGAATGGGAAATGCCACTTCAATGATAGGGAAAGGAGAGAGTGAATGGTTAGTTTGGTAGTCAAAAAGGAAAGCAGTGTTCATCCTTACCTCGTGGAGCAGAAGTGAGAGCCCCTGGTTAAGAGAAGCTGGGATCTCAGAGTCATTGTGGGTCACACTTGCCAGCATGGCCACATGATCTCTCTCTGCGGCCACTGGGAACTAAGTTGAGGGGTGGGAGGGTGTCATTTCTTAGTAAGAAAAAGGCAAGGTTTCCTAAGGTCTTCCTTCTTCCCACCACTGGGCAAAACTCCTCTTTTCTGCCCATTCTCTCACCTCTCCAGTTGCCAGAGAGAAAAGCAAAACACCCAGGGACCACCAATCAGCAGCATGGTTGTAAGGCCCTCCTCTAAGGACCTCTGGGGCTACAGATTTGAAAGATACTTGTCATTGACATCTGTTGGCTATCCTCTTGCCCAATACTTATCCACCTGCTTTGGCCTTTTTCTTACCCATGTATTGAAGAGTGCCACAAATAGTATAGGCTCGAGCTCCCTGGGGCAGGTGGCGGGACAAACCAAAGTCTGTCAGTTTCAGATGACCTATATAAAAGATAATGCAACAGCACCACTCTGTTCCATCCCTCGCCAGCCCTGGCTCATTCCCAAACTTGAAGTAACTCACATTCCAGGGCTAGAAAAAGAAAAGGATTTACCTCGTTTATCCAGGAGGATATTCTCCATCTGAAAAAAATCGCAGATAAGAAAGTATTAGTCATCTTATTCATTTCAACTCTCTTTCATCATGTATACCCCCCAACTGAAAAAGATGCCCTACTCAACATTCAGGTCTATACATGGAAGGTCCTTGCCCAAATCCTTAGCACCCATGAGTGTCCCAAGATGAGCTGTTCTCAGCTCCCCCATGCCTTCTTGGATCTGTGGAACTTACTCAGGCACCTCCTCAGACCAAGAAAAGAAAAGCACTTAACTCTTACCTTCACATCCCGATGGATGATGCCCAAGTCATGGAGATAGCCTGTGGAAGACAGCAAGCAGGCAGTATGCTGAAGCACTCCTGTCCTTTCCAATTTCTCTGGTAGCCCCACCCCATCCCTATCCCCGTTCCTTCATCTCTAGCATTAATATAAATATTTTTTTTGTCCCCCATTCAATTAATTCTTCCCTCATTTCCAATACCACTCCCATTTCACTTACACAGCACCAGGACCAGTTCAGCAGCAAAGAGGCGGATGGAAGCCTCAGCAAAGCAGCCAACAGCGGACCACAGGGAGTACAGATCTGTGCTACAGTAGCTGCACACTGCAAAGTACCAGAAGTCTAGGCAATATTTGAGGGCTACTGGGCCTGGGCTCAAGGCATCATAGGCCTCCTGCCCAACCTGATGCCACGTGCTATATGCTCCCTCTCCCTTTGGGAGAGAAGTGCTGTAAGAAAGGGAACAGAGCAAAGGCAGAACAAGCCAAAGGGATATGGAGAGAATGGTAGAGGGTCCTTGGGAATGAGGAGAGAGACCACTCACTAATGAAGAGATGCCGTTTTCCCTGCCAGCTGTCTCCCAAACCATGTACAAAAGGATGGTTGATCTGTCGCTATGGACAAAGAAAACAGGAAATTAGGGGAAAACAAGATAACTGAGGATCAAGGCAACCAAGAAGTCAATATACCTACATGTGCAGAAAGCGAGCTGCTGTCCCACCTCTCAGTTTACTAGTAGGTGAACTAAATTGGGGCTGTCTGCCTGGTAATCCAGGAACCAGCATAATACTAAGGAACGCACTGGGACATGCTGGAGAGATTTCCCTGGCACCACAGGCTGAGGTGATGCCCAATATGAGGCTGAGCTCACCCAGGAGGGGCAGCAATGCTGGAGGAAGCTGCTGCTGCTGTGTCCTCCCTCCATGCTTCCCTTTCCAGCACAAGGAGGAAGAGGGGGAGGAGAGGGAGATAGAGAGGAGAAAGATTTTACTATGCATTTTACTGTAGGCCAACAGAAGTTGGGGATAAAGGTAACTGTGTCAGCAAATCTTGGTGACAACACAACAAATGCTTCTTCAGAAGAGACTATTCCCTCTAAAGACACTGTGGGGTGTCTCAGCAACCCATGATAGCAGTAACATGACAGAGAAAAGGGTGGCATCTGAGCTCCCCCAGGATGTGCCAGGTACAGAGTACAGTGTATCAGTGCCTCTGTAATGGAGGAAATGCTCCCCCTTTTGTAGTAAAAGCTGAATGTCACCTAAAATTTTCAAGTATATGTTCATTCATCCTGCTTCCTCACGTATCATCCCTGACTGCTAAATTGTCACCTAACATTTGTCAAATTCATCATAATCTTCATTTTCAAGTTTGTTTAGCTGTTTTTGTCTAATGGACATATTTGTGTATTTTATCACCAAACTAAAATGGGGGCAGATATTTTAGTTTTAAGTACTTACAAACTAATTACTCAGTGTTGAACGATTTGACATTCCAATTCTTTATATGCTAACAAATTAATTGCATGTCTGCATGTGCTCATGTAGTTTTTCTTTAATATTTCAAATCATAATATAGAAAACCATTGTCATAAAATTCTTTGCAAGATATATTTGACATAAAATTTTGTTAATCAGTAATTCATATTTTAAGCTTAAAGTTAAAATTATTCTCAAAATGTTATTACATTAAGAGTGTCATTATGTTTTTCTTTTTGCATTTTTTAAAAATGAAAAAAAAATTGATATAGGAGCTATATGTCTTTTATTCAGATGAGCAAAACAATATAAACACTGGTGAGTCCACTAAAAATTAAGAATTATAGTTAACTAGAGGCCCAGTGCATGAATTCATGCACAGGTGGGATCTGACTGGCCCACCCTGATGGGGGCCCATCTGGCTGGGCCGGCTGCAGGGAGGGGCCACGGGTGGTTGGCCTGCTGGCTCTGCCCCCGATTGGGGTGTTGGGGGCCAATCATCGGAGGTGAGGTTGGCCAGAGGGAGGGGGAGGGGGAATTGATCAGAGCCCAGATTAGGCTGGTTGGCTGCCACAGTGTGCATCATAGCCACTGGTGGTTCTGGTCCTTCTGGTCCTGCCATTCTGGTCGCTGGCTTTTATATATATAGATAACCTTAATGGAAATCCTAAAAGATTTTTTCTACATATTATAAAAATATTATATAATTATTTTCTCTCTCCAGGACCTTTCCTTTATTTTAGTTATTCTGGTAAGAATGTAGGGATATCTTATTCTGATTTGAACTTACAGTTGCCTGGTGCTAAGGATATTAAGCACCTTTTCATGTGTAAGTATGTATGTATACACATACATACAGGTCACTTGGATATCTGCTTTTGTGAAGTGCCTGTGAGCTCCTTTCTTCATTTTCTATTAACTGGTTTCTTTTTTGTTTGTGGTTGTTTCATGGGTAAGGGTAAATCCAGTCCCTTTACTCTGTCTTTACTAGAAGCATTAGTTCCTACATTGATTTAAAATAAATATATATATATATATATATATATATATATATATATAATTTTTTTTTTTTTTTACAAAGAAGGGATAGAGAGAGTTAGAAACATTGATGAGAAACATCAATCAGCTGCCTCCTGCACACCCCCTACTGGGGATGTGCCCGCAACCAAGGTACAGTACATGCCCTTGACCGGAATTGAATCTGGGACCCTTCAGTCCACAGGCTGATGCTCTATCCACTAAGTCAAACTGATTAGGGCCTACATTGATTTTTTTAAAGTGTAAAACCCAACCTCATATTCCTAGAATACAACTTGGTTGTGATATATTTTCATTATTTATTGTTTATTAATATTTTGTTTATAATTTTTGTATCTACTTTCATGAGTGAGATTGACTTATAGTTTTCCATCTCTGATAATGTCCATGCCAGGCTTATACTGGCTTCAGAAAATGAGTGGGAAAAGTTCCCAACCACAAACAAACAAAGGACTTAGACTAACTCTGCTGATACCGTTTCCCCGAAAATAAGACAGTATCTTATATTAATTTTTGCTCCCAAAGATGCGCTAGGTCTTATTTTCAGGGGATGTCTTATTTTTCCATAAAGAAGAATACGGTACACATTTATCATTAAATGAAAATAAAGGAAATTTATTACCTCTATACGGTACGGTAGTACGGTAGTTGTTAACACGAACCAGACAAACTGTGAATCCTACAGTATCAAGAATTTACTCATTTATTCAATGACAATCATGTCATCATCTTCTGGAATATCATCATAACAATCCAATTCCTGAATTTCCTGGTGAATTTCTTGTGACTCCATTTCTTTCAGAATCAGTGGACCAAATCTCTCATGTTTAGCCTAGGAGGGGCCTTATTTTCGTGGGGATGCCTTATATTTCACTCAGAAGGAAACCTGTAAGTAGGTCTTATTTTCGAGGAAACACGGTAGCTACTTTTTCCAGGATCTACTTGGTTGAATCCAAGGGAGGGGCAGAACCAGGAATACCAGGACAGTTGGACAAGAGAGGTGCTTTCTCCACCATAGTTCTTACTAGGATCCTTTCCAGGGCTCTGTGCCTACCTGGATGCTAACCTCCTCTTTGCACTGCCTCAGGATGTCCTTCTGGAGGACCTTGACCTTGGGCACCACCTATAAAAGGATAGAAATGATGACTCCTAGAGGGAAATAGTGCTATTGAATTATTTATTCCTCCCAACCTTTCTGGAACCAAAATGAGGCAGGGATTAGAAAATAATGTGGAAGAATATCTAGGTCCCTACCTTCACTGCAAATACTGCTTTCTGGCCACAGTCTAGCACCTTGAAGACAGTTCCAAAGGAACCTTTAGCCACAAGGCCTAAAACCTGTACAGAAAAATGGAGAACAGGGGAATTGAGATTCTGGTTGTTTCCAAATTTCTCACCAAGACTGAGACCCCTTCCAGTGATTCCATTTGACCTACCTTCAGCTGCTGATGCCCTCTAAGGGGCCTAATGGGAAACTCCGGCAGAAAGAGGTTGATGAACTGAGGCACTGGCCATGCAGACAGAGGCTTCTCTACTAGCCGTGAAGCTGGCTCCTGATGTTGGCACTGATGCCCCCGTAGTCCCCACCGTTCTTCCAGGCCTGACCTGGTGGTTCCCACACCTGACCAGAGGCTCTTCCAGCCTCGGACCCAGGGGCCCTGGATGTTGCTACCTTGCTGAGAACCAAGGAAGCCATTCTAAACCTTCTGCCTCCCTGCGGCATTACAGGTTCTGCCCATCTCAGCAGATGCTCTCTCTAATCTCAACCCTAGAGATATAATTTTGAGACCAGGCAAAATCACCACTACTACTCTTGCTTGGGACCAAGTAAGGTCGAGATTTCCTGATTATAATTCAAATCATCTAGGAAAGTAGTATTTGGACATTTTCCCCACGAGGCATCGAAGATTCAGCCTGCCCCTCCCAGTATGGAGGAATACTTTCACGGTATAGCCTCCCCCCCTCCCCCCCTCAGGGGAGGGGCATACTAACATTCGCCACATCAGCCTCAAGCCGATTTCCTTCACCTCCCCTAAACAGGCTGCCAGAGCCCCACAGCCTACCTTATTAGGAAGAGCCACCTGGGCATGTTGCCCCTGTCGACAGTTAATTGTTCCCATTCCCAGCCTCTGCCTCTCTCCTTTCACTAAATCTGCTGTCCCAGTTACATAAGCAGTTCCTCCCCCCATGCTGCATTACACATGAGCCCCGCCTCTTACTTGCTGTTCATAACTAGAGATGCAAGTGATACAACCAAACCTCACCTTTATCCCCAAATCCTATCATCCCTGGTTAAGAAGAGGTTTATAACCAGAACTAAAATGTGCAGAGAACTACCAGCATAGAGCCAGTGTCACACCAGAGCTGGGATGGGAAATATCTGTGATACATTATTAGGCAGGAGGGAAGAAGCCAACCTCTCACAAGAGTGGCAGCTAGAGGATGTGTCTTAGGTTGATGGGGAGGGAAGGATACATACAGGTTAAATCCATGCACTCAACACAATAAAACAAAAACAAACAAAACAAAAACACAGAAAAAAAACAGCATCAAATTTAAAATATATTTTTTTCTCTTTAAATCATTTTCTTACCATTCTCCAGAGCATACCCCAGAGGGGACCTATGGCCAGCCCTGGCTTCTGTTGTCATTTCCCCAAGTGACCTTGGCATAAATTGGGGGAGGGGCTGATTCCCCCCATAACACTAATACCTCTTTTATACAAGGCAGTGGAATGAGGGACAGATCAGCCCTCTGGCACCCCCCCCCCCCAACTTTCTGGCACATGGGAAGAGCAGTTACATTTAGAGAAATATATATATATATATATATTTATATATGTCTATTTATAAAAATTTATCACACTTGATCAGAACTGTCCCCCATCCCGTCAGCTGACCCCAAAGGAACCAGATCCTAGTCCTGGGGCCATTCCCTGGGTCTTGCTCTCTTGACGCCTCTCTGGCCCTCGGCCAGCTGATCAGTGTGAGGTAGTACTCAGCATTATTACCCACCATACTCTGCAGAGAACAGGTCAGCTGCTAAAGAGCAGTGTCTTTCTCTGCAGTACCCTGTGGGCTCCTACCCCAACAAGTCCTGGTGGATAAAGGGAAGTGCCTCCCACCCCACAAGTCCCTGGGTCCTGAGTCAGAGTCAGATCCTGTATTGCAGCCATTCTTGAATTGCCGGGTCACTTGCGCCTGCCAAAAATGGACTTCTTGCCAGGGTTCTTGTTGCCCACACTTAAACCGATGAGGAGCCGCGCTTTCTCCTCTTCTTCCTGCTGTTGCATGTTGAGGTCTGATTTAGTTTCTAGCTTTCCCCGGACCTCTGACCCTGTTGCAGGCTTCAGCCTTAGCTTCTCTTTGATTACCTGATAGGTCAGAGAGGAGTAAAAGGGAAGGTAAATATTAGTGGGACAGACAAAATAAGTCATACTGACTCAATCAATCAAGATTTATTAAATTTATACACATGCACAATGGAGTCCTTCAAATCCTAAAATGATCTCTGCTTTCAAGAAGCTTACAGTCTAATTAGAGCCATTCTAAACCTGAGTTTGTGTCAGCTCTCAGTTTCCTAAGAAGTCAATAGTTAACATATGAAACCATAAACATTCAATTTAATCTTCTGAACAAAGTCATGGAGAGAGCAGGGATAAAAGTTGTTCACTTTATCCACCTGTCCCATCCCAAGGCTGCTTGTTAATACACACTACAAAAAAAGAAAACAAAAAACAAACAAAAAAACACTACAATGAAATGCTCCTGAGCAAAGGATCTGCTTTCCAGATCCTGCTAACCAAACAGCCATGAATTCTGCCGGGATACCTGGGCAACCAGGGCTTTGCGGCTGTCCCTTTTGACGGCCATGGCAAAGTCTAGCCATGTCCATGTGTTGTTGTGGTACTCCAGACAGGGCAGCACCAGGTTGAGGTCACCCCAGTCCACACTGTTCTTCTCACCCTGCAAGAATGGGGAGGGAAGAGAAAGAGGAAGGGAAAACATCATATGCCACTTTTAGTCCAAGCTAATACTTAAATCCAAGTCTAATACCTTCCCATATAGCAGCAAACTATTGATTCCCCCTTATCTCAGGCTGACAATGGAAGCAAGCAACACAGATTAATCACCAATGGCCCAACTTCATAAGCTAGACTATCTCCCTGTCTTTAATGATGATCTTATCTGGTTCCCTTCCCACCCTGTTCTAGAAAGTGCTGGAGAGGAGCAGACCTTGTAGCTGACACACAGTGGAACCTGTGGAATCTTTATATAGATGAAGGAATTGTTCATGGCAGCTCGTTCTTTCATCTTGTCAATATCATCCACAGGGTGCTAGGAAAGGCAAGAAAGGAGTGTGAGCCCCTGAAACCATCTGAAGAAATTTAGGACCCCCAAACATCTCCCTCTCCTTCCATCCCTGGAGTAAATTCAAAGGCAACAGAAGAAATCCCCAGCCAAGCTTAATGGAAATCCTAGGACTTCCATTTTTCTATCATCAGGGGCATGGCCAATACCTCTGGGGCTTTGCGAAATGACCTTCTGACACCAGAACTCCGATTCAAGCCCTGTGCCACACCCTTCCCAGGGCCCAGTGCTGCTGCATCATCTGTTGCAATCAGCTGCCGAGGCTTCACCACTGGTATTCCTATGAAAAAGCAAGCACATCAGCTGTTGCCTTCTTTCTGGAGCTTCAGCTCTCTCTGAGGCTGCTAGGCTACCCCAGTCTTCTGGAGCACCACCGTAAAAGTTCTCACCAGTAGTCACCAGTTTGGACTTATCTTCCTCATCACCAACCTCATCATCTTCCACATTTCGACCAGGAAAGAAAAAGCCCATTATTCTATGGAAGAACTGGTGTGTCAGCTGGATGGTGAGAGGCACCACATTTACCTAAAGAGGAAAAAGGCTGAAGAAGCAATTAAGTTCAGACATCATCCCTCAGTTTACCTACCCCTAACAGCATAATACAATGCACAGATAGCTTTTGACTGCCCTTTATTCCTGGATCTCCAAAGGACTATCTACTAACCTCAAAGTGCTCCTTAACAGATATACCCCCAACAGGGGGCCGGACTTTGCTGAACAGACGGAGAGCCAGCTGTCGCCCAGACTGGCAGGAGCTCTGGGGCCTCAGGACTACCTGTAGGATAGAATGACAAATCAGCCCACAAATCCTCTGCGGACTAAAAGGAGAAGCAATAGTCTTGCTAAGATAAGCAAACTTTTACCATTTCAGATCACCACACTGTTTCCCATAGTGGGTTTATGTGGAAGGGCCATTACAAAAGGCCCGTGTTAGAAAGTATGTGAATGGGCTAGGAATGGGGAAATAAGACTTGCCTTGTAGACAGCATTGGGAAGGAGGTTGTTCATAGTGAACCAGCCCAACTCCAGAAGATGTTCTGCTGTATCATCAGATTTATTCACCTATAAAGAAAGATTATCCTCCCAATCCACTATAATAAGCCTTTTCTCAGGAGCTTGCTAGAGAATTGCTACATAACGTATTTGTTTTCAGGTTCTCCATATGCCTAATCCCAACCTTTAATATCTCTTTTGAAATCAAATAATCCTGTTTTTCATGGGACCTACTGGCCAGGGCACTAAATACCAGTAGTATTCCCAGTCACTATGACATTCAAAAATAGTCTCATTCATTCCCAAACATCCTGGAAAGGGACAGGGTCGGGGAGAAATGAACAATGTCTTCTCCTCTATGCCATGGGTAATTGCAGGAAGCTGAATGCCAGTACAGAATTAAGGTTCTATTTCAAGCAGTATTTAGAATACCTCCCTCTGGGCCACATTTCTAGGGATAATCTTATTCACTGAGGGAAACATTTGACCACTCTCATCTATAATTGCATGTATCTAAGGGGAACTCTGCTCATGTTTCATTAGTAACCTTTAATAACATCATATTAATCCTAATATGCAAATTGACCAAATGGTGGAACAACACGCACTGACCACCAGGGGGCAGACACTCAGTGCAGGAGCTGCCCCATGGTGGTCAGGTCAGTGCACTCCCACAGGGGGAGCACCACTCTGCCAGAAGCCAGGCTCACGGCTGGCGAGAACAGCAGCAGTTGCAGAAGCCTCTCCTGCCTCCCCAGCAGTGCTAAGGACCCCTGGGGGATGTCCAACTGCTGGCTTAGGTGAGGGCTTAGGCAAAGGGTCCTGGGCTGTGAGAGGATGCAGGCTGGGTTCAGGGACCCCCACACTCAGGCCTCTAGTAGTTATATAAAAACTAGCTCCTTTTTGTTTCTCTTTTTGTGAGTTAGACTCCTAAGATAGGCCAGTGTCTCTCAATACAGCTGCCTTAGTATGATTGTATATACCCAATACCTTGCTATAGAGAAACCGCTGCAGTTCCAGTTCAGCAATTCCTAGCTGTCCATCTTCCTCTGTCAGGCGCCAACGTGCCTGAGCAAAGTAGAACTCAGTGCGACGAACCACGCTCACATCTTCCTGCTGCTTTCGCAGCTCCATCTTGTTGGCCTGCTGCAACTGGAAATCCTTAAAACACCTATAAATGGACAGGAGGATCAAAGCCAATACAGGCAATAGCATTTGGGTTGGGGGTGGGATGGAATGATGCATGATATAATCTACTCTGGAACAGCTATCCTCTACTTTTTTTTTTTTTTCAAAGTATCGCTTCTCACATCCTGCCATAGGAATGCAAATCCATCTTTCAGTTCTACAGATTCTTCTTTCTTTTTTTTCTTTTTTTAAAAATATATTTTATTGATTTTCCCCAGAGAGGAAGGGAAAGAGATAGTTAGAAACATCGATGAGAGAGAAACATCAATCAGCTGCCTCCTGCACACTCACTACTGGGGATGTGCCCACAACCAAAGTACTGTACATGTCCTTGACCAGAATCGAACCTGGGGCCTTTCAGTCCGCAGGCTGATGCTCTATCCACTGAACCAAACCAGTTTCAGCAGTTCTACAGCTTCTTGATAAAGTAATCTCTTTGCATTAATGACCCATATGATTCTATCTATAATTGTGTTCCTTTCTAATCACTTAAAGACATTTTATTTTCAGCTCAGCCGCACAGTGTTAAGACCACAAAAGTGATCTTTCCCAACTAGCCTTTTTCTCCTTTCCCAGTAGGTACTCTATTGATGATCCAAAGGAAGGGTTCTCTTGTTCTCAACCTCTTGGCGAAGTGAAGTAAGGCTTATCAGGAAGAGATGCCTGAATCTACTACATCAGCCTTTGATAATACTCACTAGATGTAAAGACTATCATCAGAATATGGGCAAAGAGAAATCGATTCCAGCTGGGGAAGTGGAAAAAGGCAGAAAAGTATGCTGTTTCACCTGATGAGGATATTAAGCTCTTCACTTTCAAGCTGTAAATTGGCCTTCTCCTGGTTGAGCTGCAACTGAAGCTTTTGGTTCAGGTCAAGAAGGTTCTCATTCTTGCTGTCATCCTGCAAAGACTAGGGAGCCAGGACAGTAGAAACTGAGAGAAGATCTCCCTCATCTTAGGAGGCCTCCCTGTCCTCAGACTGCCCGGTGATTACCTTCATGATAGAATACATCTGCTTTTCCAACTGCCGTATCTGGGCCACATGCTGCCGCACGGCCTCCTGCAAATGTAATATGCTGCTGCGCTGCTCCTCAGGATTGCTAGATATCTCGAGCTGGAACCTGACCCGCTGTTTCTTCTCACTATGCTCCTAAAGGAAAAGAAAGGAAATGAACAAGATTTTCTGACAGACAAGTCTTGAAGTAAACTGAAATAGAGAAATGAAAATAAATGAGGATCTCCTCTGGAAAGCTCCCCTTTACCTATTATCATTATTAGTAGCAAGAGTAAGGGGTAGGCCAATGCAGAAGATCTGGTAATGTATATTTCACAATAAGCCAATCCCATAGGGTAGGGATGGTGGGAGTGGGGAGCAGTTACTGTTCTTAGAGGTATTTAAATGACTGAATAGAGAACTGACCAAGAAAGACAAGTAAACAAGCTCCACATGAGTCTCAGGGGCACTCAGACTATTTCCTAGATTAGTGAAACTTCAACTGCTGCTATTGACTAATAGATGCTGTACCAAACACAAGGCCCTTTTTCAGTCTGAAACATGGCTTTTCTTTTCTTTTTTAATTTTAAATATGTTTTTATTGATTTGGGAGAAGACAGGAGAGAAACATCAATGATAGAATCATTGATTGGCTGCCTCCTGCATGCTCCCTACTGGGGATCAAGCCTGCAACCCTGGCAGGTGCCCTTGACCAGAATCGAAACTGGGACCCTTCTGTTCACAGGCCAACACTCCATCCACTGAGCCAAACTGGCTAGGGTGTTCATGGCTTTTCTTAATGGAATCTAAATAAAGTACAAGGTCTGAGTGTTCCTGTGAAGATAACTGGCATTCTACAAGGGCCCATGCTTACCTTCCGTTTGGGTTCTACATGGAGCAGCAGGTTGTTGACAATATCCAGGATCATGGCATACTGAGCTGGATTGGTGGAGATTTCCAGCTCATGATGGATGAGGGTGAAGGTATCCACAGCCCCTAAGTAATTGTTAGCAGCTAAATAAGAGGCTCAAGTTTCTCCTTAAATATATACCCATGTCCTAAACCATTTGGAACCACTTCTGTTAACCCCATAGAAGGGCCTGGTGAGAAATGCTCATGGGTAGAAACATCTTTGCTTATTTCAAAATAAAAAAATATCCATTCTTCCCAGTTCCCTCCAAGAACACAGGTTATTCTCTCATAGAAGAATTTACAAAATGTAAACCAAAATGAAATGTTAATGTCCAGTACAGAGTAAGACTTTTAATAACACATTGCCTCAAAACCTCAAATAACTGTTTTCATAAGTTCCTTAGTACCCTCCTAAAAGCATTTCCAGCCCTGAATACCTACCTTCATGCTTCTTTAGGAGATCTTCCTTTTCCTGTTTCTCATGAACCTCAGGTGGCTTAATCTGAGTTGCCAGTTCAGGATCAATATCATGGCTGTAACTAATATAGTACATTCGACAGTTGCAGCGTGAAATGATCCGTTGGACTTGCTGGGCTTGTTGTGCCTCAGCTGGTTGGTTCCAATCTGAGAAGAGGTGGAAAAGAGAAGGAGAAAGACATTCTCAACAGAGGTATTGGAAGAGCCCCCCAGCTAGCTATATGTGATGTCTAGGGAACTCCATATACTTGCTTTCAATCTAGCCTAACACAAAATGGTCCTACTACAGTATTAGGAGTAGGTAAGGAAATCAGTACCCTTTGGGATGCATATCTACTCCTAACCACATAATCATATGATGGGGAAGAGAGGAGAGCTGACCTGTGGTGGTGGTAACCATGCCTCCCACTGCCTGCCCGCTCTCCATCAGCTCTTGCACAGAGTCCAGACTGCGTTCCCGGTGCTCCTCGATATTCTTCACCTGAAGACAGAGAGACATGCACCTTTCACTCCTGGGAATCAGTACCTTGTTCTGGCCAACTAGGCTAAGATCTCCATGATATCAAGTAGTTCCACTATGTGGATTTCCACTTCCTGGAATAACTTGAAAGATCTCCCAGTGTAGAAGACATGTTTCTCTCTCTGGACTCTAATCACCCAAATTCTGAATTACATGCACATTTTGCAAGACCCACAGGCCTCAGACCAGAAAAACAAGCTAGGTTAAAATAAAATCATGTCCTACCTCACACCCATTAGGATGGCTAATTATAAAAGTAAATAAAATAAAAATAACAAGTGTTGGCAAGATTGTCCAGAAATTAGAATACTTATGCACCATTGGTGGACATGTAATAGTATAACCACTGTGGAAAACAGTATGGTAGTTCCTCAAAAAATTAAAAATAGAATTCCAATATGATCCAGTAATATACCCAAAAGAATTGAAAGCAGGATCTTGAAGATATATGTATACATTGCTGTTAATCCTCACGCAAAGATACTTTTTCCATTGATTTTCAGGAGTGGAAGGGGGCGGGGGAAAGAAACATAGATTGGCTGCCTCCTATATGCACCCAACTAGGGCCAGGGATTGAACCTGCATGCCAGGTACATGCCCTTGCTTGACTAGGAATCAAACCCAAAACCCTTCGGTGTTCAGGCTGATGCTCGGCTTGAAGGTATAATTGTACACCCATGTCCATAGCAGCATTATTCACAATAGCTAAAAGATGGAAGCAACCCAAGTGTCTATCAGTGGATGAATAAATAAGCAGTATATTGTATTTACGTACAATGGAACAACATTCATCCTTAAAAAGGAAATTCTGACATGCTATAACATGGGTGAATCTTGAGAACAATATACTAAGTGAAATAAACCAGTCACACACACAAAAATACTGTATGACTCCACTTACATGAGGCACTTAAGAGTAGTTAAAATCAAAGGTCAATGGGGAGGGGAGGGGACATATGCAATACTTTAAAAAATAAGGGGGGGAAAAGAGTAGTTAAAATCAGAGACAGAAAGTATAACGGTGGTTGCCAAGGTCTCAGGAAAAGGGAAGGTGAGGAGTTATTAACACATATAGTTTTTTGTTGTTTTTAATCCTCACCTGAGGACATGCTTAGAGAGAGAAAGCTTGGTGGGGAGAAACATTGATGTAAGAGAGAAACATTGATTGATTCCTCCCATATAAGCCCTAATCAGGAATCGAATCCGAAACCCAGGTATGTGTCCGAGAATGAATCAAATGGCAACCTTTTGGTGCACGGTCAAGGTTCAACCAATTGAGCCACTCCAGCCAGGCAATAGGTACTGAGTTTTAGTTTGGAGTTATACAATAGTAAGATATGTACACAGATAATTTAATTTAAAAAAAAAAAGCATTAAAAAAAAAAAAAGAGTTATAAAGATGGATTGTGGCCCTAACCGGTTTAGCTCAGTGGAGAGAGAATCAGCCTGTGTGGACTTAGAGGTCCCAGGTTCAATTCTGGTCAAGGGCATGTGCCTTGGTTGTGGGCACATGCCCAGTGGGGAATGTGTAGGAGGCAGCTGATTGATGTTTTTCTCTCATCGATGGTTCTAGCTCTGTGTCCCTCTCCCTTCCTCTCTGTATAAAAAAAAATCAATAAAATATATTAAAAAAAAGAAAAAGATGGATTGTGGTAATGGATGTATAACATTTTTCTGGGCTGCAAACATTATACAGCTCCTCTGATGCAGGGAGCAGGATGTCCTAGGGCAGAGGGAGGTAGAGTAGATCACTGAACAATGGGTTGGTTGGAGTTTAGAGGGAGTTAAGAGGTTCAAGCTCTGGCCAAGCGTGCCCAGGCGTTGCACCTATGCCCCAAGTTTCTTGGAAACAGCTGAAATAACTTTTGTAACCTTTGGGTTGTCATTGTAAATGTCCTAACTCCCTCTTGTGGTTTTTGAGTATAAATCTGCTCTAACACCTGTAATCTGCACTGCAGTTCGGCCTTTACCGCGGTAGAGTGCTGCAACTGCAGTCACTGGCCAGTTTATTAAAGGCTCATAAATTTTGATCTCCGTCTCTGGTGGTCGTCTCTTGCGGGTGGCCCCATAACATTATGAATGTATTTAATACCATTGAACTGTACACTTAAAAATGGTTAAGAGCGTAAATTTTATGTTAATGTGTTTTATCACAAATTAAAAAGTTGGAGGGAAAATCAAATCATATCATGAGTAAAATTTTCATCAAAGACTAAATTTCCCACCCACTTTGGTATTCATGTTGTTTTTTTGTTTTGTTTTAAAATATATTTTATTGATTTTTTTTACAGAGAGGAAGAGAGAGGGATAGAAACATCAATGAGAGAGAAACATCAATCAGCTGCCTCCTGCACACCCCCCACCGGGGATGTGCCCGCAACCAATGTACATGCCCTTAACCGGAATCAAACCTGGGACCTTTCAGTCCGCAGGCTGACGCTCTATCCACTGAGCCAAACCAGTTTCGGCGGTATTCATGTTTTTGTGTTCTTGCTGTTTTCTGTCTTCAGACAAATCACGCAGACAATACTGTCATCAGGGAAAGGGACTGAATTATTTTGACTGCCTAGCTGAAGTCAAATTGAATAAGAGAATGAGTGATATAAACCATAAGCAGATCTGTCAAGTCACACAAAAATTATATAGTAAAAGCAAGATCAAAGGTTCTTTCATCTAAGCCAAGGACATGCTAATCTAATACTAATATCACATCCTGAGGGGGAAAAGAAGGGTTCACTTGCAAAAGAAGGCATACCTAAAAGCAGCAGAGGCTCAGAAAATGCCAGGTTGGTAGAGCTTGCATAGCTCATGCTGTGTGAATAGTTAACACCTTCTGTGCCTATCTTCTGAGACTACTGGTAAAGAGCACTGCTTGCCTGAACTACAGCGGTAATATATTGGCATGTCCTCTCATATTATCAATAACCTAACTACTTGGCTTGACATCTGATGAAATGCTTACTACTTTTTATAATTACACTAGATGTTTCCTGGATTGAGCCCTAAGGTCACTGGACGAAGAAGCAGTAGCCAGGGAGAAAGAAGGGATAAGCTTTAACCCCAATGACTAGAATATCCAAAGATGTTATCACATTGGTCCTTATCAGACAGAGCTAGATCTAGTAACTCACTGGGTGTACCACACCCAGCACAACGTGAACACTTAACCCCGTTAAATAAGTAACGACAATGCAGAATATTGACTAGGTACATCTCACAACCATTAGATTTCCGAATAATAATAATATATCCTAGAAATTATAGTACAAATTTTACCAAGAAGCTAAGAAGAAAATTTACAGCCACTGCTCACAATCTCACCATCTAACAAAAAGATTATCTTACACATACCTCCCCAGACATACTGACTAAAAAAATACTATTTTCCACTGAATAAAGCTTTTTATTTTTCAAAATACTTACTCATTTAATCCTTTCAACAATCTTGTTAAGATGAAATATTAGAATTCCATTTTTCAAATAAAGGTGACTTACTCAAGGCTACTATCATGGCAAAGCTGGCACGAGAACTCTCATAATCTGACTCCTAGACAGTCTTTCTAATCAAACTTATTGCCTTACTTAAAGAACCCCTCAATCATCTTCATTAAGAGTGATCAGAGCTCTAACCAATATGGTTCAGTGGATAGAACGTCAGCCCATGGTCCCTCCCTGGCCCAATTGTGCACCGGTGGGGTCCCTCGGCCTGGCCTGCGCCCTCTTGCAATCCGGGATGCCTCAAAGGATTTCGAAGAGCCACAGGCCAGGCCAAGGGACTCCACCAGTGTACAAAGCCATGTACCGGCCTCTGGAGTGTGAGTGAGTGTGTGTGTGTGTGTGTGTGTGTGTGTGTGTGTAAATAAAGTGATCAGAGAAAAGACATAAAGCTTATCTAAAATTCTGACTTACACTCTAGCTTAGGGGTGTCGAACTCAATCAGAGAAGGGGCCAAAATCTAAAATCCAGCCTAAATCGCGGGCCGAATGGTTTACTGAACAGTCATAAACTGTCATTGTGATGGAAACGCAGCGGAGTGCAGTGATGACAGCGCGGTGCGGGCCACATTGCAAGGCCTGGCGGGACGGATTTGGCCCGCGGGCCTTGTGTTTGACACATATGCTCTAGCTAGTTTGGCTCAGTGAAAGAGCATCGGCCTGAGGAGTGAAGGGTCTTGGGTTTGAATCCGGTAAAGGGAACATGCCTGTGTTGTGGGCTCAGTCCCAAGTAGGGGGCGTGCAGGAGGCAGCCTATCGGTGATTCTCATCATTGATATTTCTATCTCTCTCTTCCTCTCCCTTTCTCTCTAAAAAAATTCCTACTTCTAAAAAAAATAAAATTCTGACTTACTGCCTGTTTTCAAGCTGCCTGATTAGAGTGATATTATTAATGGGGTCAATAAACTTTTCAAAAGTAAATGAAGTTCCAACCCATTTTATTCTAGTGCTGGGCAATGAGAATTTCTCTTGCAATGCAAAGAACAGCATGAGATTTTAAAAAAATAACATAAAAATCTGTGTATTCACAGACACAGACCAGAGCTACAGTTCCTACATTAAGGTGTTATCATTCTTCTGCTAACATGGTAGCAATATGTTCTGTCAAGATTCTTGTAATTATTCTGCTGGAAGGGGCCAATTATGGAAAAAGAGATGTAATGGGCCTTCCCAGCCCTGCTGACTAACCTCTAACCAGAGCTGTCGGCCATCCTGCTCAGTGGGGCTGCTTTCCGTGGTGGCAAAGTACTGCATGCCATCCAGCAGGCAAGTCCAGGATGTCTTTTGCTTCAATGTATCACCATACCAAGCTGGATGATGTTGACACTGCAGCAGCTGGGCTTTAGCAGCAGACACAATGACACAACCTTCTGTCTCTGCTCCACGAAGAACCATCTATACCAGAGACAGAAGCAGAGTCATAGCACCAGAGCCACCAAGAAAGATGAGATTAGTTAGAGAACTGTGCCAATAACTGTAGCTGGGTCTAATTCTGGCCTACTGAGTGAACTCTACTGGCTTTTAGATATCGTAGTGAGTGGTTATCTCTGATACCTACTGGAAGGAATAATTTTTTGGAGTTCTATTTACCCATTCTTATTTAGAGGTAGGGGAAGGTAAACACATGATTATGACCTAACCCAGTGGTTGGCAAACTCATTAGCCAACAGAGCCAAATATCAACAGTACAATTGAAATTTCTTTTGAGAGCCAAATTTTTTAAACTTAAACTACTTCTAACGCCACTTCTTCAAAACTGACTCGCCTCAGTTGTGGTATTCTGTGGAAGAGCCACACTCAAGGGGCCAAAGAGCTACATGTGGCTCTCAAGCCCCAGTTTGCCGACCATGGACCTAACCCGTGTCCAAGTGCTCTGGTAAAAAGATGATACCTGGCAGTTGACCAGCTCAATTAGGCAGTTTCGGTTATATATATCATCCGTCTGGCAGGCAGCAATGCCACACAACTGGTCACTCACACCTGAGTCATCTTCTGTGAACACTACAAACCTATCCGTCTCTTCAATCAGCTTCTGCAACATGTAGGCACCTGGCAGAGAAATAGGAAGCGGGAAAGGTCAGTTTCAAAGGGATAACATCCAAACTGATCTTCCTTCAATTTCTCTAGCTAGGCAAGGGCTAGGACATATTCTCCCTAATCTGCAACTCCAGCCCAGCGCACTCCACCCTTGGCTCCTGAGGGTAAAATAGGGTTGTCATTTCGTTTCCCCCTAACTTTTAATAAAAAGAACAGATTCCCAAGAGAAACTATGTAAAGTGTTAGTATTTTTTTCTCTTAGGCATATCCACCTCTAGATTAGGATCTCCACTGCCCCCCATTTTGCTCCTTTATTTTTTTAAAAAATATATATTTTGTTGAGTTTTTACAGAGAGGAAGAGAGAGGGATAGAGAGTTAGAAACATCGATGAGAGAGAGGCATTGATCAGCTGCCTCTTGCACACCCCCTACTGGGGATTGTCTGAAACCCAGGTACATGCCCTTTATTTTTATCTTATTTTATTTTGTATTTATTTATTTTTAAAAATATATATTTTATGCCGAAACCGGTTTGGCTCAATGGATAGAGCGTCGGCTTGGGGACTGAAGGGACCCGGGTTCGATTCCGGTCAAGGGCATGTACCTTGGTTGCGGGCACATCCCCGGTAGGGGGTGGGCAAGAGGCAGCTGATCGATGACTCTCTCTCATCGATGTTTCTAACTCTCTATCTCTCTCCCTTCCTCTCTGTATAAAATCAATAAAATATATTTATTTATTTATTTATTTATTTAATTGATTTTTTACAGAGAGGAAGGGAGAGGGATAGAGACTTAGAAACATTGATGAGAGAGAATCATCGATCAGCTGCCTCTTGCCCACCCCCTACCGGGGATGTGCCCGCAACCAAGGCACATGCCCTTGACCGGAATCGAACCTGGGACCCTTGAGTTCACAGGCTGACGCTCTATCCACTGAGCCAAACCGGTCAGGACTGCTCCTTTATTTTTAATTTCAAATTATTTGAAATGCTGTTTGTCAACCATTCCTTTCCATGTGAAACCACTCTCTTGCCATCAATGCTATTGTGTTCTAGCCTCTACTTCCCCAGGTCTCCTAAGGTCTATCCTTGGCATGTTCCCATCCCTTTCTTACTCTTTCTTCTAATGAGTTTGTCTGACAGTGTTATGGTTAAAAGCACAGTCTCCAGAATTAGTCTAATCTGCCTCTGTTCAAGATCCCATCTCTGCTAGTTACTTGATGGCGATCCTCAGCAGCTTGCTTTAACCTGTGTTCTCAGTTTCCTTGTCAGTAAAATAACAGAAACTATCTCATAAGGTTGTTGAGAGAATGTAATAGAACATAGAAATGTATCTTGCAGAGTACCTGCCGAACAGTAAGCAACTATTATTATCTCCTTTGCATGAACTCTTAGCTCTATCCTATAATTCCCAAGTCTATCTCTAGCCCTAAGCTTTTAAACCCTCATTTCCAGCTGTTAGCTAAACATTACTTTGATGTACTACTTGCACCAAAAACTCAATATGTCTAAATCAACAACTCTATACTTTCCCAAACCTGTTTAGCCTCATTTTTGCTTTCCTCCTGTTTTAACTCCTTTTTCCAAACAGTTTCCAAATCTCTTCTCTATCTATCCCCTCATCTTCATTCCCATGGCCTCTACCTAGTTCAGGCCCTTGTTGCCTTTGGTTGAGACACCACAATAATTTCCTAATTTGTCACTCCACCTCCAGTTCCTTCTTTTCCAGTCCTCCTCTGCACCATTGCCATATTTATCTTCCTAAAAGTAAAAATCTAATGATGACACATCTTTATTAAAAAGCCTTCAGTAGTTCACCATTGTCTACTAAATAAGGACCCAAAACTCCTTAGCCTTGCATGAAATGGCTTTGATAATCTACCTCCAGCTTTCCTTAACAGCATCTTCTCATTCCTCTTTTAGCTACTCTCTAGCCAACCAAATAGACTGTTCACTCTCCTTTGAACACACTAAGCTAGGGGTGTCGAACTCAATCAGAGAAGGGGCCAAAATCTAAAATCCAGCCTAAATCGCGGGCCGAATGGTTTACTGAACAGTCATAAACTGTCATTGTGATGGAAACACAGCGGAGTGCAGTGATGACAGCGCGGTGCGGGCCACATTGCAAGGCCTGGCGGGACGGATTTGGCCCGCGGGCCTTGTGTTTGACACATGTGCACTAAGCTTTACCAATCCCACCCTACTCAGTATATTCCCTCTGTCTTCAATGCCCATCACTCCCCAATTCCACATGTTCAAACTATACTAAGCCTTCAAAATCCAGCTCAAATATTATTTCCTCAATAAAACCTTCCCTGAGTGCATTCCCTCCTTCACTCCAGTCAAGAACAACTTCCATATTCTTTCTTTCTTGTGGCATTTCATCTTGTTCTTAAACTCACCATGAACTTGCACCTGTCTGTACTTGCTATTCCCTCTCCCTAAAAATGCCCTTTTCTCCTCTTTCTTCACCTATCAAAACTCTTACTAATTTTTTAAAAATATATTTTTATTGATTTCAGAGAGGAAGGAAGAGAGAGAGATATAAATATCAATGATGAGAGAGAATCTTTGATTGGCTGCCTCCTGCATAGATCATAGCTCAATGCTCAACCTCTGAGATGGATATTAAAAGATGAGTAAGCCCACCTAGCATGGCTCAAGGATTGAACGTCGACCTATGAACCAGGAGGGCACGGTTCAATTCCAGGTCATTGCTGGCTTAACCCACAGTGGGGGGGCATGCAGGAGGCAGCCGATCAAAGATTCTCTCTCATCATTGATGTTTTTTTTAAAAAAATATATATTTTTTTAATTGATTTTTTATGGAGAGGAAGAGAGAGAGTTAGAAACATCGATGAGAGAGAAACATGGATCAGCTGCCTCCTGCACACCCCCTACAGGGAATGTGCCTACATCCAAGGCACATGCCCTTGACCAGAATCGAACCTGGGATCCCTCAGTCCACAGGCCAATGCTCTATCCACTGAGCCAAACTGATTAGGGCATCATTGATATTTCTATCTCTCCCTCTCCCTTCCTTTCTTAAATCAATAAAAATACATAAATATGTATTTTAAAAGAACCCATCTTTATTATCATCTTCACCATGAAGGTTTTCTTGACTTCCCTTGAAATACTTTCTTCTTGAACATTCTTACAAAGCATTTTCATAATGAAATAATAACTTGCCTATCTTTAATCTACTAGTTTCTAAGATTCCTCCCACCTTTGTATCCCTAAGGTTTAGGGTCATGTCTGGTGTATTATAAAACTAAAATAAAACTAAAAAGAATCTATGAATAAATGAGTGATTGAGTGAATGAATGAACTAATCTTAGCTCATCCAGGTATGACAACTTGTTAAGGAACATAGACTGTTATTCATTCTATATCTATCACTGAACCCAGCACAGTGCTCTGTGCCTGTTAAATACTCAATAAATATTTGTTGACTGAACAAAGTAATTCATCAAAACACAAAACAATTCTCTAATTCTTTGCTTCTTTCCCTTATTCATTCTGTGTTGACCCACCATTTCTTCCTGATCTTCCTCCTTGCCATAGGACCAGACCCTTTTATGCACTATATCAATGCTATGTAAGACTTGGGTGGCCTGATATGGAAAAATAATGGTTTCATCCCTACACCTAGATGGAACCAGCCATGATTTAGCACTTTCAAACTCCTGTCCAAGCCAATGTATATAATCTACAAAGCATGTCAAACTCAAAGGCTAACACGGGCCAAATAAATGAGACATGCAGCCTGCCCCGTGGGCCGTGAGTCTGACATGCTTGTTCTAAATTTAACCCAATGGAGTCCTCGCTTACCTCCTGATGACCCCTTATCAGGCTGTCCGCTAAAGCTTGGACTGCTGACAGGAGGTGGAGCTGGAGTACTGGTTGCGACACTCTGCTTTGGCTTTTTGGCTGGCATCTGGGGATCAATCTTTAACCCTTTCAGGGCTTCAGTAGAGAGATTTCGTTTGAGTACAGCTGCCTTTTTGTAGCCATCATATAAACCAAAGGCAATGTCCCGATTAGTGGTTGTCCAGGAAGCCCGTAAATCTACCAAGTGCAGCTGGTGTGTATGAAAGGCAGGGTCCCCAACTCGAGTAGAGAGCTCCTAAGATACAGGAAGAAAACCTCAGGGTAGCATGGAAATCCCCACCATTTCTCTTGGACCACAAATGCAAAAATAAGAAAACAATCTTATTGAATAAAAAAAATAAAAAAAAACATTCTGAGGGAGATAAGAAGGCCCTGGAGAAAGATAAGGGGTGGTGGGGTGGGGGAGGATGGCCGGGAGGAAAAAAAAACCTAAGTGGTTTTAGCATGTACATTAGATATATCCACTGTATTTTAAATGACTCAGAGAATTTCAACTTAAAATCTTTCCTTAATTCGGGGTTGGGGAACAAATAAAGTGCTAGGGAATATTGTACTCTATTTCCTGAAGGGCAAGAAATTATCCTTAGAAGAGAGAGAAAAATAATCTTCAAAAAGAGTAATGCTGATACAGCTGATTCAAGTGAGTGTATGATAAGAGTAATGACATATATGCTTAGAATGTAGTTAGGAACATTACCAGGGACTTAAGTCTAAAATGTATTGCTATAGACTGAATTGCACCCCCACCCCCAAATTTATATTTTGAGACCATAATCCCCAATGTGATGATATTTGGCGATGGGGCCTATAGGAAGTAATTAGGTTTAGATTAGATCATGAGGGGGAGGCCCTCATGATGGGATTTGTGCCCAGAGAGCTTGTACTCTTTTTGTGTCATGTGAAGATACAGAGAAATCTAGGCAGCCATCTGCAAACCAGGAGGAGAGCCCTCACCAGAGGCTGACCATGCTAGCACCGTGATCTTAAGACTTCTCAGCTCCCAGAATTGTGGGAAATAAATTAGGACTGTTTAAGCCACTCAGTCTATGGTACTTTGTTATGGTAGCCCGAGCAGACTAAGACAGGTAGTAAAGCGACTGTTTCAGGCGGTACCTCCTCTGCTGTGCGATTGCTATGCCGTTGGTAGGTGAGGGAGGACAGGCTCAGTAGGTGGGTCTTTGTTACCAAGGGATCAAGGCAGTGATCAGCACTCTCTTCAGTGGGCGAGGCCATCAGATGAACAGTCACCTGACTTAAGTCACTAACCATCTGGGTCACACTCCAGTCAGAGATGAGGCGCCGCATCACTGTGCCCGCTAAGGAAAGGAGGCATACAGAGTCCATGAAGACCAGCACAGAAGAATAGTGTGGGACAGAAAGAAAGGGAAGGGAACTGAGAAAGCCAAAAAGGACAAGGAATAGGCTAGGAGAAATAAAGGGGTTTACCTTACCTTGAGGTATAAGCCGCTGAGTTCCCCGAGTGAAGACATGACCCTGACTGCACTCAATCTGGACACCCCGCTGCTGAGCAAATGAGGCCCAATAATGCACCTGGTAACAAGAGAACTTAACACTGAATGAAGAATGGCACTGGAGAGATGACTAAGCAACCAGGAAAGAAAAAGAAAAAACAAGTAAACAATGAAAGGGGAACAGAACTGAAGATGTCAGCAGGGATGTCAGAGCCTGACCTGGAGCTGGGGGAAGAGTGCCGTAAAGGAAAGCTGCTTGTAGTGCTGGCCAAGTTTCTTCTTGCCGGGTTTCAGGTTATTGAAGAGCTTTCCCCTACAGATGGGCCTTGTGACACTAGTCCAAGTTGCCCAGAAGTTTTGCATCCAGCGCAGGGTACTGCTATACAGCAGAATTCGGGGCTGGGATATTGCTGCAAAGGAAAGGATAGACATTTCCTAGCTACAGTTAAAATACAGAGATGAATCGAAATCCTTCCTTAGCTCAAGTTCTAGATTTAAAAACCCAAACAGCACTCAGCCTCACACTAAATATCCTCAACACCCTCTCTTTTAATTTTACTGATTTCAGAGAGCAAGTGAGGGGGAGGGAGATAGAAGCATCAATGATGAGATATAATCACCTGTTCAACATCCATGTGCCTACTAGGGATCGAGCCCGCAACTGGGCATGTGCCCTTGATTGGAATCGAATCTGGGACTCTTTAGTCTGTAGGCCGATCTCTATCCACTGAGCCAAACCAGATAAGGCAATACCCTCTCTTTTCAAAGATCCAACTTCTTTGCTTTCAGCAACCCTCTTCGAAAAGATGCTAACCCCAATTTCCTTCCCAGAAGACTGAGCTGAAGTCCTCAGTGTCAAAGCCCACCCTCCCAGCTCTTCCTCCCCATTGTCCCAGACCCAAGCCTCACTCCCGCTGTGCCGAGTCAGATCCATCTTGATGGAGAGATTGAGGTTCTCAGAGCGGAAGGCCCGGTAGGAGTCATGGAGCTGGCCCAAGGGCACCTCAGGCAGAAATTCTGGGGCCCGAAGAGTGACGCCATGGTGATCATGGGGGTTCCCGTGGCATAGCCACTGAAGGTCCAGTGTCATGCAGAGGTCAGGCAGATGCAGAAAGCAGCAGTCATCATACCTGCCTCACAACAATCCCAATTTTCAGTGCCCCAGTCACTTGTAGACCCCTGGCTGTTCCCCACTCCCTCCACCCTGAGTCCTTTAAAGCCCCACCATCTCTCCACTCACTTAGAGGCTGTTCTCACGTTGACATCCAAGTCACCCTTGAACACAAACTGTCCAGGTTTCCAGTGAAATGACAGGTGGCTCCACTCCCAGTGCATATTCTCAGTTGTGTTGTATGGATCCTATATCCACCCCCAAAAATTTGGGTGAGACATGGATAAGAATATCACCCTCATCTCCCAAATCAGTACCTTTCTCTCTTCCTCCAAATGCTGTTCAAGCCCCGACCATACCATCCTAAAAAGAAAACCACTCATCTGAACCCTTACCTCAGTAGCCAGCTGGTGCAGGTTTGCCTGTTCAACATCCATGTGCCAGTCCCCATGGAACAGAAGACGGCTCTTGTCCCACCATGGCAAGGGTGGGCTGGGGTCTGCTGAGGGCTTCGTCAAGAGGTCCACAGACTGGCCAATCAGTGTCCAGGCTGGATCCCAGCATGGGCCCCATACCACTGTGTACTGGAAGATTTCCGCTGAGGTAGAGGGGCAAAGGGTACAGCTTGTTACACACCTTCATCCCTCTCCTCCTCCTTCACTGCAGAAGGGCCTCAGCGTATCTTCTTCCCCAGCCACCAGAAGATCCCAAACCAACTGCCCTCCTCTACTCACAGCGGAAGTCGTGGTAGAACTTGAGTGGGGGCATGTTCCTCTCTACTACCACATTACCCCATGGTAGCCCCAAGTGCAGGATCTGACGCCGGCGGGAGCAAGGCTGACCACTCTGTTCTGTGCCCACAAGTCGACCTATCAGCCGCCAGTCACGAATCTCAAACAGGTACCGGGGGTAGTCTCTTATCCGAACTGTTATAAGAAAGATACACACTGGCTATTCAGGGGACAGTGTCAGCAAACTCAGGCATTTTCTCCCCTGCCACTACTTTTACCCACCTATTTTACAAATTCAACTGAGAAAAAAACAACCCAGTAGATGGCAGAAAAGCTGAAAAAGGGCATTGAGACCCTGAACAGATGGTGAGAGGAATAAGACAGATCTAAGAGCCACACTAACCCTAAAGATGACGGAGTTAGTTGTTCAAGTTAGCCTAGTAGTTTCAGAGTGAAATTTAGGAACAGAGAAAGGTATGAAGAGCCCACACCCATCCCACTCCACCCATCCAAAAGCAGCGACAGTTCCCAATATAACCAAGCTTCTCTGTAATCACTCAAAGAGCTCCTTGGAGCTCCAAGGGCAAACACCAGGCTCTGCAAATACAGACTTACCCAGGAAAGTCTTGACGCTGCACTTGAGCATACGGCACCACTGAATAACATGATCTACTCCCTCAGCAGGAAAAGGGCTGCCTGGATCAAGCTCTCGAACCTGCTCTATCACACGTTCAGGCCCATGGAAGGAGGCATCTGCCAGAGCCACCAGCTCTAGCCCTGCCACGCTCCAAGTGAGCAGTGCCCGGCGCATGGGTGTGTTGCCATAGAGTCGACGGGAGCGCTGGATGTAGATTTCGATGTTTTTATGTTCCAAAGAGGCATAGAGCTCCTCAATTTTGCGGGCTGGTAGTAACTCCCCATGCTGTTTGCGAAGGGCAGCCACTTTGGCATCCAGCAGCTGCAATCTTTTGGCACTCTCCTTACTTTCATCCTTCATCAGTTCATAATTATCTCGAAGTTTCACCTCAAAAATGTCATCCAGGAAAACCCATGAGAAGTGCTGAACTTTCAAAAGTAGGTCAGGTGGGAGTGGGGCAGGGCTTGGAGAGGCCTGAGCAGGAGTTCCTCCTCGATGGAGCCCCTTAAGCCATTTCTGAACTCCCACAGCCTCATCCAGAGTTTGAGAAAAATCATACTGATAAGGAAATTCCACGGAGACTGAGCCGAGGGAGAGGAGCCAAACACGGTTCCGGAGGGTCTGCAGCATAGGCAAGGGGTTCCGGTGGAGGATCATCTCCTCTAGCTCAGGTAGCAGCTGCACCTCCACCTCCTTGAAGTTGAAAATGCTATTGCCATCAAAGCCAGCAGCCAGCTCTGGGCAGTAAGCCTGAAATGAACCTCCATGCCGACTCAGTGACACACTTTCTGCAGCCAGAGTAATGAACTTGTCTTCGGCTACAAAAGCAGTCAGCTTGGCTGTGTTCACCTCTAGTGTCAGGTTTAGCAGCCGCTTTGAGGGAGATGTTTCGGGAGGTGGGCATTCTCGCTCAGAAGTGGGCCCTGGAGTCTCTAGTGGAAGGAGTGGAACAGTCTCAGGAAAGAGAGTGGCTCTCAGTAAGTCTCGGCACTGCAGGGTGGCCAGGATATGCTGGTACAGGTACATGTGATCTGGGGGGCTCCAGAGTAACGTAAGCCCTGCACCACACTGAACCTTCAGGAAGCAAGAGAAAAGGATCTGTCAATTACCATGTCCCAGAACAGAAGGTAAGACAGAGGTTATTATACATGCATATATGACCCAAGGACCATCTCCAACTAGAAGTCTTTCCTGAGTAACCACATGAATTAGTCCCTTGCCGTGTTCTTAGCACCAAGAGCACTTAAGAGCACTCACACCAAAGTTCTCCTCAACTGGATTCTAAGCTGCCTGAGAGTAGGGGCCATGTGTTTTAATTATTTGGCACCTACCAAAGTATATCCAGTATATACAGCACATACTCATTAAACCATTGACTTTATGTTTCTGCTCATAAGTTATCTTTCAATAACCGCCACACTATATCATAACCACTGCAACAATCAATCTGAAAATGTTTCATGCACATTTTTACTAAATTCTAGTATAAAAGTAATGAACACATAAATCAATACAGCAAACTGACTTATGTGAAAGTATGCCTCAAAGAAGGGAGCAGCTTGAAAAATAAAATTGGTTCTGAGTAAGTGGGCAGAGGAAATTTAAATTCCAGAACAGGAAAATTCCTTTGAGCTCCAGCCTCTGAAAAGGAAACTCTTCAGTTCCCAGAGGAAGTTGAAGTCTAACAAACAGGAAGCTATCCCACTCTCCTCCTGAGAGGGTCCCATGTCCATCTAACACCCTGAGAGAAAGGTATTGAAAAGCCTCCGGAAACTTACCAGCACTTCCATCTTCCAGCCTTTGGGTGAGCTGAGAGCTTCAGCAACATGACACAAGATTATGATCTTTAAAAAGCCCCTTATTTTCCCGAGCTATGCACCAAAATATTTACAGTGGATATTATGTATCTGCTTCAAAATAATCCCAGAGCCAGAAGGCAGGAACAATTGGTGGAAGTGTAGATGAAATAAATTGGTCATAAGCTGCTAATTATTGAAGCTGGGAATGAATACACGAAAATCCACATAATCTCTTAGTTTTACATATTCTTTAAATTTTATAATGAAGAGCCGAAACCGGTTTGGCTCAGTGGATAGAGCGTCGGCCTGCGGACTGAAAGGTCCCAGGTTCGATTCCGGTCAAAGGCATGTACATTGGTTGCGGGCACATCCCTGGTAGGGGGTGTGCAAGAGGCAGCTGGTCGATGTTTCTAGCTCTCTATTCCCTCTCTCCTCCTCTCTGTAAAAAATCAATAAAATATATATATTTTAAAAAATTTATAATGAAGAGTTTAAAATGTTTAGAACAAGCCAGGAAAAAAGAACACAAGGTGCTGTGTTTCTCACAGATAAGGTTTACATGACTCAAAAGACTGGGAAATGCTCTAAGTCTAAGGAAAACCCCATGTGATTCAGCCTCCCCCCAGAAGCATTACCTCTAGAGAGCGGATGCTGTTGTGATAGGTGATGGAGAGCATGGAGAGGCTGAGCACTGGAGCAGGGATGTCAGGAGCCTTGCAACAGGGCTGCATCTTCTCTGTCACTGACTTTACCAGTGCAAGCACAAGTCCTTGAATACCCACAGTGGAGGTTTCAGCACTTCCCAGGACAGTCAGTGTGTCTAGTCGGACCTCTGAAGCACCTAACATCCAGAAACCATGCCAGCCTTGATTCTCAGCTCTCTACTGGCAACTTCAGTCCTCACGCTCCTTTGCTATTCTCTTCACTCTAGTTATCTTTATTCCCCACACCTCCCCAACTTCGTTTCTCATGTTTACGGGAAAATTTCCCTTTCCCATCTTAACCTACACATTTGGCAAGGCCAAAGAAGTTCCCTAACTCCTACAAATTGCCAGAAATACAACAGTTACCAATCACACAAGGAAAAAAAGAAAAAAATACTACATGCATCTCATTCTCTTGATTAGACATCAAGGCTCTCTTTTTCTTGTTTAATACTTGCCTTTTATAAGCCCTTAAGAAATACCAAGAAGCCTAATTCTAGTATTTCATCCTCTAATTCAGAAAAAATCCAAATAATAAGCTCCATTAAATTAGAAGAACAGATTGAATCTGCATAATGTGCTTAGGTTATAAACTACCCACTTTGGTATAGACTTCCTGTCCTACTTACCAACGAGGGCAGAAAGGGTGAACAAGTTCATGTCCTCCACCTTCAAGTCCACCTTCCACAGTAATGACACAGACTCCCCAAATGAAGATTCCCTAGACACCGCTGACTTCCCAGATTGTGGGCCCATCAAGGATAAGATCCGAGAGAGACACTGGGCACAGGTGTCTGATGTTTCTACCTGCAGTCCTCGGATGGTACAATCAAGAAAGAGGGTATCCGATTGGGTGCTAGATAGGCTCAGAGGCTGGTTATAGCTACCCTGGAAAAGAAGCAGAGGGACTCCATTAGGAGCATCCAGACACACAGTTCTGTAATGCCCTAATGCATTGCCTGCTGCCAAAAAGGTGCTACATGCTCTAAAGCAGGGCAGGATGAGGAAAGTGCATGGGCCCCTGTTCACCTACCTGTAGTGTGAAAGAGTCCAGGACAAGTGCCTCACCCCAAACATGCATATTGGGTGGGTGTGGTGCCCGCTGAATGTGAGAGTCACTGCCCACCCGCCAGCAGAGGTGGTCCACAGTTAGGATGCCCCGTTGATGGATACTCTGGGGCCGCAGATGCTGATAATCTAAACAAAGAAGGAAGGAGAGAGGCATTCTATGGAGCCACTGTGACCATCAGTTGGGTCCAGGTCTTGTTCCTTTTACATCCCAGAACCTTACCCAGAGAGATGGAATTGAATCCCAAGGCAAAGGGCGGTGTATCTCCGAGCTGAATGGAAATGTTGACATTGGAGATGGAAGTGCTAAAGATGATGGGAGCCAGGATTTGGGGGAAAGTTCTGTATAGGGATAAGACATCATTGTTTGATAAAGGAAGAATTGCAGCTTCCTATCATGGAAGCTCTCAAAAATCAGCATGAGTTTTGTTGTGATTTTTAGGAACGGATGCAACTAGTCAGTTCAGTGTTATTCCCAACAGTTAATCTGCAGGGATGCCAGAAAGATATTAGGTTGAACCATATGAAACTGCCATTTCATAGGTCTTATACGGTGAACATCAGAATATCACAGAATCCAAACTTCTACAACCAAAGAGCATCACTTCCAAACTATTAACCTTAAGTTTTCTATGCAACACAAGGCAAGCACTACACAAAAAAAGATATGGCACTGCTAATATGATTTGACATCTTATCATCTGAGGTAGACAAGATACTGTTCAACATTTAAGTTCAGTTTAGCAAACATTTATTTTGTATAAGGTACTGTGCTAGGTACTGAGGACATAAAAGAAGAAGACATCATCCTTCCATTAAAGAGCCTAATCTAATGGGAAGATATATAAAATAGGATTATTATTGAGACTAGGGCATTGAAACTGAAATTTAGAAAGATCAAACAGTCAAATACGTATTACACATAAGACACCACTTTAAACCAAAATAGTCCATCTGATGAAATGGTAATTGAAAAAGATTGCACTGACCTTTTTTTCCTTTGCTTAAGAACAGATGAACTAGACCCTTGGGTCTCAAGTGCAAGCATTTGCATCCAGTGAGAGAATTCTTGGTGCCGGTAATGAATAATACAAGTGTTCACAGCCAGAGAGGCTGAGAGGTCAATGGTAGTCACCTAAAAAAGAGACCAGAACTATGAACTTGGGTTTTGTCTCATAAGGCAATGATGTAGGAAGAGAACAGAGAAAGGAGTAATTCTTGGTACCACAGTCATCATACCTGCACACTAGCCTTGAGGGAGTTGAGGCAGACAATGCGCTGGCGGCTCTGGGACAGCAACAACCCATCTGTGAGGGCAGAGGATAGATCAGAGAACACTGGGAGCAAAAGGTGAAACTAGGGGAGTGTCAGAGACAGGCAAGGAGTTAAACAGGTTGTCACCAACACTCAAGAGTTGGGGCTATTTTCTCTCAGTATGGTTCCTCCTCCCGCTCCCCACTGATCTCAAATTAAGAAAACCATGGGACAAGGGGCAGAAAAGAGTGTCTGGTCCTCCCATTCTCTCTCAGTACCGGAATCCCCACCCAAACCTTTTAGTAGGAGTTCAGTGCTCATCTGTGCCAAATCAGAGTTTGCTGTGAAGCTACGGAGGGGCAGCTGATCCTCATCACGGTGGTACAGGAAATGCAACAGCTTCAGTGTCCAATTCAGATGCCTGAGCCAGAAACAGACTCTAGCTTAGAAATATGTGGAGTTCCCATTCTCCGCATACACAAGCTCAGTGCAGCTACTTGCTGCATATATACCCTGCATATAACTTCAACTATCACTCTCCACACTTCGGTGGCAGAAGAGATCTCACCTCTTTTGACTATTCATGGACAGCACCACACTTGTGATATCCATTTTCACCTTCACCTGGTCTGGCAGCTGCTGAAGGAGGTAGAGGCCAGGCAGAGTTGGTTCAGCCACATTTTTTGTCACATCTGAAAATATGCAATGAATACAAAAGCCATCAATCCTTAACACCCTCAAGTCTCAAAAAATGCCCTGTCCTCTTTGACCAAAAGCTCCTATATAAAATAGACTAGCCAAATGCCCAATCTTAGGTTAAAAGGCAAATATCCCAGAGATTCAGGAACGTGCTGTAATTCGTTCCCCAAAGTCTAAAAAATAGTATGATTTTTAAATAAAAATAGATTAGTATAATAGAAAGACTATGGACTTAGGGTTAAATAATTTAAACCCCATGTTTAATATCAGTTAGCTGTGTGACCTGCCAAAATACCTGTCTAGGGGCTCTCCCTCTCAGGAGCATGCCCTAGTCCACATGTGTCAAACACAAGGCCCTCGGGCCAAATCCGTCCCGCCAGGCCTTGCAATGTGGCCCGCACCGCGCTGTCATCACTGCACTCCGCTGCATTTCCATCACAATGACAGTTTATGACTGTTCAGTAAACCATTCAGCCTGCGATTTAGGCTGGATTTTAGATTTTGGCCCCTTCTCTGATTGAGTTCGACACCCCTACTAGTTTTTCCCCTTCTCTCTCCTAAGCTCCAAGGACCCCCAATTTTGCCTCTGTAATTTGTTTCCTGAGCCCATTTCTAATACCTCTGTGATTTTCTAAATAAACTTTCTCTTATAATTTAGAAATCTTCCTAGGCTTCAGTGTTCTCATTGGTGCAATGCTGAAGATTTAGTGAGAGAACATTTATAAAGCACATAGTACAGATCTAATCCTATAAAGAGGTGATATGCAAATTGACCATCATGTCCTCATAAGATGGCTGCCTACGACCAGGCTGGCAGGGGGGTTAGTGAGGGACAAACAAAGACTGAACAAGCAGGCTACATGGAGCGACCAGGCCAGCAGGGGGGTTAGTGAGGGACAACTAAACAACTGAACAAGCAGGCTGCATGGGGCAACCTGGTAGGCAGGAGGGCTGTGAGAGGCGACCAGACCAGCAGGGGGGACAGTAAGGGGTGCCAGGCCAGCGCAGTGCGGGGGAGGGACAAGAGAGGCTGTTAGGGGCAATTGGGCAGGCAGGCAGATGAGCGATTATGAGCCAGTGGTCCAGGATTGCGAGGGGTCCTGGAATGAAGAGGGTGCAGGCTGGGCTGAGAGAACCCCCCCCCCCATGCACGAATTTTGTGCACCGGTCCTCTAGTTTATGATAATTACCCACTAAACATTGGTTCTTTTACCCACCACAAGCAAATGTCCTATTTCCTCTATCCTCAGGATCCAAGGCCAAGGTGACTAACAAATCACACCTAAATGAGCAGTGATACCACTATTTTATTCTACTTCCAAAATAACCTGAGAACAGGACAGCCAAGAAGCTCACTGACTGGGGCTTTACCTGAACCGGGAATAGGCTTAGGGGCCAGGCTTGAGCCCTGCTGCAGCAGCTGACTATGGAAGAGGCCCTCGTGCAGCTCAGCATGGAGTGTCCACACATCCACATTAATTGCCTTCAGTTGCCGACTCCCGATGCCCACCTCTAGACACAGCTTTAGAGCCAGGGAGAGCTCTGCTAGGCAGGTGTCCTCCTGCAGAAAGAATAAGCTGCTAAGGTATATATGTATAGAGTCTGGGAGTTTGGGGTCAAAAACTCAGTGGTCTGGAATACTACCTTGAGAGAAGCCCATAAGGACACAGAATCTATGGGGTAAGCCCTAAGCTCCTTCTTATGACCAGAAGGAAACAAAGCATCTGAAGGACCATGGCATACTCACCAGCTGGCCACTCTTTAGAACTTTGCTGTTGATCTGACTTAGGCTCACTTCACATTTTAGCCTGAGAAAGGGGGTAAGAAAAAAAAAAAAAATTAAAAGCACTAGGCCCCTTTCCTCACCATTTACCTTCAATCAAGCTTTGTTGGCTGGAAGGAACAAGGCAAGCAGAAGTGCCTAATCTCAGCCTCTCCTCAAGTTGCACAGAATAAGAACTTGACACTTTGATAAGGCTCAGGCATCCACACCCTCCTCCCCCGAAACAACTGTAAGGCAAGAATGGGCCTACTAGACCCTTTTTTACCCAGACTTTACCTTTTCCCATCACTATCCAAAAGAAAGCTGCTTTCTCTGATCTGAACGTGCCACAGGGACTCAGAGGTAGCTACCTTGAGAACCATGATGTTTATAGAATCTACATGAATGGAGAATAGCTGGAAGGAAGGAACAAAGAACAGTAATTAATGTCAAGGCACTTCCCCTTCTTTCTAACAGGAGGAGAAGAAGAGACAGCTCTTAGTATCATGCCCCCCAAGAGTAGAAAAACCCACCCATGATTCCAAAGCCAGTCATTCCCAACACAGTCCACGAAAAAGGGAGAAGTCGTCTCACCTGGCAGATGATCTTCAATAAGGCTGGGCTGAAGGGCAGCTCTTTTGGTTGCACTCCTGTGCTCTGGGAGAATGGAGCACACAGGCCAGAAACCTTCTGGAGGTCAGTTCTGATACGCACTTCTCCAAAGCACAATGCCACATAGCGCCTGCCCAGAAGAGAAACCTCACTGCCATCGGGCCCATCCCTTCCATAGCAGTCTCTTCCCCTCCCTCACAGTCACTCTCCCATCCTCCCTAAAAATGCAGCTCAAAAGAAAAAAAAAAAATGTAACTCAAATCTCAAATCTGGAGGATAGTCTCATAGTAGTTATCAATATCTGTCTCACTAGAGATAATAGCTTCCAGGAGACATCAAGCCAAGAACCCACTTCCCTTCTTTGAGGCCTTTGTAGAAGAATCCCATTCTACAATACAAACCCCAATCCCAAAGACTCCCCAAAGGAAGAGCGAGGCTATAGGGTACTCACGGCAGATCATGGCTAAGGAGTTTGCTGGAGATCCACAGGCTATCAATTTCCTAAAACATGGAAGAAAGGTTTGTACATGAGCTGCTAGGTAAGACATGAGCAGCTTGACACGTCAGGAAAGGTTCTAAGAAGAGACGGAAGTAGCCCTTCCACTAATTATTCTCCATCCATTTCTACTGGCTTCTCTCCGCCACACTATATCCTGCTCCTCACAGGGATGTTTGTATTTCTCTTGTATGGACAGACTACCCTGTTTCCCCTCTTAAATTAGAAGCTCTTTTATTTCCTGTTATCTTTGTTCTGTGCTTTTACCTTTGTATCGTTCTTATGTGCCCTGGACACTGTGCCTAAGAAGCATTTTTAACCGAAAAACATACATCAATCCCAGCATTCCCAAACAAAGATCATCTTGGCAAAGGGGTGACAAGACTGAGACAACTAGGGAAGCCACCCAGAATTAAAAAGAAACAAGTTGAAATTAAGCTGGATCAACACCTCCCTACCCAGGGAATTCCGCAGGACTCACCACTGTTTGCTGGTGCTGCTGAAACTTAAGACTGACATTCTGGATCCAAAAAAAGGAGCCAATCTTTAGCTCTGCCTGCAGCTTCCGCTGACACCACTTGGTGACCAACCGGACCACAAGCCACCTGCAGAGAAATCCCTGAGTTCACTGGACCCTCTCCCAATGATGGCGTCCCTTACCCCTCGCTGATCCTAGAAGCCCTTGCAAAGGGTCAAATCCAGAAGCTGAGTCTTCTGGGCAACTCTCCAGCCTTCCAGAACACTGCTCTATCATGCACACTGAGCCACAGTGATCAGAACTGTAGCCCCAGACGTGATCATACAAATTAAACTCCACCTTCTGAGTTGGAGACTAAGAAAGCAACCCCCCAAATCTTTAGGAACCCCAAAGGTAGAGTCGGAAGTACTGGCAGCCCAGTCAGATGTGCCATCACATACTCCCCAAAGGGTCTCTGTCTTCGCCCTGCAGGCAGATGTCCGCAAGAAGGCACTGTGGGGTCACTCCGGGCCAGCTCAAAGGCTGCTCTCCCAGGGCGGTCAGACCTGTTCTGGCTCCCCGGGGCGAGGCTGCAGGTGCCTCTGCGTCCGTTGGAAGGGGCGCTCCGGGGCGTGTGGAGGGGTCCAGGGAGACCACGAGCCGGCCCCCCTCCTCACACACTCCCACCCCGATTCAGCTCCCAGCCTCGGCATGTCCTCAGGCCTCGCCGATCCCTGAGTCTTCCTCAATCCCAGCGGCTCCTCACCAGCTCCGACCCCGCGCCCCCTCCCTCGTCGCCGCCCGCCATAGCCCGCGCCCGGTCCCCTCTAGCCCTCTCCTCCCTCGGTCTCCCCCTCCCGCGCGCCCCCTCCTAAGTCTCTTCCTCCCACTCCCACCCCCCGCCCCGCCGAAGCCGGGATCCTCCCTCACCGGCCTAGGAAGAGGGTGAACAGAGCGACCAAGAGTAAGGCCAACAGCGCGGCGAAGAACAGGGGCATTACGGCCCCGGCCCTGGCCCTGGCCCCGGCCCCGGCCCGGCCTGGCTCCGGCCCCCGCCCAGCCGGGCCCCGCCTCCGGCTCCCGCAGCTCCGCCGCGGGCCGACCAGCTGCGCGCCCGGGACGGCACGGGACCAGGAAGCGTTGGCGCGCGTGCGCCCCGCCCCTCGCGGCCGGCCAGCCAGCGGCGGGCCCGTTACCCCGCCCCGTGCGCGCTCCCCGGCAGGGCCGACCGGCTGCAAGCCCGAAGTATAGGCGTGGCCGGGAGAGGGAGCGCCGGCACGGACCTCGTGGGGACTGACGCAAACGCCCCGCCCCACCCCGGGCGCACCCTTCGGTGCCCGGAAACGCGGAGCGGCGGACTTGCTTGGGGTCGGAGTCTGAACGGTTCCCGGGTTTGCAGTGGGTCTGGCCGGCGGCAGAGTTCCATTTACAAAGCACTCTCCTTGTGATAGTTACAGAGTTGGCTTGACCATTTAGGGTCTGGACCGAGCGAGGACACTGCAGAAGTGACACCCCTGAGTCAGACGAAGTTAGCTCTCCTGTCTTATTCAAGAGCCTTGTCTGAAAATCATTGAGAAAACCAAGAGGTAATTAATTATAAGGCCTCAAAGGAATGTGTTTAATTCACTAAGGAATGACTTTTTAATTCGTTCATTGTATGAATACTTCTCTAGTCAGTTAATTCAGGGTGTCCCCAGCCCTAGCAGGTGTGGTTCAATGGTTGGAGCGTGGGCCCTCATAGGAAAGTCCCGGTTCGATTCCTGGTCAAGGGCACCTACCTGGGTTAGGGTTCCATCCCGCCCCAGTCAGGGGGCCAACGGGGGGCAACCAATGAATGTGTCTTTCTCTCGCATTGATATTTCTCCCGTGCACTCTCTCTGAAAATCAATATGTAAAATATCGGATGTCTCAAAAAAAATGTATACACACTTTGAATGATTATGTCAGTGTTTATTAACATACAGTTCATTTTCAAAATTTAAAAGAACCCTCAGAAATGAATAGTTTTTTTTGTCAATGCCTTTTTGCAAACTGATGACTGTTCCAGGCCAGGTACTGATAACACAAAGCAATAGGATTTCAAACATCAAGAATCATTTCCTGCCCTAATTGGTTTGGCTCAATGGATAGAGCGTCGGCCTGCTGATTGAGGGGTCCCAGGTTCTATTCCAGTCAAGGGCACATGCCAGGGTTGTGGGCTCAACCCCCAGTAGGGGGCGTGCAGGAGGCAGTCAATCCATGATTCTCTCTCATTGATGTTTCTCTCTCGCTCTCCCTCTTCCTTCCTCTCTGAAATCAACAAAAATAGCCGGGACCGGTTTGGCTCAATGGATAGAGCGTCGGCTTGGGGACTGAAAGGTCCAGGGTTCGATTCCGGTCAAGGGCATGTACCTTGGTTGCGGGCATATCCCCAGTAGGGGGTGTGCAAGAGGCAGCTGATCAATGACTCTCTATCATTGATGTTTCTAGCTCTCTATCTCTCTCCCTTCCTCTCTGTACAAAATCAATAAAATATATAAAATATATATATATATATATATATATATATATATATATATATATATATATACATTTTTTAAAGAATCATTTCCTTTGGTATTTGTGCACCCTCAAGTCATCAACTATTGCCAGGTTTTATATGGTAAACTTTATATTTTATGTATCTCCATGGAAAGAAGTCTAATGGCTGGGGGTGGGGGGACGACAATATAAGATATGTACACATATAATGCCTTAATTAAAAAGGGCGGGGGGAGAAAAAAGTCTAATGGCACTTTAGGATAAATTTTCTTTGTTCAAAACTTAGTCTGGCATCACCCATTATTTCAAATCAGTTCAATTTGAAAAGGAGTCAAAATTAAGTGATTTATCAGCTATTAGAGTGTATATTTTTTTTTTGGGACACCCTATATGTATTGACCTGTTGGAGCAGTACAATTCTGAACTCTTCGTTGGAAGGTTTTGTTTTTCATTTTTAGAGAGGGAGAAAGAAACATTGATGTGTGATGTGTGAAACATCCATAGACCTTCTGCACACCCCCTACTTGTGTCTGAACGAGCATCACTGGCATGCCCTGACCCAGAACCCAAACGGCCAGGGCTGTAGTTTTCAATGTCTACTGTGCATAGTGCAATCTGGGTACATTTGGGGTGGGGTGAGGAAGTAGAGGATATTGTTCTTGCCCTGAGGTCAACTTTACTTTGTCTGTTTCCTTATCTATAAAATGAGGGAATTGGACAAAGTCTTTTCCAACTCTATTACAGTGATGCTAATACAGTACAAGCTGAAGAAATTCTGGGGATTTCAAAATAAGTACTTCACAAACCTTTGCTCTCACATGCTAATCTCCATAAATGTCCTCCAATATTTTAATCGAGACTCTTCCATTCCTTCAGATAAAGCACCATTTCAACTTCCACCTGGGTTGCCCCAAGTTACTTTTACTACTCCACCTGGTTTCCTTCCTAATCTAGTCCTCTCTTCACTAATTTCACACCTTCCCCAGGGCTCCACCGCTGTGCTGTTACTTTATAGTTCATACGTATCCCTCAAGGACTATCGTTCTGCCTTTCTCCTTATAACCTGCAGCCTCCCATCAGGGTACGTTTTGTCTGTGAACCTTTAGGGAAGACTCAACGACTCAGTGAAAACTTTGTCCAAGCCAAGAGGGGTACTTTGCAACACAGCTCCCTACTCTCATTCATCTTGTCCATTCTGTTCCCTTTAGTCAGCTGATTTCCAACATTTCTTTTTCTTCCCAGACTCTTAACATTCTTCTCCCAATCACCTCAGTAGCCTGAAATGTTGATTTTATCATTTGTCTACTTTCGGGAGAGCTCTAAGGGATCAATGCAATTGAATCTGAATAGGGGGGAGTGGATGTAAATAATGCTCAACTGGTTTATGGTCTCAATGACACAAGTCCTTGCAAAGAAATCGTGTCTTATAAATCCATGTCTAGCACAGATCTATACAGGTGTCCCCAGCTATCTGAAAGTAGAGTGTACCTATGAAACCTTTCATAAACTGAAATGGCGCAAACTAGCCACTGCTTTCCAAAAATTTCTCATTAGTTTTTTTTTTTTAATTGATTTCAAAGAGGAAGAGGGAGAGAAACATCAATGAGAATCATTGATCAGCTGCCTCCTGCACGCCACCTACTGGGGACCAAATCACATCGCAGGGCTATTATTACCTATTTTCACTAACCAAAATGATGAAAAGTCATCACTTATTAATGTGGGCCTTTGTAAAAGGAAAGTAGTGTATAACAGGGACTTTTGGAGATGTTTTCTACCTTAACTCCCCAACAAAACAAGGAGAAAAAAATCTGAAAGTTTCTAAAAATAAAAAGGCCTGCTAGTCACTAAATTCTAGTAGATGGCAGAAACCCATGTTTACCACTGCATGCTTGAAGGACAGGAGCAAATTTTCTGGAATTCACCAGCAGAGGAAAGGAAAAAGAGATGAGCAGAGGACAAAAATTTTCTACCCACCTTTTCAGAGAAAGATATCCCTACATTTGTCCCCAAAAGAGTAGTTATTACCAAGAGCTAACATAATTGTAGTGTAGTAAAAAGAACTCAGTGGAGCTGTCAGCCTGTACCAGGCGTCTTCAAAATACGGCCCGCGGGCCACATGCGGCCCGCAGAGGAGTCTGATCCAGCCCGCCAGGTTTTTGGGGCAGTGAGCGCAGCCGAGGTGTTACAGTAGGAATTAGTAGTTCATATAGTCCGGCCCTCCAGCTCTCTGAGGGACCGTGATCTGGCCCCCACTTTAAAAAGTTTGAGGACGCCTGCGTGTAGACTGAAGGCTTCTGGTCAAGGTCACATGCCTAAGTTGTTGGCTCAGTCCCCAGTAGGGGGCATGCAGGAGGCAGCCAATCAGTGACTCTCATCATTGATGTTTCTGTCTCTCTCCTTTCCTCTCTGAAATCAATAAAAATATATTTAAGATAAATAAAAATAAAAGCAATGGAATAACTTGCCTCACAAAATAAAGACCTATTAAAAAAATTAATCAGATCATGAAATAGCACACCTAATAAATGACAACACAGTGGCTAACAATGAAATTCTTTTTTTATCATTGGAGAAAGCAAGCAGGGGAAAAGTCACACATATTAATAATCCACAATGCCAAGTTTTTGAAGAGTAAAAATTTCCCAGCTGGGAAGGATGGCTCCCTTGGTTTCTGTTTTATCAGTAGGAATTACAAACACCTGCTCCTTCACCAACAAGTCTTGTACTCAAAAAAGAACAGATCCAAGTCTGAGAGAACAACCATTTCAACTGTAAAAGGCTGAAGCCTCCAAACACAGTCACTGTTTTCTGCCGACCATCTTCATCTCGTGGTGACATGGCCAATGCCGGGAGACCTGTGTCAGGCGTCCCCGGGCGAAGCAGCAGCAGATGTCTATGAACACTGTGTGGTGACAGCGGCTCACAGCCTCCAGACTCATAGCTCCACATGGTGGGCTTCTGCCTTCAACAACTCACTGGGTTTCATGAAGATGCCTTCCATGGCTTTCCAGTAGTTGTTCGGGCTTGACTGAGCCATGCCATGCACCTCTTTTTGCCCACTGATGGGCCGGCCATATTGTTCTCCAGTGACAGACAGCAGGACCTCGGTGGAAGAATGCTTGAACCGCACCTCATCATCCCTCACCCAGTAGGGCCCGTTACAGAGCACTGTCCAGTCATCCAGATAATCACCTTCACCTTCTTCACCAAAAGCACTCACTTCCTAGAAGACACAGATGGTGCCAATGTTAGCATGGCTGACACATAGACTTGAAAAGGGGAGATAGGCAATAGGAAGAAAAATAAGGCTACCCAAAAGTGAAAAATAAGAGGCTTTTCAGGGTTGTTTAGAAGTAAATAAATAATTTAAACTGTGGAAAAAAGATAAGACATAAAGAACACAAAAGCAGTTGCCATAAGATTATGATCCAAACACTAATTTTACAAGTAACTCGTTATTTGCCTTATATTTTCTATTATAGTCTTAAAATACTTTATAGCTCTTGTCATTTGACTTGAAATATTCCTGCCTTATCCCCTTAACTAGATTTTAAATGACCTGGTGAGAAACAAGCTGGAGACCAGCAGACCCTGAATGTCAGCTGTATCCCTTGCTATGCAATTCCTCTTCTATAAAATGATAACAATATCACCTTACAGAATAATTATAAGAATTAAACAAAATAAGAAATATTGAGCAAATTATAGCATATTCTATCTTCTACTCCTAATCTCATCCCCCTTAGGGAGAAATATTCAGAGTTTTTATCACAATAAAAAAGTTAAATTAATTCAGAAATGTATAATTTAAATATACACTGCTAGCTATATAATGTAAAATGATAAAAAGCAGTCAGACTAAGACTAAAGCGAAGGGAACTGCACAAAATGAACAATTCTACTATGTATGTATACTAGAAGTGAATGAGTAGGTGAATGGATGACAGTGGAGCCAGATATCTCACTGTTAGAATGTGACTTCACAAAGAGAGGAGACTAGAATGATCTATGCGGTAATGGATTCGAGTTGAAGACATGATTAAGAACTCACGTCTAAGTTAATATATTAGTACATACATATAAACACCCATAAGTCCATACTGATATAAACAAAATATTAAATAAGTAAAAAGAGATGAATGTCCCATACAGAAGAATTCCAAATAAATCATGTAGCTACTCCTTCCTGAAGGAGGGGAAGCACAGGTGCTCTCCTTCTGGGGAGCAAACCCGTGCCTTTCCCTCCCCCTAATCCTTCCCCCAGGCGTGTTACCCTTCCCTTTCTCTCTCCTAAGCTGTAGGTCTCTTCTATTGCCTCTGAAACTTGTTTCCGCAGCCCATTTCTTTTCTTTTCTTTTTAAATATATTTTATTGATTTTTCACAGAGAGGGAAACAGAGAGCTAGAAACCTCGATGAGAGAGAATCATCGACCAGCTGCCTCCTGCACACCCCCCACCGGGGATGTGCGCGCAACCAATGTACATGCCCCTGACCAGAATCGAACCTGGGACCTTTTAGTCCACAGACCGACGCTCTACCACTGAGCCAAACCGGCTTCGGCTCAGCCCATTTCTTTCACAGCTCACTTCTTCTACCTCTGTGACTTTCTACATAAGCTTTCTCTTACAGTTAAAAAAAAAAAAAAAAAAAGGAGTGCATAAGAGCATAACTTCCCATTCTTAAGTGTGGGCTGTGCAAGACTTTAATTTCTAGAGTACAGTATGGACAGCAGGAAAAGGAAGAGTAATTTTACAGGAGAAACCTGTCAAACACTAATTCAGTAATCAGTATCAACAGTCATAAATTATGTAGATAGTATATATATCCTTACTATGATGTGATGAAAATGGCACTTTATCTGTGATCTTTCTCTGAAAAACCTTTATAAATCCAGTCTAATCTTAAGAAAAACATCAAATTTCTATAAAGGAGTACCCTATAATATACCTAGCCAGCCCTCCTCAAAACTGTCAAAGTAATCAAAAACAAGAAGAACCTGAGAACTGTCACAGCCAAGAGGAGCTTAAGGAGATGTGACAACTAAATGTAACGTGATGTCCTGGATGGGATCCTGGAACAGAGAAAGGATAGCAGTAAAAATTAACAAGAACGGAACAACCTATGGACTTTAGTTGATAACAATGTAACAATATTATCAATTAACTGTCCAGTCATCCAGATAATCACCAGCAAATCTACCATACTAAGTTAATAGAGAAAACTATGTACAGAGTGAGAGTGGGAAGCAGTCATTAAAGGGTCCCACAACCGCCAAAACCGGTTTGGCTCAGTGGATAGAGCGTCGGCCTGTGGACTAAAAGGTCCCAGGTTCGATTCCAGTCAAGGGCATGTATTGTACATTGGTTGCAGGCACATCCCCCATAGGGGGTGTGCAGGAGGCAGCTGGTCGATGTATCTCTCTCATCGATGTTTCTAGCTCTCTATCCCTCTCTCTTCCTCTCTGTAAAATATCAAAAAAATATATTTTTAAAAAAAAGGGTCCCACAATCCCCAAAAGCTATCTAAATCCTACAATGAAGAAACATATTGGTTTCCAAACTTGCAATAAAAATTATTATTATTGTAATGATGCTGACTATGTTTAGAAAATGAATTAGGTATTATGCCATTTTTTTAAGCCGTGAGCTAATATATATCTATTCTGTCTTTCCTCCTCATTCGGTCTAGATGTAAAGTCTCCAGGAAACAATTTCTTTCACATGTATGAGACAAAGCCAATTCTCCAGGTTTGTACAAAAAAGAACGTCTGCCCGGCTGGTGTGCTCAGTGGCTGAGCATCAACCCATGAACCAGGATCCTGGTCGTGGTTTGATTTCCGGCCAGGGCATGTGCCCAGGTTGTGGGCTCTATCCCCAGTTGGTGACGTGCAGGAGGCAGCTGATCAATGGTTCTCTTATTTTCACTGATGTTTCTATCCCTCTCTCCCTTTCCCTTCCTCTCTGAAATCAACCAAAAAACATTTATTTTTAAAAAGAGAGAACATCTACACCTGGAAAAGAAATGACTAAGAATGAAGATATCAAACGACTCAACTGAGTAAACACAAAACAGCAATGACCCACAGGATGCCACTTACCTGGTTTCCAGAAAGAGGTGAGGTGAAGTGGTGACTATGGAGGTTTCGGCCAGTGTTGACATGTGTCAGCCGAATGGGCTGGCCACATCTGATGGGTGTTCCCCTCTCACAAACTGTGGAGGTCTTCCCGCGTATCCTCCAGTAACTGTTGCTGTCATCCACAGAAGTTACACCTGTCACTGACTGCTGCCCACTACCTGCAACCAAAAAAAGAAAAAGAAAAAAGAAAAAAAAAAAAAGAGGTAAGTTCAACTGGACCCCTCTACCACATGGCCTTATTTTTATTTTTATTTTTATTTTCTGTCAAATTCCCCCAAATAGGCCACTTGCATATAAACAACAGGGATATTCTCTTCTCTCGGCCTCATTCACTACACAATTCTTTCTTTCTTTTTAATATATATTTTATTGATATTTTACAGAGAGGAAGGAAGAAAGATAGAGAGCTAGAAATGTCAATGAGAGAGAAACATCGACCAGCTGCCTCCTGCACACCCCCTACCGGGGATGTGCCCGCAACCAAGGTACATGCCCTTGACTGGAATCGAACCTGGGACCTTTCAGTCCACAGGCCGACGCTCTATCCACTGAGCCAAACTGGTCTCGGCCACTACACAATTCTTGAAAGGCACTCCATATTTCCCAGATATTCTTGCCTATTCCTCCTACTTTTTGCCTTCAGTCCCTTGGCTCTGCCTGAACCACAGTTCATTCTGGGCAATCACATTTACTCTACCCACATTTTGAACCACCACCTCTACAATGATGGTGAAGAGATGCTCCTCAATTATGAGAGGGTTAGTCCTGATAAACCCAACACAAGCTGAAAAATATCATAAATCAAAATGCATTTAATACCTAACATACCAAACATCCAATTTTACCCTCAATGGTTTCTATAGAATTAAAACTGTTTTCACACCGTGGTAAAGTAAAAATGTTTTAAGGCAGGAACCATCTGTACTTAACTTGGTATCTCAGGCTCAGCACAATCTCTATTGTGAGCTCTGGTTCTCAAATCTGGCTATATGTCAGGAGCATCCAAAGAGCTTTTTCTAAAATATACTTTATTGATTTTTTAGAGAGGAAGGGAGAGGGATAGAAAGTTAGAAACATTGATGAGAAACATTGATCAGCTGCCTCTTGCACACCTCCTGCTGGGGGTGTGCCTGCAACCAAGGTACATGCCTTTGACCAGAATCGAACCTGGGACCCTTCAGTCCGAAGGCCAATGCTCTATCCAGAGCCAAACCAGTTAGGGCTACAGAGAGCTTTTTATTTTGTTTTAAATATATTTTATTGATTTTTTACAGAGAGGAAGGGAGAGAGATAAGAGAGCTAGAAACGTCAATGAGAGAGAAACCGACCAGCTGCCTCCTGCACACCCCACACCGGGGATTTGCCCGCAACCAACGTACATGCCCCTGACCGGAATCGAACCTGGGACCTTTCAGTCCGCAGACTGACGCTCTACCACTGAGCCAAACCGGTTTGGGCACAGAGAGCTTTTTAAACTTGGCTTCCCATTGGCAGGACTCTGATTTAGTAGATCCAAAGTAGCAAATTAGGTCAAATTTAAAAATAATAAAATGGCCCTGGTAGGTGTTGCTAAATGGTTAGAGTGTTGGCCCACAGACCGAAGGGTCTTGGGTTCAAGACCAGTCAAGGTTATGTACCTGAGTTGTGGGTTAGATCCCTGGCCCCAATCAGGAAGCAACCAGTTTCAATATGTCTCTTTCACATCTATGTTTCTCTCTCTCTTTCCTTCCCCCATCCCCTCCATTCTCTCTTTAAAAAAAGAAAAAAGGGAAAATATCCTCGAGTGAGAATTAACAACAAAGTAATAAAGCAGACACATAGCAGGTGTTCACTGAATGGTTGCTAGTATTATTAAGACATCCCAACAATGACAACTCAGTTCCTTTCCAAGTCTAACTGGTCAAGCAGGTTTTGAGAATCATGAAAGAACTCCTTCCTCTCTTAGCTATTAGCATCACCAAACAGTCCTCTTAAATGGCTCTCCTCTCACTAGTTCACTAATTTTTTCTCTTTTTGTCTGTTTTTGTTTTCTTAGAACTTGCTGACTGAGCACCATATCTCCTGTATCTAGAACAATAATAGGCACACAATAGCAGCTCATTAATTTTTTTTTTAATATATTTTATTGATTTTTTAACAGAGAGAAAGGGAGAGAGATAGAGAGCTAGAAACGTCGATGAGAGAGAAACATCGACCAGCTGCCTCTTGCACACCCCCTACCGGGGATGCACCCGCAACCAATGTACATGCCCTCGATCGGAATCGAACCTGGGACCTTTCAGTCCGCAGACCGACGCTCTACCACTGAGCCAAACCGGCTTCGGCGTAGCAGCTCATTAATTTATGCTGAATGAAATCACAAATTGTTAAAATATAAATGAACACAAACTAAGCATTTTCATTTCATTTGATAAAAAACCCTCAAAACAGTTTCCTCTCCAATTCCAGTGAGTGCTTTAGTTTAAATTCTTTACAAGGGAAAAGTTTGAATAAAAAGAGAACAAAGGAAAAGAGTTGAAGAACAAGTATTACTATGCAAAAGAGCTAGAACAGAGGTCAAGGTCAAAGAGTGAGTTCTTGGAGTTCAAAACTTCAGAGTTACAGAACTCAGAGTAATTTTTCTGCATGTATGCCTCTCCCACAGTTGACTAGTGCTGGCCTGGCGTAGTTGAAAGCAGGCTTTGAACGTAGACAGATTTGGATCGAACTCTGTCTCTGTCTTTCATTAGCTGCAAAGCTTTGAGCATGCCATTTATTTCTGAGCCTATTTCCTCATCTGTAAAATGAGGATAACAATAATCCCTACCTTTAAGGAATGTTATAAATCTAAGATATGTATGTAATGTATGTACCTGGCACATAGCTCACCAGAATGAAGCTGGTATTATCATTTCGATGCCTTAGAACAGTTGTCGGCAAACTGCGGCTCTTTGGCCCCTTGAGTGTGGCTCTTCCACAAAATACCACGTGTGGGCACGCACGTACAGTGCAACTGAAGGAGTATCCTAATTAAATTAATAACAATGTACCTATCTATGTAGTTTAAGTTTAAAAAATTTGGCATGGCCAAAACCGGTTTGGCTCAGTGGATAGAGCGTCAGCTTAAGGACTGAAGGGTCCCGGGTTCGATTCCGGTCAAGGGCATGTACCTTGGTTGAGGGCATATCCCCAGTAGGGGGTGTGCAAGAGGCAGCTGATCGATGACTCTCCCTCATCGATGTTTCTAACTCTCTATCTCTCTCCCTTCCTCTCTGTACAAAATCAATAAAAATATATTTTTAAAAAAATTTGGCATGCAGGTGGAAGCTGATCAAAAAAATAAATAAAATTAAAAAAAATTATATATATATATATATATATATATATATATATATATATATATATATATAAAATATAGCTGTAGCCAGTTTGACTAAGTGGATAGAGCTTCACCCTGGGACTGAAGGGTCTCAGGTCAAGGACATGTACATTGGTTGCGGGCACATCCCCAGTAAGGGGTGTGCAGGAGGCAGCTGATCAATGTCTCTCTCTCATCAATGTTTCTAGCTCTCTATCCCTCTCCTTTCCTCTATGTAAGAAAATCAATAAATTATATATTTTTAAAAATTATTCAAAGCATATGCCCAGGTTGGGGGCTCAATCTCCAGTAGGTGCAGAAGGCAACCAATCAATGATTCTCTCCCTCTCCCTCTCCCTCTTTCCCTTCCTCTCTGAAATCAATAAAAATATATTTAAAAAATATATGTATACATATACACACATGCTTTTCTTCTTAAGATGTGGTTCATTTACACAATGGAATATTATACAGCCATAAAAAAAGGAATTCTTACCCTTTGGGACAGCATGGGTGGACCTGGAGATTACTATGCTAAGCAAAATAAGCCAGTCAGAGAAAGATAAATATAATACCTGATGACCTCGCTAATGTGGAACCTAAATGACCAACAAAGTTGAACCAGAGGCGCGGATACAAATGTCAGAAGGGATGGGGATGGGGGGACTGGATAAAGAAAGGTAAAGGAATTAGCTAAAGGACATATATGCATAGCCCATGGACAGTGTGAGGATGGGGCTGGGTGGAGGTGGGCAAAGGAGGGAAAAATGGGGGACATCTACAAGTGTCAACAATAAAAGTTTTAAGTTAAAAAAAAAAAAAAAGATGCATTACAATTCAATTCTCCCTGCTTCTAGGCCTCAAGAACCTCCCAGGGCTCCCCTAACCTTCCCAGACCACACCCCTTACTGTCTCCAGGCCCCGCCACCTCCGGAGCCTACCAAGCCCTCCTAGCCCACCCGAACCGGGGGACCGTACCTGACCCGTAGCGCACGTCGTGTGAGTGCAGTCGCACGTTGTGGCGCGTATTGAGTAGCTTTACCACAGACCCGCAGGTGACCACAGCCGGACTGGACGCTCCTACGGCGCTCCACAAGCCCCCGAACAACAGCAGCGAAACCACAGCCATCCTGGCTCTGCCACAGAGTCCCCAACCCCAAGCAGCAGCTTGGCCCCGCCCCGGAACCGGAAGTGACAAGAGGAACCATAGAGAGGAGGAAATGAAGAAGTCCTCGTTTGGTCTCTACGGTTCCTTTGGCCAGAGCGGCCCGAGGAGCCGGCTAGGCCTGGCTGCTTCCAATCGGCTCGTTCAGTTCTGAAAGTTGCCTTCCTGAACCGGGACAAACCCCGAGGAGCCGGGTGCGGGGGAGAAAAGTGCAAGAAATGGCCCGCCCACTCCCAGTGACAGGGAGCAGGAAGTGACGTAGCACGTTGACGCAGCTGCAGCGGCGGCGGCGGCGGCGGCGGCGGCCGAGGGTCCGGGCGGTGGATCCCTACACTATTTTCCCAGCCTGGGTTTGACGACTCCATTTTCCTCGGTGGGGGGCTTGGCGCGACGGAAAAGCGGCAGACTTCAGGTAGGTGAAGGTCGGACTGGAGAGCGTGCTCCTCGCATGGGGCAGGTGGGGAGCCAGGCTCTTAGGGCCTGGTCCCGTAAGGAAAGAGGTGTTGGGGAGTCGTATGCAGGAAGAAGGGGGCCCCCTGGCCCTCCCGGTCGTATGCAGGAAGAGGAGGAGGAGGAAAGCGGGGTAGTTGCTCAGAGTCTCAAGGCTTTTCCAACCCTGGGCCACCCAGAGCCCGTGAATTGGGCTGCTTGTGGGATCAACAGGCTTCCTCGGATCCCGTCCTTCTGCCGAAGCTTCTGAAAACTGGGCCACGCGAAAGGAGTGGAAATGGAGTGGATCTGGGGCTTCTGAGTCACGATCAATTGGTTGAGTTGTTTGTTCTGAGGATGTGATAACTGTGGACCATTAGGCCTAGAGAGTTTATGCCAAATTCCACCTCTTTCCGTAGTGCTGAATAGTAGAGTTAGAATTTGTTGTAAATGGCTACCTACATCCACAAACGCCTATCACAAACATCAGAATGGGCTATTAAGTTAAAACTTTTATTTTCTTGCCCTCGCTGGTTTGGCTCAGTGGATAGAGCGTTGGAATTCTGGTCAAGGGCACATGCCCGGGTTGTGGTTGACCCCCAGAGTGGGGCATGCAGGAGTCAGCTGATTGATGATTCTCTCATCGTTGATGTTTCTCTCTTTCTATTCCTCTCTTTCCCTCTCTAAAATCAATAAAAATACATTTTTTTAATTAAAAACAAACTTTATTTTCTTGCAGTTTCTGCCTTTCTCTCCAGGCACTTCCCTGAATTAGCTGAAGTCGTTAATTTCCTTTGGTTGTTTCAAGAACTGATACTTAGTTTCTTTAAGGGGAGGCCTAAGGTCTGCAAATATGTCCATGGAAATTCACTGTAATATCAGGAATAAGGGAGTAGTAAGTTACACCACTGCTATTAATAGACATGCAGCGTATAAACAAATTTGGATTTTATTAAATTCTTGGGAGGTGGGGGGTTAGTTCCACTGTTTATCTGAAAGTTACCAGTTTTTAAGTCTTCGTTATATTGATTACAAAAGTAGGATTGCTTCCCCATCAGCTTGAACTTAGAACCCTTTTCCATAATTTGTGTCTCTTCAGCCGATACAAGCCCATTCTTATTCAGTTGGTTCACCTGGCTGCTAGATTCTAATAGCACAGAATTATTCCTCCCTAAGTTTAAACCTACTCAAGAGATTAATCACATCAGGAACTGGTGCAGACTAGTGAGGCTCAGTAACATTTTATAGTTCTCCTTCAGTAGACATTGACAAGTAAAGAAGCCTACCAATGTTGTGGAAGCATATGATCTTTGCAGACAAATAAATTTGCTCTTGCTCCCATATTCTTGGTCTCAATAATGGCACCATAGTCAGAATCCTGGGTGTATGGTCCTTAGATTTTTTCCTCTCTGTTATTCCCAGTAAAATCACTTACCTCCGAAACAGGTTTGGCTCAGTGGTAGAGCGTCAGTCTGCGGACTGAAGGGTCCCGGGTTCGATTCCGGTCAGGGTCATGTACATTGGTTGCGGGCACATCCCCGGTGGGGGGTGTGCAGGAGGCAGCTGGTCGGTGTTTCTCTCTCATCGATGTTTCTAGCTCTCTATCTCCCTTCCTCTCTGTAAAAAAATCAATAAAATATATTTTTAAAAAACCAATTACCAAATCCTACCTCTGTAAAAACCTGTTCTCAACAACATACAAATTATGTTCTTTCTGGTATTCCTCTTATCCACCTCCAACTATTACCCTACTTTTTTTATTTACCTTTATAGCCAGATTTCTTCCTGTGTCAACTTTCTCAGCTTTTATTCAATTTTCATTCTATTCCAATCTGGTTTCTCTTGTGATCACTCCGTAGAAATTGCTTTTATCAAGGTCACAGTAAATATCCCACACCTAACATGACAAAAGAAAATTTTGGTTTTCCTGTCATTCCAAACCTGATCTTCCCTATATCACTAAAGTAGTATTGTCATCAACATGGTTACCAAAGCCAGAACTCTTAAGAATCATCGTGGGCCAAAACCTGTTTGGCTCAGTGGATAGAGCATCAGCCTGTGGACCAAGCTAGGCCCCCCCAGCAGAGAGCACCAAAACTAAGGAGGTTACCCACATAAAAGCTGTGAAAAGCAGCGGGATGCTGTCTGTCAGAGAGTAACAGCTAAAAATTCAGGCACCCTCTTAAAGGGCCAATGCACAAAATTCCCTGTGGAGCCACCCATCTTGTGCTCCGGCAAAGGGAGGGTGAAGTGGATTGGATCTATGAGAGCAGAAGCCAGGACTGGGTACTCAGAAAATAGAGGTCAGATAACAGACACCCCAACTTTCCTGAGCTGTGAGTCTCATGCAGCAGAGGATATCTTTCCCACATAGACAGTTAGAAACATCGATCAGAGAGACACATTGATCAGCTGCTTCCTGCACACCTCCTACTGGGGATGTGCCTGCAACCAAGGTACCATTAATGAATATCTTTGGACTAGTCCTAGGTCCTCACTCATAAAATACAGAATGTCTTGTCCTGGCCATTGTGGCTAAGTGGGGTGGCCGTCTTCCCATACACCAAAAGGTTGCAGGTTTGATTCAGGTCAGGGCACATACCTAGGTTGTGGGTTCCATCCCCAGTCCGGGCCCTTAAGGGAGGCAACCAGTCACTGTTCCTCTCACACACGAGGATTTCTTCCCTCTCTCACCTGCACCCTTCCTTTTTCCCTCTCCCCCTCCCCCTCCCTCTCTCTCTAAAATCAATAAACAAAAATACAGAAAGTTTAAACTCCACACCAGATTTCCAGCGCTGTTCTCCAGACCACTAGGCCCTTTTAAACCTAAGCCTTTGCTCGTGATGTCTTTTTCCAGGCTATATCAACTCCTCTCAACTCAGGCTTCACCTTTTCCTGACATTTCCTGCCCTCCCTCTTCATATCACTCTCATAATCTTGGTATGTATCTACCATATAACATGTATTATGTTTTGTTATAACTTTATAAATGTTTTGTGATAGATTGTGACCTCCAGGGTAAAAAGCGTATTTTACTCCTTTTTATATATCCAAATCCCAGCCCAGAGTTTGACCCCAAAAATAAAAAGATAAATGTTAATTGAAGCTGCCACTGGAGGGAATTAACAGACATCTCTTTTTCTCTGGTCTCCTTTTAATTGCCTCCTACATCATCTTGTTCAAAGGGAGGGACTGCTGAGGGCCTCCCCGGTGGCAATCTGATCCCAGCTCCATTCCTCTTCCAGAGAATGTCATGGTAACCGCCAGCCTCTCCCTTTGAGCCCCATCTTACACTGCAGCTGTGCTTCTGTCTGAAGAAACCTCCCTTCACCACCCCACTCCCCTTACAGACCTGTTTCAGTAGCAAATTTAACTTACAGTCTGAATATGGGGAAAATTCAAGGGCATAAGAATTAAATACAAACTGTATCAGGCTCATCTAAGGTAGCATATAGTAATAACAGTCATATACTAATATGTGGTGTTTTATTCTGCAATCGTTGCCATTTCAGCCTGCAGTGCTGCTGCAGCACCCTCTGCACATCTATATAGTTCTTGCAAGTTGCAGCAAGTCAGGATTGCGTCTGGCACACATCTTTTAACTGGAGGTCTTGGCAGTGAGCTAGATTGGAGGCATTCTCCAGCTATAGCACAGTGTGTACTTGATTGCTAGCGCAGGGAATGAGAGGAAAGCTGCCTGCAGCGCACAGTACCAGCCCCCCCCTCGCCCCCCCACCCGACAGAGAAGCTGTTGTTTGCATCAGGTAGGCTATCTGTTTCTCTCTGTTGAGTAGGCTGTAGGGCATCTGGTCTGCAGTAGCTAGCATTTAATTTGAAGATGTTGGTGCTTTTCCAGATTGATTTTGTGTGTCTGATAGCCTAATTAGAGCACACTATAGTGGGGGCTGCTGTTCCCAAATCTTATTTTAAAGGGCTCAGTTCAGGGCTGAGGGGAAGCAGTGTCAAAATTAAAATTAGAGCACCAGATTTATATATTGTTTATTGATTTTTTACAGAGAGGAAGGGAAAGAGATAGAGAGCTAGAAACGTCGATGAGAGAGAAACATCGACCAGCTGCCTCTTGCACACCCCCTACTGGGGATGTGCCCGCAACCCAGGTACATGCCCTAGACCGGAATCGAACCTGGGACCTTTCAGTCCGCAGATCGACGCTCTACCACTGAGCCAAACCGGTTTTGGCAAGAGCACCAGATTTAAGTGGCAGAAGTTTTAGATACTTTTGGCAGTAGTCCTCTCTCCCTCTGTATGATCTTAAGTCAAGCTGTATATGACCTAACGATAGATTTAGGAGGGAAGAGATCATTGATCCTAAACCCAAGGTTTCCTATACCTCGCAGGGCCTGTACAATAGTCTGTATAGTGGCTCTCAAACTTTGTGATCTTGGGACCTCTTTTTATGCCCCAAAATAATTTAAGAATTCACAGACATTCTGTTTTAATGTCTGCCTTAATAGAATATAGCTGAATTTCTCATATCTGTTTCTGCATTCAGTCTGTTGAATAAAACATTTCATTTAACCTCTGGAAAACGCCGTTTCATTCACGAGAGAAAGGAGGGGATGGTCCCTGGACTACACTGAGAACAGTAGAAACAACTGGGACTTTGGAGTCAGACAGATCTTAACTCAGATCTCAGCTTACAGTTGTTAGTCGTGTTGCCTTGAACAAGTGACTTCATCTATCTGAGTCTGTTTTCTCTGTTGAATGAAGAGAGAAGTGTGCTGTAATTAATAGGACAATTTAGGGGTTAATAAGTTATTTGTTAAGTGTCTGGAATTTGGTAGGTGTGTAGTAAACATTATTTCTCGGGGCGGCGGCTGCTGCTGCTGCTGCTGCTGCTGCTGCTGCTGCTTCTTCTTCTTCTTCTTCTTCTTCTTCTTCTTCTTCTTTTTAAATTGCTTAAAGTATTCCAGTAAGGTCTTTATTAGTTTTGGTTGGGTTTTGTGTTGGTATTATGGGTTTGTTTGTTTTGCAATTCTCTTCCTGTGCCTACTCTATTTTAATGTCATAATACATAAAATTATTTTGTGGTCCTTATTTGCTTTCATATCTCTCCTACTAGAAGTAAACCTTTTGAGAACCAACAATCTTGTTTCTCTTCAAATCCCCAGCTCTTAGCAGACCATATGTACATGGTACGCATTCAATAAAGTTTGAAAAGAATGACATCTTAAACCTCAGCCTAAAATGAACATAAGACTATGTCACTGTCCCTCCCTTTCCACCAGAACTCAGTACCTTTAGTTTTGTTTCCTACTGCTTAGTTAATTGGTTATGTATCAGTTGATATCAGTAAGGGCAATTTTCTGGAGAACTAGAGCCACAGAACCTAAAGCTCCTGCTAGAGCTTACTTAAATCACTTCGGGTAGCCACACTCCTATTGTCTTCTCTCCCTTCCCACTGCCAACTTTCACCGGGAAGATGGCAACAATGTGATAAGGGAAGTACTATTTAATGGATATTTAGCAGTTCGTGGTTTGTGCAGAGCCCAAAGAAGGATACAACTTAATCTGACACAGAATCACAAAGTATCTTATGATGCCTCTCTAATTGCCATTTATGTTTTCATGATTTTGAATAGCCCTTCAATTGGAGATGGTCTCTGACTTCCAGAAGCTTATAGTCTAAGTGGGGAAAAGAGACATTTACAGCAGCCAGCTTCAGGATTCCAGAATGGAATCTTGATGGTATGATTTCTGTGATATGTGCTGTTTTTTAAAGTCCTACTCAATGCACAGGAAGCTCCATGTTGTGGTTCTGACAGTCCAGTCTCCACTTCCATTTTCAGGCTTCCGATGAGTCTGAAATCAGGGAAGTAGAAAACAGAGTTGGGAGTGGTTGATACAAAATTACAGAATGCTAAGGAAAATTAGGCCAGTGATTCAGATTGATTTCTGATCAATGATTCTCTCTCATCATTGATGTTTCTATCACTCACTCCCTCTCCCTTCTTCTCTGAAATAAATAAAAATATATTTTTTAGAAAAAGAAAGAAAATAGAGGAGATGGAGTCATCTGAGTCTTACTCTTTCCTCCCCAGGTTGAATTGATTGAGTAGGCAGAGCAGTGGCATGTGGGTAAAAGCCTGTTTGTGGAAAGGGCCCTCTGTTACATTACATGTCTCATTCTCTTATCACCATCTCCCTTTCTTCTCTAGTCTTCAGGCAGACTGTGAGAAGCTGCAGCAATGTCTGATTTTGTAGAAAGTGAGGCTGAGGAGTCCGAAGAAGAGTACAACGATGAAGGCGAGGTGGTGTCCCGAGTCACCAAGAAATTTGTGGAAGAAGAGGATGACGGTGAGGAGCCCCCAGCCTCAGGCTTCTTCCCACCATTGCTGAGCTTTGGATAGTTGGATTCTTGCTGATGAGAGGCTCAGGCAAAGCACAAAAGTTATCATACATGAAGTACCAGCTTGAGAAGTTTTAGTCATTCATAGAAAATATTTACTGAGTCTGCTATATGTCAGGCCTTGTTCCTAGAACTAAGAATACAATATAAAGACTTACTACCATACAGTTTATATTATGGGGGGGAAACAGACAGTAAATACATATGTAGTGTAATGTTACCCTCTTTTAGATATCAACTAATGTTGACATATATGCACTCAGTTTCCTATTTCTCTCCACAAATCCAATCATTAAGGTTATCAGCAGTGTAGAACATGAGATGGCTTTAAAGGTGGAAAGGGAATATAGCTCTTATAAACTAAGAGGAAAGCTAAGGTTATTGGTGTCCATAAAACCTCTAGTAAAGAACCAAAGTAATTAGGAAGATCATCTTGCCTAAAGACAGGTGGTAAGTATAGAAGAGAGAGAGTCCTCTCCAGGTGCTTCTGTTCTAAGTCAGTGGTCATGTTTCTGCATCTTTAGATGAGGCAGAAGAGTTAGGATAGCACCCAGGTTGTTAGGTTCAGAGCAGATGGGGAATCAGTTCAACAGGTGGCCCTGCCCCACCCCCAGCTTGTTTCCCAAGTTCCATACCTGAAAGTGCATGTTTTCCAGATGAAGAGGAGGAGGAGGAGAACCCAGATGATCAGGATGAGCAAGGCAACCTGAAAGGCTTTATCAATGACGATGAAGATGAAGGGGAAGAGGATGAGGGTAGCGACTCTGGTGATTCAGAAGATGATGTTGGTCACAAAAAGAGAAAACGCAGTGAGTAGCAGTCTCTCCTCAAGTGAAGTGAGGCTGGGGTGGAAGTTGCAGTGAGGAAGGAGGCCCCACTGTCACCATGGTAACACTTTGTTTTCTCCAGCATCTTTTGATGACCGCCTGGAAGATGATGATTTTGATCTCATTGAGGAGAATTTGGGTGTCAAAGTCAAAAGAGGAGTAAGTGTCATTCTTTGTTTCTCCCCCTGGGAGTGAAGGAAAAAGCTCGTTAAGTCCAGTGACTCCTGAGGAAGGAGACACACTCAGAATAGTTTGAGGAACATCCGGGAAGAGAAAGTTGCTCACTGTTGTTGTGCTGTGCTATGGGGCTTAGATTTATGTTTGAGATTTGGGTGTCTGTTAGAAAAAGGCTTGTCAGCATTTCAAGTGTAGGCTTTAGGGCTGAAAATACCACTTAAAGTGTTCTCTCCCATCTCCCTTGGTCAGCGTAGCTGATGGGGAAATGTGAGTGAGACTGGAGAGCAGGCATCCTCATGCAGGTCCCCTCAGACCTTGATGAAGCAGGCTTTCCCACCCTTAGCAAAAATACCGCCGTGTCAAAAAAATGTCAGATGATGAGGATGATGACGAGGAGGAATATGGCAAGGAGGAACATGAAAAAGAGGCCATTGCAGAGGAAATCTTCCAAGATGGCGAAGGGGAAGAAGGGCAGGAGGCCTTGGAGGCCCCCATGGCTCCTGCAGAGGAGGAAGAGGAAGATGATGAAGAGTCAGGTATGTGGCATCATACAAAGAAGTCAATGTTTGGGTGAGTGTTGGGATTTCCTAGCCCCTAGGAATAGGATGGGAAACTAGATACAGGCCCCCAGCCTTAGACACAAAAAAGTTCCTTTTTAGGAGCCTCCCTACTCTTCCCTCTCACCACCCAAATCTACTCACAGTAGAAACTAAAGACACCTAGTTCTGGCTCATCTTCTGCCTCTGAGCACTAACCCCTCCTTTCCTGCCCAGACATTGACGACTTCATTGTGGATGATGATGGACAGCCTCTGAAGAAACCTAAGTGGAGAAAAAAGCTTCCTGGATACACAGATGCGTGAGTGGGATCTGTTACAAGGTGGTGATAATGGCATTTGAGTGAGCTAGTCAAGAAGGAGGTCAGCCCTAGCCAGTTTGGCTCAGTGGACAGGGCATCGGCCTACAGACTGAAGAGTTGTGGGTTCCGTTCTAGTCTGTACCTCAGTTGCGGACTCAATCTGGGCTCGTGTGGGAGGCAACCAATCGATGTTTCTCTCTGTCTCCCTCCCTTCCACTCTCTCCAAAACAAAACAAACAATGGGAAAAGTATTTTGGGGTAAGGATTAACAAATCCACTGAACTGGATATGAACCTATTTGCCCTGTTGCTGTTTGATCCTTGTCACTAGCATTTGTCAAAGATGGGCTTTTTATCCTCCATAAATCATACCCGTAGAAATATCCCACAGCTAAGCCTTTATTCCACAGTGAATATGCCTTTTTATTGATTTTAGAGAGAGAAAGAGAGGAAGGGAAAGGGATAGAGATAGGAACATGGAGAGAGAAACATTATTGATCAACTGCCTTCTGCACGCCACTTACTGGGAATTGAGTCTACAATCCTGGTATGTGCCCTGACCAGGAATGGAACCATGACCTCCTGGTTCCTAGCTCGAAGCTCAACCACTGAGCCACACAGCCCAGGCTACCTATGCTTTTTTATTTGCCTCAACCTTCTTAGTTGCCTTGGAGCAAGTAAAGGATCAATGCAGGGGCTGCATTTCTCTCCTCTCATCAGAACCTGGGCCAATGGCCTTTTGCTGTCACTCACAGGGCCCTGCAAGAAGCCCAAGAGATTTTTGGTGTGGACTTCGACTATGACGAATTTGAGAAATACAATGAGTATGATGAAGAACTGGAGGAAGAGTATGAGTATGAGGATGATGAAGCTGAGGGTGAGATCCGAGTGCGTCCCAAGAAGACCACCAAGAAACGTGTGAGCCGCAGGAGCATCTTTGAGATGTATGAGCCCAGCGAGCTGGAAAGCAGTCACCTCACAGATCAGGACAATGAAATCCGAGCCACTGACCTGCCCGAGAGGTTCCAGGTAAGAAACCCCGAGCCTCTGTCCTGCTGAGCTTTCATCACCTTCCCTGAGCATCTTTGCTGTGAGGTTGTAGCAGAGAAACAACCTAACAACAACCTGATAACAAATGGTATCTAAGAAGTCAGCTTTGAACTTCATCTGACTAAGAGGTCTAGGGAGTCCAGCTCTTGTAGGAGGGAAGATAGACTTTAATAATACTTGTGGTTCTTGAAATGGCACTCTCTCTTTAGCAAAATGTGAAATGCTTACCTACTTTTTGCCAGGGTAACACTCTTCCAGGTATTGGAAATGTGTGCCTGCAGAGCACACTCTTGCCCAGAATGGTGTATGTTTTTCCTGGGTGGGATCTAAGAAAAAGTCAGTCTCTCTCTCTTGTCTTATTCCTCGCAGCTCCGCTCTATCCCAGTCAAAGTGGCTGAAGATGATGAACTAGAAGAAGAAGCTGACTGGATCTACAGGAATGCTTTTGCCACACCAACTATTTCTCTGCAGGTACCCCCCAAAAAGATCCTTATGTTTGATGTGAACCAGAAATTGAGCTGCTCCTCCCCTGCCCCAAATATCTATATATGCCTAATTCAAAACTCTGTGTGTGTGTGTGTGTGTGTGTGTGTTGTGTGTTGTGTGTGTGTGTCCACACGTGGTTGTATGAGAGATTTTTCTAGATTTCATCTGACAGAATCATCCTGTAACATGAGACAAAACAGGTAACAGTATTGTTGCTGTTTATTTTTTCTTCCAACTGTAGGAAAGCTGTGATTACCTGGACAGAGGGCAGCCAGCCAGCAGCTTCAGTCGGAAAGGGCCCAGTACAATTCAGAAGATTAAAGAGGCCCTGGGCTTCATGCGAAATCAGCATTTTGAGGTAGCACCTCAAGTTCTAGTGGCCCATTTCCAGTGGTTAGAAATTTGTCTAGAGGATGAGAGTATAGATTACCCCCTTTTCCTATCCTCAGCAGTGATCCCTAGACTCAAAAGGTGTGAGGACTAAAGGAGACCCTAGTGATCAAGAGAACAATGCTACCCTCTCTGCAGTATTTTCTTGCCCTGTGACTGGAGAGCATGCATCCTGGATGGGCTTGTGAGGGAGGCCACACTTCCAAACTGATGAATATCCTGGAGCTATCTATCCCATTGGCAAGGAGATCTGAACCAATCTTTCCCCTCTGATTGACTATAGTCTCCTTGCCACTCTAGGTGCCTTTTATTGCTTTCTACCGGAAGGAGTATGTGGAGCCTGAGCTGCATATCAATGACCTGTGGAGGGTGTGGCAGTGGGATGAAAAGGTAATATTGATCCATGCCCCCCAACGGGCTAGGGGCTGGATTGGGCACACTACCACCAGGCCCAACCTCTCAGCAACCCAAACCCCCACCAGGCCTGTCAAGTTTCCCAGGGTCTCCTGGTAAGGAACAGAACAGCCTTGGGACTCTAAGGCTGAACACCAGCCCTTACTGCTGCCCTATCCTATCCTAGTGGACGCAGCTGAGAATCCGGAAAGAGAATCTAACACGGCTGTTTGAGAAGATGCAGGCTTATCAGTACGAGCAAATCTCTGCTGATCCTGACAAACCTCTAGCTGATGGCATCCGGGCTCTGGACACCACCGACATGGAGAGGTAACGTATGCAGGTTTATTGCACAACAGGGAACCCTTAGATCAGTGGTCGGCAAACTCATTCGTCAACAGAGCCAAATATCAACAGTACGACGATTGAAATTTCTTTTGAAAGCCAAATTTTTTATTTATTTTTATTTATTTTTTATTTTATTTTATTTATTTTTTAATATATTTTATTGATTTTTTTTTTGCCCCCCTCCTTCCCACACATCCCCTCCCTCCCTAGAGTTTTGTGTCCATTGGTTGTACTTATATGCATGTATAAAAGTCCTTCGGTTGATCTATTATCTCCCCCAGATCTTCCTCCCCTCCCCGCTGTAATTTGACAGTCTACTTGTTGATATACTGTCTCTATATCTATCTTTTGGTTCATCAGTTTATAATGCTCTTTATTATCCACAAATGAGTGAGGTCATGTGGTGTTTCTCTTTCATTGGTTGGCTTATTTCACTCAGCATGATGTTCTCCAATTCCATCCAGGTTGCTGCAAATGATGAGAATTCCTTCTTTTTTATGGCAGCATAGTATTCCATTGTGTAGATGTACCATAGTTTTTGGATCCAATCATCTGTTGACGGACACTTAGGCTGTTTCCAAATTCTGGCTATTGTAGATTGTGCTGCTATGAACATAGGGGTGCATATATCCTTTCTGATTGGTGTTTCTAGTTCTTGGGATATATTCCTAGAAGTGGGATTACTGGGTCAAATGGGAGTTCCATTTTCAGTTTTTTGAGGAAACTCCACACTGTTCTCCACAGTGGTTGCACCAGTCTGCATTCCCACCAGCAGTGCACGAGGGTTCCTTTTTCTCCGCAACCTCGCCAACACTTGTCGTTTGTTGATTTGTTGATGTTTGAAAGCCAAATTTTTTAAATTTAAACTTCTTCTAACGCCACTTTTTCAAAATAGACTTGCCCAGGCCTTGGTATTTTGTGGAAGAGCCACACTCAAAGGGCCAAAGAGCCGCATGTGGCTCAAAAGCCGCAGTTTGCCAACCACGGCCTTAGATCAAAGGCGAGCCCCCTGGGGAGAGAGTAACCTTGCAAAATTATCAGTACATGTATATAAAGTTACACGGGAAACCAAATTATAACCAGAAAGTAGTTTGGGAGCCTGGAATCAGAAGAGGTGTGAGAGGGGACTAGATTATTTTAGTGGCCAGCATCATGAAACTGGGGAGAAGAGACAAGGACTGTCTTAAGGACTCTGAACTTTGCTAGAGACATGCTGCCTTGTCTTCCTCTCCCTTTTTGTTTTCACTTTTAATAGCCACCAACCACCATTTGTTTGACATATTCTTCCTTTAAGATACATTGGTTATGCCCTGGCCTGGTGGCTTAGTTGGTTAGAACATAGTCCTATGCATCTAAAAATGCAGGTTTAATTTCCTGCCAGGACACACAACTGGGTTAAGGATCCCATTCCCATTAGAGCACAAAACGGGGGCAGCAAATTGATGTTTCTCTCTCCTCCTCTCCCTTCCTCTCTGAAATCAATAAAAGAAATGAAATAACTGGATACATTGTGGTCTGGAGCCATTTGGTGTCTATAAAAATTATAGAATACAGGCACCCATTCTAGTTGGGTTCTTGCCACATGGGTGTTGGACCTCTTGTACCAGAACTGGTGTGTTCTCTTCCTCTGTAACAATCGAGGTCTTATGTCCCTTTCCTCCAGACTCAAGGATGTACAGTCGATGGATGAGCTGAAAGATGTCTACAGTCATTTCCTGCTTTATTATGGTCGTGACATCCCCAAGATGCAGAATGCCGCCAAGGCCAACCGCAAGAAGCTGAAGCGTGTAAGGGAAGAGGGAGACGAGGAAGGTGAGTGCTGGGAAAGAAAACCCAGGAAACTTGATGGCCATGGCATCTCCAAGGATGTCCTTGGCTGAGTGCCCTTTGGGGCTTCTCTGTGTGTGTCAGATCCTTGGGAGTGTTTGGAAACTTGAGCACTAACTCCGTTTTCCCTCCCAGGTGAAGGTGAGGAGGCAGAAGATGAGGAGCAGAGGGGACCAGAGCTCAAGCAGGCTTCCCGGCGAGACATGTATACCATCTGCCAGAGTGCTGGCCTAGGTAAAAGCTAGCTCCTATGATCTGGGCCTTGAGGAAGGGGAGTTCCCTGACAGTCACTGGTGGGTAGAAAGAGGATTGTGGGGTGAGGACTGGGACATCTGAGTGAATCACCAATCCAGTTCTGAATGCTTGCTCCCGTGTGCCACGCTCACCCCACAGTAATGGTCCAGTCTCTCCCTAAATTCCTGAAGGAATGGGAAACTCAACACGGTTAAAGGAAGACAGCCAATCCATTCTATTTTTAGAAAGTTCTTTTATTAGTAGCCTCCACTTTAGTTCTGAACCCAGGAGTTACATAGAAAATTTCTATTTCTTCTGCCTCATATCAACCCATCAGATGTTTAAAGTCAGTTTTTTCATTGCTCTTTGTAAGACATCCTGGTCCTGTTCACTCATGACCCCATTAAAGTCTAGTTCTGAGAATTGCTACTCTAGACTCCAGCTATTGCCTTACCTCTTACTCTCCTGTTTACTTTAGATGGCCTAGCCAAAAAGTTTGGGCTTACTCCTGAGCAGTTTGGGGAAAACCTCCGGGACAGCTACCAGCGACACGAGACAGAGCAATTTCCTGCAGAGCCCTTGGAGCTGGCCAAGGATTATGTTTGCAGGTAGGCTTGCAACAGGTGGCTGTCAGGAGGAGGGACCCGAAGCCAAAGATACCACATCCTGAGCTCTTCCGATTTCCCCACAGCCAGTTCCCTACACCAGAAGCTGTGCTGGAAGGTGCCCGCTACATGGTAGCCCTGCAGATTGCCCGCGAACCCCTCGTCCGGCAGGTGCTAAGGCAAACGTTTCAGGAGAGAGCCAAACTAAATATAACCCCCACCAAGAAAGGTAGAAAGGTGAGCTCTGGGTAAAGGGCTTTAATCCAACGTGTGGCCCAGCTCTCTGCTTGAACTGAATTTGTTGTAGCTCAGTTGTCTGCCTGAGAACAGAGAGGCAATCTTTTCTCCCAGGATCAAGCCAGCCTATCTGCAGGCTGATGATTCCCTCTTGATGTACACAGGATGTGGATGAGGCCCACTACGCTTACTCCTTCAAGTACCTAAAGAACAAGCCTGTTAAGGAACTGAGAGATGACCAGTTCCTCAAGATATGCCTGGCTGAAGATGAAGGGCTGCTCACCATTGACATCAGCATAGATATGAAGGGGGTGGAAGGGTAAGCAAAGCTCGGGGGGCTCTTGGGGAGGGCTCGGTGATGAGTCTTTGGGAGGAAGGGGTCCCTCAGAAATGTGAACCATAGCCCAGGCTGGGTAGTTCAGTTGGTTAGAGTGTCATCTCAGTACACCAAGGCTGCTAGTTCTTCTGTATCCAGGGCACATACAAGAAGCAATCGATGAATGCATAAATAAGTAGAACAACAAATTGATGTTTCTTCCTTCCTCTCTTTCTAAAACCAATAGGGATAAAAATTAAAAAGAAAATGTGAAGCACAATTTCAGAATTGAGCAAGCCATTGTCCCTGACTTGCTTGCAGTATTTGCGCACATTTGGGCATCTCTTTTTCTCCATCCCTAACACTACAGTGTTGTTTCTTCTCAGCTATGGCAATGACCAGACATATTTTGAAGAAATTAAACAGTTCTACTACCGAGATGAGTTCAGCCACCAAGTACAGGAGTGGAACCGGCAGCGCACCATGGCCATCGAGCGAGCTTTGCAACAGTTCCTCTACGTGCAGATGGCTAAAGAACTCAAGAACAAGCTGCTGGTCGAAGCCAAAGAATATGTCATCAAGGTGAGAACTGAAACTCATGATCTTTAGTTCTGTGATTTCCCCAAACTGGAGCTGAGAAGGAAAAAACCTTTCCCAGGCCAGTGTGGCTCCGTTGGAACATCGTCCTGTGCACTGGAAGGTTGTGAGTTCAGTTCCCTGTCAGAGCACATGCCTGAGTCAGTCGCCAGTTGGGGTGCATATGGGAAGCAATTAATCATTGTGTCTCTTTCACATTCATGTTTCTCTCCCTCCCACCGCAAAAGAAAGAAAGAGAAAGGAAAAAGAAAGAAAGAAAAGGAAACACCTTAATAGTAGCTAATGGAGAAACATTGGTGGCAGGCAGAGCATAAGCTGAGAGGCTTTGCTCATTGCAAGACCTCCCTGCTTAAGGAGCCTCTTTCTCCCACCACCCCCAATCCAAACATTCTTTGTTTATTTTGCTGTCCTCTGTATACTCTCCAGTTTGAAAAGCAAGTGCTAGGAAACTGCACATACAAATACAATCTTTGCATACGTGTGCCTGCGTCTGTTTCCTTAGCACACTTGGTGAGTTCTTGTTGGTTATAGTGTCTGGTGTGTCTCCTCCCCAGGCTTGTAGTCGAAAGCTCTACAACTGGTTGAGGGTGGCACCCTACCGGCCAGATCAACAGGTAGAAGAAGACGATGACTTTATGGAAGAGAACCAAGGGAAGGGCATCCGAGTCCTAGGCATTGCTTTCTCCTCTGCCAGGTAACTGCCTGTTCCTGCACATCTGCCATCACCCTTACCTGTGTTCCTAATCCTATTCTCTTATTCATCTCCTCATATTGCTGATTATCACTCTGTTCTTTCTTCTGTCTGGCTGGCAGAGATCACCCTGTGTTCTGTGCCTTGGTCAATGGCGAAGGAGAAGTGACAGACTTTCTCCGGCTGCCCCATTTTACCAAACGGCGGACTGCATGGAGAGAGGAAGAACGGGAAAGAAAGGCAAGTAGCTGGCGCAGGTTACCAAGTTCACATCTTGGGTACATCTTATAATTCAGTGGGGATAAGAGTTTATGGTCTAAGCAACATTTCATGCAAGACCCTGATTGTCTCTGACCAGGTCACTTAGCCCTCAGTCCTGGGATAAGTCTCACTTCCACAGGCAGTAGATGGCACTCAAGTTCTGGTGTATAATTGACTTCTGGCTTGAGGCCAGTTGCTAAGCCTTGTGTGCTCGGGAGCTGCCCTTACTGCCTCTTTTCTTACAGCATCTGGGTCAGCCTGTTCCAGGAGCTGAAAGCCACTGAGGCATTAGGCCAAATTTTTCCCTGTTTTAGTCTTTCAGGGTCTGTTTTTCTAAGGAAAAAAATTTGAATTCATCTCGTGTATGCTTCTGATTTTTTTAACCTAATGGCATCTTTCAATTTTGTTGAGAGTGCCCATTCTAAAAATTTAATTTTTTAAAAAAATCTATTTTTTATTGATTTCAGAGAGGAAGGAAGAGGGAGATAGAAACATCCATGATGAGACTCATGGATTGGCTGTCTCCTGCAAGTCCCCCACTGAGGATCGAGCCCGCAACCCAGGCATGTGCCCTTAACCAAAATCAAACCTGGGATCTTTCATTTCGCAGGCTGACACTCTATCCACTGAGCCGAACTGTCCAGGGCCTAAAAATGAATTTTTAACAAACAACTATACAAAGAAATAAAACTCTTGCAGTGGCCTCAACCGGTTTGGCTCAGTGGATAGAGCATCGGCCTGTGGACTGAGAGGTCCCAGGTTTGATTCCGGTCAAGGGTATGTATCAATACATTGGTTACGGGAGGAGACAGCTGATCAGTGTTTCTTTCACCAATGTTTTTAACTCTCCCTCTCCCTTCCTCTCTGTAAAAAGTCAATAAAATATATTAAAAAAAAAAAAAAAATACAAAAGACTCTTGCAGTGGAGGTGAGAATAGTCCTGACTGCCATTTGTGGCAAAGTAAACTATTTTCAGTTAACCACAACCCAAGTATAAGCCATAGTATAGTAATCTTAGAAATTATTAACAGATATATAATATTAGAGGCCCATGCACAAAATTCATGCACAGGTGAGGTCCTTAGCCCTGGCCAGTGATCGAAGTGCGAGCATCTGGTGTGGAAGGGCAGGTCCCAGCTGACCTCTGTGCCCTGGGCAGCACCTGGGCCCTCAGGCCCCCCGCACATCCTGCTCCACCTGAGTCATCGGCCCCCATCCTGGCTCCCTGAGCACCTGGGAGCTGGGCGGCAGCCCTGCCACCACTGCTGGTCGCCCTGCTTGCACCTGCCTTGGCCTGATGTTGCCCGCTCATCTGCTCCACCATCCCACTGAGGTTCTGCTCTCATTGGGGCCCATTCCACATCCGCCATGTTCCACGCGGCCCCCTGGTGGTCAGCACACATCGTTAGCACTCCTGGTCAAACTCCCAGTCCAAGGGACAATTTGCATATTAGGCTTTTATTATATAGGATTCCACCCAGAGATCCTATAATCCCCTTGTTTTTTGTACCAGTTAGACAACGTGTGATATATCATTATTCTCTGGTCTTGTAAGGTGCTGAGCAACTTATTGAGAGAGAAGTTCCTAAAATCTCCCCATCTTCAGAGCCATTCAACTCCAATTTTCTTTCAATCCAGGCTCAAGACATTGAAACCCTGAAGAAATTTCTTCTGAACAAAAAGCCTCATGTGGTGACAGTTGCAGGAGAGAACAGGTAGGAGGGCACCAGATGACTGGGCTAGGCCTGGTTTAATGTCACTCATCTTTTATTATTGAATCTATCATGTGCCTGTGTAGATCCTGGATAATACCCCCACCAAAGGGGGATATCCCTGGGAATATTGTACTACTTTGTCTCCAGAGCTCTCTCCCCCACCCCTTCCCCATATTCCAGCCATGAGAAATTGTACAGAAATAGCTCTGATCAACACCTGTTATCTCTCCAGGGATGCCCAGATGTTGATTGAGGATGTGAAGCGCATTGTGCATGAGTTGGACCAGGGCCAACAGCTTTCCTCTATTGGGGTGGAACTGGTTGACAACGAGTTGGCTATTCTCTATATGAACAGCAAGAAATCAGAGGTAATGCTGGATCCCTACCCTTAAGACCTGAACAGCCAAGAGCTATCAATCCCAGAGAGACTTAATATGGAAGCAAAGATTACCAGGGCACTTAATCCATGAGAGACATTCCATTCAGTCCTGTTTCAGACTGGGAACCTCAGAGATTAAATGAGTCCCAAAAAAGCAGTCCCAGAGGAAAGAAGAAAGTGACTTAGAGTCAGATCGGTTTTGATTTTTCTCTTGCTGTTGGCACTAAGGGGACCGTATGGCCTTGCTGACCTTTGTTTGACTCTAGGCAGAGTTCCGGGATTATCCTCCGGTGCTGAGACAAGCCGTCTCCCTGGCCCGGCGTATCCAGGACCCTCTCATTGAATTTGCCCAGGTGTGCAGCTCTGATGAAGACATCCTGTGTCTCAAGTTTCACCCTTTGCAGGTGAGTAGGATTTGCCAGGCGGGCGTGGGTGGGAAGAATTGCACAGTAACCTTATCCCTGCCTGCTGTGTATCAACAGGAGCATGTGGTGAAAGAGGAGCTGCTCAACGCCTTGTACTGTGAATTTATCAACCGAGTCAATGAGGTTGGGGTCGATGTTAACCGTGCCATTGCCCACCCATATAGCCAGGCCTTAATCCAGTATGTGTGTGGCCTGGGACCTCGAAAAGGCACCCATCTTCTGAAGGTAGGATTGAGTTGAATCAGAAAGTTGGAGAAGTTTCCATACCCTTGAGCCTTTTTACTTAATAATTGCCAGAATGATTTGACAAGACAACCAAGTTCAGAGAGGTAAAGGAACTTGCCCAGAGTCATCCAGCTAGTAAGAGTCAAGGTCAGACTTCAGACGAGGTGGCCACAGCTATGCTCTTCACTACATTACTATAGTGGCTCATGGGAAAAAAGTATTCATTAACCATGATTGAAAATAGTTGGAAGAAGGTGAGAAAGTACTAGACACAAACCTTAGGATAATGGGGTTTTTCCCAATGGGAAGAAAAAGGATTTCAATCAGGTATATGCAGGGAGATTCAAAAGTATTGATAATCATTTTTTTTAAGGTGAGTGGTGGGTATTTGAATATATCTTATTAACTTTTTTTTTTTTATCCTCATCTGAGGATATTTTTCCATTGATTTTTAGAGAGAGTGGAAGAGAGCAAAAGACAGAAATATCAATGTGAGAGAAACACATTGAATGGTTGCCTCCTGCATGGCCCCAACTAGGGCCCCAGGCTAGGAAGGAGCCTGCAGTTGAGGTACGTGCCCTTGACCAGAATTAAACCCAGGACCCTTTGGTTTGCAGGGCGATGCTCTGTCCACTGAGCCAAACTGACTAGGGCTCTCATTAACTTTTAAGCCATACATTATAACGTAGTTCATTAAAATAATTTTTTAGTGTGCTATCCCACTCAGGAGCATGCTCACACCTTTCTTCCCTCTGAGGTGTGTATCTCCTAAACTAAAGGTCTCCACACCACTCAACCAGGAAGCAATGGGCAGTGACAGCTAGTCCCAGGCTAACCTCTGACCCTGTCTCCAAGACCCCTTTTCTCTGCCTTTCCAGTTAGCCAAAGCGGCCCAGCCTAGGCTCTCTCCTGTTGCTGCTTTTGTCATAAGCCCTTTCTTGGTTCAGTTCCCAGTTTTAATAAATGCACTCTCACTCCCTAACTGGTTTGGCTCAGTGGATAGAGCTGCGGACTGATATGTCCCAGATTCTATTCCAGTCAAGGGCATGTACTGTGGATACAGGCACATCCCTGTGGGAGGTGTGCAGGAAGCAGCTGATCGATGTTTCTCTCCCATCGATGTTTCTAACTCTCTATACCTCTCCCTTCCTCTCTGTAAAAAAATCAATAAAATATATTTTAAATAAATAAATGCACTCTCACAATAAAAAATAAGTAAGTAAAATAAATGTTTAATAGCAGTCTGGTCTAGTGCTCATTTAGGTAGTGGGCTGTAAGGACAGAGTTCCTACCGGGAGCGTTTCCCAGAAACCTGAAAGCAGGCTGGGAGGTGGGGCCTGCCCACTGCTCTGGCTCACTCCAGACCTCTTCCCTAGATCCTGAAGCAGAACAACACCAGGCTTGAGAGCCGGACCCAGCTGGTTACCATGTGCCACATGGGTCCTAAAGTCTTCATGAATTGTGCTGGCTTCCTGAAGATCGACACAGCCTCCCTGGGGGACAGGTGATGCCCTCTCCCTGGATAAACCAGGAGGAAATCCCTTGGGTTTGGTTTGGGGACTTGAGGGGATTAGGGCTGCCAAAGGGCCGCCAGCCTATTTAAATTAGGAAATGTTTTAAAGGTGAGGAACCTTTATTCAGTAAGAGCTTCTGACCTATGGAAAAGATCAGTTCAATTATGTGAAGCTTTTTTGTGAGGGAAATATAAGAACCAACTTAGTTTATAAATTAAGAACAGAAAACATAAGATTTTGTTCATTTAACACAAATTTGTTGTTGCTGTGGTGTGTTGTGGCTTGTAAGGGTGGGAATAGCAGGAGCAATGGAAAAGGCGTGGGGAGATGAGGAAGTAAGGAAGGGGGGAAGTGATTCGGTATGCTTTGAGATGATGTTATTGAGAGAAAGTTCTATTCGCTTGGACTTTGGACTTCACTATTGACCTCTTCCTCTCCAGAAGTTATCAACTCAGTCTTTGGAGGATCTTTTCCACGGGCACATAGCTCCTCATTCAGTAATGGAAATCAGTGGGGAAATAGGCTCAAGTTCTAAAACTTCATTTTCCACCCAGCTTTGCTGTAACACTCCACGAATAACATAGGTCCATGTGAGTGCACGGGCAAGACCAGCCTGGGAAGGCTTTATGGGGGAAAATAGCTCTCAGCAAATTCTCAAAGGTCTTTTCCCCCTTTTTGCTTTATCTTATTAAGAGACTTACATAAGTTCATTATATAAAATTCAACATATAGAACTTTATGCAGAAAGTGGAAGTCCCCCATAATCCCACCCCCCAGAGACAAGTACTATAATAATTGATGTATACTGCAACTTTTCTAAATTTTATTTTTGCTATGCATTTACTAACCCATTTACTGCAGAAAAAAAAAAATGGGATCATTTGGTTCATAGTGTTTTGCAGTGCATTTTTCACATATCAATATATCATGGCCATTTTTCCATGTCAGCACACATAGATCTACCTCATTCTTTTTAATGGCTGTATAATATTCCATTGTATGGAGGTACCCTAATTTATTTCCCAGTTACCTATTGGTGGATATTTAGACTGTTATTAGAAGCTTCTTGTTTTATATCCTGTCCCTTTTCTGCCTTTCCTTCAGCACTGACTCATATATTGAAGTCCTTGATGGTTCTCGAGTCCATCCTGAGACCTATGAGTGGGCCAGGAAGATGGCAGTGGATGCTCTGGAATATGATGAATCAGCTGAAGATGCCAATCCTGCAGGAGCCCTTGAAGAGATCTTGGAAAACCCAGAGCGACTCAAGGACCTGGACCTGGATGCCTTTGCAGAAGAACTGGAGAGGCAGGTGAGTGATAGTGTAGAAAGCCTGGCATAAAAGCCACCCCAAGTGGCATTGTTGGGAGGACGAGAAATCCCCAATACTATTGGTGTGAGAAACCTGATTTTCTCTTCTCCCTCCCCAGGCCGTACTGGGATTCTCAAAGAAGTTTTCAGTCTACTTGTTAAGGAGTCAGCCACTACTCTCAGTGGGGTGGGAGGGAGCTTGCAGGGGTTCAGTAGTAGAGTTTCTTCCTAGGCCCTCCACCTTGCCAACAGTGCAGCTTCGTGTTTCTCTCTTATACATTGGGGTTCTGTGAAGCCTTTTTATCGTAGACCAGTGTTCCATGGGTAAGAAAAGATTTGAAAACCTTTAGTTACTTTTAAGGGAAAGAGAAGCCCTGACAGGAACCACCTGGCCTACTCCTTTCATTGAAAGACTCAGGCTCAGACTGGGGAACAGGTTAAGGCTCTTCTTGATAATGGGCTTCTTCCCTAGGGATATGGTGATAAACACATCACCCTGTACGACATCCGGGCAGAGCTGAGCTGTCGGTATAAGGACCTCCGGACAGCCTACCGCTCTCCCAACACGGAGGAAATCTTCAATATGTTAACCAAAGAAACACCAGAGACCTTCTACATTGGTAAATTCTGGATCTGTTTTTAAGTGGAGGAGGATATGTAGGGGTGAGAAATATGTGCTTTACAGTACACATGTAAATCAAGCCATGATTCCAACTTTCACTGTAGCTGGGGAGCTCTTAGAAAGACTATAGAGCCCTATCCAGGCCAGTGCAGCTCAGTTGGTTGAGCATCATCCCATGCACTAAACAGTCAATTCATTCCCATTCGGGCTCAATCCCATTATGGGGTGTGCAGGAGGCAGCTGATCAATGTTTCTCTTCCTCTCCCTTCCTCTCTAACAAATATATATATATATATATATATATATATATATATATATATATATATATATATATATTTTTTTTTTTTTTTTTTTTTTTTTAATCAGTAAACACATTTTTAAAAAAAGATTATAGAGCACTAGACTGGAAGTCAAAGCCGAGTTCAAGATCACATTATGGTGTGTTTTTTTTAATATATTGATTTTTTTGCAGAGAGGAAAGGAGAGGGAGAGAGAGTTAGAAACATTGATGAAAGAGAAACATTAATCGCTGCCTCCTGCACACCCCCCACTGGGGATGTGCCCACACCAAGGTACATGCCCTTGACCAGAATCAAACCTGGGACCCTTAAGTCTTCAGGCTGTCGCTCCATCCACTGAGCCAAACCAGATAGGGCAATCACATTGTGTTTTTTAACTTGCTGTGGAATCTTTATGAATTCATTTTTAAAAGCCTGATTTTCTCATGTCAAATCAAGGGAAGACCTCCCTTTTCAAAGATGCAAGAAAAATCAGTTCAAATGCTATAAGACAAGTGTTCTGTCATTAAAAGATGGTGGGAAGAAGTTGTCTCTCCAGTTCTCTCAACCTGTGTTCCCTGTTCTCACCTCTTCCTCCAGGAAAGCTCATCATCTGCAATGTCACTGGCATTGCCCACAGACGTCCACAGGGTGAGAGCTACGACCAGGCAATCCGAAATGATGAGACAGGGCTATGGCAGTGCCCCTTCTGTCAGCAGGACAATTTCCCTGAACTAAGTGAGGTATGTGCTGCAGTGTTACCATGGTCACTAAATTTTCTTGAGTTGATAGTCTTAGTGCCCTCAAAAGGAGTAGGAAAGCGGAGTGTTTAGATAATGCTTTACCAAATGAATACAGGGAGGGGAAAAGGATTGGAACATATACAGGTCTATATGCTTTTTTCTACTCTGGCTCAGCCCTTAATCTTTGTTTCCCATTCTCTGGGCATCTAGCTCAACATGCATTTCTTACCTGCAGGGTAGGCATAGTGTCCCTATGCTAGTTAGAGACTCCCTTTCATTTTTTTGTTCTCCAAGCACATTTTTTAATTTTCCCACATTCTTCTAGACATGATCTGCCTCTTCTCATGGTAGAACTTACTAAAGCTACCCTGAAAGCTTTTTCTGGGTCTTCAAATGTTAGGCAGACTGTAAAAGACCATTTCTCTACTTTACCCAATAAAGAAGCTGTTGGGATTTGTCCAGAATGTATAGAAAGCCAAGGGGCAACTGGTTCACTGAAATGAGTTCTGAGGAGACTGACATTGATGTTTCTCATGCCAACGAGGTAGAACAAAATGGGAGGGAGGGCCTCCGTTTCATCTAGAAGAATGTATAGGTTAGGTAAACATAAAAGACTGATCTATTGGCCAGTGGTGCCAAACATGAGTTTTTGAGTCAAGTAACATTGGGGAATTTCACATTTTATGTTGGTAGGAGGTGGCTAACTCATTGTGTTTTCAGACCACGATACCAGGTGTCAGTGGTAAAATAAATTATAACACCCTTGGCAGCTCTTTCCTGAATGTGTCATCTCCAGAATCTTAATGATCAAGCTTCTCTCCCGATGCCCTCTTTAGGTCTGGAACCACTTCGACAGCGGCTCATGCCCAGGCCAGGCTATTGGTGTCAAAACACGGCTAGACAATGGTGTAACCGGCTTCATCCCCACCAAGTTCCTCAGTGACAAAGTGGTAAAGCGGCCAGAGGAGCGAGTGAAGGTAGATGAATGACTAGGCTAAGGCATCAGTTTTCAGCTGCCTAAATCGGGCTCTCGTTAACATGGGGCTGTCCACATCAGAAGTTAGGCTCTGTTCCCAGTGGCTGCTGGTAGGGAGAGAACTTCAGGGGGATTTATAACTAGCTGAAAGAAGCCAGGGCAAGAAGTATTTGAATGTTTTTGTTCACTGCCTTGTGAAACAGCAAGTTGCCAGCCCGTTGGGAGAGGGTTCTCTCTTCCTGTGTGGGAAGCTGTGCTTTAGTGCAAGGGGCAGGAAGCAGGGCCCAGCATTAAAAGCTGGGAAATACAAAGCCAAGTTTCCTTCCGGTTCTAGTATTCTCCTGCCATTAATTATGTATATGCACACTAGGCACCAGCGCTTGACTTTTACATAGGTTGTCTCTAATCTCACCGCCTGATGGGTAAGGAAGTAGTACCTTCTCTTTTTCAGAGAAATTCTAGAAATTTCCAGGATTACTCAGTTTGTAACATGGCTTGTCCTGGATCTGGCAGTTCTCTTGTTCTAAGAGTTGTGAACCCGAGAACTGTAGACTTGGGAAGGCTGGGCAAAGACTCTGTTCCTGACAAATGAAGTTAGGGAGACTTTCAAAAGGAAAGCTGTGCAGAGTGATTTGGCTTTTGCCACTGTTTAGACAGATGGGTTCAGTCAAATCAAAGGTAAAGTATAAAAACCAGCTCTTATTTTTCTTCCCCTCCAAAAATGGCAGCCAGACTTTGACTACCTCCTAGGAGCAGTAACTAGGCAACTTTGTGGGAAAAGGGAATAGTGCCAGTAGTAGGCTAGACCCTAGTAGACTCCAGGTGGTTTTCCTGCCTAGAGCAGAGGCATCTACAAGACACAGCCAGTAGTCTGCAGATCAGACTCAACCCTGAACTCCTCTGCTATTCAGCAGGTGGCTGGCTCTGGGCAAGTCATTTCATGTTTCTGCCTGGACTTTGATTCGTAAAATAGGGCATTGGGCTAGATCATCTTTGTCCCTTACAGCTCACATGTTCTGTGGATCTAGGTGGGAATGACTGTTCACTGCCGCATCATGAAGATTGACATCGAGAAGTTTAGCGCAGACCTGACCTGCCGCACCTCAGACCTCATGGACAGGAACAATGAGTGGAAACTGCCCAAGGATACCTACTATGACTTTGATGCTGAAGCTGCAGACCACAAGCAGGAGGAGGACATGAAACGGAAACAACAGCGGACCAGTGAGTGCCCACTACCACGCCTGTGCACCGAGGTCTCAGCACCTCTCTCTTCAGGATGCACGTGCTAATGGAGGTTCCCTTGCTCAGCCTCCCGATGGGAGTGAGTGCTCAGCTTGGAGGTGCTGAGGCCCAGAGGCATCACAAGGAGTCGTTGGCAGGGCTGGAAACCAGGGTCTGCTTGAGTCACATTTTCTTGGCTAATGCATGTGACTCCAGTCAGTACCCTAGAACCCAAATAAACACATCTTTACATCAGAAAGTCTAGGCCCAGAGAGGGTGAAAGAGTCTCAGAATTTAATAGGGGGCCAGAAATTAAGCCCTGGTTTGCCTCATTGCTGTTGGTCCCCAGTTCCATCACCTGATCTGTACTTCTTTCCTCTCCTCTCCAGCATATATCAAGCGGGTAATTGCACATCCATCCTTCCATAATATAAATTTCAAACAAGCAGAAAAGATGATGGAGACCATGGACCAGGGAGATGTCATCATCCGACCAAGCAGCAAGGGTGAAAATCACCTGACAGTGACCTGGAAGGTCAGTGATGGCATCTACCAGCATGTGGACGTGCGGGAAGAGGGCAAGGAAAATGCCTTCAGCCTGGGAGCCACCTTGTGGATCAACAGTGAGGTGAGAGCCAGCCCCACTTACTTCCCATCCCTATGCCTGCTTCAGAAACAAGCCATTTCTGGCCACTTCACCTAACACTAGTAACTTGTATGCATCACATGCATGTATTTTAGCTACACAGAACACCAAATAGGAGGTTGGTTGTGAAATGAGTCATTTGATAATAATTTTGTAGATTTGCCCCTTCGTCCCTGTCCTCCAAATTTTATTTTATTTTATTCTATTTTTATTTATTTATTTATTTTTATTTTATTGATTTTTACAGAGAGGAAGAGAGAGAGCTAGAGAGTTAGAAACATCAATGAGAGAGAGTCATCAATCAGCTGCCCCTTGCACACACCCCACTGGGGATATGCCCACAACCGAAGTACATGCCCTTGACCGGAATCGAACCCGGGATCTTTCAGTCCCCAAGCCGACGCTCTATCCATTGAGCCAAACCGGTTTCGGCCCTGTCCTCCAAATTTTAAAATAGACTATGTAAAGCCTGGTTGACATGGCTCAGTGGTTGTGTTGACCTATGAATCAGGAGGTCACTGTTCCATTCCCGGTCAGGACACGTGCCAGCATTTCAGGCTCATTCCCCAGTGGGGGGCATGCAGGAGGCAGCTCATTAGTGATTCTTTCTCATCATTGATATTTCTATTTCTCTCCCTTCCTTTCTGAAATTAGTAAAACTATGTTTTTAAAATAATAATAATAATAATAATAATAATAATAAAATAGACTACCTTAAGAGAGCCAGTGGAAGAGGAGAAAATACATGCAGGCACAAGCACGTGCGCACACATCAAATTTCTCTGTCCTTTTTTCAATGGGGTGAAATTTCATGAAGTTCTCTGTTGTTCCCAAGCATGAGGGAGAATCAAAGCTTAAATGATTTTGTGCCTTGTAAGCTTTAAATTTGAGCACAACTCAAACAGATGGATAAATTGAAGAGGCTTTGCAGTGGAGTGAGGCTACAGCAGGCCTGGGAAGTTCACCCCCTCCCAGGAGTTTTATTCTGAAGTAGATTTGATGAAGGGCCAGGCGTCTCAGATCTAGATATGACAGATGGCCCTTTACCTTCTTCCCACAGGAATTTGAAGACTTGGATGAGATTGTTGCCCGCTATGTCCAGCCCATGGCATCCTTTGCCCGGGACCTTCTGAACCACAAGTATTATCAGGACTGCAGCGGTGGGGACCGTAAGGTGAGCCCAGGGCCCCTTGAGGGAAGACATCACCCAGTCACTTCAGAATGTATGATTTCCCTTCAGTGTAGGGGTCCCTCAGCTGGTGAAGGAGGTGGACATGTATGCGCCAGACATTGTCTACCAAGCATGCTGTTATCCCAACCTCTCCCCCTCATTCTACCCCCAGAAATTAGAGGAGCTGCTCATCAAAACTAAGAAGGAGAAGCCCACCTTCATCCCTTATTTCATCTGTGCCTGCAAGGAACTGCCCGGCAAGTTCCTACTGGGATACCAGCCCCGGGGTAAACCCAGGTGAGCACTGGTGCTGAGAAGGTGCTGCCGCTGGGGTCCACAGACAGGCTAGCAGGGGAGCCGGAGGCCCTGGAGTCGTACTCTCTCTGGTTCTGCCTAACTGCCTTTCACCGTTTAGCATAGAAGCGGAGGTTGGAGGTGGGGTAAGAGAATGATGACTTAGAGGCAGAAGGCAAAGTTTCACTAAGAAAAATGCTTTTCTCAACCCTTTGCCTCTTCTCCCTCTCGCAAGGAGTGATAGAAATCCTCAGGTGCTCCATCCACCTGGCTGTCAAAGAGGGGGCCAGCACACCGGTCTCTCCTTTCCACTGTCTGCTTCACCCTCGCCAGGGCTTCTGTACACAGTGACTTGCTGTTGCTATAATGTGCTGACTTCTCACACAGAAGGGCTAGGTCAGGAGAGCATCTCTTCTCCCTACCATTCACCTGCTCTGCTTCCTTCTGTCTGACCAACAGGCTGGCCTTCCTAGGTATTCTTTAATCTGGGACTCCAGTGCTCATCTCAGCCTTCTCTACTCCCCCATCCTCCCTTTGGCCCTTAGCCAAGGCCTATGCATTTCTGCCCTAATCCCTATGCCTGCACGTGAGGCGCAGCACAGGCAACATCAGTAAGGGACTCAGCGGCCAGGTGACAAGAAGCTCTGGACCCTTGACCCTGCATCGTCTTGGGCACAACTGAAATACCGCGCTCATTTCAGAGAAGCCTTTTCTGACCTATCATGTTTTCAGAGGTTCACAGCCAGGGATCTTTGGGGTTGGAAACTCCCATGAGAAACAGTTGAGCAAACGGGACCTTTAACCAGGAGCAGAGGCAATGTGATAACTTCTTGTGGAAAAGGGCACAGACTCCTTGTGTGGCTGAAGGAACACTTGAGTAGATGACTTAGGAAACAGGTTTCAGTTTAATATGAGAACTTGGTCATACTTAGCATTGTCTGTAGACAGCTGTCCTTTATTGAGCTCGCGTCTATTTTAGGTGTTGTGTGGTACGTGCTTTACATGCACTGTCTCATTTATTCTTCACTCCCACTCTATGGGTTTAAGTGCTGTTAAACTCATTTTACACATAAAGCTGAGATTTTAAAAAAATATATTTTATTGATTTTAGAGAGGAAGAGAGCAAGGGGGGAGGGAGAAACATCAGTGATGAGAATCATTGATTGGCTGCCTCCTGCATGGCCCCTACTAGGGATCGAGCCCACAACCTGGGTATGTGTCCTTGGCCGGAATCAAACCTGGGGACACCTCAGTCCGCAGGCTGACGCTCTATCCATTGAGCCAACCAGCTAGGGCCATGAAGCTGAGATTTGTATTTAGTAACTTCGGACAATCATTTAGGGGATGAATGGCAGAGACAAACTGGAACTAGAACTGGGTATGAACCCAGAGCCCATCCTCTTTTCCACACTCTGGTCTGCAGTGTTGAATAAAGGCAGACTAACCATCTTCTAGAAGTACTTTTGGATTCCGGTTCATGGGGAGTTGTGTTTTGCTGCCTTGGGAGACCTTTTCCAACCCTGACTGCCTGTGACTTCAGTTTCACCCTGACCTGCAGGGTGCTGCCATCACACGGTGGCCAAGGATGGTGGCCCAGCCCCCGAAGGCTTCCTCTGGCAGCCTGTATGTAGCACACCAGGGGCCACTGACTCCTGGCCTTGACTGTACTCTGCTCTGCACACCTCCCCTCCCCAAAGTCAGGGTCAGGGGCCGGCTCTTTCATCTCTTCTTTCCCCTAGCACCCAGTGTGACTACTTCACGTGATGGAGATCTGTTCTGGCCGCTTTCTCACGGCTGGCCCCAAGTGGTATCTGATGCGTATTTCCTTCCAAAATCCCAGGATAGAGTATGTAACGGTGACTCCAGAAGGATTCCGGTACCGGGGCCAAATCTTCCCAACTGTGAATGGACTTTTCAGATGGTTTAAGGATCATTACCAGGATCCTGTGCCGGGTGAGTTGCGCTCTCTGACTTCAGGGCTGTGGCTGGAAGGATGCCTTGGCTCTGAGCCAGGGCATCACTAGCCTGTGAAAGGGGGTGACGGACAGGCTGTCACTGCAGCTCTGTTTCTACTGCCCCGCTTAGCATCAGGAAGTTCTTCCATCCGCTTGCCTACATAACTTAATTTTTCTCAGTACCTCCTCAGTTCCCTGAATTATGAAACCAGAAACATAACTGACTCTGCCTGTTTCCTGTAGGAATCACTCCCAGTAGCAGCAGCAGGACGCGGACACCTGCTTCTATCAATGCTACCCCAGCGAACCTCAACCTTGCGGGTAAGGAGCTCCCGCCTAGGACTGTGACTCAGAGGGATGAAGCTAGGACTTGCACCTCTAATGTGTCCTCTTCCACCTCCTTGTGCTTACAGATCTGACACGGGCTGTGAATGCCTTGCCCCAGAACATGACCTCACAGATGTTCAGTGCCATTGCTGCTGTGACAGGCCAAGGACAGAACCCTAATGCCACCCCAGCCCAGTGGGCCTCCAGCCAGTATGGCTATGGTGGCAGTGGAGGGGGCAGTAGCGCTTACCACGTACGTGGCTTGGACGGGAAGCTCTTCGTGGAGGGTGGGGGGAAATCAAAGGGAACAGTCATCCTGTGTCCATAGACTGGCTGCTGGCGGTGCCCACCTTTATGCACAGATGGGCCTTATCTACAACAGATCATCCTTCTCCTCAGACCCATTTGAGGGTGAAAGGGAATAAGAGAAGGTCTGATCTTTCTGCAAAGTCCTTGGGATCTTTGGACCCCTCAAACCACTAGAATCCTCAACTGGTCAGGACCAGGAGGCCCTATTGTTGTGCCTGGTCCCATTCCATTGGCCTCCTATCTGCTCAGGAGATGGCCAACTGGAAAGCTTTGCAGAAAGTCATGGGAACCTTAAGTATGCCCCAAACCCATCCCCGTTTAACTGATCACTCTTCTCCAGGTGTTCCCAACGCCAGCCCAGCAGCCAGTGGCCACACCACTGATGACCCCCAGCTACTCCTACACAACCCCGAGCCAGCCCATCACCACACCTCAGTACCACCAGCTACAGGCCAGCACCACCCCACAGTCTGCCCAGGCCCAGCCCCAGCCCTCCTCCAGCTCTCGGCAACGGCAGCAACAGCCAAAGTAAGTATATGGGTGGTACATGGAGCAGGTTATTATAATAGTAAGGGCAGGTGCTCTGGATCTTCTGAGAGCTGTGACCCAGGTGATGTTCCCATGACGCGTTCTGGGAGATGACAGAAGAGGGCAGTGTGGCAGTTGGCCACAGCTACTGATCATAGGTATGAAGTCCACTTCTGCAAGGGTGGATGTTCACCAGTGACTGGTGAGCCTTCTAGTGTTCCAATCTGAAAGGCCCTCTTCTCTCTTCCAGGTCCAACAGCCATGCAGCCATCGACTGGGGGAAGATGGCGGAGCAGTGGCTTCAGGAGAAGGAGGCTGAGCGACGGAAACAGAAGCAGCGGCTGACACCTCGGCCGTCCCCCAGCCCTATGATTGAAAGCACCCCCATGTCTATTGCTGGCGATGCCACCCCGCTCTTGGACGAGATGGATCGGTAGGGGGCCTGCTCCCAGGACTCTGATTACCTCTGAGGCTGGGAGATGCCTGCCTCTTTCCCTGCCTCTCCTTTTCTGTCCATAAAGTGGCGTGAGTTGACGTTCTCTTTGGTGGTCAGCCTGGGTGGGTGACAGGCTGGATGGCCTTTTGAACTTGAGCTCAATGTACGCTAGGCGACAATTCTCCCATCCCAGGCCCTCACCGACCACCTTTCCTGGGACCAGGCTGGGAAGGGAGTGTGGCAGGGAGGAAGAGGAGGAAGATGAGAATAAGAGTGGAACAGTTTTGTATTCTACTTCCCTACAAGCCATTTTGAGCTTCTGCCCTTACCTGACTCTGGGCTGTGACCGGGCAGCAAGCTCAGCACATGAGTCTCCCCCAGCTCTTACGGGGAGACAGATGCTATTTATTCAGTTTGTGGCAGGAGGAAGAGGACGGGAAGTGTTTCTGACCTTAATGCCAACAACTTGGTGGCTATCGAAGCAGGATTGTAGGGGACATACGGTTGCAGTGCTAACCTGCCCAGCCCCCTCCTGGCCACCCTCACCCACCTGCTGCCACCGCTGCTTCCTGCCTGTCATTTGAATAAACAGTGTTTCTACAGAGCACTTGACAAAGCCTCTCTCTCCCTCTCTGGTCCTTGAGGGGTGGCTTTCAAAGCAGAGTTTGGAGCTCGGAGGGCTTCCGACTCCCTGCTCCAGGCCATCAGAAAGGCAAGTTACTCAGAAGCAGGTGGCTTCTGCACCAGATTGCCCGAGATCACATTCCTGTTCCACTTCCCAGTCCTATGACCTTGAGCGCACTCCTGTTATCTCTAAGCCAGCTTGTCTGCAAAGGAGATGGTGATACCTACCTCATCAGAGCATCTGTGAGGACAGATAGAATGTGTGAAGTGCTTGGCCCAATGCCTGGGACCTCACAAGGCCTCAGTCAACGTTAGCTGCTATCATTCCCGCTCACACACAGCCACTGCCAGCCACTGTGCCTGTTACAGATGGTCCCCAACTTAATGATTCAACTTAAGATTTTTTTACTTTACGGTGGTGCAAAAGCTATATACATGCAGTAGAAACTGTACTTCAAGTTTTTAATTCTGCTCTTTTCCTGGGCCAGTGATAGGCAGTAGGATACTCTCCTGATGCTGCATGATACTGGGCAGCACAGCAGTGAGCTATCACCTGGGTAAACAACCGATCAACAGTGTGTTCATTGTGCTAGAGCAAGCATGTCACACTCTGGCCCACGGGCCACATGCCTCATTTCTGTGGCCTGTTAGCCTTTGACTTTGACATGCTTGTGCTAGATGCTTTTGCCCAAATATAGGCTAATGTAAGTATTCTGAGCACGTTTAAAGGAGACTGAGCTAAGGTGTGGTGTTCGGGTATGGTAAGTGCATTTTCGACCTAACGATATTTTTAACTTACAATGGGTTTATCAGGACGTAAACCCATCATAAGTCATGGGGCACCTGTGGACTTGTTTGGCACAGTTGAGAAAGGCCACAAGTAAATCTGGGTTTCTCCCCTCTGCACATCTCTTCCTTTTTGCCAGCTGGGCCTGGATGACTGGCAGTACTTCTTCACCAGTCAAGTGTGTCTGACCCAGGATGGGCCCACACTTGCCTGCTACACACAAACACTGGCCCTGGAAGAGGGAGCTGGGCTGTTGCAGGCCAGTTCCCAGGCCTTGGTCCTTTTATTCTGGACTGTGGTCTCCCTGTTTCTTCCCAAAGGTTTTGTCTCATAGCTCTGAGTCCTTGCTGGGATAGTGAGGCTTTCCCTCTTTTCCTCTGCTTGAGGCTCAGCAGAGAAGTCAAAAAAAGCCACTGCTGCCCAAACTTGGTGAGCTCCCTTCCTTGCCTTTTTTTTATTTGAGAGAGGGAGAGTGAAAAAGGGAGAAGCATCCATTTCAGGCATTGTTGTTAACTGCCCTGAACATACATGGTTGGTTAACTATGTAAGCGGTTAGTAAGGAAGCAGGCAGGAAGACAGCTAGAGCCCACGGCTCGCTGAGTAAGACCCATCTCAAAGTAAATTTGGATGGCAAGTCAGTAGCATTTGCAAAATTTTAACTAGTTTTACTGTAAACATGTCACAACTGTATTCCTGGAGTTGAGTGAATGAGTTTGCTGGACCACTTTACCTGGGAAATGCTTATAAAGAGGGCAGGCTGGCTTCTGTGAAAGAGATGAGGGCTCCACTCCCCTTTTATAACATTTTGTGTTCAGAATGTTAAAATTTTAATATGTAATTGAAATGAGTCTGAAAAAAAAAAAAGAAAAGAAAAAGGGAGAAGCATCAATCAGCTGCCTCCTGCAACTCCCCCACTGGGGATGAGCCTGTAACCATGGCCTGTGCCCTGACAGGCAATCGAACTGGTGGATCTCTCAGTGCATGGAATGACACTCAACCAATTGAGCCACACTGGACTTTTTCTTCATTTAAGATCTCCAGCTTTTGGCAAGAGTTGGGGGGGGGGGGGGGGGGCCTTCAGTTCCCTTTAGCACAAAAGGTAAGAGGGCCTCGTAGGAGCAGGTCCACAGAGCTGGTGCTACCAGCACCTTCTCCAGGGCCACTTAAAGGAGGGGAAGGGCAGGCACAGTGGCAGAGGTTAAAAGGTTCAGTTTATTAGGGGTATCGTTAAAGATAATCTCGCCTGTCCGAGTGGATTTAACCCTAACACAGACCAGCCTCCAGTAGACGGGAAGCCTCCTTCCCTCCTCACCCAGATGTGCTCTTCTGCCCTGGGCCTCGGGTGTTACAAAGAAACAGGCTGTTACAGTGGCCCTCCCTGCCCTTCCACCTCCTTCCCATGGACTTCCTCTTGGAAGACGACTGCCCTATAGAAACGGCTGAGGCCCCTAGCCCCTTTGCTCCAGCTATGCCCAGACCCCGTCCCCTCCCCACAGAAGTAGCCATGTTAGAGAGAGAACAGCAGCAGGGGGTCTGGGACAGGCATGATGGCATTTATTCTTCACCCTGGTCGCCCTGGCCTCAACTGAGATTGGGGCTGGATACTGGGGGGGATTTCCTCTTGTTGACCTTCTTGATTGGAGAGGGTTTTGCCCCAAGTTTCTTGCACTGGCCCGAGTTCTTCTCTCTCTTTCTGGGTGATGACTCCACAATATCCTCGCTGGAGGGCCCCTCCTGCCTGGGGTCATTGTAACTGTCCTCACTCTCCAGGTCTTCCCGGCTGTCTGGGCTGGATTCCGACAGCCTGACCAGCTCCCTTGGGCTTAATGATCTGCTCAAGTCTGGAGGTGAAGATTCCAATTTAACTGGGCTTTTCTTTTTAGTCAACTTGCCCTTCTTGATTTTTTTCTTCAGCTTTGTCTTCTCATCTGTCTCCTCATCTTTCTCTTTTTCCTTTTTCTTCTTGGTAACCTTCTTGATAACCATGCTGCCCTGGGACTTCCCTGTGGGACTCTCTGAGCGCCAGATGGTAATGGGAGCCGCCGAGTCTGGTGCACCAGTGATCGTGCCCATTGCTATGCCTTTGTCCGTGGCGGGGGTGGCAGTGGGCCCCACCTGGGAAGGGATGGGAGGTATGCTGTCTTCCTCCTCTTCCTCTTCCTCTTCTTCATTTAGGTCATCTCTAAATTCGTGGTGGAGGGGGTGGTGGATCACTGCCACAGAGATAGGCCTGAAGCCTTTGCACCTGGGAGGGAAGACAGGGAAAGAGAAGGTTGACAGAAAGTGAGGGCCAATGCCCCACGGCGCCCCCATCAGCCTGCCGGCACTCACCAGCCATACCAGTACCGCTCCACGTACTCCTCCTCCTCCGGAATGAGCTCAAAGCAAGGGGTCTGGATGAAGTCGAAACAGGATGGGCCCATGTCTCGGGGACAGGATGCATCTCGAGAACAGGTTGCATCTCGGGGACAGGTTGCGTCTCGGGAATAGGTTGTGTCTCGGGAATAGGTTGTGTCTCGGGAACAGGTTGCACCTACATCTTGGGAGCTATTTGCCTTCTCTGCGTACTCCTTCACCCTGCCACACAGAACTCAGCCTGGCTCCCACACTTCCGGGACTCCCCAGGGGCCCAGAGCCAGAAGCCTGAAGCACTGTAGGCTTTCCAAGTAGTCACTGCAGCTCAGCCCAGGCTGCCATGACCTCCTCCCCATTGCTCTTGGGGCAGAGCCAGCTTTACAAAGCCGGGGTTGGGCTGGCAGTGCCTGGTCAGCTACAGCAGGGGACCGCAGTGAAAGTTTGGACCTGGCTCCGCCCTGGAGTCTCCTGGGCTGTGGATCTCCCAAGGAGGAGGGTCCTTACCTAGAGTCACAGTCACAGTGGCTGAGCGAGTGCAGGTGCAGGTTGTAGTGATCACAATCACAATCAGAGGTGAAGGGGTGGATGACATGCCCAGTGCACTGCTTGTGATTCCAGCAGCATCTGTCAGTGTCCTTGAATTCGCCTGAGGGGTCGGAGTCTGGGTCACATACGAGTGGCGGTAGCAGCACATCTGTGGGTCTCTCCTTCTACTGCTCAGTACATGCTTCACCAAATTCACCTGCCACCACCCCCTCCTCCCCTCACCACACACACACACCGCAAACAGCTGTTTCCACTTCATAGTAGTCATTCAGCCCCGCAGTCACCAGGTCTCAGCACTAGGCTTTCCCCAATCCACTGCATGAATCACACTCCCAGGAAGATGTCTCACCAAATCCCCCTTGCTGCCTGTGACACCTGCCTCTTCCCTTCTCCTGCCTTCTGTGGGAACCTATCTCCCTGGAGCCCTCCACTGGCTCTTGCGAGTCCCCAGTGATTAGAGCAAGCAATACAGCATCCTCAGTTTCTGTGCCTGCCCTGCGCACTGCCAGCCCCGCTTCATCTGACCCCTCGCAGCCTCTCATGCTATTCCAGCCCCAAGGATGGCCACAGCATGGTGGCTCAAACATGGAGGGAACTAACGCCTATTCTACCACTGTCATGCCCCCTTGCTTCTCCTAACTCTGGTCCTTCCCTTTTTCCTCCTCTCCTCCAGGCTCCTCCTCTCTCCAGGCACTCTTCTCACATCTCTCCCCTTTCCCTCGCTCGCTCTGGATTCTTTCCCTGCTCTTTAATCATCAAATTCCCACTTCCACTCCACTCTCACCAGTCCTTGGAGCCACAGACTTGAACCACCCACCCCCAACTGGAGTCCTCCTTTCCCTGTGGGCAGCACAGATACCAAGTCCGCTTTGCCAGGGAGCAGGGAGCTGCTGCTGGGGTGAGAATTGGGATTACAGGAAAGCCCTGGAGAAAGGTTCCCACCTCTTTTACTCAACGGAATGCAAGTCCTGGACACACCCTGGAGCCTCCCAGCCTCTACTGTACTGCCTCACCTCTGACCCTGCCTAAGACGCCAGCCCACCGATGGATCTCTCCCAGGCCACCCTCCAAAAGGTAAGCCCAGGAAATGCCTCCACGTGCCCAGGACCTCACACATCAAGGCAGAGAGGCCAGGACAAGGAACCTTCCCTGCAGGTCTCCCCTGGACTCTGACGACCCAGGTTGGGAGGGGGAAGTGGGTGAACACCAATGACTTCCATAGCAGTCTGGCATGGGGTGCCATGATGGCTACTCCCCACCAAACAGGCCAGGAGGACTGCATCTTTATCCAGCCCCTACAGGGTGAGGAACTGGGGCAAGATCTCATAAAACCCTGGCTGGGGGGGGTGTAAGGCCAGGTGGCCTTAAATACTTGAGAGATGGGTAGACAGCAGCATGGTCTGAGCCTTGCCCCACATTCCTCCCTACCAGGCTGCGAGGGTCCCAGGTCCCCATATACCCTTGACCCATTTGGTGGCCTCCCTATCTGCTTCCTCTCCTCTCGTGTCCTTTCTTCATAAGTACGTGAGGCAGGACTTTGGAATACCACCACACCCTCAGCTTTCTTCAGCACTGCTCATTTGGGGCAAAGGTCAGCATAGTGGCAAGTGTCCTTGAAATCAGATAGGCATGAGTCCAAGTGTTGGCTCTGTCACAAGGTGGGTTACTAAGGACCAGTCACTTTACTTTTCCAAGCCTTCATTTTTCTGCCCACAAAATGGGGGTGATGGCACCCTGGCCAGTTGGTTACAGCATTGTCCTGATATACCAAGATTTGCACAAGGTTTCAGGTTCAATCACATCAGCAACCAATGAAAGCATAGAACAGTAGAACAACAAATCAATGTTTCTCCTCCTCCCCGCTCTCTAAAAAAATCAATAAATTAATTTTTTAAGTGGGGATGGTGGTGGTTGGAGGACTCAGTTCAAATGTCAGATATTTGTGCACCATAAGTGTTATACAAAGGGGTGATTGTGGTCTCCAGAAGCGGGCCCTCTCTGGCATGAGTAGGGGGTGGTGTAGGGTAGGGCTGCAGGGTAACCCCTTCAGAACCAAACGCTTTCCTCCCTTCTGCCTACCACTAGGTGCCAGCTTTCCCACATTAGGGGTGGTGGGACCTCTGGGGCCAGAGATTCCCCCAGACTCACCTTCAGAGGAGAAGATAGATGTATCAGTGCTAGACGCCACTCCAGCCAGCAGATGTCCTCTTTCCCAGCTGGGTAACCTGTTAACATCTGAGAGAGAACAGAGTGGCCACAGGCAGCATCTCTCCCCTTGCTATTCGTTCATCAAAGATTTCCTGAGATGCCACAGGTGTCAGGGACCAGCTGCATCCAAGATGCAGATTTACAAAAACAGTCCCTGCTTTCAAGGGGCTGGGAGAGGATTTGAGAAGAGGCGCAGGGGCGGTATGTAGATAGTTCATGACTGTGGTGTGATGCCGACACTGATAGGGAAATGGTGGGAAGGAGGCCTGTGGAAGCAGAGAACAAGGGCACCTAGAGACAGTGAGGGTGAGGGGCAAGCATGTCAACCTCATGTGGTCTGAGTGAGTCTGACCTGCTTAGTGTAGGTTGGGATTAGGATAGGATTCTTGAAAGAAGCTTAACAGGAGCTGAATCTGGCGAAAGAATAGGAGTGAGCTGAAACCGGTTTGGCTCAGTAGTAGAGCGTCGGTCTGCGGACTAAAAGGTCCCAGGTTCGATTCTGGTCAGGGGCATGTACGTTGGTTGCGGGCACATCCCGGTAGGGGGTGTGCAGGAGGCAGCTGGTCGATGTTTCTCTCTCATTGACGTTTCTAGCTCTCTCTCTCTCTTCCTTCTTCTCTGTAAAAAATCAATAAAATATATATATTTTTAAAGTGTAGGAGGGAGCCAACCTAGACAAGGAAGGACAGACAGTTCCAGGAATTGTCATGGGATGTGTGGAGCTGGGTCAGGGGTTGTCCACCAGCAGAACTTCAACCGGGGCAGCAGCTGCATCAACAGCCACAGGGGAGAGCCTGCTTAGCTTCTCCTGTGGGGCATCGGGAGCTGAGTTCTGCTTCAGAAAAGAAGCTGAGCCCAGCCAGGGTGGCTCAGTGGTTGAGCATCAACCTATGAACCAGTAGGTCACCGTTCTATTCCCGGTCAGGGCATATGTCCAGGTTGTGGGTTTGATCCTCAGGGTGGGGGCATGCAGGATACAGTAATCCTATCTCATCATTGGTGTTTCTTTCTCATTCTCCCTCTCCTTTCCTCTCTGAAATTAATAAAAATATATTTTTTAAAAAGGAAGCTGATAACTTGGGGACTTAAAGTGAGCCTTCAGTGGCACTTGCTCATCTTTTTACAGTTCCCTGGTCAGCTCCTCCTGCTTTCCGCAGCACTTCCCTGGAAACTCCTTTCCTGCTGCCGTTCCTTCCCGCGGATCATTTCACCAGCCTTATCTGTGGCTGCTCCCACCCTCGTCAGCTCCCCTCCAGCCTGGGGAAGCGTCCCTTCCTCCTGCCCAAGGCACCTGAACTCTAGGTCCCAGCCAGAATTTGATCTCCTAATTTAATGGTTTGTTTCCCCCTATAGACTATGAACAACTTTAAACAAAGCTCTATGAACCCTATTTCTCCCTCTATATCCCACTCCTCTTCCTTTTCAATCCAAGTTTGTCTACTCATTTAACAGACATGTTGAGTAGCTTTACTAGACACCAGAGGAGGCACAGACCTTACCTTCAGTGAGCTCAGAATCTTCACCTCTGCCTCTATTCCAGCCACCTACAAGTGGCAGCCTCCCCACCCCTCTATGGGATTAGCCCAAGACAATTTCCCAATAGCCACACCTGGCGTGGCCTTCTTTTTGTCTTATCTCACTTGACCCTGCTAACCAGTGAATCTCTTCTGTATGCTCTATTCCTTCGACTTCCATGCAAACCTCATTCCTCTTTTTTCTCTGACAAGCTCTTTAGTTCTTGCCTAACTCCTCTACTGTACCCCTTAAATTGATGATCACCAGGTTTCTGTTTTACTCTACTTCTCAGAGTACTTGTCTTGGATAATGTCATCCACCTCCATGGTTTCAGCATCCACCGATAAAATAACACAACACTGGATGGGTCTCCAATCCAGACTGCTCTGCTGAGCAGGTGCCAATATCTTCTTGGATGTTCCCAAACATCTTAGACCAACATATCCCACATGAACCTACCATCTTCTTCCTACACTCCATGAGCCACTCCCTCTTATATCTTCCACTTCAGAGAGCAATAGACACCACAGCTAGAAATCTAAGAGTCACCCTCTCCCTCACTTCTATACTAACTTGATGACCAAGTCTTGTCTTGCCTTTCTGTTCCCACATCTACCTCTGACTTGGTTCACACCCTCATTATCTCTCACCAAGACAACTGCAGCAGCCTCCTGCGGCCTCCCACCTCCTGCCTCATTATCCTCATACAGTCCTCACAATGCAGCCAAAGTGAGTTTCTAGGTGCCAACTGGTCTACCATGTTCCTCTTCTTTAATAGCATTCTACTGCCTTCAAGATGATGTCCTTATCTTGTCCCCACCCCAGAACCAGGGTCCTGGTTCATTTCTCAGTTATCAGCTCCTCCCACTCATCCATCCCTTTCTCCATTCCTTCTCTCCTGCCTCCCAGAAATACCTGCTCAGCTTGGAAAGAACAATGTTATCTATCAAAGTAGAATTGGTCACACATGTCTTGTACCCCTTTACCCTGCCAGGGTACCTCTGCACTTATGGCAAATTGAGCACAAGACCCGTTTTTCATCTGTTTCTGCTTCTACAGATCCTGGGATCTAGAAAGCACTCAGTAAGCCCTAGCTGGGTAGCTCAGTTGATTAGAGAATTATCCTGATATGCCAAATTTTTGGATCCATCCCTGGTCAGGGCACAGCAAAAGTCAACCAATTAATGCATAAATACGTGGAACAATAAATCAGTATTTCTCCCTCCTATCGATATTTCCCTCTTGCTCTCTCTCTTCCTCTTTCTCTAAAATAAAATCAATAAAATATCCTTGCATGAGGATTTAAAGAAAAAGAAAGCCCTAACTGGTTTGGCTCAGTGGATAGAGCATCGGCCTGTGGACTAAAGGGTACCAGGTTCAATTCTGGTCAAGGGCATGTACCTTGGTTGTGGGCACGTCCCCAGTAGGAGGTGTGCAGGAGTCAGCTGATTGACGTTTCTTAACTCTATCCCTCTCCCTTCCTCTTTGTAAAAAAAAATTAAAAATTAAAATAAAAAGGAAATTCTCAGTAAATATTGGTAGATTGAAAAAAAAAATACATGAGCCTAGCCAGTGTGGCTCACTGGGTGAGCATGAACTTATGAACCAAAAGGTCATTCCCCTTCAGAGCACATGCCTGGGTTAGGACTCATCCTCGGTAGGGGGTGTGCAGGAGGCAGCTATTCAATGATTCTCTCTCATCGTTAATGTTTCTATCTCCCTCTCCCTCTGAAATCCATAAAAAATTTTGTTTTTTTGTTTTTTTAAATATATTTTGATATTTTACAGAGAGGAAGGGAGAGAGATGGAGAGCTAGAAACGTCGATGAGAGAAACATCGACCAGCTGCCTCCTGCACACCCCCCACCGGGGATGTGCCGACAACCAAGGTACATGCCCTTGACCGGAATCGAACCTGGGACCTTTCAGTCCACAGACCGACGCTCCACCACTGAGCCAAACCGGTTTCGGCAAATTTTCTTAATTACTACTGTATTCAATGTGTTTTTTAAAAAAGTCTATATGCAGGTTCCACTAACTTCCTCTAAATCCTGACAATCGTGTTTGCCAAGGGGTGGGACTTAGTAACTCTCCTCACATCTGAGGGAGGCAATCTGCTCTCTAGTTTCACAGGCAGAACGAGGGAGCGCCCACTGAAGCAAGGGTCCAAGCTCCTGCAGCCGAAGTGATTGAGGTTAGACATGGGGTTGGGAGGGGGGACTTCATAATGAATGAGGGTAATGACTTAAAAGAAAGAGGGAGGTGTGTGTCCTCCTTCTCCATAAGGCATTAATCAGGGAGCAGAGACCTAACTCAAAACTCACAGGAGATGTTCATTTGTACAGAAGCCTCTCAAAACTCACAGGTGATGCTCATTTGTACAAAATCCTCCTCGTCCTGCGGGCGAGGAGCTCCCGTGGGATTCCAGGTTCGACGCTGGAGCAGATGAATGAGGGAGGTAGGGAGGGAAGGCGAGAGGGAAAAAGAAAGGTGGGGGGGGAAATAACAAGGAAGGGAAGGAGGGAAGAGGAGGGAGCAGCGCACGCCCAAGCGTGCACGCGTCTCCTAGGCAACGCCACCCCGGCCCCGCCCACGTTTGTCCGCGATTGTGATGTCACGCTCGGAGCACCAGGTTCCGTGCCCTCAGAGTCAATAGAACCGTCCTCCCAAGCCCCGGCGACAGGGTGGACGCTGGGCCGAGGGCTCCAGCCGGGCCCCGCACTAATCGGGCTACTGCCCGGGCTCCGGGCTGCTGCCGAGCGAAGGCTCCTGGCCATACGGACAGGAGTCACAGCTCCCGCTCCCGCCAGACCCGGAGCTCATTCGCAGGCCCTCGGTACGCCAGTCCTCCACCATTGGCCCGCGGCTCGCCGTGAGCCCGCCCCCAGGCGCTGGCCCCGCCCCCGCCTGCCCTTGACCCCGCCTCCTTTGCCTGGCTCACAGGGTCCTTCGGTGGGTCCTTCGGCCTCGGACGCGGGTCGGAGCCCTCCCCTAATCCTCTGCCCCGCCCTCGCCTTACCAAGGCTGCTCTCATCCCAGAAGCTGGCATTGTCCTCAGTCTTTTCCTTAGTCCACCTTTCAATGGTCATTGTCGTCCTCATCCACATCGCTCTCGGCCCGGTTCTTCCCCTCTACAAGGCTCTGCCCCGCGTAAGTCCAAACCTGAACCTCGGCTTGGCTTCAACCCCAATCTCAGCGCGGCCCCTTAGCTCTGCCTCATGCTGGCGCCACCCCGCCGCCCCCTGTCCCAGCCCCGTTCTCAGCTGCGGTGTCTCCTCAGCCCAAGTCTAAGCTTCAGCCACGCTCTTCATCCGGGGCAGGCACCCAGCGCCTCCCAGGCTCTTCCTTCCCTCTGGGTTCCACTTTCACCTCAGCACCTCACCTTTCACCTCAGGCCCAAACCTTAGCTAGGCCGCTCTGGCCCATCCTAGTTCCTCTCCAGACCTACCCCCAGCTCTTATTGTTTCCTACCCCCTACCCAGACTTTGGCCCCGCCCCTGGCCCCGCCCCATCCATTCTCCCGCCTTCACACTTCGCTCCGCTCCCGGCCCCTCCCAGTCCCTTCGAACCCCGCCGGCCCTCAGCTCCGCCCCCAATCTACCACGTGACGCCCTCCCCGCGGCCAGGGCGGCCCGCTTCCACCCTCCAACCCGCCCTCCAGGCTCTCTCGCGCTCCTCCAGGCCTGGCGGAAGGCCCATCACTGCCCTCTCTCCGCCAGCAGAGTCCTCGGATGAGGGCTGGAGGCCGATCCCAGCCCCAAGGTGGCGCCCACCGCCAGAGCTTCTTACCAGTATTCCCCTCCAGCCCCCATGAGGCACCCAGACCCAGAGGAATACTAGCAGCCCAATAAAGATCTTTTTTTTTTTCCCTCAATAAAGATCTTAACAGCCGAAACCGGTTTGGCTCACTGGATAGAGCATCGGCCTTCGGACTGAAAGGTCCCAGGTTCGATTCCGGCCAAGGACATGTACCTTGGTTGAGGGCACATCCCAAGTAGGTGTGCAGGAGGCAGCTAATCAATGTTTCTCTCTCATCGATGTTTCTAACTCTATCCCTCTCTCTTCCTCTCTGTAAAAAAAATCAACAAAATATATATATATTTTTAAAAAGATCTTAGCCAAAACCAGTTTGGCTCAGTGGATAGAGCATCAGCCTGCAGACTGAAAGGTCCCAGGTTCGATTCCGGCCAAGGGCATGTACCTTGGTTGCGGGCACATCCCCAGTGGTGGGTGTGCAAGAGGCAGCTGATTGATGTTTCTAACTCTCTATCTCCTTTCCTCTCTGTAAAAAATCAATTTAAAAAAAATTTTTTAAAAGAACTTAACAAAAGGCAGGGTCTTGTTCAATTTCCCCCCAAAATTATCATAATAGTTAAGGGTTTTGAGCTCTTCCTATGTATAAAGCTCTTCCTATGTTAGTGCTTTGTCTTACTTCAGTCACACAACCTTATGTGTCTCCATAGGCTTGCCCAGTGCTGGAAGCAGGATCCACTGTATTCATAGTAACCTACGACACACATCCCTCCACCATACACCCCTCACACCCTTCAGGATAGCATGCACATTGCGCATGCTTGTATCACACATATAGCACACATAACAAAATCTACTCACCACACACAAACTAATACAGTATGCATACACCCCTCACAGAGGCTATCCAGAAGACAGAACCATAGCCCCTGCTCCCCACATTTACTCAGCACAAACACTCCACAACAGTATTGTGGTACAGACTTCACACACACACACACACACACACACACACACACACAGTTACAGGCTCAGTGCAAGGAAAGAGTTGATAAGTGCAGTCCTATGAGGGCCCAAAGATAAACAAAAAACAATTCCAGGAGAGTGTGAAAGAAGGTGAGAGCCCCATAACCAGCACTCCACACATCACGCCCCTCAATTTTTCTTGGTCTCAGGCTCCAAAGTGAGGTTATGCCTCACAGGATGGAAAGGAATGGATGGTATTTAACCTTTGTTTTCTCCAGAGAAACCCAGGGCCCCTCCTGCTGCTGCTCTTCAGGAGGCCAACCTTCACTTTCCTCCAGACCCAGCCACGTGACTGGGGAGGACCACCGCCCAGAACCTCCAGCTGTAGGCACAGCAGGGGATGGGGAAGCCAGGGCAAAAGGGGGGTGTGCAAAAAGTCAACCCTCCCAGCACAGAGGAGCGGGGAATGAAAGCAGGCATAGAATGGACAGAGCACTTGCTGCCTGGGAGCCAGGACCTGCATGCTAATCTGGACGCCCCATGGTCTCCCAGGATGGCGCCAGGCCACGTGTCCCTCCACTGTTGGTCCAGACGGCTGAGATGCTTCCAATAATGTATAGATCCGAGTCAGGTGTCAACAATGAGCCGGGTTCTTGGTCACTCCTCCTGTAAATAATTATTAGTTGAGGTTTTTGAGCTCTTCCTATGTACTTAGTAGTGCCTTATTTCATCCATGAAACCTCAGCAGTATTATCAGCCTTGTTTTATAGATGAAGAAAGCAAGGCACAGAGGATAAGTGATCTGCATGAGTGTCCTAGGACACAAGAGGAGGCAAGTAAGGATTCAAGTGCAAGTCCTCCGTAGAGTATGTGTCTTTGGTTTTGAAGAAGGAAAAATACACATTTTATTTTTTAATATATCTTCATTGATTTCAGAGAGGGAGAAGGAGAGATAGAAACATCAATGAATAGAATCATTGATTGGCTGCCTCTTGCATGTCTCCCAATGAGGATCAAGTCCGAAACCCAGGCATGGAATCAAACCTGGGACCCCTCATTCCACAGGCTGATGCTCTATCCACTGAGCAAACCAGTCAGGGCCACATTTTATTTTTTATTCCATTTAGTTCTTTAGTTATGCTTTTAGATGTAAAAAGGTACCACTCATAATTTTATGTTTATACCCCTAATATAATTAGGTATTAGGTAACATATTTTCTGAATAATAGTCCAGCCCCTACCTCCTTGGGCCTCATGATCAATCCAAAAAGTGTCAAAAACACAATCCACTTCTCACTGTGTTCTCAGATAAGTATTTTTTAAAGGGAAGGTGGGCCCTAGCCAGTATGGCTCAGTGGATAGAGCATCAGTCTATGAACTGAAGGGTCCTGGGTTCGATTCTGGCCAAAAGTACATGCCCGGGTTGCAGGCTCTTCCCCAGTAGGAGGCATACAGGAGGCAGCAGATCAATGACTCTCTGTCATCATTGATGTTTCTCTCTCTCCCTCTCCCTTCCTCTCTGAAATCAATAAAGAAATATATAAAAAAATAAAAAATAAAGGGAAGGCGGGCCCTAGCTGGTTTTCCTCGGCGGTTAGAGCTCAGCCAGCACATTGGCCTCAGATTGAGGGGTTCTGGGTTCGATTCCAGTCAAGGGCATATACCTCAGTTGTAGGCTCCATCCTGGCCCTGGTGGGAATGTGTTGGGGAGGCAACCAATTGATGTTTCTCTTACATGATGTTTCTCTTTATCCCCCCCCCCCCCCCCCCGCCTTTCCACTTTCTCTATAAATCAATGGAGAAATATCCTCGGGTGAGGATTAACAAAATAAATAAAAGGGAAGACAGGAAGAGGCAAAAGAAGAAGAAAAGGAAGAAAGGAAGGGAGGAAGGAAAGAATATTATACAATGGTGGAAATTTGGGTATAAGCACCAAGTAGGAGGACACATTTTGGGGGAAAGGATGAAAGGAAAGGGCTCTCAAAGCCAACAATTCAGATCTCACCCGTGAGAGTGCAGCCCCTCACTCCCCCAAACATGGTCCCTGAGCTCCCCGCCTGTCTGAGGCTTGCCCAGGGGCCAGAGACATCCAGCATCCAGGCAGGAGGCTCCAGTCCCAAGATCACCAGACAGCCCTGCCCTCGTCCCAACAAAGGACTTCACCCCCAGGCTGCTGATAACAGAGACTTTAATGCATAAGGCACAGTAGAGGCTGGAACCACTAAGCATCCTCCTACCCGAAGGCCCAGCATGTTGAGCAGAAGCGGCAGGCACCACCTCCCACCACCGGGCACCCTGGAGAGTCGCTGGATCAAGGGGCATCCAGTCTTTGGTACGGTGCCCAGGGGCAGGAAGTGACTAGCATGGTCCCAACTACCCCTCTGGGGGTACTGCCACCAACGGGCAGCTCTTTGGTTTGGGGTAACAGTCAGTGCAGCTGTCCAGGGACAGAGCTCCAGGCGAGTCGAGATGGCACAGTGCCCTGGGGCTAGGCAGCCCCTCACAAGCAACATGGGGGCTTCTTCTTGCTGGCAGTCAGGTAGAGGTTGTTATCATCACTGTTGATGCCTGAAGAAGAGTGAGGAGTAAGTGAAGCAGGGAGGGCAGGTTCCCCACGCTTTGTGCCACCCTCATCCAGGCGGGAACTCACGGACGACATCCCCAATGCGCCGGGCCCCTGATCTCTCCAGCTCAGCCAGCACGTTGGCCTCGAAGGTCAGTGCCGCCACGCGGAAAAAGAATTCCCGGACATTTTCACCTGACACAAGGGAGAGGGGTGCTCAGGGGCCCTTCCGGCCTGGGGTCCCTGGCGCGGCTGGGGGTGTAGGGGTGAGAGGCCAGGGAAGCAGGGACGCCACACAGCAGGCCTAACGCCCTCTTCCTCACCCGTGAGCGACGAGACTGCCCAGTACTCGGCCTTCATCTCTTGGGCCACCTTGAGCGCGTCTCTCTCCATCAGCACATACTGAGCGGGCGTCTGCAGGGGAGTCAAGGTCAGGGGGGGAGGGCTCCCTCACTGAGACGGGAAGGTCCCCCTCTGGCACACTCACACTCAGGTCCTTCTTGGAACCCACAAGGAAGAGAAGCACGCTGGAAGGGTCGTTCTCCTTGAGTGCGTCCGCCAGCCACTGCCTGCCACAGATGGTGGACAGCAGATGAGGAGGGCAGGCTCCTGCCCCGGTCACTCAGGTGCTCAACTATCCTCCGCTCCTAGATGTGTTCTTGCCTTCCCTACCATGCCCCTGACCACCCCTCCTTCCTCCTCTTGAAATCCTCTCTTCTCAGTGTCTCCCTCCCCCATATATGTCAGCACCCCACGTACTTGGTATGTTCCAGGGAGGCCACATCATTCAGGTTGAAGACAATGATGATGGCTGGAAGAGGGGCAGAGGCAGTCCCAGGTTGACAGGGAGACACGCCTGGCTCATTCCCCCCGCTCTAAGTCAGAGGCAGCCACCTACCCCACCTCACCCAGGCCCTCACCTTGAGCCCCTCGGTAGTAGGTTGATGCAATGCATTTGAATCTCTCCTGTCCAGCGGTATCCCAGCTAGGAGGGAGGAGCGGTGAAACAGAGGGATGGGGGTAGGGGATAGGGCGGGTGTAAGTGCCAGAGGAAGAAATGGCTGGAAGAGGGAGAGAGGAAGGAGCACTTACAGCTGCAGACTGAAGGGGATGCCCAACACCTCAAATCGTTCCATCTCAAAGTCCACTCCAATGGTGGCCTTGTAGTTCTTATCAAAGGTGTCTTTGCAGAACCTGAGGGGGCACCGGATGCTCTGGTCCTTAGCCCAGCCCATCTGGCTAGCCTTGGCCTTTCCCTGCCCAGCCCAACCCAGTTCAGCTCCAGCACCCCCTTACCTGTTAATGAGACAAGTCTTCCCCACCGACAGGTCCCCCACCACAATGACCTTGGAGATCTTAAACCTGCTGGACACAAGGGGCGGCGAGAGGCATGGGCACTAGGTCTTTCACCCAAGGGAGTCCCAGTGCAACCGAAGAGGTCTGCCAGGATAGACACACCCAGGCCATTGCCAGGCACCAGCCTCCTGGGCAGCTTTCTGGACAGATGTGCTGGCTAGGAGTGTGTTGTGCTTTCGTATAAAAAAGACATATACTTGAATCCCAGCTCTCACACTTGCTAGCTGCGTACCTTAGGACAAATTACTTAGTCTCTCTCAGTTTCAACATTTAAGTGGAGATTTAGAATATATTTCCTTTGGGTAGTGAACAGATGGTATGATACACGGATCTTGTAACATAGAAACCCACACCTAAAACCTTATGTCCATGTTGACTAATATCACCCCAATGAGTTTGATAAAATTAAAAAAAAGAACATATTTTATTGGGTTGTTGTTAAAATGAGATAAATGTTCTATATTCTAAAACATGCCTCCCACACACACACACCACACACATACATTTTAATCAGGGTACATCTCTGAAATCAGGGTACATCTTTATTTATTTATTATTTTTAAAAAATATATATTTTATTGATTTTTCACAGAGAGGAAGAGAGAGGGATAGAGAGTTAGAAACATCAATGAGAGAGAATCATCGACCAGCTGCCTCTTGCACACCCCCTACTGGGGATGTGCCCGCAACCAAGGTATTATACATGCCCTCAACCGGAATCGAACCCGGGACCTTTCAATCCACAGGCCGACACTCTATCCATTGAGCCAAACCGGTCCCGGCCAGGATACATCTTTAAAAATGATGATGTTTTTCATTTAATAAAAGTAACAGTATCCAGCCGAAACCGGTTTGGCTCAGTGGATAGAGTGTCGGCCTGTGGACTGAAAGGTCCCACTGAAAGGTCCCAGGTTCGATTCCCGTCAGGGGCATGTGCGTTGGTTGCAGGCATGTCCCTGGTGGGGGGTGTGCAGGGCAGCTGATCGATGTTTCTCTCTCATCGATGTTTCTAACTCTCTCTCCCTCTCCCTTCCTCACTGTAAAAAAATCAATAAAATATATTATTTTTTTTTAAAGTAACAGTATTTAACACACTTCCTGGCACACAGTCACTACTATATTAATAGTGGCAATTATTTCCCTGGCCGGTTTGGTTCAGTGGGTAATATGCCGGCCTGAGCCCAGGTTGGGGTTGTGGGCTCAATCCCTAGTGAGGGGATGCAAGGTGCAGGGGGCTGCCAATCGGTGATTCTCTCTCATCATTGATGTTTCTAGCTCCGCCTCTTCCTTCTTCTCCAAAATCAGTAAGAAGATATTTTTAAAAAAATAGTGGCAACCGCTGTTAGTATTCCCTTTTATTCCCACAGGTGGACTCATAGGTGTAGGCACAGCCCCCGCCTTGGACCTGGGGCTCAGATGGGTGGTTTGTGGAAGGTGAACTGAGGACCACCCCCTTCTCTGTGTCAGAATTGAACCGTCACCTTTCCGGCCAACAGTCCTGCTGGAAATGAAGGGAATAACCAACCATAGAGCTGGTAGAGCGAGCAAATGGAGCCCCATTGCTTTGACTACAAAGTGTCCTGGGACTTGCTGTCTTTATTTTGGGGTCTCTCTCCAACTCACCCCACGGTGCCGGTCCGGTGCTCCTGGCAGGCGCAGGTGACCCGGGGGTGGAAGTCTCTGCGCGTGTGCAGAGCGGCCTCCTTCCTCAGGTACTGCGGGGAGGGAGGAGGAGGAGGGAGGAGGAGGAGGAGGGAGGAGGAGGAGGTTCACCCCGGCCTGGCCCCCGGCCCGCGGCCTCCCGCCCGGGGCTGGGGGTGGGGCGGGGACCACCCAGGAGCCGCGGGCCCGGCTGGGCGGCGGGGCCGGGCCAGCGCTAACGGGCCCGGCCGCTCCTCCCGCCCACACGCCGCGCAGCGATGCCCCACGGGGCCGCGCCTACCTGGGGCAGCTCCGCCAGGACGCGGTCCCTCCGCACGGGCGCCAGAAGGTTCATCCTGCCTGCGGCCTGCGGGGGCGTCCCGGGAAGGCGCGGAGGCCTGGTCCGCCCCGGCGGCCCGGGCCCGGGGAGACCCGACGATCACCCGCGACCGCGGAGTCCCGACGATGACTCGGGGCCACGGGGAGCCTGCGGGAGCCGCCCGCGGCCTCGGGGACGCCCCGGGCGCTGCGGGCCACGGGGACGGGTCGGTCGCCCGGGACTGCGGCGAGCCCACGATCACCCGGGCCCGGGGCGTCCCGAAGACCACTCGGGGGCGGGGAGAGCCCTCGGCCGCCGCCAGAGGGGGGCGGGGAGTCCCGTCCGGGGGATCCCGGGCCCGCGCAGACCCTACGATCACCCGGGGCCGGATACTCCCCACAATCACCCGAGGCCTCGGAGACCCGACGACAGCTCGGGGCGGAGGCGGCCCCACCATAACCGAGCAGCCCGGGGCTGGGGCGGCCTCACCGCCCGGGGTCAGGGCGGGCAGGGACCGCGACGCGAAGTCCGAGAGCGGCGGGAGCGGGGGCGGGGGGCCCGGTCCGCCGCCGCAGGGCCCCGCGTCCCGCGCCGCCCCCCCTCCGCCGGCGCTGTAACCCGATCCCCGGAAATTCCTGGAGAAGGGCCGCCCCCAGCCCCTCTCCCGCCGCTCCGGCCTCGCACCCCGCCCGGGGCTCCCCATCCTCTCCTCCAGGCGGCACTGCCCTGGCTCAGGCTGCCCCGCCAGACGCCCCATCGGGGCCCCAGGCCGCCCCCACACATGCTGGAACCTGCCCAGATAGGGACCCCCGGCCTAGGTGTCTCTGCCCGGCACCTGTGTGGGGGCTGCGCCGCCCCGGGGCCCCTTACCCAGCCGAACCTGTGATGGGGGATCGGTGGCTGCTGCGCAGCATCTGGCGGCGCCGGGAGGAGGGGTGAGGGGGAGAGAAGGGGCCCAAGGAGAGGCGGTGCTTCCCTCCTCGACTGCAGGCCCGGGACGTGACTCATAGAGTCTGCCCCCGCTCGCCCTTCAGCCCCGGGAGGGGAGCGGGGGGAGCGTACCAGGGGTGCCAGGGGCGGAGCTGGGTGCCCACCTTGGGGAGAGAGACGTCCGAGGTGAGGCGTCTTTTCCTCGAAGGCCCCGGTGTAGACTGAGGGGTGCGGAGGCTGAAGACCAAGCCGCCAGCCTTGACGGAGGAGAAAAGAGGGCTAGATGGGCCGGGAACTCCGCCCTTTGGGGAGGTCACTGCTCCAGAACACGAGGACTCCCCTCTGGTAGGGGCGTTCTTCACGCCGATCCCCTTTGGAATCGTCCCAAGAACCACGTTTGCATTTTGCAGTTGTGGGAGACAGAACCGGGTAACGCACAGCAGATCTCACCGTCAGCGGGGAAGTCAGGTACCCAGAGGCCAGAGAGACGACAGAAAGGGAAAGGTGAAGGCAGGAGGACAGCGACCCTCAGAGAAGCAAGCTGGAGCTTTACTAAACTTTGCTCTGTGTCCTGGAACTGAATCTGAGGATGCAACCATGGGCACGAAAGGGAAGACTGCTTAAAGGGAAGGAATTGTGAACGGGATTATTCCCAAGAAGAATTAGCGAAAGCTGAAGCCTGTGCGCTGGGTGTTTGGAATATTGCTGGAATTTCTCCAAGAGTCTTGTCAGGAAAACACATGAACCCACACTGTCATGGGTAAAGAGAGGAGATGTTGCCACCTTCTACGTCCTCTGGGACTTTTCTCCTCCCCTCTGCTTGACTCGATTTTTATTTTTATTTTTTTTGCCACCAAATCACCATTATTTATAAGCTACGTATCCTCTCGGGACCTCAATTTACACAATGTTGTTTGAGGGAGTTGGGCCTGACAAATCCTGCTCTAAACGTTCTAGAACTTTGCTTCACTCTCCCTGAGCTAACCTAATTATATGCATTACAGTTTGCAGTGCTACTGTCTCCTGGAACTTGCAATCCTTTTCCCTGAAGATGGGAAGCGCTCAGGGCCAGACTGTCCGCTACACCATCCAACCGCCACAGCAGATAAATAAACTACAACTCCCAAGAAGCATAGGTCCTACGAAGGGCGGGATGGCGCATGCTTAGTCCCTCTTGAGAAAATTAAACCTAACTACTATTCCCAGAGGGCGCCGCGCTACAGATTATCCAATCAGCTTTAAGTAGAAAACATCGCGAGGTTTCGGTGATACTTAGCTCTATAAGCCCGTGAGAGTAAGTCTCGTAAACCCTTTTCACGAAGATGGCGCCGAAAGCGAAGAAGGAAGGTGTGTGGTGGGGTTGGGGAGGAACAGTACTGGCTGGCCTGGGGCCCCCGCAGGGTGAACAAACTGAAAGGACGGTGGCTGTGCTAAGACTTGGGGTGTCAGCTCTGGAGCTGCTCTTCCCGTTTCGTTCCGGCCACGCTACGGCGCGCGTGGGCCCAGCCACATGGGCTGGGCTCCAGCCGAAGGGGGTTGGGGAGGGAGCCGACAGCCACTGTGGGGACTTCACGCACCCACAGGCCGCCACTCCATGTCTCCAGACCTGTAAGGAATCAGTGCTCTCAACTTTCCTGACTTTACTTTTTTTTACTCTTATTACATACGGCTCTATACCCTCCCGGGGTGGCTGTGAGATGTTCTACGTAAAACTCCTAGCACGCGTTCCATGGAGTTACTCCAACTTTGCCCCAATAACTGTGCATATGATGGAAAAACTTTTAAGCTGAGACTTGTGATGTCTCCTCAAAGGAACCACTGATGCACATGTGGCTTGGCGCGCCCGCTACCGTCCTTTAGGCCGGAAGTGATCCGATTTCTGAATCCCTCATTCTCTTTTCTCAGCCCCTGCCCCTCCCAAAGCCGAAGCCAAAGCAAAGGCTTTGAAGGCAAAGAAAGCAGTGTTGAAAGGCGTCCACAGCCACAAAAAAAAGAAGATCCGCACGTCACCCACCTTCCGACGGCCAAAGACACTAAGGCTCCGGAGGCAACCTAAATATCCTCGGAAGAGCGCACCCAGGAGAAACAAGTCAGTATTGCCACTCCCTCCTGCCCCCATTATAAGAGAAAGTTTATTTAGAAAGTTACATAGGTAATAGAAGTGGACTAGCTGGGCAGTGTAAGCTCAGGAAACAACTTGGTGGCAGAGACAGAAAGGCCCTTGGAGCTTAGGGGGGTGAGAGAGAGAGAGAAAGGCAAAGGTAATGCACCTGGGGAGCAGGGGAAGGGAAGGGCACTGGCCATCCTCTTGAAAAGATGTTCGGATGTGAAGTTGACCAAACTTAGAACATGGCTTCTTCAAAACATGTTGAGGTACTTGTTGATAGGGTTGTGGGGAGATTACTGCCTTAAAGAACAAGAAGAGACTTTTTATACCATTGGCAGGAATTAGTTGTTAGGTTCATAATCACTTTATATGCTAGAGGTTTAAAGTCCACTTTCTTGGAAATATAAAATAGGACTTGCGTTGTTTGGAGTTCCAGATTTAATTCATCCCTCATAGCACCTATTGCTTTTTAGGGAAGAGTCCTTGAAGGTGAGGATGTGTGGTGATTCTAGGTTTATAGCGAGGTTCATTCATTCGTATTGGACCATGAGGGCCTGCAGCAGTGTATGGAAACACCTTTTCATTCACTCAGATGTTTACACTCAGGTAATGGTTGGGGAGTGCTGCTGTTAATAACTGACCTTAGGAACCACCAATTAGAGTAGAACCAAGGTGGTAGAAACTGATGGGTTTCTGCTCCTCCCACTGCTTCCAGAGAAAAAGGTAGGGGAGTGGTTTGGGTCCAGCTGTAGAGGAAACACTTGACAGGCTTTTTACCCCCATTTGGACCTAGAATTTAGGGTAGCTTCAAAATGGGATAGTAGTGTTAAAGTGAACAGCGCCTTGCTTATCTGAATGTCAGGGGAAACTGCTGTAAGGGTAAGTTGCTCTCAAAAATGGATGGCTGGCTGGCCTCCCCAGCTTCGTAGTGAATTCCAACATTCTTTGGAATTCTAACCTGAGTTTCAAGATGCTGTATTCTAGCTTTGTGCTTTTTGGTTTTAACTTCTCAGGTCTTAAATTTTATTCAGAAATGTCGAGGTCAAATAAAGAATGAAGGGGTTTGGGGACTTGGGTGATTTAATCACTTAAAGGATGAAAGCCTGCAGGTGAAAGAGCTCCTGGTTTTGCTCTCAGGCGGAGGCTCCAGGTCTAGATTTCAGGGTGCAGATGATGATAATGTGCAGCGACCAAAGTCTGACAGAAATGATTGCTACTCATCATCTGATGCACCTGGGCTCCAAATGCGGGCTCATTCTTAAACTGGGCTCAGGCCAGGTGACCCCATTTTCCCTCCCCCAGGCTTGACCACTATGCCATCATCAAGTTCCCCCTGACTACTGAGTCAGCCATGAAGAAGATAGAAGACAATAATACACTTGTGTTCATTGTGGATGTCAAGGCCAACAAGCACCAGATCAAACAGGCTGTGAAGAAGCTCTATGACATTGATGTGGCCAAGGTCAACACCCTGATCAGGTGAGTGGGGCTTCTCAGAAGCCGAGGAAACCTGAACAGCATGAAATTCCTTGATGCTGCTTTGGGGTCAGGGTTGAGCAGCCCCTGCTGTAATTATGGTCCTTTGTATGGAGTGTGGACTTTGAGGAATCAATAGCTTGTCCTGCCTATAGGACTTGATTTATGGGGTTGACACTCATTTTCCTGATTCCTGCCTCTAGACAGGCCCTAGAGTAAGAGAAAATTTATGTCAGCTTATCTGGATCTGAATGTCCAGTGGTGTTTCCCATAAAAGGGAATTGGCTTTGTTTGTAGCCTAGTGGCTTCCCTTGCTTCCTATGTGCAGATGATAGACAAACCACTCCTGGCAAAAGAATGACATGAACAAAGGGACTCAGTGCCCTGGAAGGCGGGTGGAGGGTATAGGGCCAGTGAGGACAGCAGGGACTAAGGCTGCCCTTTCCACCCTAGGCCTGATGGCGAGAAGAAGGCATATGTTCGACTGGCTCCTGACTATGATGCTTTGGATGTTGCCAACAAAGTAAGCTTCCTTTGCCACAAAACTCAACACCCCACCCCCCTGGGTGCAAATGATGTGTCTTGTTAGCGACCAAAGCCTGACTTTTGCTGATTAGTCTTAACTGACTGACTGCACCCTTCTCCTTAATAGGTCCTACCCTAAGCCCATGTTTTGTTTCTTAATCATGACATTCTAGCTTAATCTTCACATTTCAACTTCCAGTAACAAAACTCCTTTTTGTTTTTCAGATTGGAATCATCTAAACTGAGTCCAGCTGCCTAATTCTAAATATAAAAATTTTACACTGTATTGTTTATGTTGATTTCTGTTTGGGCTGGGCAAACACTAAATAGAGTTTGAGCAAGACTTGGCCTCTTTACCCTGTTGAAACATTTAGCACTTCACCATACTTGTTATAACATTGACGGTTGTAGCTCAGCTAGTAGATATTTGCACAACTACAATAGAACTTCCCTGTGTCATAGGAGTAAGCAAACAACAAGAAGTTTTATAAGAACCCCTTCCTTTATCACTGGAAGAAGTCTTTGAATGAAACCAGTACCCAGAGTTTTCATCATCATCCACTTCAGGGCAATATGGGTCCACTGGCTTTTGGGTAGCACTGTCCCCACACCCATCTACCATGTCCAACCGGTCTGTCTGCTTCCCTCACCCCTTGCCCAAGAAAGGACAAGGACTTCAGAGAAGTGCTTTCATTAGTGTTTTCAATAGTGGACTCAAACTTGAAAGGTGGAGAGGCTGGATGTCCCAGGACTGGGGCTCATCTCAGTTTATACATGAGGCTGTTCGTGGCTCTTTGCTGTCCTTGCCTCAAGTCCAAGCTCTGCCCCTCACTCCGTCAAGAACTTGTCTTTGTGTTGTGGGCTGGGCAGACGTTCGGGGCAGAAGTCCGAGCGGAGGAGGCGGGAAAAGTAGATGAGGATCATGATGTCCAGCATGATCAGGATACCCAGCAGGAAGGTGCCCAGGCTCCTCTGACCCACATATTGCAGGAAGAAGTAGGTGAGGTAGGCCTGAGGGGCCAGGCGGAAGAGGAAGTACATGACCAAGTTGACATACTTATTGATCTTGTAGAGGAGGAGATGCTGGGCATTGTTGATCTTCATCATCATGCGAATGGTGAGGAAGATATTGCTGACCTCTACCAGCAGTGTCAGGACACCCCCACCTACAAAGCGGCCCAAAAAGATGCCAGATATGAAGGCACCCATGGCCTAGAAGGCAAAGAGAACAAGTTAGGAAATACATGTCAAGACTTCAGCTATCTGAGGACTGGGAAGTCTTCCCCTATTTGCTTCTGATATACTTTACAGTGAATTCAACATGATTAAGTTTTGGTCACTAGTTTATAGTGTTTGAGGTACTAGATGAAGTTAGGGTTTGCGGGCTTCATAGTGAACCAAGGACACAGATTAGCATCCCAACATGGGAAGATGGAGTTGATGGGCAGGTCTGAGACTGAAGTTGCTAGCGCCAGGGCTATGCCACACCCGTTTCTCACCATGACATGATGGACCAGGTATTCCCAAGAAGCTCGAGCCTGGCCACTGACCACGATGTCCACCGTGTCGTGAATGAAATAACCTAGCAGAGGGATGGGGGGAAAGTCATGAAGGGGATTATAAAAAGCTCCCTGTTCCCCCACCTAGTGAAATGTTTACTGGGTAAGGCTTACCTGCGGAGAAGCAAACGAGCAGATAGCCAGATAGCGACCAAGCCATCTCAATCTCTACCAGCATCTCGGGGGTTTGCCATACACTGAAAGGGAGGGAAGAAGGCAGGTGCTCATCTCCCCATTCCCAGGGACCTTCAACTTGACAGTCTCCCGGAGGAGTCCGGGCTCGCTTCTATTAACTGGGGAGCAAGGAGGGGCTTGGCTGAAACCCAGGCGTCTCCCTTTCCCAGGTGACAACCCCTTCCCCTGGGGCCGCTGCGGCTCCGGATTGGACAGCTTTCCAGACGGGATCATGTGAGACTGCGTGGCCTCAGCCCGCCGGTGAAGGATGGGGAAAGTAACGCGGGATCCCCTAGTCACCTTCACTCCCCCCTCGCGGCCCTCCACTCACCACAGCAGAGCCCAGATCCCCGACACGATGGAGTGGGCGAACGAGACCAGCAGGTTGTGCCAGCGCCAGGTGCGCAGGGGGTCGGCGCGCACGTGCGCGGGCAGGGGCAGGCGGCAGAGCGCGCGCCGGAGCGCCCGGAAGGTCAGCGTGGCGCCCAGGAGCAGCAGCAGGGCGGGGTGCAGCAGTGGGAGCATGCTGGCCCTCCCCGGCGTCGGTCTGTCCGCCCTCTAGGCGGCCTCCTCGGGCTGTTGGGGAACGGGCTCCCTCTCGGGCCAGTCCTCCCCGGGCGCCTCTCCTGCCGGCCGGCAGCCTCACAGTTGTTCTCGGAGCCCTCTAGGCCCCTCCGCTCCTCCCGTCCCCTCCCCGCGGGCCTCTGCCTCCGCCCCTAACCGCCCGCGCCCCCGCCCCGCCCCGCCCGCCTGCCCCCGCCCCTCCGGCGCCTTTCCGGAGCGGAGGGCGCGAGCCCCTGTTCCCGGAGGGCCTACCGCGCCCCGCCTCCCTCCCGCCGCCTTGGGGGGCCGTCCCGAGGCGCCGCCGCCGCCGAAGCACCCCTCGCTGGCGCCTCCCGACCGCCGGCTCGCTCGCCTGGCCTCATTCACCCGCCCCCCGCTTTCCTCGGGGCCACCGGCTCCCCCGCTCGGGCGGGTATTGCAACAACTCTCCCCGCCCTCAACTCCTTTCTTGGCAGAGCTGGCACGATCCGCCGCACACACCCACGACTTTTAAACCCGGGTCCTGGGTCCGGGTCCGAGCCCCGCCCCGCCCCGCCTCGGACCGTGATCTCTGCCCCGTCCCTGTTCTTTCCCTGGATCCCTGGTTTCTGGCTGGAGACGGATGTGTTTACCTGCCTCCACAGCGCCCCCCCGCACGGAGTCGGTGCCTAGAAACTATGGACTAACCCATCGCCACCCCCCCACCCCCACCCCCGCCCGCTTCGGGGCGCCTGGGGCCCGGCGGCGGTGACAAACCTCCTTCCGACAGCCCCGGCCCCCTGGAGGCCGCAGCGGGGCAGGCGGCCCGTTTGCCCAGGCGGCTGGGGTGACCCTTACTCTTCAGGCCAGCTGCCGGGAGCAGTTGCAGTTTGTGGCCACTAGATGTCAGCCTGTACTCACCGTGGCTTGGGATCCAGTCCCCCATTTCAGCCCCACCCCCCACCCCCGCCCGCAAGAAATGAGGTTGTTGCTTTTGGGGGAGGGTGAGCCAGCCAGGACTCTGGCGAACCGAGCTGCAGCTAAGAGCCGGGTCTGGAGTAGGGAGGGGTTGAGGGTGAGAAAAGGGAAGGGGGGTAGTGGAGGAAAGGAAAGTAGTAGTTGGGGACGGGGGAAAAGGTGCGGCGGGAGGGCCGAAAAGCCAGAAACCAGAGGCGCCAGATACCCAGGGGCTGAGAGGTTCGGGTGTTTGCTTTGCCTCCCCTGATGGCTCCAAGGTTACACATTAAACCCGGTGGGGCTCCTGGGTCAACCAAGGCCCGATCGGTTTCTAGGTGAGAGCACGAGTGTTGTCCCAGGTGAGCGGCTTTCTTTCCCCCTTTGCTCACCGGCAGCCAACACCGGTCTGAGTCCGCGAGAGGCCCACCCGGGGCCCTCAGAGTGGTCATTCCACGCGGGCAGGCTCGGACACCTTTCGAGGGGTGAGATGGCAGCAGGAGGTACACACCCCATGACTCACATTCCTCACCCACTCGGAAACCGGGACGCCATCCCTTCGCTAATCACCATCCTCTGGCTCCTTAACTGAGCTGGTTATTGACTCATGAAGATCAGGAGGTGCCCGGGAGACACCTGGAATTAAACTGATTTCTGGTCAAGACCCTAAACGATCGTACTGACCTCTGGGCAGAAGCCTAGAGCCCATATAGGCCAAACGGCTGTCTCTCCTTTTCTCCCTGAGGCTGTTACTAGTGAGATGGTGGTCCACCTCCCTCCCATCTTCCCTCAAGGAGGCTCTCCCCGGCCGAATGTTGGCGGCAGGGTCCCCTGCGGCAGCATTGTGTGTGACGCGGGGGGCTCCGGTGCTGACGACCGCGCGGTTCACTGGCCTGGGCTGCCTGGAAACCGCGTCACACCTCCCGCAGGTGGGTCAACGTGCACCGGCCGGGCTTTCCCTCGTCCCTCCCTAGGCAAACAAGAAACTGCCCGGGCCCGGTAGACCGAGAGCGCCGGTTCAGTTTTGGTATTGTGTATCGTTTGCGTAGCAAGGAGAATCTGTTTTCTTCCCGAAAACAGTCACTCGTGGGCAAACAGGGGGCAGAGAGAGGTCAGTCCTCGCTTCCCATCCCCACTCGGCCTGCGAAGAGCACCTCTCCCGTCTTAGGAAGCTTTGCGAGGACCGGACGCGGTCCCGAGGGTGGGAGGGTTCGGGGCGCCAAGAAATGGCCTATCGCCCTCCTTCCTCGGGCCCCAAGAAAGCAACCCTGCAGACCCAGGCTGCTGCAGGGGAGGCACCAGGCAGAACCAACAAGTACTGTAGCTCCACTTGCTCCAGGCAATTAGCTGGCGGAGCGGGGGGCGTGGCTCCGGGGTTGGGGCGTGGCCCCGGAGGGGCGGGCCCGCGCATGCGCTGCGTCTGAGTGTAGGGGGTCCCGGAAATGTGACTGAGACATGAGATGGAGAAGTACGAGCGGATCCGCGTGGTGGGAAGAGGTGCCTTTGGGTGAGCCGGGACTCGGGGGAGGAAAGCACTCAGGGAGAAGGGAACACAAACCCCAACTCCGTCCGCGAAATCGCCGCCCGGCCAGCCCCGCCCCGAGGCGGGAGGGCCACTCCGGGAAGCCCCGCCCAGCTTCCGGCCCCGGGCCCGCTGGCGGACTCGACTCGGGAGGAGGCCACGCCCCCGGGAGCGTGTGCGCCCACGCAGGGCGCTGGTCTTCGATGCCGGACTTGATTCATTCTACAAATATTGAGCGCCGGCCCTGTGTCAGGCTCTCGGCGCTGGATGAGTGTACAGTTAAGATCAAGACAGGCGTGGTCTTTTCTCCCTATAGAAAAAATGTATCATAAACAAGACATTGCAGGGAAGTACTTACTTGGGGTAGTCAGGGAAAGTTCTCTGAGAGGTGAAGTTTCAAGCCAAGACTGGAGGAATGAGGGATAGTCTGAAGGTGAAGGCAGCGCTTTTCTGGTGGAGGAAGCAGCATAGATGAAGGTCCTCAAGTGGGGAAAATTCAGAGTATTCAGAAACTGAGGAAAAGCATGGTATAGTTGGGAGGTAGTGGGCAAAATAAAGAATGCTATCCATATATATATATATATATATATATATATATATATATAACGCTATTCTTATAAAATATATATATTTGATTTTTAGAGACAGAGGGGAGAGGGAAAAAGAAACATCCAGTGAGGGCAAAACATTCATCTGTTGCCAAAACCGGTTTGGCTCAGTGGATAAAGCATCGGTCTGTAGACTGAAAGGACACGGGTTTGATTCTGGTCAAGGGCATATACATTGGTTTCAGGCACATCCCCGGTAGACAGTGTGCAGGAGGCAGCTGGTTGATGTTTCTAGCTCTCTATCCCTCTTCCTTCCTCTCTGTGGAAAATCAATAAAATATATATCTTTTTAAAAATCCATCCGTTGCCTCCTGGTTCCAGACTCCTGCACAGCCCCTCTTGGGGATCAACTCCAACCTGGGCATGTGCCCTGACGGGGAATGAAACCATGACCTCCTGGTTCATAGGTCCACACTCAGCCACTGAGCCATGCCAGCTGGGCTGCATTTTCTTTTCTTTTTTTTAAATATATATTTTATTGATTTTTTTTTTATAGAGAGGAAGGAATAGAGTTAGAAACATCAATGCCAGAGAAACATCGCTCAGCTGCCTCATACTCACCTCCTACTGAGGATGTGCCTGCAACCAAGGTACATGCCCTCGACCAGAATCTAACCTGAGACCCTTCAGTCTGCAGGCCGATGCTCTAACCACTGAGCCAAACTGGTTAGGGCTGCATTTTCTTATTTGGTCACCTTGACAATACTGAAGTCAATTCTGTTTTCCAGATGATGATGTTACATAATCCAAGGCCAGATATTTAGTAAGAGAAGGAGCTAGGATTTGAATCCAGGCAATTGACTTCAGAGTCTGGAAACAAATAGATGAAGGCTAATTTGGCCTCATTGTGCCTGTGGTGAAACTGAGTTTCAAATAAGGTCTCACGGAGTCTGTGTTAGTCTTCCCCATTCCTAAACTCCGTGTTCTGTGCAGGGAGATGACCTCTTAGTGTGCATGCCATTCCCCTCTCAAGTCCAGTCACCGTCCAGTCACCAGGTCTTCCCAGCTTGATGTGTGGCTGGAGGCTCAGCCGGTGCCCACTGCTGTGCTCTGCGCCCTTAGGATTGTGCACCTGTGCCTGCGCAAGGCGGACCAGAAGCTGGTGATCATCAAGCAGATCCCGGTGGAGCAGATGACCAAGGAAGAGCGGCAGGCAGCCCAAAATGAGTGTCAGGTCCTCAAGCTGCTCAACCACCCCAACGTCATTGAGTACTACGAGAACTTCCTGGAGGACAAGGCCCTCATGATCGCCATGGAATACGCACCAGGTGGGCCCCATTCCTTTCCCTGGCCCGGCTTCAAGGGCCTCTCACCTCTGAGACAGACAGACACGGAGTAGCCAGTGTCCCTCCTTGGAATGAGCTAGGCTGAGGGTCAGAGGTTTAGAATTCAGATCCAAGTAGTGCGATGGCGGGAGGCACTCGCCCTGTCCGGGTGTTCAGTTACATAAAAGGAAAATCTCGGGCTTGGGAAAGACTGAATCTTGACCTGGCCCTTGCTGCCGCAGGCGGCACCCTGGCCGAGTTCATCCAGAAGCGCTGTAACTCCCTGCTGGAGGAGGAGACCATCCTGCACTTCTTCGTGCAGATCCTGCTGGCCCTGCACCACGTGCACACCCACCTCATCCTGCACCGCGACCTCAAGACCCAGAACATCCTTCTTGACAAGCACCGCATGGTCGTCAAGATCGGCGACTTTGGCATCTCCAAGATCCTCAGCAGCAAGAGCAAGGCCTACACGGTGCCTGGGCGCGGAAGGGAATCGCAAGGGCGCTGGAGGTTTTGAGGACCACGGCCCACTCTGCAGCCCTAGGCCCCGCCCCGCCCCCAAGGCCTTGGCCCCGTAGCTCCTGCCGGGGTGGCCCTGCAGGAGGAAGCACTTGGGCCTGCTTGGGGGGGAGCGGTCTCCACGTGGCCCTTGTCTTCCCGCCCTGGGCTGCAATAGTAGCTTTCCTCCTGCAGGTGGTGGGGACGCCATGCTACATTTCCCCCGAGCTGTGCGAGGGCAAGCCCTACAACCAGAAGAGCGACATCTGGGCCCTGGGCTGCGTCCTCTACGAGCTGGCCAGCCTCAAGAGGGCCTTTGAGGCTGCGGTGAGTAACCACCCCGAAGGGGACAACTGGAAAATCTGTCTCCCTCCCCCTGAAATCCCCGGTTCCACCTGCTTGCGTGATTCTTCCCTGTGGCTGAGTCAGGGCTCCCTGTACAGACTGGAGGATTAGCCCACGGCAGGGCTGTGGGCTCCCTCAGACGGTGAATTCCCCAGGGTAGGGCTTGGTCTTCCCTTTAAACTGAGGGCTCCTGCGGGCAGACTTCCCCCATCAGATCGGGGATCCTCCTGAAGGCAAAACTTACGTTTTCCCCACAGCCTGGGGTTTCAGAGGACATAGCTGCTGTTCCCCTATCAGAAGTTCCTTTTTTTATTTTTTTTTTTTTTTTTAATATATTTTATTGATTTTTACAGAGAGGAAGGGAGAGAGATAGAGAGCTAGAAACATCAATGAGAGAGAAACATCGACCAGCTGCCTCTTGCACACCCCCTACTAGGGATGTGCCCGCAACCAACATACATGCCCCTGACCGGAATCGAACCCGGGACCTTTCAGTCCGCAGACCGACTCTCTACCACTGAGCCAAACCGGTTTCAGCTTTTTTTTTTTTTTTTTTTTTTTTTTTTTTAATAATATATTTTTATTGATTTTTCTTACAGAGAGAAAGGGAGAGAGATAGAGAGCTAGAAACGTTGATGAGAGAGAAACATCGATCAGCTGCCTCTTGCAAACCCCCTACTGGGATGTGCCCGCAACCAAGGTACATACCCTTGACCGGAACCGAACCTGGGACCTTTCAGTCCAAAACCAGTGCTCTATCCACTGAGCCAAACTGGTTTCGGCTATCAGAGGTTCTTGAAAGCAGGGTTTGGGTCCCCTGTCATTTTGGGAGTCCCCTCACCAGACTGAAGTCTCCTGAGCACAAGGCTGTGACCGCCCATCAGATGAGGGTCTGGGCTGAAACCACCTGAGAGCCTGACCTGAGGCTCTGGCCAAAACTTGGTGCCTTGCCGAAACCGGTTTGGCTCAGTGGATAGAACGTCAGCCTGTGGACTGAAGGGTCCCGGGTTCAATTCCGGTCAAGGGCATGTACCTTGGTTGTGGGCACATCCCCAGTGGGGGGCATGCAAGAGGCAGCTGATCGATGACTCACTCTCTCATCGATGTTTCTAACTATCTCTCTCCCTTCCTCTCTGTAAAAAAATCAATAAAATATATTAAAACAAAACAAAACAAACAAACAAAAAAACTTGGTGCCTCCGCAGAACCTGCCGGCGCTGGTGCTGAAGATCATGAGTGGCACCTTTGCGCCCATCTCGGACCGGTACAGCCCCGAGCTGCGCCAGCTGGTCCTGAGTCTGCTCAGCCTGGAGCCAGCTCAGAGGCCGCCGCTCGGCCACATCATGGCGCAGCCCCTCTGCGTGCGCGCCCTCCTCAACCTCCACACCGACCTGGGCAGCGTCCGGATGCGGAGGCCTGTGCGGGGAGCTGGGCGGGGGCCCTGGGCAGTGGGGGGCACCCGGTGGGAGCTCAGTAAGACTGGGACATCTCAGGGCAAATCATCCCTGTGTGGGGGAATACCAAGGAGGGTCAGGCCGTGTGCTGAGGGGCGGTCCGTCTGGCCCACAGGGCAGAGAAGTCCCTGGCCACCGGGCCCCCCGCAGCCCCAGGCAGCTCCGGGAGCAGGACCGCCAGTGCCCGCTGCAGGGGTAAGTCCAGCCGACCTTCCGGGGCCCCGTAGACACCACGCCCTTCCCACCAGTGTCATAGACCTCATGGCCGTCCCCACAGGCGTCCCCCGGGGACCCGCTCGGCCAGCCATCCCGCCGCCTCTGTCCTCCGTGTACGCCTGGGGCGGGGGGCTCAGCGCTCCTCTGCGGCTGCCGATGCTCAACACGGAGGTGGTCCAGGTGGCCGCCGGGCGCACCCAGAAGGCTGGGGTCACCCGCTCCGGGCGCCTCATCCTGTGGGAGGTGAGCGGGGTGGGGGAGTCAGGAGCGGGGCAGGGCGTACCTTCAGGAGGGGTGCTCAGGGCCTCCCCACGCCATCTGCTCCCCAGGCCCCGCCCCTCGGCGGCGGAGGGGGCGCCCTCCTCCCGGGGGCCGTGGAGCAGCAGCAGCCCCAGTTCGTCTCCCGTTTCCTAGAGGGCCAGTCAGGTGTGACCATCAAGCATGTGGCCTGCGGGGACCTCTTCACAGCCTGCCTGACTGGTTAGTGCGGAGAGGAGGGGAGGGGGCCGTGGGCAACGTCTCTCCTTGCCTGTCACTTGCAGAATGCTCACTTAATAATGCTCCTATCGCCAAAACCGGTTTGGCTCAGTGGATAGAGCATCCGCCTGCGGACTGAAAGGTCCCAGGTTCAATTCCAGTCGGGGGCATGTGCCTTGGTTGCAGGCACATCCCAAGTATGGGGTGTGCAGGAGGCAACTGATGGATGTCTCTCTCTCATTGATGTTTCTAACTCTCTATCCCTCTCTCTTCCTCTGTAAAAAAATCAATAAAAATATATATTTTTAATAAAAATATATTTTAAAAAATAGTAATGCTCCTATCTACTATTATCGATAGTTATTGAGTACCAGGGGTTGCTCACACAGTCTCTTCTGCCCTTCACGACAGGCTTGGCAAAGTAGTCATAGTTTCCCATTCGACAGATCTGAAAACTAAGGCTCAGAGGCTAAGTCACTTGTCCAGAGTCACACACTTGGGAAAAGAGACCCTTGTCCGCCTCTGTCCTCCATTTCTTTCTTCCAGCCTCGGCCTCCAACTAATATTTGATTGTTTCTCCAACTCCAGGTTGGACTGGTCTATCCGGAAAAACAGCCTAATCTCTCTCCCTTTCCTTTCCTCAACGCCCGCCTCCCAAGATCGAGGCATCATCATGACCTTTGGCAGCGGCAGCAACGGGTGCCTGGGCCATGGCAGCCTCAACGACATCAGCCAGGTGGGTGTCGCACGTGCCTGGGGAGGAGGAAGTTGGGGAGAGAGATGGCAAGGAGCCTGAGAGCTGAAACCCAGGGTGGGGGCAGGGGAATCTTCAGCAACCACAGGCCCCGCTGGCTCCCAGGCTGCACCTGTGCTGGGCAGCAGCAGGGGAAGTACAGAAGGACCGGGCTTCCCCGTGGCTGCAGTGCTGGTGACGGTGGCGGTGAGTTACAGAAACCGCCATCTCGTGAGAATATGGAGCCTCCGACTTTGTCTCGACGGGGGATGTTGGGTCCAGGCCCCTTGCCCAGTTTCCCCTCTCTCTCTCTCTCTCTCTCTCCAGCCCACCATTGTGGAGGCCCTGCTGGGTTATGAGATGGTGCAGGTGGCCTGTGGGGCCTCTCACGTGCTGGCCCTGTCCACTGAGCGAGAACTGTTTGCCTGGGGCCGCGGAGATGGGGGTAAGCTCTCTCCCCAGTGCCAGCCTCTCGCGCCATCTCACAGCAGCCCCCGGCCATGACTTGTCCCCCTCATTCCCACCTTCCACCCCAAGGCCCGTGTTCTCCCCCCTCTTTCCTCTCCAACTCCATTCACTTATTCACTCAGCAAATCTTTACTGTACCCCCACCCACTATGTGCCCACCCTGTGCTGGGTGCTAAGACAAGAGGAACAAGATATTACTTCCTTCAGGTACTTCTGAGGGAGATTTCATTCACCCAACACTTTTCTTTTTTAAATGTACTTTATTGATTTTTTTACAGAGAGGAAGGGAGAGGGAGAGAGAGTTAGAAACATAGATGAGAGAGAAACATCGACCAGTTGCCTCTTGCACGCCCCCACCTGGGGATGTGCCCGCAACCAAGGTACATGCCCTTGACTGGAATCGAACCCAGGACCCTTCAGTCCCTTGGCTGACGCTCTATCTACTGAGCCAAACTGGTTTCGGCCCAACACTTTTCACTGTGGCTCTCTCCGGGTCAGACATCAGGCTGGGCACTGAAACTAGAGCTGACGTAGGTGGGATCCTGTCCTCGTGGGGCACGCGGGTGGGGGAGGGATGGGATGATACCTCATTAAACAGAGGACAGACAGCATCAGGGCTCCACCCCAGGTCCAGAGGTGTCGAAACTGAAGGAATGGCAAGGGACTTCACCTGGAGGAGCAGCGGAGACATCGAACAGGTCCTTAGAGGAGGAGTAGGATTTTGACCCAAAGAGGGGCTGAGGATGGGATGCCTCCACTCACACCATTACCGCCTCTCCAGGGTCCTCAGCTCATCGCCTGAGTTTCCCGCCTGGGGCTGGCATCACCAACCCTAAAGTCCAAACTCGCCCCGTCCTGGTTTCTCCTTGTAGGCCGGCTGGGACTAGGCACCAGGGAGTCCTACAACTGCCCCCAGCAGGTGCCCATGCCCCCGGGACAGGAAGCCCAGCGGGTTGTTTGTGGCATTGACTCCTCCATGATCCTCACTGTGCCTGGCCGAGCCCTGGCCTGCGGGAGCAACAGGTAACGAGGTGCCTGGGGATGACTAGACTGCCCCTCCCCACCTTTGGCTGTTAATGCTCCGTCTGTCATCGCCTGCTTCCCACCAGGGGTTAGACCTGAGGAGGGCTGGGGTTGTGGTGGGCTCTCCCCTGGAACAGCAGCTCCTGCCCAGATAGCTGGGAGGCAGGACCGCCTATACCAGCCGTGGCCAACCTTTCGGACCTCACGGACCGTCCGTGGTCCGCAGACCACAGGGTGCCGGCCGCTGGTCTATACATTCTGTGTCCGTTGGGCTTGGCTTCTGGCTCGGCCCTTAGGTTCAACAAGCTGGGCCTGGACCACCTCTCCCTGGGGGAGGAGCCTGCCCCCCACCAGCAAGTGGAGGAGGTGCTGAGCTTCGCACCCCTGTGCTCTGCACCCCTGGACCAGGAGACGCTGCTGAGTGTGGACCTCGGTACTGCCCATTCCGCGGCTGTGACGGGTGAGGAGGACCTGGGCAAGGCGGCAGGAAGGGGACTCTCCCGCCTCTTTGGGACCTCAGTGGAGGCACCCCTTGTCTTCCTTTCCTCCTTTCCAGCCTCTGGTGACTGCTACACTTTCGGCAGCAATCAGCACGGTCAACTGGGTACCAGTGCTCGCCGAGGCAGCCGGGCACCTTGTCAAGTGCAAGGCCTGCAGGGCATCAAGATAGCGATGGTGGCCTGTGGGGACGCCTTCACGGTGGCCATTGGGGCAGGTGATTAGTGGGCACTATGGGGGCAGAGATGGGCATGGACAGGCCATGGGCATTGGGGGGTTATCATGCTCAGATCTGCTGAACTCAGCAGCCTCCTTGGCCGGTAGGGCAATCTGGAGGGACACCTGCTCTGCTGGCTAAGATGTATTCTCCTCCCATTTCCTTCTTTGGGGTTCTCGTTGGCAGAAGGTGAGGTGTACTCTTGGGGCAAAGGGGCCCGAGGCCGGCTTGGAAGGAGGGACGAGGATGTGGCGCTCCCTCGTCCAGTGCAGCTAGATGAGACACATCCCTACACGGTGACGTCTGTGTCCTGTTGCCATGGAAACACTCTCCTGGCTGTCCGCCGTGAGTGACACCTTTTCCCACCTCACCCACACGGGGCTAACCCAGCTGGATCCTGCCCACACCCCCATCCCCAGTGGCCACAGCCCAAATCACCAAAACACATCGTTAGCCCCCAAGTAAATGAAAGCAGAAGCTGTGGGATAAAACCGACGTTCCTGCCTGGGGTGGGCCAGGATGGGTATTCTGGGGCCTTATTGAAGGGCTGCCCAGTTTATTTATTTATTTTTATTTTTTAAATATATTTTATTGATTTTTCAGAGAGAGAGAGAGAGTTAGAAACATCGATGAGAGATTCAGAATCATCGATCAGCTGCCTCTTGCACACCCCCCACTGGGGATGTGCCCGCAACCAAGGTACATGCCCTTGACCGGAATCGAACCTGGGACCTTTCAGTCCCCAAGCCGACGCTCTATCCATTGAGCCAAACTGGTCTCGGCAGGGCTGCCCAGTTTAGTCTGAGCCTCTATTCTGGTCTGGCAGAGTCCAGGGCCGGTGTGGAACTGGGAGCAGTGGTGGGGGGTGCTTGCTGGAGGCTCTTCTCTGGGAAGCTGCAGAGGTTTCTCTCTTGTGCTCTCCAGCCGTCACAGATGAGCCAGTCCCCCCCTGAGGTACGGGACACACCTCTGGACCACCCGGATGTTGCTGCTCCTAATGTTCTTGAAAAGCACAGGTGCCTGAAGCATGACTGTCTGCATCCGTGCCCCTGGATTATGTCCTGGGGTGTAAGATGAAGCAAGCCCCTGCGCTGCTTTTGGCCCTGGATACGAAAAACTCCACCCACCCTATTCCCCTAACACTCCTCTTTCCCTCCCACCCTTCTTCTCTGCGGTCCGTGCCCTCAGGGGCCAGCTTGCCTTGAGTTGGAAGCCAGCGCTAACCCTTGGAAGCAGGTGGTCTTCAGAGGCTGGACAGAAAAAGGCTGGAGGTGGATGTGGCGCCACCCAGGCCCTGCTCCTCCTCCGGCCTGGTTAGAAAATGCATCCCCGGTGCCCGCGGGGAGCAGGTCAAGGTGGAGCCTGCCTGGAGGGCCATTCCAGTGGTCATCCCAGCGGCCCGCCCGTGCACTGCCTGGGGCAGGGCGGGCTAGGGAGCTGCTCCCCCTCCCCTGCCCTCTGCCATTTCTCCAAAACAGGTTGGGGGAAAGGGTAACTGGCTGGCCAGACCAGTTTCCAGATGACTGGAAGAGGTGCCAATAAAAACACCAGCTGCCTGCCTGGAGTGTGGTCTCTTCAGGAGCGGGGAGTGGCTGCCCAACACCCCAGGGTTGGACTGGGCCCCCACCCCCATCTCCGCTGCAGGGCCGGCCCCGGTCAAGGAAGGAATGTGGGCGCAGCCTAAGACGGCTGAGTTTCCTCTGGCCCGGCGCCAGCCCTGCCTCTCCTCCGGAGCCGGGCTCCGGAGATCTGGTTGCCAGGCTTCGGCTGCCTAGCACCTGGAAGCCGCAGTCCCGGGCTCCAGGGCGACACGTGGCCCCCGGGCCCGAGCTGTACCCTCGGGAGCAGCAAACCTTTGTGGCGCGGCCCAGCCCGTACCCCGGGTCCCTCCGCCCCATCTAGCGATCTAGCGTCAGGGCCACCCCCCCGCCCCCGCCCCCTGTCCTCAGCTCCCTGCTCTGGGGGGAAGCGGAGCCACAATCTCCCTTCTCTAGCGGAAAGAGGAGCCCCCGTGTCGGGGAGGGGGCAAGCCTGGCAAAGCGCCGACCGCAGAGCCACGCGTCCCCGGGCGAGAGGGGAGCGCGGCGCGGCCGGGCGCTAGGACCGCGCGGGCGCGGCTCCGCCCCCTCTTCCGGCCGCGGGCAGGCGGGCCGGGCCCGGCCGCAGCCAACAGTCGGCGCCGCCCGGAGCCGGGAGCGCGGCCCGAGCGTGGCGCGGGCTGTGGGGCCGCCGCGTGCCCGGCCCCGCTCGCCCGTGCCCGCCCGCCATGCCCGGCTTCGACTACAAGTTCCTGGAGAAGCCCAAGCGGCGGCTGCTGTGCCCGCTGTGCGGGAAGCCCATGCGGGAGCCCGTGCAGGTCTCCACCTGCGGCCACCGCTTCTGCGACACCTGCCTGCAGGAGTTCCTCAGGTGCGGGCCGGGGCCGGGGCCGGGGCCGGGGCCGGGGCTGGGGCCGGGGCCGGCCCGGGGCGGGGGGCCCCCGCATGGGGAGGGGCGCAGCCCGGGGGCACGCCGCGCCTTTGTCTGCGCCTTGGCCGGTGACCTCACGGGCGGCCGCCGTGACATCACGGGGCGGCGATGATGTCAGGCCCGGAGGGAGAACCCCACGCACGGGTCCGCGGGGCTCCGGGTGCCAGGGGCTCCCGCGCCCGGTCGGGAGAATTCAGGACCTTCCCGCGGAGCGGCGGGGGGCAAAGACGCCGGGCCCGACCCGTGGCCGGCCCTCCCCCCTCACCTGGGAGCCACGGTGGCCTCATCCTTGAACTTTGGATCCTTGTGGGAGGAGGAGGGCAGAACCCTCCCTCCCGCGCTGCACCTTAAACTTCCGGAGTTTCCACCCCTCTAGCCAGCCTCTGGGTTTTTCGAACACTGCGGGAACGGCAGCTGTCCTCCCGATTCACAGATGATGGAGCGAGAAACTGAGAGGAAGGCTGTGACTGGCCACGGCCGCACAGTGTCTTAAAGGCTGGGAGTGCAGTCCGGGCTGTGTGTGGTCACACAATAGAGAGGAAGGACTGTGGCGCTCAGACCCCAATGAAGCAGGAACCTATTGGGTGGCCCTCCTGCCTGGGGGTCTTGGGGACCTGGGGTGGCCTATAGATCTTAGGGGGGAGGGGGAGGATCGCACCCCGTCCCCCGTTCTCTGAGGACTCAGGTCGCCTGGCTCTTGGCATCCGATGAGTTCTGGGCGCCCTCTGGTCCCGACTCTCCTGCCCAAGCCGGGAGCTGCTCGGGCAACCTGGGGAGGTCACAGGGAAGGTCCAAGATCACAGGAGAGGCTGGTCAGCCACTGCCATGTGTCAGGAGGCTGTTTGCTGAGGGTGCGGGCGGGAGAGCATCTCTAGGGCTCCTGCCTTTAGTGCGCTGTCCCTCCCTCCCTCCCTCTGTCCTCTGCAGCCCTAGCCTGGCGGAAATCTCAGCAGGCTCTTTGTTTTCCGTTCCCCACTGCCTGGGCCGGCTCCTGCCCTCACATATGCTCCTGCACAAGCTGCTGTGCTGCCCCCTCCTCCAATCCCCCACCCCCTCCCTCCTCCCTTCAGTGTACACACATTCTCCCCCAGACACACAGCCCCATTGTCTTCTCAGGCCCTTCCCCAGCCCTCTGGTTTCCAGATGAGGCCAGCTGAGCACCCCCTCCCCCCCAGCTGACCCACCCCCACTGCCTCAAGGAAGGATCCAGGAGGGGGTTGCAAGGCCCCTTTCCCTCCACCGCCCCTCTGCTGCGTCTGCCCCTCCTCCTCCCGGAAATCCCCTCTTCCTCTCCCACAGCCCCCTCCCCCCTTCCTGTCTTCTCCCCTGGGCCTGGGCCTGGGCCTCCACTGCGCAGCCTGAAGCAGTCTCTGCCCCTGCCTCCCCCTTTCCCCTAGTGCCTGCATTTTGCTGCTGAGGCCCCTGGAGGGAGGAGGGAAGAGGTGGTGGACAGGCTCTGCCTCTCACCACCGCAGGATACCACACAAGCAAGGGTGTCCATAGCGCGGACGGGACCTTTGTCCTGGCTGGGCCCAAAGCTGCCCAGGCTAATCAGCTCGAAGCCTGGGGACTTGCCTCAGACCCCTCCCTGTCTCCAAAACCATTAAGTCAGCACATTCCTGAAGCAGCCAAGCAGACCCCCTCCCCCATGGCCCACCCCTCTTTCCCGCTCCTGCCAGGCTGGTCCAGGAAGGCTGCTTGCCCCGTGGGCATAGACATAGCTCATCAGTGCCTGGGCATGTATCTGCGTGGTGGCATGGCCAGAGGTCGTAGTGGGGTCAGGAGAGGAGGTGGGTGCTAGGAATCCTTTGGGCATTTGGGGCATGAACGGCCCAGGTTCTGCAAAGTTCACATGGACAGGGCTGCCATGTGGCCTCCGCTTCGGCCTGATTCCTGCCTGCCTCCCACGACTTACATCTGCCAGAAACACGCCTGAGGGCCTTCAGTCCTGCTGGGTGAGCCCTCGCTCCGCCCAGGCCCTGCCAGGTGTAACTGGTCCCGGCTAGGGTCAGCAAGGTCTTACTGGCGGAAGGAGGCATGCTAACAGGCTCCCGAGTGCTAACCGCCTGCTGGCGATGGGCGGAGGGGAGGGCAGGCAGCGGGCAGGATCAGCGGGCTTCGGGGTGCGTGCAGTGCTAGAGCGGAGTCTTGGCGGTGCTTGCCTGGACAGTTTTTCTTTTTCCCCACTTTTTTTTTATTCATTTATTATCTGTGTGCGTAATTTAACATTGCCGCCCCCTCCGATACATACCCCCCTCCCCAGAGTTTTGTGTCCATTGGTTGTACTTATATGCATGTATACAAGTCCTTCGGTTGATCTATTATCTCCCCCAGATCTCCCTACCCTCCCTGCTGTAATTTGACAGTCTGCTTGTTGCTTTACTGTCGCTATATCTATCTTTTGGTTCATCCGTTTATAATGGACAGTTTTCCTTGTCCTGGCCTCTCTTCTGCGTGCTGTTCCGTGAAACAGCGCCCACCAGAGCGGTGGGCTCAGACACAGCCAGGTGTGCTTCAGCTGTGGCTTGTTCTCTCACCTGCAGGACTGGGGATGGGCAGCCCCTCAGACACCTGGTGGAGGGCTGGTTGGGAGTGTAAACACAGTGCCTCGGAGCGAGCCTTTCCTCTTTGCTTTAGGAGACACACCCTCGTTAGGAGGGAAGGGATGGGGTGAAGTGGCCCCAAGCTGACCTTTGCCCATGGTTCTTGGCTGGCACCCTCATATGGGTTGGGAAGCTTTGGCACTTAATCTCAGCCTATCCCTGTTCACCTTGCTTTCCTCCCTCCCCCCAATCAGCTTTCAGCCCAGCCAGTGAAAACTAGCCTGGGGGGAGGGGATGGCTGGGCAGCCTGTTCTTTCCCAGTCCAGCTGCCATCCTGGGGGAGGGGTGCCAGCTGCCACCTGTTGGCCAAATGCTGTCTGAGGCAGCTGTCTCCGCCTCCTCTGGGCCCAGAACTCGCCTTCCCAGGACCAGAGCTGGGGTTTTCTGGGGTCCGGTACCCTCAGGACTCTGCTCCCCCTCCTGGTGGGGCTGCCCCAGAACCGGTCTGGTGAGGGCAAGAGACTGCCCTCATTAAGGGGGTGGGGCCTGGGGTTCTCCCTTCCCATAGAGTGGAGTCTTTCTTAAACACACAGAATTCTTTTTTATTTTAAAAAATGTTTTATTGATTTAGAGAGAGGGAGAGGAATAGAGAGGTAGAAACAGCCATGACAGAGAATCATTGATTGGCTGCCTGCTGCACGCCCCCTCCTGGGGATGGAGCCCGCAGCCCTGGCCTGGGCCCTGGGGGAAATCGACGCCCAACCACGGGGCCACATGGGCTGTGGTGTGGAGTCTTGACCCTGTCTCCTCTCTTTTCAGTGAAGGAGTCTTCAAATGCCCTGAGGACCAGCTGCCTCTGGACTATGCCAAGGTGGGTCCACAGAGGCAGGCAGAGGCTCTTGCCCGTGGTGGAGGTTGGCAGCCAGTAGGCTCAGGGCCAGTGTCAGCCTAGTACTTCCGAATCCTGTGCCCCCACCAAGGTGGCCTGTTCCCTCCCACCAGGCCAGTTTGCAAATGAGGCCCGCATTTGCCCTGGAGGGCAGGCACAATGCCCAGCTTGTGGGGTACACAGAGCTGCTCTGTGTCACAAGAAGTGCTCCCCTCCCCGTGGCTGAGGGCCAGGCCCCCTCTGCCAGAGGGAAGGAAGCAGGGGGTTTGAGGGCTGCTTGCAACTACGCAGGCTGATTGTCATGTGCAGGCGTATTGGGGACCCTGGGATCCAGCAATAGAGCACATACTGCCCGCGGTACCCCTTACCGCTGGGCACAGGGGAATAAAGCCCAGGAGAGGCTGTTACTGATTCTGAGGTAGAGCTAGCCCATCAGGGGAATGAGGAGGCAGGAAGTGGGGGCTGTAGCAGGCTCTGACCCTGCCCTGGTTCCCCCGTTCCCGTCCCCAGATCTACCCGGACCCAGAGCTGGAGGTGCAGGTGCTGGGCCTGCCCATCCGCTGCATCCACAGCGAGGAGGGCTGCCGCTGGAGCGGGCCGCTTCGTCACCTACAGGTGAGGCTCCGGTGGGGCAGGGACTCCCCTCCCTGGCGGGCGCTAACCACCACTCTTCCCGCCAGGGTCACCTGAACACCTGCAGCTTCAATGTAGTCCCCTGCCCCAACCGCTGCCCCACCAAGCTGAGCCGCCGGGACCTGCCTGCACACCTGCAACACGACTGCCCTAAGCGGCGCCTCAAGTGCGAGTTCTGTGGCTGCGACTTCAGCGGGGAGGCGTTTGAGGTGGGTGGGGCCCGGCTGAGGGGAGAGGGAGTGGGGCACCGGATAGCCCGGGACCCCTAACTCAGCCCCTCTGGCGTTCCCACAGAGCCACGAGGGCGTGTGTCCCCAGGAGAGTGTGTACTGCGAGAACAAGTGTGGTGCCCGCATGATGCGGCGGCTGCTGGCCCAGCATGCCTCCTCCGAGTGCCCGAAGCGCACCCAGCCTTGCAGCTACTGTGCCAAGGAGTTCGTCTTTGACACCATCCAGGTGAGGCCCTTCCTGAGCGGGGCTGTGGGGCAGGGGGCAGGGAGTCCGGCTACTGACCCTGTCTCTGCCACCCTAGAGCCACCAGTACCAGTGCCCGAGGTTGCCTGTGCCCTGCCCCAACCAGTGTGGCGTGGGCACCGTGGCCAGGGAGGACCTGCCAGGCCACCTGAAGGACAGCTGTAGCACTGCCCTGGTGCTGTGTCCATTCAAAGACTCCGGCTGCAAGCACAGGGTGAGCCGCCCCTTCTTCCCGTCAACCCCCTTCTTGGCCCGTAAAGCCCGACTTAGGCGTGGGGCCTGAGCCCTTGGCCGTCCCTGCTCTGCTGCTCTGAATCCTTCCCCCTGCTGGCCAGCCTCATCCTCCCAGTGCCCTCAGCCTTCCTCAGTCTGAACCGAGTGCCTGCCACCCTGCCCCCTGCCCCCCTCCACCCTGGGCCTGCCGTCCTGCTCACTCTCCTCCCTTCCCCCACGGCCGGGCTTTGCCCACACAGTGCCCGAAGCTGGCGATGGCGCGGCATGTCGAGGAGAGTGTGAAGCCCCATCTGGCCATGATGTGCGCCCTGGTGAGCCGTCAGCGGCAGGAGCTTCAGGAGCTGCGGCGGGAGCTGGAGGAGCTGTCGGTGGGCAGTGACGGTGTGCTCATCTGGAAGATTGGCAGCTATGGGCGCCGGCTACAGGAGGCCAAAGCCAAGCCCAACCTGGAGTGCTTCAGCCCCGCCTTCTACACACACAAGTATGGCTACAAGCTGCAGGTGTCTGCGTTCCTCAACGGCAATGGCAGTGGAGAGGGCACACACCTCTCGCTGTACATTCGCGTGCTGCCGGGCGCCTTTGACAATCTCCTGGAGTGGCCCTTTGCCCGCCGCGTCACCTTCTCCCTGCTGGATCAGAGCGACCCTGGGCTGGCTAAGCCACAGCATGTCACTGAGACCTTTCACCCTGACCCACACTGGAAGAATTTCCAAAAACCAGGCACTTGGCGGGGCTCCCTGGATGAGAGTTCTTTGGGGTTTGGTTACCCCAAATTCATCTCCCACCAGGATATCCGCAAGCGAAACTATGTGCGGGATGATGCAGTCTTCATCCGTGCCTCAGTTGAATTGCCACGGAAGATCCTCAGCTGAGCACAGACGGCTCCAGGACAAAGGGGGGGTGGGACACGACCTCTGTCAGGCACTGGCTGAACCTGGAGAAGGGGGCAGGACCCCCTTTCAGCTGCTTCTGCAGCCTAGGTTCTGTTACCCTAATTCCCCTCCCCCCTTCCTTACCACCCTCAGGTGCCTCCTATTGGTGCTTCAGCCCTGGCCGAGCAGGTCTTGGGGTCATCAAGGGCTTGGAAACAAGTGATCCTAGGGCTTGTCTCCTCTCCTGGGCAGGGCAGACATGCCTTGGTGCCGGCCACATTCTACCTGGACCGAGGTGCCTGCTGGTGCTATGTCCCAAGAGCCATAGGGGGGAGGGGGAGTCGGGTAAAGAATATGTCTTGAAATCTGATTTCTCTTCCCTCTGTGTCTTCTGGTTATTTATTTACTTAGTGCCAGGAGGGCACAGCAGGGAGCCCTGATTTTTAATAAATCCTGAATTGTATTTATTAATTTTGTTCCAGTCTGACTCATCTGGGTGGTTAGGGCCCTGGAAGGCTGGGCCCAATTGGGAAGGCAAAGGACCAGTCAGACTGGCGGCGGCTGCTGCCTTTACCCCTAGAATCAGCTGCCCTGATGGGTCTCCCTCTGGTGGACTACAGGGGAAGTGCACCAGGCTTTGTGTGGAAGAGATCCTGCTGCTGCCCTCTGGTGGTGACACTTAAGCACTACATGCATTATTTCATTTAATAAATCAAGTGAAATCGTTTTATCAACATAACAGCACCTATTTTAGTTCTGTTGAAGATTTAATGAGACAAAGCATGTTCCTAACACAGAATAAGTGCTTGATGAATATTAACTCCAAAGCCCAGCCCAAACTCAGAGACTAAGCTGAACAAGGGGTGTATAAAGTGCTTGAATTTTCTCATCCATACTCATTTGCTTTTCATATACACCTCAGTGGGTGCCTATGATTATCCACATTTAACAGAAAAAATAGGAACAAAAGAGTGCATTGACTTCAGCTGGTTTGAGGCAGGGCCTGGATTCTGTTTCAAGCTCCAGCAATTCCTAGATGTATATAGCTTTCTTTTAATTTTGCCATAGTTAGATTTGGATCCTTAACCTTGCTTCCTTTTTGGCAAGTTACTTAGCTGTATGGAGAGGCATTTTGCTCTCGCTGGTGAAACTATGTGCGGGATTGAGAGTAATCCTGCTCACTTTGATTTACTATAAAGATGATCTAATCAGCATTAAGTAAGTGCCTTACTCTTGGCTGGCCCTGAAAAGAGGCCCAATGATGGAAACTTACCTAGTCAAGGGAAGGTTCAAGGGCTATAGTTCACAGAGAAACAAGCACCAGCTTGGCCTTCAAAAGGTCAAATTCACAGATCTAGGAAGAAACGGGTCCTGGCTGCCTAATAAAGGTGGCCCCTTCGTCAGATAAAAACCACCCTGATACAGTGACTCTGGAAGCTAATAGGGACAACCATATGCTCTAATCGGTTTCCTTAAACCTTTCAGACCTCACTGACCACCAATGGTTCTAGGGCCACCAGTTGGTGACCACTGCTCTAGCAGAAGAAATGTCTTACGCACTTGCTTCAGGCAACAGATGGAACCATCTTTCCAAGAGAAGTCAGATACAATGGATCAAGTTTGGGCTGTCTCTGCACCATTCCAGGGAACGTGCTTTTTAGAGTTGTGTGCAACAATGGTGCATTGCAGTCAACTCCATACTCAGGCCTAGCCCTCATTCCAGTGGTGTTACAGGCAGTCATAGTTGCCCTGTGGAACTCAGGCCAGGTTTTATTTTTGTGTTTTTAATTCGTTTTTAATCCTCACCCAAGGACATACTTAGAGAAAGAAACATCAATGTGAGGAGGAAAATTGATTGTTGTCTTCTGTTTGTGACCCAACTGGGGATCAAACTCACAACTCAGGTATGTGCCCTGGCAACTCTTCTTCAGTGCACAGGATGACGTTCAAGCAACCAAAAGGGGGACCGGGGAATCTAGTTGGCCCTTGAGCAACACAAGTTTGAACTGCACAAGTCCACTTATACATGGATTTCCCCCCCAATAAGTACTGTAAATATATTGCTTTGTTTTTAAACATTTTTCTTCTTGCTCACTTTAATAGAGCATATACTACATGTAACATACAAAATATGCATAACCGGCTGTTGTTGGTAAGGCTTCCTGTCAACAGGTTATTAGTAAAGTCTTTGGAGTCATTTTGACATTAGAGGCCCAGTGCACAAATTTGTGCACAGGTGGGTCCCTCCACCTGGTGGGTGACGGGAGGGACTTTGGGAGTTGGCTATGGGAACGCACTATCAGGGGACAGCTCCTGCAGTAAGCGTTTGCCCCCTGGTGCTCAGTGCATGTCATAGCTACCAGCCAGTTGTCCGGCTGTCATGGTTGCTTAGGCTTTTATATAGAGCGATATTTTTTATTGACTTCAGAGTGGGAGAGACAAAAATATCAATGATGAGAATCACTGATAGGCTGCCTTCTGCACGCCCCCAAGACTGCAACCTGGACATGAGTCCTTGACTGGTATCGAACTTAGGACCATTCAGTCTGTAGGCTGATGCTCTATCCACTGAACCAAACTTGCTAGGGCTAGAGTCATTTTAGACTATGTAGGAATGGGGGTACTTAGAGGCACATCTAACTTCTCCACCCCCACTGTTCAAGGGTCAACTGTAAGTATCTCATATTTTCATATATATATATATATATATATAATTGATTTCAGAGAGGGAGAGGGAGATAGAAACATCAATGATGATGCCCTGGCTGATTTGGCTCAGTGGAGAGAGCATCAGCCTGCAGATCCAAGGGTCCTGGATTCGATTCTGGTTGAGGGCACATGCCTGGGTTGTGGGCTCAGTCCAATGTGCAGGAGGCACCCAATCAATGATTCCCTCTCATCGATTGGCTGTCCCCTGTACGATTCCTACTGGGGATCAAACCCACAACCTGGGCATGTACCCTTGACTGGAACTGAACCTGGAACCCTTCAGTCCACAGGCCGATACTCTATCCATTGAGCCAAACCAACTAGGGCTGTAAGTTGCTCTCAGATTCCCCCCCACACCCCCCTTGCAGACAAAAAAGGGAAAAGTTCTCCAATACTAAACCCGTAAGATTCACCAAGAGTTATTTTTCAGCCCTAACTGGCTTGGCTCAGTGGATAGAGCATCGGCCTGCGGACTCAGGGTCCCAGGTTCGATCCCAGTCAAGGGCATGTACCTTGTTTGTGGGCACATCCCCGGTGGGGAGTGTGCAGGAGGCAGCTGGTCGATGTTTCTGACTCTCTATCCCTCTCCCTTCCTCTCTGTAAAGATTCAGTAAAATATATATTTTTTAAAAGTTACTTTTCATTTTACAGATTATAGCACTTATTACCTCCACCTCTGTCAGAGGCCCTCAGAATTCCTGTTGGAGGTAGGAGAAGTGGAGGGAGGGACATTTAGTCTTAAATAGCTTATTAGCAAGTTACCCATTTTTCAGTGACTTATGATCCTTGGAGTGAAAGTGGCAGTATCCTTCAGACCTCCACGAAGACATACTAACCCATCAAGGCCCTAATTGTCCTGCCTAGGGAAGAGATCCTGGGTACCTCCTAGGGATTGATTACATTACAATCCCAAAACCTCTTCTTCAATAATGGATTGGGGGAAGGGGGGGATTCTGAGTGGGATGAACAGGGGTCCCCCTCTTAAAAATGAGACATTACTTCCCTTCCAGTAAATGAGACATTAGAAACCACTATAAACAAATAGGACAAGTTTGAAAGGTGACTTTTCTTTTTACTCGTTTATAATAATCTTAAAAACCCCATCATACCCATAAACCACCACAGGTGAGAAGATGAGAGATGGAGAGTGAATGCTACAGTATGTGGACAGCTCAGGGAAACAGTATTCCCTAGGGGCAGTGTGGGGTGGAGGCAGGGATTATAGATAGGAGGCCCTGGTCTGGCCTCTTATTGCTGGTTGGGGGTTGGCTGGCAGAGGGGTGAGGAGCTCAGGGTGAACTAGGAAACATCTCACACCAAAGGCAAGGGCAGTTGGGGACAAAGGTGGGGGGTCACAGTACATTTTCCATGCAGATTAGGGGTGGGAGTGAGAGCTTCAGAGATTTGTACCCCCACACAGGAAGAGATGGGTTTGAGGTTTGATATAAAGCCCCCACATTGGTGTCTGGTCCAATTTTCTAAAATGGCAGCTCACCTTTTGGGGAGAGGCATTAGGAAAAAAATCACAGCAAAAGTATCTGGTTTGGAGCTCAAGCAAGGGTTAGGGGGAGACAGTAGTGCTCTTTCGATTGAACTCAGAGAAGGAAGAACTGGAAGGGGGCCTTGGGTGAGATGGTGGCCAACACCTCAGGAGAAGGCATTGCACCAGAAGCATCAGGCGCTCCTGGGGGCTCAGGGACAGGGAGGTACCAGTGTGCACAGACGTCAGGAAAACAATCAGGAACAATAAATTAGGACTTCATGTTGCTATCATTTGGCATAACACAATCAGGCTTTTTTTTTCTTCTATTTTTAAATATAAGGCAACTTGCCAACACATAATTTAAAAACTGGTCTTCAGTCACATTGATTCAGATCACTAGAGAATTCTGGCTAAAGAACAGTGGATAGTAAACAAACCCCCAAATTTTAAATAAGACCATCAGCTCACATTCCCCAGAGAAGAGAGGAAAAGGGGCTTATTTGGTTAAGGGGAGAAAAAAAAAAAGGCAGAGCCCAACTATAGGAGGGTACAAAAAAAATGTACAAAACAATCTAAAGTTACAGAAAAGTTTGAATTTCTAGCTAACTAATTGTCTCTTGGGAATTAGATGTGTTGAGCATGGAGTGGGTATGAGCGAAGAGTGAGCAAGGGGCGAGAGGGGCTGTTTCCAATGTACACCCATCTTCAGCTGTTAGAACCATGCTCATTTGGTAAAGGAAGAATTCAGAGCTTAAGGCTTTGTGTTTTTCTTTCTTTCTTCATCAAACTGAGGGGCTGCAAAAGGAGGTGTCTAGAAGGTGTATGTACCTGTGGGGCCACTCGCACACAATGCTACTCAAATCCACACTACATTCATACAGAAACATGACATAAAACTTACAGTGTAGAGCAATATTCTTAGCCAGTGTAGAGAACCAAAAGGTTTTTTTTTTTTTTTTTTTTGGTGTTAATTCCAAACTCCAATGTGATCATCCCTTATCTACCTAATTCCTCAAGTAGGATCAGTTTTTTTGTTATACTTGTTTTTTGGATGGGGGTGGAGAATGAGGGCAGCAGATGAGTTATGAGTGGCAACAGTGAGAAAAGGATCTTAAGATATGCTGCATGGTCACTGCATTTCTCTAGGCTGGAAAGGGGAATAAAAAAAACCAAGATACCAACACAAAGACACTTTTTCCCTCCCATGTCTCAAGGCTACGGCCAAGTGTCTGCAGAATGCCCTTGAGAAGTGTGGCAAGGTTCAGCTCAGTGGCTCTGGGATCAATGTAGACATAAACGCCTTAAGGAATGAAGAGAGGCTGAGCAGAGATGAAGACTGTTCAGTTTTGATTTGAGGTCTTTGCGGTGAATAAGAAATTAGGTTCCAACATGCGGGGGGCCCTGCGCGGGGGCGGCCAGTCGGCCGGGCCGGTGGTGGGACCCCCGGGCGGGGCGCCCAGTGGGGTTTGGGCACGCGGAGGGGGCGGCCAGGAGCGCAGACGCTGCCGGACCCGCCGGACGCCCCACAGGCCCGGCCCGGGATTGGGGTCCCCCCTGCCCTGAGCCACACACACCGCTCCCCGCGCCCTGTGTCCGTCACTACAGCTTCTATTTTTACAGCCGGTTCACCGCGGTCCCGGACGGCACCCCTGTTTGTACACGGGGTGCAGACCCCCCAGTGTGTGGTGGGCCGGCACCTTCCCGTCCCGCTCTGACGGGTTTTGTATGAAAAGGAAAATAAACATTTGTACGACGTTTAAAAAAAAAAAAAAAAAAATAGGTTCCAGAGCACTTGGGAAGCCTGGCTTTTTAGTCCTAGAGAAAGAGAGACAGAAAAACAGACAGAGGTCTAGCTTAGGAGGCTGGGCACCTATAGTGACCTCACCTAGGGCCCTTAGCTCACTTCAGTCCTAAGGGAAAAAGGCAGAGCAGGAAAAGACTGGAGGTGGCTGGTGGGAAATGCAAAGTGGGGGAAGGGAGATGGACTTGGAATAGGACTGACAGGCAGGCAGCGAAGAAAAAAGCCTGGGATTGGGATTAGGTTCTAACATAAATCCCCAAAAACTGCTAGGGCTGGTGGAGGGGAAAGAATGAGGGCACAGAGAATCCCCCCGTCCCCAATTAGATCCCACTAAATTCCCTTTCTTAGAAATCTAAGAATGATCACATTGGAGCAGTAAAAATTTGAAACTATCCAATTACTCAAAAGTAAGACTACACCTAGGAGGGCTGCAGGACGTAAGCTCCCGGAGGGCACCGGGACTACCTATCTATATCCCGGGTGCTGAATATGAAGACTTCGACTCTCTGGGGGGTCTGGGGCTCGGCCGCCAGGGGCTCGATGAGCCTTGCTTAGCACGGCCAGGCTCTGTTCTCGGAAGCAGGCCTGCTGGAAATCCCCACTTAGGTAATCCACTGTTTGCATCAAGCTGTTCTGGCTTGCCACCGGAACGCCCCCGGTCCCTGCTCGGTAGTGGGCCCCGGCAGCTGCCGCACAGTCCAGGGGTGCGCCTGTGGGCTGCCCAGCGTGGAACGGCATGGCGAGGTCCTGAGACCCCGAGCTGTCGCTATTGGGAGTGGGCAGAATGTTGTTCCACAGGGGCTGGAAGTAGTGACCATTGGGGTAGGCCAATGGGGCTGCCAGGCCGTTGACTGGTGGGGATGGGGTTGGCTTCTCCATGGGTGGCTTCAAATGGAAGGACTGTGCCAGGCAGAGTTCCTGCGGGTAGGCAGGGGCCTTGCCCACAAAGCCAGGCCCTGCCAACTCGCGTCCTGTTGCATGCTTGCCTGTCAGACCAGGGGCCGGCGTCCCACCAGCCTCACTGCACATCTGTTGTAGGTGGGCCAGCTGATGCTGGTTCCAGGCAACTGGCTTGAGGTCGTTAGGATAGCCAGTGGGGGCTCGAGAGATGCCTGTGGGCAGGTTGACAGGGCCTGCAGCAGGCAATGCGGCTGCGGCCGCATGGGTGTGCTCCATGGGATTGACCACACATGAAGGCATTGGTGTGGGGATGCTGTGGGTCGACACCCGGGTGCTTGCATTGATGAGCAGACTGCGACTAATGGGGCTGGGGTTGGCAATCTGGCCCTCACACACTGAGGTAGTGCTGATGCCTGCCCTCGTCTGGCAAAACTGGTTGATCTGGTGCACAATGCTGCTCAGGTCCGGGGGCTGGCTGTGCTGCAGAGTGGCCGCCATTGAAAGGGGGATAGTTGAGGTAGACACAGTCACATTCGGGGGGGCATCTGAGTCTGGCATCTTCCGGCCTCCATGCAACAAGGAACTGGGGGGATGCTGGAGACCTTGGTGAGACAGACCCTGAGGGTGGACCAAGCCCTGGGTTTGGGCCATGGGCTGAGGGTGGCCCAGGCCCTGAGGCTGCTGGAGGCTCTGAGGATGGGGCAGCGCCTGGGGTGGCGGGATACCCTGAGGGTGCTGCAGCGTCTGGGGAGGGGCATGGGCCAGGGTCTGTGCATGCTGCAGGGCCTGCTGGCGGGCCAGAGCCTGGGCCTGTGGATGGGCTAAAGTGCTGGGTGCCACAGTAGCATAGGGCACCACTGGGGGGTTCATGATGGCCTCAGGGAGCAACCGGGCTCGGGTGCCGTCAAAGTCCTTGAGTATGCTTTTGGCTGGCACTTTGACAATGGCAAGCAGGCCTGCCTTGGTGGCAGCCTGAGTCGGGTAGGGGCTGTAGCGCTGGGCTGATGTGTCGAGGCCGTTCACAGTACGACGAACGTGTTTCCGCTGGGGAACCTTCACACTGTTGGGGAAGATTTTTATAGTCAGTGGGTTGTTTGCGACCTTCTTAGCATACGCATCCAATTCGGCTGGGGTAGGATAGTGAGCAGTTCTCATTTTCTGTGTAGTGTCCCCTAGAGAGAGAGAAGGGGAAGGAGAGCAAAGAAGGAGAGGGAGCTCATCAGTGCCAAGCCAACCAGCCTTCTGGATTCCCCTTTTGAGGGTGTAAAAGGTGGGGAGGGGAGGGGCTAAGCTGTCTCCCTAGCCTTCGAGTCAGACCCAGCCTCAGGCCCCATCAGAACTTATAATGGGCCAGGCCTTGTGCTAAGTGTCAGGCTATCTCAACGAATACTTAGTACCTGCTTCATCATGATGCTTGTTTTACAAATGACATCACTAAAGACAGAAATAGCAGAGCAACTTTCAAAAGTCCAGTATCTGGCAGAGAGAATCTGGCCAATTCTCGCAGAGTTGTTCTTAAACACTGAGCTCTCTCCAAGTTCCTACCAGCCCACGCTGGCCTGGGTACTGCCGATTCTAAGCAGAGCTGCTTGTGAGAGCCCTCAGTCCCTTTCCCCAGGACATCCTGGTAAAGAGGGCAGCCAGAGTGACTACTCTTCAATCTGCAGTGGCCAGTGAGGCATCAGCTTTCTCCTTAGCACTGGCAGCTGGGGCATCATGCCCATTGGGTGGGCATCCTGGCACAGTAGACAGGATGCTTCTTTTTTAGGAGCAGAGGAATAAGCTGCCAACATCACTCTCCCATCCCATGTCACAAGTTCACTTTTGTTTACAGCTTACTTTCAGCCTGATTGGTAAAGATCAAAAGGCTTTACTTCCTTGAGGGGGGTGACAATAATGACAGGGCAGCAGAAAGGGAATTTGAGAAGAAAGGATTCAGAGAATCTTTTAAGTCCTGAGAGCCAAAAATAGTCTGTATTGGCCCTTGTCAGCTGTCACTTTCCAAAATGAAAGAGGAAAAATCTGACTTCCTTTGGAGACTGCAGAATTACTCACTCAATGCGCCTCATTAATGTTAACAGTCTCTTTGTTCCCAGCTCCAGTTGCCTCCCATCAGGGGGCTCCAGCGGATGTTGTGCTTCCAGTCAAAAAGGAAAAGGTTCTTGAGAACAAGCGCTCTTTCAGGATGCCAGGCTCCTGCAAGGGGTCTCTGCTCTGTTATCCCTGACTCTGAGGGAGGATCTCCCTGAGTTTACACAGAAGGTGCTTAATAAAGGCTTGCTGAGTGACTAAGTACACAAACTGCCCAAAGCGAAGGAAGGGGGCTTGGCTGGGAACCGAGGCTCAGCGAGCAGATTCCCTCCCTACTTCCTCCTCTTGCGTAAGGCAGCCATACAGAGCAGGGACTAGGCTGACTGAATGCTGGGCTTGTGACTTCAGCTGGCTTGGCTCAAGGAGACCTTATTTGAAAATCATGTCACTGGGCATCAACTGGAAGAGAAGTAGGCTAGTGAGTGTGCTAAAGATGAGGGCACAGCTGCCATCCTTTGGTGGCATTGCTGGTTAGTTGGCAACAACTGCTTAGAAACTGCTGTTCTTGGAAGCAGGAAAAGAAAGCTCAAGTCTAGGATGGGCAGATAATTCAGGTCCACACTCAAGAATGTAGAACTTAGCAAAAAGAGTACAGAAAGGAAAAGGTTAATGCTTTCAAATACTGGAATAATGCCTTGAACTTAGTAGATAGGTAAACATATTTAAGGATCTGCCCTATTTACCAAATAAATGCTCTACTCATAAAGGAAATGTCTGTAACATCTTAAAATGATGAATGTGATGGTGACAACTGGGGTAGGAAGGAGAGGAAGGCAGAGAGGCTCAGAAATCGTACCCATCCACTAGGCAGCACTAGCTGCTGAGGAGGGTCAAAGCTCTGAGAGCAGAGTTTGAGTTCTGCTTTTTGTAGGCCACTCTCCCTTAACTGCCACGCGTCCAAAACAGAAACTATCTCCACACTCCATGATATTTTGAATTTAATTGCATCTATACACATACAAATGTTAATGGGCTTCAGTCTCCATAAAGTGGAGACATTTTCTGACCCTTCTTACATTCTCCTTGACAATAAGACAAAAAAATAAAAATTAAAAATAAAAAAGCCTAGAATCACTGAGAGATAGTTCCTATACTCAAGGTACCAGAATTCCATTAGAAACTGGCCTGGCCAACCACTGGACTTAGGTGTCTGTCTGACTGGTCAAAATCATGTAACACTCCTAGCTCAGTGTCTTAGCTAGAGCAGATACGTAGCAAATACTTGTTAAGTACCATCAGTATGGGGACTGTCTGACTGAACAAATGGGCTGAGGAATGGGAGTTTGAAGCTATGGAGTTTTAGTTCAGACAGGAAATAATGGTCTGCCCTGGGTTCTCCTCCATGTTAGTCGGCTTTTCTCCTTGAAGGCCAAGAGAGAGGAATACAGTTAGGCTTGTTGAATAACAGAGTTCCTTCTTAAATTTTATTTATTTATTTATTTATTTTGAGAAAGAGAGAGAGAGGAAGGTGGGGTGGAGGGGGGAGCGAGGAAGAAGAAAGAAGGAAAAAGGAAGAAGATGAAGAGAGAGGGCACAAGCCATAGATTTGTTCCACTTATTCATGCATTCATTGGTTGGTTCTTGTATGTACCCTGACCGGAGATCAATAGAGTTCCTTTTTTCAAGTCAGTACCAACTCTCAGGTTGTTGTTTTTTTAGCAGAGGCAGAAGGGACGCATTCAGGAGTATGACACTGACATTGATTAGTTTTTCCACCCACAGGTCAAGGCTAATTAGTTCTTCTTGTCCTGCCTCCACTGATGGTGACAGCAGGGATGAGGGTAGTCAAATAAAGGAACAGGAATCAAAGGGAAGTAATGGATGGAGGGGAAGGGAGACACAGGCTACAGTATTTTTATTAAGGAAGAATCTCAAGGATGAGATGAGTATATTGGACAAGAGGCCATATTCTGGGAATTCAGTACCAACCACTTCACTTATCAGACTTAAGCCCAGCCCTTTAAAAAAGGTCAAGTTCTAAAATAATAATAATAATAATTATTATTATTAATATTATTATTAATTAATTAAAAGGTCAAGTTCTTTACAATACTTTTTAAAAATAAAATTTTTTAAATTGATTTCAGAGAGAAAGGGAAAGAAAACATCAATGATGGGAGGGAATAATTGATTGGCTGCTTCCTGCACACCACATACTGGGATTGAGCCCACAACCCAGGCATGTGCCCTAACTGGAAATTGAACCATCAATTCCTGGTTCATATGTTGACGCTCAACCACCGAGCCACTCCAGCCAGCTGTCAATATTTTTTATCTCAGTCCTCACACACAAGCATCCTAAAGTCTCTCTTTTTTCTATAACATCACTGTGCACAGCTAACATAGATACCACAGCTTTGTAAGCAAATTATTTATATATCAAATGCCAACTGAGTCATTAATCAAACATGAGGCAGTATAAAAAGTAGGGAATATGTGGTTAGAAAAAAAGAGAGATCCAGATTCAACTACTGACTTTATCATCTAACTACCCAGTCTCAGGTCATTCCTCATTTATAACAAAAAGGTATATGATATCTACTGTCCTGCTTCAGAGGATTACTAAGATCAAGAGATCCAATGAACGGGAAAATAATCTGTGGACAGGAACAATGACTGTCGATATTTATCATTCAAGGATATCAGTTTTGGCTAAGTCTGTCCAAATATAGGACAAAGTAACCTGACAAAGGAAGCTCCAACTGCAGGACACCCTGGACTTGAGTCTGAGAGTTAAGTGTAGCCGAAAGCACTTTTGTCTGTTCTTGGGACTAGGGGGAAATCTGCTTGAATACAGCTTCCCCACAGGGACCTCCCTATGTATCCTATTTTGAAGGTCAGATGACAAGGGTGGCATATACAGCAGAAACCTCTATCTATAGGTGGAGTGGCACAAGCAGTATATTTCTAATACAAGCTTTGGAACCTGACCCAAGTGTGAGTTCTAGCCCCATCATTGAACTGTAATGTCATGTTGGCAAGTGGCAAACACTCTGTGCCTCATCCTTAAAAGAAAGATAAGAGTGTCTCCCATACAGAATTATTGAGGAATGAATAACAACATATATAAAAATACTCAACAGACCCTAGCCGGTTTGGCTCTGTGAATAGAGCATCAGCCTGTGGACTGAGGGTCCTGGTTTGATTCTGGCCAGGGGCACGTGCCTGGGTTGTGGGCTCGGTTCCCAGTGTGGGGCGTGCAGGAGGAAGCTGATCCATTATTCTCTTTCATCATTGATGTTTCTATCTTTCCCTTCCTCTCCCTTCCTCTCTGAAATCAATAAAAATATATTTAAAAAAATATAAAAATACTCAACAGGCCCTAGCCAATTTGGTTCAATGGATAGAGTGTCAGCCTGTGGACTGAAGGGTCTCCGGTTCAATTCCGGTCAAGGGAACATGCCTGGGTTGTGGGCTCAATCCTCAGTAGAGGGTGTGCAGAAGACAATTGATCAATGATTATCTCTCATCGTTGATGTTTCTATCTCTCTATCCCTCTCCCTTCATCTCTGAAATAAATAAAAAGTATTTTAAAAATGTATATATATTTTTAAAATGTTCAACAGTATGGTGATGTAGGAGGGGAGTGAGTGGAGTTGGAAGAAGGAATAGAAGAGATTTATGGTGATGGAAAAAATAAAATAAAATAAAAATAAAAAACTCAAGATAGTACCTGGCACATGGTTAGCAACTCAACAGATGGAACAGATATTAGTTAATATTGCTGATATTTCTATGAGTTTATTCAATCATTTGGGCCAATTAATAATTTCCAGACCCTTCCACTAGGGGGCAGATAGACATACTAAGAAGCAGTAAAAGAACTTTGACATTTGTTCCAGCTCCAAAACTGCAATAAAATAGGTCAAAATTATTATCTAAAAGACGATTTGAAAACTAAGGTCTTTAAATATATATATATATATATTTTTATTGATTTTAGAGAGGAAGAGAGAAGGAGAAGGATAGAAACATCAATGATGATTGAATCAATGATTGGCTGCCTCCTGCACACTCCACACTGGGGATAGAGACCATAACCCAGGCATGTGACCTTGACCAGAATCGAACCTGGGGTCCTTCAGTCTGCAGGCTGACGCTCTATCCACTGAGCCAAACTGGCTAGGGCAAACCAAGGTCTTTTGATCTTTTCAGCCATTCATCCAAAAGTATTTATTGAGCCACTACTATATACCTGACCATAAACTGAGCTTGGAGTTAATAAAGAAAAAATGTTCACTGAAATCGGTTTGTCTCAGTAGATAGAGTGTCGGCCGGCTGACTGAAGGATCCCGGGTTCGATTCCGGTCAAGGGCATGTACCTTGGTTGTGGGCACATCCCTGGTGGGGGGTGTGCAGGAGGCAGCTGGTCAATGTTTCTCTCAGATGTTTCTAGCTCTCTTCCCCTCTCTCTGTAAAAAGTCAATAAAATATATTTTAAAAAAATGTTTAAAAACACATTTTTTCTGGGTGATTAGGAGAAGATGGGTCAGAGGAAAACAAATTTCTAAGTACAGAATTCCAAAATGGTTAGGACTCTCAAAGCAAGTAACATCACGGAATACATATAATCTAGAAAAGCTCTAGGAAGGCCTCCAGCTAACCCTAACTCTGGACCTCTACCAAATACAGGACCCACACCAAACCAAGACTTCTTTAATCCAGCCTTCCCTATGGCAAATTATACATCTAGGATGGGAAACACATTCCATTCTCCTACACACACCGAACAGGAAGGCGAGAAGAGAAAATGTGGAGTTAGAAGGAATCAATCCTGTGACTATATCTATACATGTGGTGACTCAAACCTGGGGAAAAGTGATTAGCCAGGTGACTTATAGTGCTGGGCCAAGAAGCCACATATACTGACTCCTGATCCAATTCTCTTGCCTTGAGCTGACTCTTATCATACAACATAAAGCACAGTAAGCTATCAACATCCGTATATCATCCCCACCCCACCAGATATCAAGCTCTGGGTTTCTAGGAACTTAGAAGACCCTTCTAAGAATGGGTGTAGGGAAAAGCTGAATTACAAGTCACAAACTGGTTTTAAAGTTTCTATAACTGGTAAGCTTGTGTTCTAAGCAGCTCTTTAGTTGTTGGCTCCTAAAGAAGACAGCGTATGCCCTCTCTCACCTTAACTGTAAATATTCAACACTAACAGCTGTGAGTCAAGATTTTTCTTTTTTTTTAAATACCTTCTGGGAGATGGGAGAAGAAAGCAAGCAGGCTTAAAAATACCAATAGGATTTCTCCTCTGCAAAGGTGTGGATTTAATTAAGGATAGCAACAAGAGAGTCAAAGAAATTAAAATACACTGACCCCCAAGTGGACTGGTGAGTCTGAAACCAGGAAAGAAGGATATCTCAATTCTCCAATATAGACTAGGGACAGTGGTTGGCAGAGGCTACTTAGGAGCTTCTTTGAGGAAAAAGAAAAGTGGAGATCTCAATGTCAGCATCCAAGATAAAGCTGCCAATTTGCCTTTCCTCTCAAATGGCTCATCCCTTGATATCACATCTATAGGTGAAGCTGTCAAAGTAAGCTAAGAAATATAGAAGACAGTGAACTGCTCTTTATCATTTTATTGTATGCTTCCAAGTACATCCCCTTTCCAGTGTGTTCTCTGGAACCCATAATCAGTCACAATGCAGTAAGCATGGAGATTTGGGTGGCCAGGGAGCACACATACAACTTCACCCATCATCACTTATGAAGAGAAAGGCTGGGGGAAAAGCTGGCACAGCAGAGCTTGCCTATTGCAGAAGAAAGACAGTTACCTTCAGTTTTGTCATTATACAAGTTGGATTCATTGGCCAATCCTAGAACTAGCCAGGCTCTGAGTCTTACTCTTCCTCAAAGAAAGGAAGTCAGAAGCTAGATTATTTTAACTTCTGAAGACGATCTCATAGAGCAGGGTCAGTAAACTATAGTCTGTGGGCCAAAATCCAGCTGCTGTTTTTAATTTTTACTGGAACACAGTCTCATGCATTGTTTACATATTGTCTAAAGCTACCTTTGCCCTACAATAGCAGAGCTGAGCAGGTGCAACAGAGACCACGGCCCACAAAGCCTAAAACTTTTGCTATCTGGCCCTGTACAGAACCCTATCAGAAAGGATTCAGGTAAGATGCTGAAGCACCTTTTCTAGTAAAGGGGAAGTGTAGATGTTTCATTGATTTCCCCTTTTTGCTCTAAAAGGAAAGTCTATTCCAAATTTAGGGCCATTTTGACACTTGAAGATGCTGTACATGGTAATGAACCAGGAATAGAATAATTCCTTGCACATTCTGCAGTTCAAGGATAGAAGGTAGTAATCTGGGAAAGCATGAAGTACAAAGCCCCAATTTCAGCGAATTTGAGACAAAAATCTAACAGACAATTCTCAAAAGCTCTATCAAGTATATTAGCAGGAATATACCAAAAAGACTGAGAGAGCTAGCTCTTTATCCCTCTGAAGGCAGAAGCTTCTTTACTTGCTGTGAACTGAGGTCACTGGCTCAGAAGGCAGACAGCAAAGCCAAAGGGAATTGTCTGTTTCCATGGTAGAGAGTACTCAGAGAGCTCAAAACAACAGAACAATGTAAATAGTTTGTTTCTGAGATATAATAAGTAATAGAAACTGTGTATTTTCATTCAATTCCTCGTGGGGATTCAATTTGAGATACTTTTTTTTAAAGGGTGATTATATATCTCCTGCAAAATTCCTTATAGCGCGCAAAAGAGTTATTAGCAACAATTAAAATTAAGATGCTATATACACTGGGAAATTCTAGTATTTTAGAGGATCTCTCTGATCAAAGGTATCTCACATTGCTGACAAGTTTTTGCAATTGCTTTCTTTTGTCTGTATTGCAGGATATCTTGAAGATATCAAAGTCCACAGTCAATGTACCCCTCTGCAACAGCTCAAATGTAGGGTCAAAATAAAGGATCACATTCTTCCCTGGGATCCAGATTACTTACATTTCTGAAGTCCAGTGTTCATCTGCGTGTGAGAAAGAAGCTGAAAGGACAGGTCACCTGGCCCTGGTAGACAGGCTAGCATGGCAGACCGGCATCAACACAACATGGGGCAGTCACTCACACTGTAATGAACAAAGAAAAACAAGGTCATGGAATACAAGGCCACTCACTCAAGGAAGATACCAGGGATATCTGATATGAGTAGCACAGGCCCAAGTTTAGATAGATAAGCAATTTAATTAGCATGTTGGCAGAAAATATATCTATGTTCTTATCTGAAGCAACAATTTGCTCCAAACTATTACTAAGGATAAAATATTTCAGTCAGCACAGATGAGTGAGTGGGGAAAAGAAAATCTACCTATTCACATAATTAAATGAAAAGTACAGACACTGGGGATGTGCCCCCAACCAAGGTACATGCCCTGACCTGAATCAAATTTGGGACCCTTCAGTCCACAGGCAGACGCTCTATCCACTGAGCCAAACCGGTTTAGGCTGTAAGGTCTTTTATGCTTACAAGCATTAGATGCACTCATTTAGCATTTCCATTTCCTGTAGGTTGCCTCTATCATGGGCTTTTGGAAAGGCCCAGGGGGCTGCCAAATGAATGGCACGCTGGCTCTCATCTGTGTCCCAGCTAAGAAGGGAGCAGCAAGGCTAGGGCACATTCTTACTGAGGTGAAGGGGAAAATGATTTCTCTCTGAAAATAGAACAGAGTTCCTTGTCCTCATAGGGCCTGGCATAGTCTATGTACATGGTTGGTTTGGAGCCGGGGTAGTCAGTCATTTCCAGAGGCAGTACAGTACTTGAGTTGCAAAAGCATCCAAATTTTCACTGTGACACTCCAGTAACCTGAACTCACTTTTAAAAGGAAGAGAAAGCAAAATATCCTAGGAGACACAATTAACTACTGTTAAAGCAAATTCTGTTTGTAAGTTTCTGGTGATTCACCTTTCCTATTGCCTGTGACACAATTAGACCTCCTGGACCCCACCCCACCCCACCCCAAAATTGTATTGCACCCCAAGGAAATTAAAGAAGTAGTAGGCGGCTAGAGGACAGGCAATCCTGACATTATGTCAAGATGGCATTGTTTCATCAGTGCTGTCTACCAATAAGATATACACAACTCAAGCAAACAAACATTGAGTAGGGAAGGAAACCTTGTCAACAATGCTAAGCAAGTTACTTGTATACCAAGGACCAAGTTTTTTCCAAAGAAGTATAATGTGCTAACACACATGAAATTTTTTTCTCATACTGAAAAACCAAGAAGTCAAGATGGCATGTTAAGGCTTTACATCATAATATGTGGAGGAAAAGCTCAAATGTTAACCAAAGATCACAAAAGCTCTTCTTTTTCTTAGAGGGCCCTCTCAGGTATGTGGAATTACCCTGACATGATGAGTATCAGAGAGCTCCAACTTGCAAGTCCAGGTAGCTGAAAAGATACTTTGTAAAAGAGGCTGCTCACTGTGGCTAAGATAGCAACTGCAGAAAGAACTAAAGATTGAATGCCTCAATGAGAACAGAGCCGCCCAGAGTTCTGGCACAGATTCAGTCTTTTCAGGCCTCTGGTAGGTAGGATAACAGAATGAATAGTATGCCAAGAATAAAGTCTCCTGTTGGGATCAAATGACTGCAGTGCTCAGAATCCCATTCCTTGTGAATGCTGATCTCTACCTAATAACCTGTCTCCTCTGGTTCTAATATAGCTGAACGCAAACTCCAAGGAAAGGGAATTAACAAATACTAGAGACTAATATTGTGAAATGGGCTGTATGAAGGACTCTAGTGATGTTTTAATTAGGTCTCTCAACCTTTCTTGGAATAGGTAATAATTTCATATGTCATCTCATCATCTGTAGCCTGGACTACAATAGTCTTCTGCATAGTCTCTGTCCACCCACCCCCACTTGCTCCTGTAACCCAATCTATTCTCCACACAGCAGCCAGAGTAATTAATTTTTTAAATTGGAAATCTTATTAGCTCAAAAATCTCCAATAACTTCCCGTTTTGTAGAAATACAAAATCTTAACATGCCCATAAGGCCTTCCATAATCCTACCTCTCTGACCTCATCTTCTTTTTAAAAAAATATATTTTATTGATTTTTTACAGAGAGGAAGAGAGAGGGATAGAGAGTTAGAAACATCGATGAGAGAGAATCATTGATCAGCTGCCTCTTGCACACCCACTACTAGGGATGTGCCCACAACCAAGGTACATGCCCTTGACCGGAATCAAACCTGGGACCTTTCAGTCCGCAGGCTGACGCTCTATCCACTGAGCCAAACCGGTTTCGGCTTTTTTTTGTTTGTTTTGATTAATCCTCACCAGAGAATATTTTTCCATTGATTTTTAGGGAGAGTGAAAGAGAGAAGGAAAGACAGAGAGAAACATCGATGTGAAACACATCAATTAGTTGCACGAGTCTTGACTAGGACCCAGGCTGGGGAGGACCCTGCAACCAAGGTACCTGCCCTTGACCAGAATCAAACCCAGGACCTTTGGTTCGCACACCGACACACTATCCATTGAGCCAAACTGGCTAGGGCTCTGACCTCATCTTCTAACCCCCAGTCCCCTTTTGCTGATTCTGTTTTTAGCCACAGTGTTCTCCTTGCAGGTCCTTGAAGGAGCGGAGCACACTCCCACCTCCAGGCCTTGTACTTCATCTGGATAACTGAGACACGCTGTAATGATTAAAGTACAAATACATTCACTCAGCAGTCTTGCAAGTAACACTCTCTCCCTGTAATTTTTAAAAGGAACCAATCTATAATTGACCACCATAATCTCTTTTATATGTATTAAATTTTGATGTGTGCAAACATCGATGATAGTCATCTATAAGCTACCTCTTAAACAAGAGACTGACTACTGTATCTAGTTTACGATAATATTCGAATTAGCTTTCATTTCTTTTTAAAAAAATATATTTTATTGATTTTTACAGAGAGGAAGGGAGAGGGACAGAGAGCCAGAAACGTCAGAGAGAATCATTGATCAGCTGCCTTCTGCACATTCCCCACCGGGAATGTGCCCACAACCAAGGTACATGCCCTCGACAGGAATCGAACTCAGGACCCTTCAGTCCACAGGCCAATGCTCTATCCACTGAGCCAAAACGGTCAGGGCTAGTTTTCATTTCTTGAACATAAAACCAACAGAGCCAAAGAAGTAACACTGCATAGCAAGGGCAAATCATTGTCTTATGAGTTTTCCAAAGGGGAAAATCCACAGATAAACATACTTTTATTGCACTTTGCTCTATTTTGGCTCACAGATATTCCCCTCCTCTCCCAACAAATCAAAGGTTTGGCCCTGGCTGGTGTGGCTCAGTTAGTTGGGCGACCTCCTGTGCACCCAGAGGTTGAGGTTTCATTCCTGGGTAGGGCACATACCCTGGGTTACAGGCTCAATATCCAGTAGGGGGCATGCAGAAGGCAGCCAATCAATATTTCTTTCTCACATTGATGTTTCTCTCCCCCTCTCTTCCTCTCTAAAATAAACTAAAAAATTTTTTTTGAAGATTTGTGGCAACCCTGCATTAAGCAAGTTTATTAGTGCCATTTTCCAACAGGTTCAAATAATGGTTGGCACTTTTTAGCAATAAAGTATTTTTAAATTGATGTACATTTTTTAGACATAATGCTATTATTGTGTACTTAACAGCCTACAGTATAATGTAAGCATAAGTTTTATATGCATTAGGAAACAAAAAAAAAACATGCAATTTACTTTTTTGTGATACTTGCTTTATTGCTGTGGTCTGGAACTGAACCTGAGGAATGCCTATAAAGACAAATGTCAACTGGAGCTCAAATTACCTTTAGGAATATGGATTAACAAGAGAACTATATCAAAGTGGTTAAGATAAGATTTTGGATTTTAATCACAGCTCTGCTACTTACTAGCTGTGTGACTTGGAAAAGACACTTAATTTCTTTCTTTCTTTTAATATATTTTATTGATTTTTTACAGAGAGGAAGGGAGAGAGATAGAGAGCTGGAAACGTTGATGAGAGAGAAACATTGACCAGCTGCCTCCTGCACACCCCCCATCGGGGATGTGCCCACAACCAATGTACATGCCCTTGACCGGAATCGAACCTGGGACCTTGGGACCTTTCAGTCCGCAGGCCAACGCTCTACCACTGAGCCAAACCGGTTTCGGCAAGACACTTAATTTCATCTACAAAAATGTGCCTGCTTCCTGGAATTATAAGGATTCAATAGGTTTAATGTTAATATAATCAACTGCTTAGGGGAGATCCAAGATGGCTGCGCCCAGGTGAACACCTAGCCGCAGCCGCACACAACAATTTCAATAAAATACAACTAAAATATAAAACGGACATTGCCCAAAACTACAGGAAGGTTGACTGACTGGAAATTCTACAGTGAGAAGCAAGGAGAAAACCAGAAGGAGGCGCGGAGGAGCTGGAAAAGCCCAAGGTACGGAGGCGGCGCGGAGAGGACGGAGCCGGAGAGGAGGGAGGCCGAGTGCCCGGCGGGCGTTCCCTAGCGGGAAGGAGATAAAACTCCGACTGTGCTGGGCCCCCGACTGTGCTGGGCCCCCGACTGCTCTGAACCCCAGTTCTAGGCCAGACCCCGGGGACTCAGGCTCAGCCATAGGGAGCCGGGCTGTAAGGCGGAACCCCGGGGAAGCGGCGAAAGGAGGTCCCGGCGGTGCGCACACTGCGCGCAGAGAAGGGACGGTCGGCTGTGCCGCGGGATTGCCCTGACGGGAAGGAGACTGGGGCTCCAGACTGCTCTGAACGCCACCTCCAACTCCACTTCCAACTGAACTGAACCCCAATACCGGGCTCATTGGAGGAGAGCATAGACTGTTTGGCAGCAGGTGAAAATCAAGGGCACCTTTCTCTCAGAGGCGCCGGCAGCCAGCACTGACCGACCCGCATAGGGCGGGGCTGACGGAAGCCAAAGCTGCAGGCTCCACCCTGAAACCCCGTCCCATCTATAACTGCGAAATGCGACAACAAAATAGATCACAAACAAAAGAAATGGAGGACAAAAAGCGTCTGGATATAGAGTTCAAATCTACGCTTATAAGGTTTTTCAAGAATTTCCTAGAAAAGATGGATAAGGCCTATGAGGATATGAAAAGAGATCAACTAGAATTAATAAGGAGTCAACAAGAAATGATAAGGGATCAACAAGAAATAAAGAATACATTGTCTGAAATAAAAAATATTTTACAGAGTCCTAAAAACAGAAGGGAAGATCGCAAGAATCAAGTCAAAAGATTTGGAACATAAAGAGCCAGAAGACACTCCTCCACAGAAGCTAGAAGGCAAGAGAATCCAGAAAATTGAAGATAATGTAAGAAACCTATGGGACAACTTCAAGCGAACCAACATCAGAATTATGGGGGTCCCAGAAGATGAGAGAGAGCAAGATATCGAAAACATACTGAAAGAAATAGTGACAGAAAACTTCCCCCACCTGGTCAAAGAATTAGACTTGCAAGTCCAGGAAGCGCACAGAACTCCAAACAAAAGGAATCCAAAGAGGACCACACCGAGACACATCATTATTAAAATTCCAAGAGCAAAAGACAAAGAGAGAATATTAAAAGAAGCAAGAGCAAAGAAGGTAGTAACCTATAAAGGAGCACCTATACGATTGTCAGCTGACTTCTCAACAGAAACCATGCAGGCCAGAAGGGAATGGCAAGAAATATTCAAGGTGATGAATAGCAAGAACCTACAGCCAAAAATAATCTACCCAGCAAAGCTATCACTCAGAATCAAAGGCCAGATAAAGAGCTTCACTAATAAAAAAAAGCTAAAGGAGTTCATCACCACCAAACCAGAATTATATGAATTGCTGAAAGGGGTTCTTTCAGAAGAGAAAGTAAACAAAGATAAAAATTATGAACAACAAATACGTAACTATCAACAAGTGAATCTAAAAACCAAGGAAATTAAAAAAATCTGATGAACAATATTATCTGTTGAATATAATAGAATCAGAGGTATGGAAGGGGAGTGAACTGACGATTCTTGGGGAAAAGAGGAGAGGGGGGCGTGGGAAGAGACTGAACATAAACTGTGCACCTATGGATGAGGACAATGGGGAGAGGGGAAAGGGCAGAGGGTGGGGTGGGAACCTGGTGGAGGAGAGCAATGGGGGGGGGGGGGAAGGAACATTTGTAATAATATGAACAATAAAAACTTATTAAAAAAAAAAAAATATATATATATAATCAACTGCTTAGGATACTGGTACTAGCCAGGTAGTGAACATTATTTAAATGTTGACTATCACTTTACCAATCTATCAAATCTAAGATGCCCCTCCCATTTTACCCCTCTACCCCGTTTCCACCCTACCCCAGGCTTTTACCACCCTATTGTCTAGGTCCATAGGTAATGCATATCTACACTAATAAAAGAGAAATATGAAAATCGACTGTACCCCATGACACCCACCAGCCAATCAGGAATGAGTATGCAAATTAACACACCAAAGATTGTTTTCATGCAATGGGCTTCTAGTATGTACCATATTTTTCGGACCATAAGACGCACCGGACCATAAGACGCACCAGTTTTTAGAGAAGGGAAATGAAGAAGAAAAGATTCTGAAACAAATAGTGTCCTAAAATATTTTATGTGCATTAAAACCCAACATCACAGTCATAAACACATGTAATCAACCCTGTAAAGTAAACAGCAGCATTTAGAACCATTTTAGAACCGGGCAAGCACACAGAGACCACACAGAGCCGGGCAAGTAAAAAAACTTTTTTTTTAAAGTATATGTGTAGGCCATATTTGGACCATAAGACCCAGGGACTTTTCCCCCCCACTTCTGGGGGGAAAAAAGTGCGTCTTATGGTCCAAAAAATACGGTATATAAGATCTTTGGTTAATCTCTTTCTGCTCCCCAACCCCACTCTCTGAGATTCCATGCCTCTGATTCTATTTTATTCATCAGTTAATTTTGTTCATTAGATTCCTTATTTTTATTTTTAGATTCAATTGCTGATAGATATGTATTTATTGCCATTTTATTGCTCATATTTTATATTTTACTTCTTCCTCTTCTTAAAGAATACCCTTCAACATTTCATGTAATATTGGTTTGTTAGCCACAAACTCCTTTAGCTTTTTCTTGTCTGTGGAGCTTTTTATCTGACCTTTAAGTCAAAATGAGAGTTTTGCTGGGTAATCTTTCCTTTTGGCATCCCCATAATGCGAATGTTGGTACACTTGAAGTTGTCCCAGAGGCTCCTTGCACTGTCTTCATGTTTTTGGATTCTTTTTTTCTTTTTGCTCTCCCCCTCCGCCCCCCCCCTTTTTTTTTTAATCTTTTTGCTCTTCTGGTGGGTGTCTTTTGCTTCCTTATATTCCAAATTCCCCTATACTATAAAGGAAAGCCTCGTTATATCTTCTGGAGTGAAGTGGAGTTTGACACTCTTTTTCTCTTACTATTCAAAAAGTTTCAAATAACATCATAAGCTTTATCTCCAGACTTCCTGAAAAGCATCAACTATAACTAGCTTCTCCATTTTCACACCAACAGCAGCTGGCGGGCAGGTTCTTGGTTATTCAACAGCAGAAAGGTTTTCAGTAACAATCAATGAAGAGCTTTGAAGTATAAGGATGATATTTATCACTTATCCTTTCCTCTTCTTTCCTATTTAGTGCGACCACAGAAGTTTTAGAGGAGGACCAAGTATATTATGGCTCTTCTCCAAGCAGCCATGAATTTTCTTTTCTTACTTTAAATAAATACTAACAAAAACAGGCTCTGAAAATGCATTGCCATACAATCGCAGGAGATTGATCAGTTCTTGGGAAGAAAGCCTAACAACAGAGGACACTAAGGTGAGCATCTGAAATAAAAGCAGCACCAAGTCACATGGAGATCTAAAAACAGTCCCAGTTGAAATCAACTTCAATCTATTGAAAGTTAAGAAGATTCCTACTGGGATCGGGCCTAAACGGGCAGTCGGAAATCCCTCGAGGGGTCCCAGATTGGAGAGGATAGAGGCTGGGCTGAGGGACACCACCTTGGTTGCGGACACATTCCCAGTAGGGGATTTGTAGGAAGCAGCTGATCGATGTTTCTCTCTCATCGATGCTTGTAATCTCTATTCCTCTCCCTTCCTCTCTGTAAAATATCAATAAAATGTATTAAAATATATAGAGATAATAGATTATACAGAGGCAGAGAAGCATCAAACAGATTGACAAATCACAGTGGGAAGGCTGGGGAGCATTGGGGGAGGGGGGAGGTAAGAGATCAATCGAAGGACCTGTATGCATGCATATAAGCATAACCAATGGACGCAAGGCACTGGGGGTGAGGGGGGGGTAAGGGCATGTGGGGGGAGGGAAGGCCAGGGGAAGGTCAATGGGGGAAGAAAGGGAGACATATGTACTACTATTTGTAATACTTTAAACAATAAAATAAAATAAAACACAAAATAAAATATGATCCTATACAGCTCTTCAAAAGAACAATATGTTTTAACTTAAGGTTAATTTTTGTAATTCTTTGACCTATCTAAAAGAGGTGTGGAAAAAGAAATCAACTGCAGTGTAGGGAGGGTATAAAACGTGTCAGTTATTCTGGTTACTAAAATCCATCAAGTTCATACTTCAGCCTTGGTATAACTGGCCAAAAACTGACTTGCAAGTAATTATCACCACTAGCTGTAATAAAAGTTAATTGGGCATAATTGAACTAACACTCTAATCAGAGGGAAGCTGCAACTGGTGAAGAGCCCACTCTTCCTGCTCCTTCAATCTGCAAATGAAACTGCTAAAATTTGTGGACAAATAAGAAATTGTTTTCATGGTCTCTCCACTGTAAATCGCTCAGCAATTCCAGCTAATGCCCAGAATGTTGGGCCAGAAGAAAAATCATTAAGTAAAGCTTCCTTAGAGAAAAATTAATTTTAATAATCAAGTCCATTAAGACAGTGGGTTGCTGAGAATTGTTAAATGTCCTCTCGACACCCTAAGTAAGGTAATGTGGCTTTATCTACATACCCCAATACTATGTACTAGGTGTGCCCTGTGCGACCAGCATGCGGTAGTAAAAAGACATTATATAAGGCCAGGAACTAAAATTACATTAATAATTTACTTTCTTTGCAGAAACTGGTTTGGCCCAGTGGATAGAGCATAGGCCTGCGGACTGAGGGGTCCCAGGTTCCATTCCGGTCAAGGGCATGTACCTTGGTTGCGGGCACATCCCCAGTAGGGGGTGTGCAAGAGGCAACTGATTGGTGACTCTCTCTCATCGATGTTTCTAACTCTCTATCCCTCTCTCCCTCTCTGTAAAAAAATAAAATATTTTAAAAAATAAAATAAAATAATTTACTTTCTTCTATGAGATTCCAGGGCCTCTAATTTTAGACAGGCAAATGGCATTGCTGATCTGTTTCAATAGCAAAGATAAAATCACTTCTGAATTGACTTTGGAGTTAGTAGATTCCGGCTGTATAAATTATTTGTTTTTAATTCTGGACAAGAACTGTGCGCTTTTACCTGAAATTTAGTATCAAATTCTGCTTTTTAACTGTCTACAGACCAAAAGACTCCTAAGAGTATTGTGGAGTCTAAGGAGACCATTTATCTTGTGGTCTTTGTATCACAAATGACCTGTAAAGAGGGCAGAAGACAGGTACCTCGCTGAGGTGACACAAGGTAAAAGAGAAAAAAGCAGGTACAGCCTGGCCAGTGTGGCTTAATGATTGAGCGTCGACTTACGAACCAAGATGTCACAGTTCAATTCACAGACGGGCACATACCCGGATTGTGGGCTTAACCTCTCATTAATGTTTCTCTCTCTCTCTCTCTCTCTCTCTCTCTCTCTCTCTCTCTCTCTCTCTCTCTCCCTCCCTCCCTCCCTCCCTCCCTCCCTCCCTCCCTCCTTCCCTCCCTCTCCCTTCCTTCCTCTCTGAAATCAATACAATTCAAAAGAAAAGAAAAAGTGAGTTAAGTTGTTTGAAAACTCAAATAACAAAATTAATACTTCCAGAGTACAGTGAGAGAGAAGAGAGAACAACATTATGGGTCACTGAAGGCAAGCAAGAATTTAACAAATAGAAAAAAAAAAGGGAAGAAAAGAATTTAACAAATTGAGTGGGATAGGCACTCTAGGCACAGAAAACTAACAAAACGAAAGCCTTTAGTTGTGAAACTAAATGGCATGTTTGCGGAATCACAAGTGGACTGTTATAGAGAGTAGGATGTTGGTACTAAACCTGGAGGATGAGTTTGATGTGCCAAATTATAAAGAGCCTTTTATTTCATATTAGACTAGAGATCCCGTGCATGAAATTTGTGCACGGGGGTGGGGTGGGGGGTGTCTCAGCCCAGCCTGCACCCTCTTCAATCAGGGACCCCATGGGGGATGTCCAACTGCCAATTTAGGCCCGATCCCTAGAATCGGGCCTAAGCTGGCAATAGAACATCCCTCTCACAATTTGGGACAACTGGCACCTAACTGCTTAACTGCCTACCTGCCTGATTGCCCCTAACTGCCACCCCTGCTGGCCTGGTCACCTCCAACTGCCCCCCCTGCCAGCCTGTTTGCCCCAACTGCATCCCCCTGCTGGCATGGTCACCCCTCACTGCCCCACTCTACCAGCCTGGTCACACCATGCAGCCTGCTATTTGGTCCCCACAACAACCCCCCTGCCGGCCTAATCACCCCATGCAGCCTGTTCGGTCGTCTCGGCTTTTATATATGTACAATAGATGGACAGACTAGAACAATAATAGCTCAATGATATGACCATTTAATCAGCAAAAAGTTAGCCCCAACACATTACAGAGTAATTGTGATGATTAAATCAATATATATAAAACCATAAGCGACTATTTGACCATTTGACTGGTCATTATGATGTGCACTTATCACCAGGGGGCAGACGTTCAACATGGAAAACGCCACTCAGCGAACTTACCTAGTGTCAGCAGCAGGCGCAGTGGGGCCGGTATAAGTGGGAGTGGTGTGGCGCTGGCCTGGGCTTGGGCTCCTCCTGGCCGCTTGCTACTTCACGTACTACTACATCTCCCCCCAGGGATCCCAGATTGTGAGAGGGTACAGTCCAGGCTGAGGGACCCCACCAGTGCACGGAAGTGTGCACTGGGCCCCTAGTGAAATTATAAATTGCTTAGTACAGTGCCTATGCTCAATGACGGTAGTTATAACTATTATTAGCTAATTTCAGATTTCATCCTGAAGCCATGGAGAGATAGGGACAGATTTTTAAGAAGAGTAATGTGATTGGATATCTATTTTAAATAAATCTTTTGGATGTGTCAAAGACAAACGAGAAATGGCAAAAGTCAGTTAATTGGCTATAGTAATTTGAAGGTGAGAGATGATGATCTCAAATAAGGGTGTCATAAGAGAGCTGTTACACAAAAGAGGAAGTAGCTTTATCACTGAACTCCAGACATCAGAATAGGTTAATAAAGTCTGAAGAAAGGCAATTTTAGGTGAACAAAATTGAACTTGTTCAACAGTGGCATAGCATTAGAAAAGCTGAAGCAAAAGCAATGACTGTTCATTAAGAATGATGAGCCCTAGCTGGTTTGTCTCAGTGGACAGAGCATTGGCCTGCAAACTGAAGAGTCTTAGGTTCAATTCTGCTCAAGGGCATGCACCTCCGATGCAGGCTCTGGCCCTGATTGGGAGCACACAGGAGGAAAACAATCGATGTGTGTCTCTCACATTGGTGTTTCTCTCTGTCTCTTCCTCTCCCTTCCACTCTCTAAAAATGAATGAAAATAATATCCTGGGGTGAGGATTTAAAAGAAAAAAAAGAAAAAAAAAAAAAAAAAGGTGAAAAAGCCTGGCTGATGTGGCTCAGTGGTACAGCGTCAACCTATGAACCAGGAGATCACTGTTTGATTCCAAGTCAAGGCACAAGCCCAGGTTGTGGGCTTGATTCCCAGTAGGGGATGTGCAGGAGGCAGCCAACCAATGATTTTCTCTCATCATTGATGTTTCTCCTCTCTCTCTCTCTCTCTCTCTCTCTCTCTCTCTCTCTCTCTCCTTCCCTCCTCCCCTCCGTCCCTCTCCCTTCCTCTCTGAAATCAATAAAAATTTATTTTTTAAAAGTCAGGAAATTCTTCTATGTCTTTTTTTTAAATATTGATTTGAGAGGGGAGGGGGAATGATTTGTTGCTCCACCTATTTATGCATTCAATGGTTGTTTTGTGTATATGCCCTGACCGGGGGATTGAACCTGCAACCTTGGTTTATCGGGACAATACTCTAACCAACTGAGCTACCTGGTCAGGGCCTCTTCTGAGTGTTTTATATTCATTGTTCAGGAACTTCCTTTATCCCCTTCAAAGTGAATAAAAGCTAGTCTTCTATCTTTATATAATGTTTCTTCATATATGTATACTATAAAATGCCCATCATTTTTAAAAGATAAACCAATTAATCCCAGTGCCTTGAGTTTTTTCTTTCTCTTAAACTAGTTAAGTAATCTGATCCCTAACTTACTAATAGCTCTAGGAAGACAATAATCTCTTCCCATGCACTCCAATTCTAATCCCCAGATACATACCAAAGCAGCTGTTGCCAACCTTTTGGACCTTACGCGCCACCAATGGTCCTCGGACCACTGGTTGGCAACCACTGTACTAAAGAATACCTCTCCAATTAATTCACACCAGTAGTTATTGAGCACCTACAATGTAGCAAGACAATGCTCCAGGAAATAGGGACTCAGCAATGAGCAAAAAAAACACAAAACTTTGTCTTCACAGTGCTTCCATTTTTACATGGGGTAGAGTAGGCAAGTAAGATAAACTTAGTGAACAGGTTAAGTTGCAGAGACGCTTAGACTGTAATAAATGCTATTGGGGGGAGAGATGGACACAATGAGGGAGTGGAGGCCAGAGCTGGAGGGCAGGGGCAGGCTGGGAGAGGACAATGGGGAGAAAAAAGGGACATACTTTGAACAACAAAGAATTAAAAAAAAAAAGAAAAGAAAAGAAAGAATTGTAAGATGATGAGGAGTACTGGGTAGGGTAACAATTTTAAATAGCATAGAGTGGTCCTCACTGAGCAACTGTAGTTTCTCCATGGTTTATCTGCTAGTTTACGTGCAAGACAGCAGTACAGCTTTTTAAAAAATATTTGTTTTAAATAGTTTTTATTGATTTCAGAGAGGAAGGAAAGGGGAGAGAGAGATAGAAACATCACTGATGAGAGGAATTACTGATTGGCTGCTTTGTCACGCCCACTGTTGGGGATAGAGATGGCAACCAGGCATGTGCCCTGACTGGGAACTGAATCGTGACTCCCTGATTCATGGGTCTATGCTCAAGCACTGAACCACACTGGCCGGGGAGCAGCACAGCTTGTAATTACATAACAGATTTTTAAAAAAGGGAACTATAACAAATATAGGGTTTTTTTCTCTTCAATTCAAGTTCAACTTTTTAAAAAAAATATATATATATATATTTTATTGAGTTTTTACAGAAAGGGAAAGAGAGGGATAGGAAGCTATTAATAGAAACATCGATGAGAGAGAAACAACAATTAGCTGCCTCCTGCACACTCCCCACTGGGGATGTGCCCGCAACCAAAGTACATGCCCTTGACCGGAATCGAACCTGGGACCTTTCAGTCTGCAGACCGACGCTCTATCCACTGAGCCAAACCAGTTTCGGCTCAAGTTTAACTATTAAACACTTGCACAATTAATAAAAAGCAATTTATCAATTTGTTTTAATGAGTGGAATCCTGTTTCTGTAATACAGAAAAACTCTTTAAGCAATAAAGCAACAAAGTAATGTAAGCCTGAACACAACCAAAGATTGCTGTTAGATGCAACTCTGAAAAAGAATAGCATTTCCATAGTTGAGCAATGGAACTTTCAGAACCAGTTGTGGGAAGCCAAGAGATGAGTAGGTGTGGACGTGTGTGTGTGTGTGGGGGGGGACACACACACACACACGGACGGACAGGGTGTTGAGGGAGATGATAGAGTATTTTAAAGAGCTACAAAGTTGATGTGCAGGCTAAAGTTGTACCAGCCTCTCACTTCTAGGTGCACTACAGAACAATCTCCCCAAAACATGCTATATGAATGATAAACACAACACATTTCAGTTAGGATATTTGTTCATCCTAGAGAAGAGGCAAAAATTAAATACAGTTTGCTGAAAGAGCAACTCGTTGCAACTTATTTAATTTTTTTGGCAACAAGGAAATATTACTACTTCATCACTCTTGTTCATATGCTTCTCTAGTGTTACATTCACTATGTTAGTATAAAGGTAATATGTGTAGCATGGATCCAACATCCACAATTGTATGTGTAAGTAGAATCCTAGGAGACACTTGTTGCTGGGAACCACAGACAGTGAGGAACTGTTTCTAAATGTACAAGCTCCCGGGTTTCTTTGAGCACTACCTAAGAGATTTGATTTTGTTAGTATTAGGTCTAGTAATAATTAATGTCGTTTTCTAATACTTTAAATCGAATTTATTTAAACAATACAACAAAATTTAGTCAACAATATAGTTGCCGTTCTTTTCTACTACTTGTGCCCAACGCTCAGGAAGCATTTTAATCCCTCTGTTGTAAAATTCTTGTGATTTTGATGCAAAAAATTCGCTCAATGCATTTTTGAGGCATTCTTCATTATTAAATTTTTTTCCAAGAAGAAAGTTTTGCAAAGAACGAAACAAATGGTAATCGGAAGGGGCAATATCAGGAGAATATGCAGGTTGAGGGAGAACTTCCCATTCCAACTGGCACAGTTTTTCAGCAGTGATTCTTGCAGTATGCGGTTGTGCGTTATTGTGGTGAAGAATTACGCCCTTCCGATTAATCAGCGCGGGTTCTTTTTCTCTTAAAACTTGGGCTAACCTTTCCAATTGGGCACTATACACTGCACTTGTAATGGTTTGGTTAGATGGTAAAAGTTCATAATGAAGAATTCCTTTAAAATTCCACCAAACATGCCGGGACTGGTTTGGCTCAATGGATAGAGCGTCGGCTTGGGGACTGAAAGGTCCCGGGTTCGATTCCAGTCAAGGGCATGTACCTTGGTTGTGGGCATATCCCCAGTAGGGGGTGTGCAAGAGGCAGCTGATCGATGACTCTCTCTCATCGATGTTTCTAACTCTCTCTCTCTCTCCCTTCCTCTCTGTACAAAATCAATAAATTTATTTTAAAAAAAAAAATTCCACCAAACACACATCATCACTTTTTTCGCATGCAAGTCAGGTTTTGGCGTGGGCTGCGGAGCCTCATTTTTGTCCAACCATTGAGGCCACCTTTTCAAATTAACATTCAGCACCCATTCTTCATCTCCGGTAACAATTTGCTCTAAAAACGGCAAATGGTTTTGACGAGAGAGGAGCGAACTGCAAATTGTGACTCTTTGATTACGGTTGTTGTCGGTCAACTCATGAGGAACCCATTTTCCAAACTTTTGGACTTTGCCAAGTGCACGCAATTGATTGGAAATTGTTTTTTGTGAACAATTTAAAGTTGTCGCAAGCTCTTGTTGGGTAATTTGAGGATTTTGCACCAAAAGAGCTTGAAGAGCTTCTTGATCAAAATTGGACACACAGCCTCGACCACTCTTGTCATCTAACGAAAAATTTCCCTCGCGAAATTTCTCAAACCAACGCTGGCATTTTCTGGCGCTAACTGCATCTTGACCAAGAGCACTACAGATGTTTTTTGCAGCCTCACTTGCTTTTCTTCCTAATTGGAACTCGTAAAGCATGCAGTGCCGAATATGCTCTTCATCCACCATCTTCTTAGCCCTAGTTTTGCAACAAAAACCAAACCAAACACAAATTTTTTCAAGCAAAACTTGTTAATTGCACTTCACACGTTCTGTAGATACCACGTGTTTGAAGGTTATGTCAATACAAGTCAACGCCAAGCAAGATTTTAAACGAATGTTTAAAAACGACATTAATTATTACTAGACCCGATACTTTGTGACCCTAGAAAAGACAACCATTCAACTGCTGAATTTTTAAGAATCTTTTTTCATTGTTCCAATTTAATTTTGCCTCTGACTATGGAAATAGGCAAAGGTTCCTTTTGTCTCTCTGGGGAGATGTTCTAACACAGTATCATATTCTAACTGCACCATACCTCACAGGGATTGAATAAAACCTAAAAGCCTAAATACTAAAATCTTTTGTAAAGCACTTTAGTGAATGCACAGTAACACCTGGCAGAATAGGTTAAAACCAAGATATAGATTCTTCATTAATCCACTGGTCCTTTTTTCTGTTGAATGAGAGAAATTCTACGAGAATAAGATAAGCAAAAGCCAAACCAGTACCTTCACAGCTAAAAAGTTAATGTCTTCACAATAGTAAACCATTTCCAGCTGAATAGCTGGGTAATTCAGAGGCTCATTCAGGAACCCAGGAAATGTGACTTTTCCACTGACATACTGTGACCTGAGATAAGCTGCCCTTTAACTTCTGTAGTCTTGAGACCCCTTTCATTTCAAAATAGATTAAGTCCTATCCTTTTCATAACAAGTGATAAATGAAAAGCTAATGGTAGAAGGTTTGGGGAGAAAAAAAAAATTTAAGTTATGGTTAATAATGCTTATGCTTCTCCTCCAAAGCAAAAGGGATGCTGGCTAAATCATTTCAATTCGGCAAGTAGCATAAAATTTGATTTTCACTTAGATAGGAAACTGATCCTTCAAATCACTTTGGTGAATGCAAAGAAGTAGCAATTGGCCATGAAACCTTGCCTTTTAAAACTATGTAATAATTCAGTTGAGAGAGAGGCAACATTTTCCCCACCAAATAGCACTTAAAAGAAATCCTCAGCCCAGCTGGTATGGCTCAGTGGTTGAGAATTAACCAAGAGGTCATTGGTTCGATTCCGGGTGAGGGCACATGCCTGGGCTGTCAGCTCAATCCTCAATAGGGGGCATGCAGAGGCAGTCAATCAATGTTTCTCTGTCATCGATGTTTCTATCTTTATCCCTCTCCCTTCCTCCCTCTCTAAGATCAATAAAAACCTCAGTCCTGGCCTGTGTGCTCAGTGGTTATAGAGCGTCGACCCCCACCTACCCAAAGGTCATGGATTGGATTCTGAGTCATGGGCACATACCTGGGTTGCAGCTTCAATCCCCTGCCCCAATCAGGAGGCGACAGATCAATGTGTCTCTCCATTGATGTTTCTCTTTCTCTCACCCTCCCACCCTTACGTTCTCTTCAAAAAAAGGGGGAAATATCCCAGGAATAACAAAAAAACCTTCAGCTAGGTTTTATTACAGTACTTCTTTGAGCAGAATCTGACTTCTAAATAGATTTCATTTTGGTCAACAGCCCTCATCATTAGAGTATATACAGCTCAGTATAGGAGGGGTTTGTGGCCCTGGTACCTCAATTGGTTAGTATCCTCCTGATACTCCAAGGTTTCAGGTTCAATTCCTGGTCAGGGCACATCCAAGAATCAACCAATGAATAAATAAGTAAAAAAAACAAATCAATATCTGTCTGTCTTTCTCTCTAAAATCTATTTAGAGAGAGGGTGACCTGGCCAGGTAGCTCAGTTGGTTGTCTGTGATCTCCATATGCCAAGGTTTCAGGATTAACCTCCAGTCAGGATACATATAAGCAGCAACCAATGACACCATAAATTAGTGGAGCAGCAAATTCAATGTTTCTCTTTCTCTATATTTCCCTTAAACCAAAAACTTTTTTTTTTTAATTTTTTTTTAAAGAAAAGAGGGTTAGCCCCGCAGGTGTGGCTCAGTGGTTGAGTGTCAATCTATGAACCAGGAGGTCACGGTTTGATTCCTGGTCAGGGCATATGCCGGGGTGTGCAAGAGGTATCTGATGAATGATTCTCTCTCATCATTGATGTTTCTGTTTGTTTGTGGGGCTTTTTTAAGAAAAAAAAAAAAAAAAAGAGGGGTTTATTTTCGTAATAGTTCTTTGACTTGGCTATCTACAGCTCACCCACATGATGAATGATTTGCATATACTGTGGGGACAGAAGAAGCCAAAGAAGAAGATATACCAGTCTCAAGAACTACTAGTAATTTATTTATGATTTACTTGGAAGATCTCAATTCACCATAGGAACTCAGTGTAATTAGGTAACAAGGGTTAAGTAATAAAATATTAAGTAAAACAAACTGTCCCAAGGTTACTAAACTTAGCTGAACTTTTCTAGGTCCAATACTGAGTTATATACTACTTCTGATGATTAAGAAACTAACTGAAATCCAAGCTTGTGTGTAGCTATCTTGCTTATTGGTCTCTTGAGTGACCAAAGAAACATCTCTAATCAGTTTGTTTAGCTAGAAAATCCTAGTTAAAAAGTAGAGGAAGTTAAAAATATTGCTTAACAATGTGGACTAGGAATATCTTTCTTTTTCTTTTCTTTTTTTTTTTTTTTTTACCTGTCTATACTTTGCCTGTTTGTCCTTCTGCATGAATAATGAAGAACTGATTATATCTGATTGGGAATGAACCCTTAACTAGAGTTCTGCACATATGCTGGCAAAGACACCTTCTTCCCTTTCAGGCTAGGCTGAAAATTAACAAACTCAATCCTCAGATTTGATCTAAACAATCCAATGATCCCTCCCTGGGACCCATCGGCACCAAATATAACAACATTCCAATTTGGCCTTTTTTTTTTTTTTTTTTACATGTCTACCTTTTATTCCTCCAATACTTCACCCTGAACCTTCCTCCCTCTCTTGATTAATAGCATTTTGGTCTTTGAATTTCCTTCACCAGCTTGTCAGGAGAGAGAGAACAATTGTTTGTGACGCGTTTTCCTGTGTTCATCTCATTTAATCCTCAGAGAAGTCCTGGAGTAGGTAGATAGGAGACTGAGTAGAATCCTATTTTCTTTTCGTAAGCAAGACAACGGAGATGTTTAAAGTTTAGAAACTCGACCCCACTGAAAAGAAGAAATGGTGGAACTTGAAAATTACTTCAGGTATTCTCACTGCACAGAATATAGTCAAATACTGCTACAGTTAAATATTTTACCTTTTGTTCTCCCTGCGTGATCTACAATAATAATCTGCTTCATGTTGATATTTACTGCTGTGTTGCTAACAATTACCTGAAAGAGAAGTTGGGGTGCTTTACTGGGCTGGAAAAAAGTTTAACTAAATCAGAAAGCAGGTCTAATTAAGCAAGTTTATCTATATATACAAAAGGCTAACTTGACTGGCGCATGCAGGATACATATAAAGCTCTCACTGGCACCAATCACATGCATGTGTTTCGATCTGTCATTGTCTATCGTGAATTTGGTTGATGCTGCTATTATAGAGAAAGGGTGAATAGCAATATGAAAATATTTCTTCTAATTAATTTCTTTTCAATGTACACGAATCCGTACACTGGGACAATAGTTTCAAATAAGAATCCTAAAAGGAGTTCTTAAAGAAAAAAACCTAAATACATTAGAAATTCAGAAAAGACAAGAATTCAGAGACTTTGGCTCTGGCAGTGGCTTTACTGCCAACTCATTATTATTTAGGCATTCTCAGGGCATTAGTTTTGCCTACCTTAGTGAAAAGATGACACCACAAGAGACTGCTTATTTAATTCACTGAATAAAACCCAAAAGTAAAAGTACTGATGTTAACACTGAAAATGATTCTTGGGCTGAAGAAACTCTTGTCTTAACCTTAACCTTTTGTGAGTTGTTATATAATTACTAGGGGTCCGGTGCACAAAATTCATGCACAGGAGAGGGGTCCCTCAGCCCAGCCTACCCCCTCTCACAAACTGGGAACCCTCAGGGGATGTCCTACTGATGGGTTAGGCTCCCTCTCCTTTGGGAGTGGACCTAAGCTGCAGTCTGGCCTCCATTTGCAGGAGGCGACCAGTCTGATCAGGGGAAGGCGCCAGCCCCATCACCCCACTGCTGCAGTCACTGCCAGTCACCGCAGCCACCAAGGTGTTTTCATCAACATGAACTCCAGTCCCTTCACCATGAAAAAATGACAACTTTCTTTAGGCATTTTCAAGATGTGTCTTTCACAGGATATGACATTTCTTATTTTCTTTTTCTTTTTAATCCTCACCTGAGGATATGTTTCCATTGAATTTTTTCCCCTTCCCTCCAATCCCAGGCTCGGTCCCTGTCCAAGCCTAAAGCCTCTGCCCCGATGGCCGGCTGGGAGTGTCCTGGGTGCCGAGAAGTTCCCAGACCCAGGTTTGTATGCAAATTAATCGCCATCTTTGTTGGGTTAATTTGCATTCTCACTTGATTGGCAGTAGGCATAGCAGAGGTATACTCAATTTACATGTTTCTTTATTATTGGGTAAGATACTCTTTAGCCCCACATTTAATTTAGAAGTATACTATGTACTCAAGGTACCAAAGAATTCCTTTAAACCACCTCAGGCTTCTCTTTTTTTCTTCTATTACCCTTTATATTTACAGATAATGAAATCGCTAATAAAAATTCTAAGATCTGGCCAAATATAAGAACTGACCAGTATGTTAGAATGCTAACATATAGAAAGAATTGGGGGGAGAGAGCAATGGCCTGATTCTAAAAATAAATGAACAATTTAACTTGTGTGTTTGGTTTTAAAAAATCAAAATAAACAAAAAGATGGGTTCAAAGTTTACATTTAAAAGGCAACTGTGTTTGCCGAAACCGGTTTGGCTCAGTGGATGGAGCGTCGGTCTGTGGACTCAAGGGTCCCAGGTTCGATTCTGGTCAAGGGCATGTACATTGGTTGCGGGCACATCCCCAGTGGGGGGGTGCAAGAGGCAGCTGGTCGATGTCTCTCTCTTATGGATGTTTCTATCTCTTTATCCCTCCCTCTTCCTCTCTGTGAAAAATGAATAAAACATATTTTTTTAAAAATTAAAGAAAAAGGCAACTGTGTTTTGAATGGCTCTTACAATCCCAAGTGCAGCATCAAACACAGGGTAATTAATTCAGTGGACTCTTTCCTTTTCACTGCCAGATTGAACAGCTCTAAGGATAATCTCCTTCATTCTCCCAGGGCTCAGTTGGAAGATTCATTATTTATGCCCTCAATTGTTTACTGTGTCCTATTTTCCATCCATCTAGGCCCAAGGGCAGTGTTATCACTGGCCTGTTTCCAACTAACAATGAATGTGTTAGTTCACTGCCTTACTAGTTACAAAACAGAAGATAATCAAACACAGTGGAATCTTAATATTGGAGAGCAAACCCCATCCACTACCACTTGATCCAGGAGAGATGTTAATGACAATGCTGATCCAGATTACCAAAAGGTAAGTAAATGAATAAAGTGATCTCCCTAAATTGTTCTAGTCCTTTTTTTTTTTTTTTTTAAGCCACTGAGCAACATACTACTATATGCACATCCAAAAGGATTCTTAAAGGGCAATTAGAAAGACCGTCCAGGCCCTCAACAAAAGCAGACCTGTAAACTATTGAGGATTAAACTGATTGAGATGCACTTTGCCTAGCAACCATTCATTAGGAAGAGTTCAGTAATTCACCAGCAACCAATTCCACAAGCTTATCTGGGTCATATACAGATAGCAGACTCCACCAAGTCCTCTACCCTCTAGATTCAGACTCATAGCAAACAACTTCCTCATAAGACTCAGCTGCCAAGAATCAACCCCTGGGAGAGGGGTGGTGTTTAAACACACAAAATATTCTCAGACACCTGACAAAGCTGAACAGCTACAAACTACCTCCACATGAATACCTTCATTGTTTCTAAATAATTCTCTTTCCAAATCTGGTAACACTCAAACTAATTATTATAAGAATCAAACAACGCCAAGGGCCCAATCTTTCCTTCACCTTCTTAAGGGGATCATTTTATACTTCAGATGTGAATGCAGGATTGAGTTGAGTCTCCCTTTAGAGAAAATATAGGACCCCTTAACACATTCCAAGCTGTAATTTACAAAAATAAGCAGAATGGATAAAAACAGACTACTAAAGAAAATTAAAGCAGCCACTTTAACCTCAGCAGCAGCATATCCCTTCAACTTAAGAAATAGGAGAGTCACAGCTTCATGTTTCCTTGCAGAGGACCAAATCTGCGGATTTCCATCTCCCTTAAGTGATATTTGAAGATCAGTGTAGATACACCTATTAGCTCTATACATAGCCTTTTGTCTCTTGGGAAAATTTCTTTGGGGAAATCACTGCACCATGCAAAATACTGATTATAAAAGTTAGCCAAGAAAACAAGTATTTAAAAAGTAGGTGAGCCGAGACCGGTTTGGCTCAATGGGTAGAGCGTAGGCTTGGGGACTGAAGGGTCCCGGGTTCGATTCCGGTTCAAGGGCATGTACCTTGGTTGCAGGCATATCCCCAGTAGGGGGTGTGCAAGAGGCAGCTGATCGATGACACTCTCTCTCTCATCGATGTTTCTCTCTCCCTTCCTCTCTGTACAAAATCAATAAAATATATAAAAAGTAGGTGAGTAGCCTTGGTCAGGTAGTTCATCCAGTTGGTTATAGTGTCATCCTGATACATCAAGGTTGTGGGTTTATCCGGGGTCAGGGCACATACAAGAATCAACCAATGAATGCATAAATAAGTGGGACAACAAATCCATGTATCTGTCTATCTCTCTCATTCTCTCGCCCTTCATCTCTCTCTCAAAGCAATAATTTTTTTTTTTTAAAGAAGTGATCTAAGTGCATTATAACATCACCTATGGGTAGACAAAGAAAAAACCACCTAGGATAAATATCAAATAGGATGGCAACCTGTTTTCTGGTAGAAGCAAATGTATATGCTTTAATATGGCCACCAAGTGGTTTTTGTCACTTCCTCAGCTTGCTATAGCTTATCCAAATTGTATTTCATTTTGTACCAGGCTGGCTGTCAAAGATTCAATCAGTGAATTTTAAAGGTTCATTCTCAGTAACATTAGGTAAGAGATCTTCTTTGCCTTTCTTTTTTTTTTTTTTTTTTTTTTTTTTTTTTTTTTTTTTTTTTTTTTTTTTTTTTAATAAGTTTTTATTGTTCATATTATTACAAATGTTCCTTTCCCCCCACCCACCATTGCTCTCCTCCACCAGGTTCCCATCCCACCCTCTGCCCTTTCCCCTCTCCCCATTGTCCTCATCCATAGGTGCACAGTTTATGTTCAGTCTCTTCCCACGCCCCCCTCTCCCCTTTACCCCAAGAATCGTCAGTTCACTCCCCTTCCATACCTCTGATTCTATTATATTCAACAGTTAATATTGTTCATCAGATTTTTTTAATTTCCTTGGTTTTTAGATTCACTTGTTGATAGTTATGTATTTGTTGTTCATAATTTTTATCTTTGTTTACTTTCTCTTCTGAAAGAACCCCCTTCAGCAATTCATATAATTCTGGTTTGGTGGTGATGAACTCCTTTAGCTTTTTTTTATTAGTGAAGCTCTTTATCTGGCCTTCGATTCTGAGTGATAGCTTTGCTGGGTAGATTATTTTTGGCTGTAGGTTCTTGCTATTCATCACCTTGAATATTTCTTGCCATTCCCTTCTGGCCTGCATGGTTTCTGTTGAGAAGTCAGCTGACAATCGTATAGGTGCTCCTTTGTAGGTTACTACCTTCTTTGCTCTTGCTTCTTTTAATATTCTCTCTTTGTCTTTTGCTCTTGGAATTTTAATAATGATGTGTCTCGGTGTGGTCCTCTTTGGATTCCTTTTGTTTGGAGTTCTGTGCGCTTCCTGGACTTGTAAGTCTAATTCTTTCACCAGGTAGGGGAAGTTTTCTGTCACTATTTCTTTCAGTATGTTTTCGATATCTTGCTCTCTCTCATCTTCTGGGACCCCCATAATTCTGATGTTGGTTCGCTTGAAGTTGTCCCAGAGGTTTCTTACATTATCTTCAATTTTCTGGATTCTCTTGCCTTCTAGCTTCTGTGGAGGAGTGTCTTCTGGCTCTTTATGTTCCAAATCTTTGACTTGATTCTTGCGATCTTCCCTTCTGTTTTTAGGACTCAGTAAAATATTTTTTATTTCAGACAATGTATTCTTTATTTCTTGTTGATCCCTTATCATTTCTTGTTGACTCCTTATTAATTCTAGTTGATCTCTTTTCATATCCTCGTAGCCCTTATCCATCTTTTCTAAGAAATTCTTGAAAAAACTTATAAGCGTAGATTTGAACTCTATATCCAGACGCTTTTTGTCCTCCATTTCTTTCGTTTGTGATCTATTTTGTTGTCGCATTTCGCAGTTACAGATGGGACGGGGTTTCAGGGTGGAGCCTGCAGCTTTGGCTTCTGTCAGCCCCGCCCTATGCGGGTCCTTCAGTGCTCGCTGCTGCCAGCGCCTCTGAGAGAAAGGTGCCCTCGATTTTCGCCTGCTGCCAAACAGTCTATGCTCTCCCCTAATGAGCCCGGTATTGGGGTTCAGTTCAGTTGGAAATGGAGTTGGAGGTGGCGTTCAGAGCAGTCTGGAGCCCCAGTCTCCTTCCCGTCAGGGCAATCCCGCTGCACAGCCGACCGTCCCTTCTCTGCGCGCAGTGTGCGCGCCTCCGGGACCTCCTTTCGCCTCTCCCCGGGGTTCCGCCTTACAGCCCGGCTCCCTATGGCTGAGCCTGAGTCCCCGGGGTCTGGCCCAGAACCGGGGTTCAGAGCAGTTGGGGGCCCAGCACAGTCGGAGCTTTTCTCTCCTTTCCGCTCAGGAACGCCCGCCAGGCACTCGGCCTCCCTCCTCTCCGGCTCCGTCCTCTCCGCGCGCCACGTCTCCGTACCTTGGGCTTTTCCAGCTCCTCCGCGCCTCCTTCTGGTTTTCTCCTTGCTTCTCGCTGTAGAATTTCCAGTCAGTCAACCTTCCTGTAGTTCTGGGCAATGTCCGTTTTATATTTTAGTTGTATTTTATTGAAATTGTTGTGTGCGGCTGCGGCTAGGTGTTCACCTGGGCGCAGCCATCTTGGATCCCCTCTTCTTTGCCTTTCAATTTAAATATTATTCATGGAGTTTGAAGGGATAAATTGGTAATAAGTTAAAAACCCCAAATCCAACAAAGGTATACTGTGAATCTATTTTTTTTGCACAATTCTATACTAAGTTTGAGAATTTTTTTTTAAGTATAAGTTTTCTGATCCCTAATAAGTTTTTTTTTAAATATACTTTATCGCCGGGACCGGTTTGGCTCAGTGGATAGAGCGTCGGCTTGGGGACTGAAAGGTCCCGGGTTCGATTCCGGTCAAGGGCATGTACCTTGGTTGCGGGCATATCCCCGGAAGGGGGTGTGCAAGGGGCGGCTGATCGATGACTCTCTCTCATCGATGTTTCTAACTCTGTATCTCTCTCCCTTCCTCTCTGTACAAAATCAATAAAATATATTTTTTTTAAAAAAATAGCTCTTGCCCTAAAGAGCAAGAAGTTTAAAATATACTTTATTGATTTTTTATAGAGAGGAAGAGAGAGGGATAGAGAGTTAGAAACATCGATGAGAGAGAATCATCGATCAGCTGCCTTTTGCACACCCCCTACTGGGGATATGCCTGCAACCAAGGTACATGCCCTTGACCGGAATCGAACCCGGGATCTTTCAGTCCGCAGGCTGACGCTCTATCCACTGAGCCAAACCAGTTTTGGCCCTAATAAGTTTTCACGAGATAGTTTCCTATCTCATCATCCCTATTCTTTAAAATACTGTACTTGCTTTCTAAACTGCTCCTTATTGGTTAGAGATTCAATACTTCCATGCAAAAAAAAACATTAATCTAGCAAAACTGTAAAATACCTGCAGCTTATCAATTCTGTCAACACTAAACTCCAGTTAGAACAGTCTCTGAAAATTAAACCTAAATTTCAAGAATAAACTCCCAATCACTTCAATTAATATTTATCCAGGAATGTCCTTCTAGTTGCTAAATGAGATGCTGTCCAATTCATGAACTGTTTAATCAAGGCAATTCGATCTTTTAAAAAAAATTTTTTATGCTGACAAAAAATTGATATTTATCCCTTCAGACATTCTAGCTAATCAACATTAACATAAATCTGGTCTAAACACCTTTGGTGAAAAATGCCCAGTTAAAACAAGTTCACCATAAAATTGCCACTCAACACAGACATGCAGACGACACACAAATTCACACCCTTTGCTTCTATAAAAAATTTGAGGTTTTCTATCATCAACTGATCATTTTCTTCTTCATTAAAAATCTATAAAGGATTCCTGATTTTGGCTGAGGCTGAGTGCTGCATCCTTCAGAAAGAAGAGACTCGTAAGTTGTAGAAGCAAAAGAACTCAAAAGAGAAAAATATAATTTAAATTGTAATACTACAATCGTTAAAATTCATAAAGTTGGGAGGAAGGGGCTTTAAAAAAATAAACGAATTAAAATTCATCTGGGTATTTTTTGGTTTTTGTACTCGAAGGAACCGCTGAGCTAAAGCCAGCCCTATTTTTTGGTTTTTGATAGCCAAAACTAATTCCTCTGAGAACTTATGGATATAAGAAGCAGACTGGTGGAGAAACAGATAAGTTTCAGTACCGCAAGGTAAGTTTGCTCCCTCTAGTTAGGAGTCTCCAACAGGGTTTAGTACTACACAAGACCGGGGAAAATGTACTCGGGAAGAGACTTTAGCAGAGTTAATCAATCACTAACAACTAACAGGATTTCCTTTAACCACCATTTGTCGGGGGCTCTCCCTCTTCCCACGAGCACCTTCTGCCTTTTCAAACAGTTTTTGCTGATTAAGGTAGTCCCGAGAAGGAAAATGAAGACAGCTTTTAATAGACAGGGATGCAGTACAGTTCCAAAAACACTCTAAGCTTTTTCTCTTTCTTTTTTTGCGGTTCACTGCGTCAGATGCCACATTAGAAAGGCTCCTCTTTTTTCCTCTATTATTTTACTACGCGACCGACATCGACATCAGTAAAAAGAGATGAGGGGCTCTTACTTCCCATTCCATTTCTTCTCAAGGTTAAGTCGGCAGAAGTCAGGATTGCGTTAGTAAAAGCGCGCGCGCACGCGCGCGCGCGCGCACACACACACACACACACACACACACACACACACACACACACACACACACACACCTTGAACCCTAGAAGGGAGGTGAGGTTCGCTCTGCAGCGCTCGGTGGGGCTCCGGCTCCGCCCCTCCCGCCTGGGGTAGCTCAACTCTCCGGGCGGGGACGCCCCGCCCGAGAGGATGAAAGAGAAGGGGCTTCCAGCGGTCTTGGCGGGGGAGGGGGCGGCTGCTCCGGGTGCCTGGCGCTCCGAGCGCAGCACTCCGAGGTGCGCCGGCACCCCCTCCCCCAGTCTGAGACCGCTAGTCCCGCTTCGCCGCCGGAAGCCAGCCCCGCCCCCTCAACTCCATCCCGGCCCTCCAAGAGCCCCCTCCCGTCCTCACAACCAATGGCGAGCCAGGGAGCCAGAAGAGCGACTCGCAAAGCAGCCAACTGGGGAGGCCCACTGGGAGGTCAGCTGCCGGGGATAGGCCAACTACCTGCGGCCCCGGCCCGGGCCCGGCTCCTCTTTGTTAGAGCTGCCCCCATCTCCCAGGACCCCCACCTCAAAGCCCGGAGTGTAGTATCCCATAGCTGGGCCAAGTGATGCCCCACCTCTTCTCCCGCTCCCCTGCCCACTAACCACCCAGGCGGTACCCTAGAGTGCCTCAGACTTCCACAGCAACAGCCACCTGGTGACACACGACAGTAAAAAAAAAAAAAAAAAAAAAATGCTCCCCAGGTCTATATGCCTCGCCCTTCTTTTCTCATTCTAATCATAACCGTGTATAGATTTAGGTTTGCTTATTAGGTCAGCTACACACATCAATCAATTAAGGGGTGCGGGGCATATTGGGAAGGTATGTATCTGGAAGGTATGTTGGTGGGAGAAGAGGGAATATATTAAATCATCTGCAAAAAAGAAACACCACAAACACACACAGTTGACCCAGTTCAGACACAAGACATCTACATTCAATTAAATCCAAGCTAACCACTCTCTTGAGTAAAACCAGGAAACAAACCTCTTAAGACTTGTTCAAGCCATCCACCTAATATGTGAAAAACCCTCAGCAATTGCCAGGCCACGACATAGCAGGCAGGTTGCATCAATACATCAATCACAAATGCCAACGTTAGGGACATAACACTGCTGGAATAAAATATGCTAAGGATTGTAGGATATTTTCTTAGGCATAGTGGGGCTCACTTAAGATACAAGAGAAATGGGTATTGGGAAAAGCCAGCTATTACCACCAATATGATCATTTTCATCCAGAGTTCTGGCAACTAATATTATATATGTAAATCACTATAATCCCCCTTTAGTTCCCCAAGTACTACAATAATAATAATACAAAAATACTTCAAATTTAGTAGCCTTTTATTTTTTTAATATATTTTTATTGATTTCAGCAAGGAAGGGAGAGAGAGAGAAACATCAATGATGAGAAGGAACCATTGATAAGCTGCCTCCTGCACGCCCCCCACTGGGGATTGAGCCCACAACCAAGGCATGTGCCTTTGGCCAGAATCGAATCTGGGACTCTTCAGTCCGCAACCTGACGCTCTATCCACTGAGCCAAACCTTAGGGCTGACATATGAAGTTTTGAAGCTGGTTGCCAATACAACAAAACAGCATACATATCAAATCACATATATATCAACATATGTGTAACTCCATCTTTTGAAGAAGAAAAAAATCCGCATTATTAACCAGTATACCTGGTATATGTCTATAGGGTCCAAGAAGATATATAGATGTGTATACATACACTAATAAGTCAACAGTTGTTACCACTGAGAGAAAGATAGGAGGGGAAGGGAAGAAAAAAGGAGAAAAAATTTTAATATTTGATTTGATCTTTTAAAAAATAAAAAATATGCATTTTTATAATTTTAATAGATTTGTTGACTAATACAATTATAGATTATTTTTATAGTTTTTAAACTTTCTATATTGAATATGTCTTATTTTTATTTATTTATTTAAAGATGTATTTTTTTATTGATTTCAGTGAGGAAAGGAGAAAGAGATAGAAACATCAATGATGAGAGAGAATCATTGATGGCCTGCCTCCTGCATGTCCCACACTGGGGATTGAGCTAGAAATCTGGGCATGTGCCCTGACCAGAATTGAACTGTGATCTCCTGGTTCCTAAGTCAACACTAACCACCGAGCCATACCGGCCAGGTTGTCTTATTTTTATAATCAGTAAAAGATGTTAAAAGGAAGAGGGAGAGGGGGAGGGGGAGGAGAAAAGGAGGGAGAGAAGGAGGGAGAGGGAATCCAACCACAGGATACACTCTAATCACTGAACAAACTGGCCAGGGCTCCCTAATGAAATTTATACCAAGAAAACAAAACAAAACAAAACAAAAAACTGCCCTACCAGGTTTGGCTCAGTGGATAGAGTGTCAGCCTGAGGACCAAAGGGCACATATTTTGGTTGCAGGCTCCTCCCTGGACTGAACCCAGGTCACGGCTCATGCAGCAGGCAACCAATTGATGTGTTTGTCTCATATTGATGTTTCTCTCTGTCTTTCCATCTCTCTTCCACTCTCCCTAAAAATCAATGGAAAAACATCCTCGGGTGAGAATTAACAAAAAAACAAAACAAAACACAAAAGCAAAAACAGGTGCCTTTGACACTTCATTGACTCCAATCAAATAAATATAGTTTTTAGTAGCTCTGCATAACAAAGACAAAACCATAATAATGATCTATAAAGAAGCTGAACACTATTAAAAAGGCATTTCTCCCATAAAAACCTGAAAACCCACAATTGTTAAAAAAAAATTTTAAGTTAATGCTGCCCAGCTAGTGATGCTCAGTAGTTGGGCATCCCAGGAGGTCATGGTTCAATTCCTAGTCAGGGCACATGCATGGGTTGCATGCTCAATTCCAGGTGAGGGCCATATAGGAGGCAGCCTATTAATGATTCTCTATCATCATTGATGTTTCTCTCTCCCCATCTCCCTTCCTATTTCTAAAATCAATTTAAAAAACAAACTTTTCAGTTTAGAAAAATTAAAATTAAAAAGGCAATGCTTTGCTGAAACCGGTTTGGCTCAGTGGATAGAGCATCGGTCTGCGGACTGAAGGGTCCCAGGTTCAATTCCAGTCAAGGGCATGTATCCTGGTTGCGGGCACATCCCCAGTGGGGGATGCGCAAGAGCAGCTGATCAATGTTTTTCTCTCATCGATGTTCCTAACTCTCTATCCCTCTCTCTTCCTCTCTGTAAAAAATCAATAAAATATATTTAGAAAAAAAAAAAAGGCAATGCTTTGAACTATTATTTCAATATAGCAAGGCGTCCTTTAAGTTTTTTAAACTGGCTGCACTTTCTCTTTCAGACACTAGAGGGAACTGTAAAATCCATTCATAGTGTCTTTAAAGAATTCAAGTTTTTCATTCATTCACTCACAACATATTTATTTCATTCCTATATAGCAGGAACTCTAGTAGACCCCAAAGATAGGAAACGAAAACAACCAAGATGAAGATGACACAGAAAAAGGAGATGAAGCAGATGACGACTAAGAAGAAGAGGAGGAAGAGGAGGGAGGAGAAGAAAAAGCTAGTCCCTGTCTTTAAGGCACTTAGTAAGAGGAGACACAGCAGTTAAAAAAAAAAAAAAAAAAAAAGGTCAAATTATAACAAAGAGTGCACGTGATGCCCTAGCCAGTTTGACTCAGTGGATAGAGCCTCTGTCTGCTGACAGAAAGGTCCAGGTTCGATTCCAGCCAAGGCCACATGCCCAGATTGCAGGCTTGAGGGGCGCGTGCAGAAGGCAGCCATTCAGTGATTCTCACCATTGATGTTTCTCTCTCTCTCTCCCTCTCTCTTTTTCTCTGAAATCAATAAATAATAAATAATAATAATAATAATAATAATAATGCCTGGCCAATTTGGTTCAGTGGATAGAGTGGTGGCCTTTGGACCAAAGAGTCCCAGGTTCGATTCTGGTCAAGGGCACACACCCAGATTTCAGGCTTGATCCCCAGTTTAGGAAATGCAAATCAATGATTCTCATTATTGATGTTTCTCTCTCCCTCTCCCTTCCTTAAAATCAGGGGTCCTCAAACTTTTTAAAGTGGGGACCAGATCACGGTCCCTCAGAGAGCTGGAGGGCCGGACTATATGAACTACTAATTCCTACTGTAACACCTCAGCTGCGCTCACTGCCCAAAAAACCTGGCGGGCCGGATCAGACTCCTCTGCGGGCCGCATGTGGCCCGCGGGCCGTAGTTTGAAGACGCCTGCTTAAAATCAATAAAAATATATTTTTAAAAATAATAAAATAAAAAAGAATGCACATGAGAACCAAACCTCAACTTTTGTAAGACTGCCAGTTTGAGGCAGGACAGGAGAAGCATTTCTGGCAGAGGGAGGAAAAAAATTACATGTACATACATGTAATAATTCACACTAGATAAACCAGCTTATTCAAACTGGCTTATTCTATTAACTATCTCCCCTACCTTAATCTAAATGAAAATAACCTACACCCGTTATCTATAGAAAATAAAGATATAAGGCCTTATTGGGTGGGAAAGATTTTTTAAAAAACATTTTTATTGATTTCAGAGAGGAAGGGAGAGAGGGAGAGAGATAGAAACATGATGAGAAAATCATTAATCGGCTGCCTCCTGCATGCCCCATACTAGGGATTGAGCCCACAACCTGAGCATGTGCCCTTGGCCAAAATCGAACCTGGGACCTTTCAGTTCACAGGCAGAGGCACTGAGCAAAACCAGCTAAGGCTAGGTGGGGAAGATTTGCTAAAATATATAGTTGGCTAAATTTCAAAATCAATTTTACACAATATTAAAAGTTTGAAGGTAACATACAATTGGAGTTAAGACTGCTTACATGATGATAAAAATTCTCACTTAAAATCAGAATAAATTATGCTACACCCACCTAAAAAAGTGTGACTGTCCAGCCGGTGTGGTTCAGTGGTTGAGCATTAACCCAGGAAACAAGAGGTCATTGTTTGATTACAGTCAGGTCAGATGCCTGAGGTTGCAGGCTCAATCCCCAGTTGGGGCATGCAGGAGGCAGCCAATCAATGTTTCTCATCAATGTTTCTTTCTACCTCTCCCTTCCTCTTTCTCTAAAAACAAAAATCAATTAAAAGAAAAACATTTTTTTAATATATTTTATTGCTTTTTTACAGAGAGAAAGGGAGAGGGATAGAGAGTTAGAAACATCTATCAGCTGCTTCCTGCACGCCCCCTACTGGGGATGTGCCCACAAACAAGGTACATGCCCTTGACCGGAATCGAACCTGGGACCCCTCAGTCCAAACGCTCTATCCACCGAGCCAAACCGGTCTCGGCTAAAAAAAAAAAAAAAATTTTTTTTAAATAAAATAAAAAGAATGTGTCAAGGGTAAATGAGTAAATCTAAATTTCCTAAATGTACTCTGCCTTATACAAAGTAAGTTTCCAAGTTAGGAAAGAGAAGTACTCTGATAATTAACTTTCACTCTTGCCTTTGAAAAGCCTGCATAAAGAGACATGTTGGTTGGCAAATCATTTACACACCTAAATAATTCAAGCCTACGTTGGAAAGACGAAGGATTTAACTCATTAGTCAACAAAGCCAAATATCAACAGTACAATGGCTGAAATTTCTTTTGAGAGCCAAACTTTTTAAACTTAAACTTTTTCTAACGCCACTTCTTTAAAATAGACTCGCCCAGGCCGTGGTCTTTTATGGAAAAGCCACACTCTAGGAGCCAAAGAGCAGCATGTGGCTCGTGAGCTGCAGTTTGCAGACCATGGGTTTAACTGATAAACTAGAATTAAAGGTCAAAGTCACCATAAGGGAAATGGTAACATCTGTGTGGTGTATTTTTCCCTAATCCTCAAATGACTGTTTCATCATTTGCTATGGTTTGGGATGTTTGGATTGTGGGTGTCAGGGTGGGGAGTTGATGAGAAGGAACAAGTTGTTAATTTCTCACACTGATGAGGTATACATGGTAGAAATACTAAAAGCCAACATCCTAAAAAAGTTTCAAACACATACAAAATGAGACGGCAAACCTGTGAATCAAGTATGATTTGGCAATTTTAAACAAGAGCCAATTCTCTTCTTGTGCCAAAGCCAATGGCTTCTCCTGCAGATAAAATGGCACAGTTCCTGAAAAAGCCCTGGACACTGTTTCCCCACAATCCTATAATCTGTCAGAAGACAGAAAACAAAAAGAAGGCTTTGCCAGCCAGAAAAGCAAATTATAACCAATACAGAGCCAACACTTTACTTCAGACAGAAGGAGCTTTTCTATGCATCTTTGGAAGGAGGGAGACAAAAGAAGCAGCTTACTATTGCTCAAATAACCAAGGCAAACATTTTAAACAAATACCACGTTGAATAAGTAGTTGATGCAATCACCTGCTTTCTCACTTCTTATTCACAGTCTTAAAGAATCTTTACAACATTTACGAAGAAGAGTTCATGGCCACAAAAATACAAAGAACTTTTACAAGTCAATTAAAAAAAGGATATAACCAAAGAAGGAAATTTTCAAAGGGCATTAATTAGTAGTCATAGAAGAAATACACAAGAGCAAATATTACATATATTCCACATTGTTAGGAAATGGTGGAAAGTACTTTTACCATATAGTACTAAAGGTATTTTTGACTTGATAGTACTGCTATCTGCAAGCTTCCAGAGAAATCTTGGCTACTGATTAATAAGTAAAACAAAAATAGATATGGGTGCATAAAATCGTGTTATACACTTTAAATATCTTACTATTTTTTCAGTTATACTTTAATAAAGTTGGGAGGGAGAAGATAAGGGTGCCTAGCACAAACAATACATTCCTAAAAATATTTTTTAAGATACGAGTTTTGTGAAACACCTAATATGGGAAGAAAAATGTTAAGTAGAATGCATACAAGAAAACTACAAACCAAATCCAAAGGAACTAAAATCAAAATATGAGTTCAGCCAGCAAATATACTAAAATTAGCATGATACAGAAAAGATTAGCATGGCCCCTGCGCAATAGGATGACGTAAAAAAAAAAATATATATATATATATATATATATATATATATATATATATATATGTAATGAATCTTTAGGTATGAGCATAAAACAGCTGAAGCTGGTACACAATAAACATGGCAGATGATGGAAGTAAGTAATGTCAAGTCTAAATATACAACCATAGAAGTAATGCACCTCCAAAAAGGAAGCTTACTCAACTGTCTTTATTATGGAAGCAGGCCATTCAGGGACCCCTTTATTTTACACCAAATGCAAAATAAAAGCAAATAATGCCCGGTACTGCAAAGCAAGTATAGTCTTCCCATCAAAGAGGAAAAGAAACCTAAGACTTTTACTTGTCCTTGATACAAAAAGATAATGGATTGTGAAAGAACTTAAATTCCAGAAAAAAAATTCAATTCCAACCTATGTAAAGCTAAGAACTTCATGTCACTTTGTTCTAAAATCAGCAATACACAGGTCCCTATTGAAAATACAATACAGCCCTAGCCAGTTTGGCTCAGTGGATAGAGCATCAGCCTGCAGACTGAAGGGTCCCAGGTTGGATTCCAGTCAAGGCCACATGCCCAGGTCCCGAGCCTGATCCCTGGAGGGGGCCCTGCATGCAGAAGGCAGCCAATCAATGGTTCTCTCTCATCATTGATGTTTCTATCTCTCTCTCTGTCTCCCTTCCTGAAATCAATAAAAATATGTATTTAAAAAAAAAATAGAATACAGCCCAGCAGGTGTGGCCCACTGGTTGAGCATTGACCTATGAACCAGGAAGTCACGGTTTGATTCCTGGTCAGGGCACATGCCCAGGTTATGGGCTTGATATGTTTCTATCACTCTCTCCCTCTCCCTTCCTCTCTAAAATCAATAAAAATATTATTTAAAAAAAATAAAAAATACAATGCATAAGATCTCAACTGAACAAGTTCAAGTTCTGAGCATGCCAGCAGACTACTGCTTAACCATTTCAGTTTTTTATCAGTTTTATACATCAAAAGAATCACATCCCAATTTTTCTCTGTTAATGCCACTTTAGAAGCTAAGAAAAATTTAGTTCATGAGATTCAAATATCAAGCATTTTTTAAGTACACCACATCACCCATTCTATATTTAGACTCAGGTATGGAACAAGAAGTGCTAGCTTTGCTTGTAATGGCACCATGTCCCTTGTCAAAGCCTAATTACAACCATCACCTAGGTGTCTATATGGTGTCGCCTAAAATATAAAAAGCCCTTTTCAATGCTTTTTTTGTTAGTGGTTCTACTGATTGGCTGTGATGCTTTAAATATACTATCTAATAAAAGAGTGATATATAAATTGACCATACGTCTGCTACAGTCATGACCACCAGCCAATCAGGAGCAAGTATGCAAATTAAGCCAGCCAATATGGCTGTGGCCGTGGAGGGAGCAGGAGGCTTGGGTTTTCTCCGCAATGGAGGAAGCCAAGCTTTCTGCCTGCCCTGGTCTGCCTTGGCCTCTGTTTAAGGCTACAAAGTTTTAATTATAGAAGATAAATATTACCGAAACCGGTTTGGCTCAGTGGTAGAGTGTCGGTCTGCGGAATGAAAGGTCTCTGGTTCAATTCCGGTCTAGGGCATGTACATTGGTTGTGGGCACATCCCTGGTAGGCAGTGTGCAAGAGGCAGCTGATCAATGTTACTCTCTCATCGATGTTTCTAGCTCTCTATCCACCCCCTCTCCTCCTCTCTGTAAAAAATCAATAAAATATATTTAACCCTTTGCACTCCAAACCATTCTGGACATTGGCTACCAGCTACTCGATGCTACTTTGCGGCGGACACGTGCGTTGAATTAACTCAATTCCCCGTAATCACTAATAAACTGCAACGTCCCCTGAGAGGGGACATCCGAGTGATATGCTAGAATTCCGATGTCCCCTGAGAGGGGACAGCGGAGTGCAAAGGGTTAAAAAAAAGAAGATAAATATCAACAAAAATGGCTGCAGCCATGGAGAGAGAAGGAGGCTTGATTTGCCCCCCACCCCCCATGGAAGAAGCCAAGTTTCCACAGCCCTGGCCTGCTTTGGCCTCCGCTTAAGACTACAAAGTTTCAATTATAGAAGATAAATAAATCCCAACAAAAATGGCTGTGGCCAAGGAGCGAGAATGAGACTTGGCTCCATTCAAGGCTACAAAGTCTCAATTATAGAAGATAAATAAATCCCAGATACCAGGGCCTCCACTTAGGTCATTGCGGGGCGTGGCCGGCCTGCAAACCACCACAGGCCCCTTGCCTAGGCCACCCAATGCCCCAAAGGAACCCTCACCCTGATCCGGGACACCCTTCAGGGCAAACGACCTGGCCCCCACCCATGCACCAGGCCTCTATCCTATCTAATAAAAGAGTATTATGCAAATTGACCATCACTCCAACACATAAGATGGCTGCCCCATGTGGTCAAAGATGACTACCCCCATGTGGACACAAGATGGCCAGCAGGGGAGGGCAGTTTGGAGGGACCAATCTGCAAGGAAGAGCAGTTATAGGCAGTTAGGCCAGCAGGGGAGGGCAGTTGGGAGGGACCAGGCCTGCAAGAGAAGGCAGTTGGGGGCAATCAAGCCTGTAGGGGAGAGCAGTTAGGGGTGACCAGGCCGACAGAGGAGGGAAGTTGGGGGCGACCAGGGACCAGGCCTGCAGGGGAGAGCAGCTAGGGGAGACCAGGCCAGCAGGGGAGGGAAGTTAGGGGCAAACAGGCTGGCAGAGGAGCAATTAGGCATCAATCAGGCTGTCAGGGAAGTGGTTAGGGAGTGATCAGGCTGGTAGGCAGAAGTGGTTAGGGGCAATCAGGAAGGCAGGCAGGCGAGCAGTTGGGAGCCAGCAGTCCTGGATTGTGAGAGGAATCCAAGATTGGAGAGGGTGCATGCTGGGCTAAGAACAACGCCCCCCCCCCAAAAAAAGCATAAATTTCATACATGGGGCCCCTAGTAGTTAATAAATCAACCCACTAGTCCTTTAAACATTCAGTATTATAACTGGCATGACGAACCAAAAAACCAAGATGGTAAAAATTCTAGTGATTTGAATCCTCCGAAGTGATATTATAAAAAAAATTTTGGAATTATTCTCTTTAATAAAAAATTGTTTTATTATGAATCCATAATTGTTACATTCTAGAAATTGGGGTAGCAATATCTTTTCCCAAATCCTGAACTATATTTATAAAAATACATCACCTTTCTCAAAAGGAATTTAAGGCCTCTAACAAACAGGATGTTGCTAATTTTCACAACATCCCAATAAAGAACTATTAGCATTTATATCACACTTGCCAAAGTGTTTTACAATTATTTTCATTAACAGTCATGCCTCACAACTACTCACTGAGCTAACCTGGTCCTGTTATCCTCATTGACAGCTGAGAAAACTGATGCATCTATGGCAAGATCAAGGTCAAGCCAGGGTGCTTTTCCAAGACCAGGGACCTAACTCTTTTTTTTTTTTTTTTTTAATATATTTCATTGATTTTTTTTTTTTTTTTTAAGAGAGAGAGAGAGAGGAAGGGAGAGAGTTAGAAACATCGATGAGAGAGAAATATTTCTCAGCTGCCTCCTGCACACCTCCTATTAGGGATGTGCCCACAGCCTAGGTACATGCCCTTGACCAGAATCGAACCTGGGACCTTTCAGTCCCCAGGCCGACGCTCTAGCCACTGAGCCAAACCAGTTAGGGCAGGGGACCTAACTCTTAAAAACAATCTCACTCTGGCCAATCTGAGCAGGCTTTTTACTAGAACACAGTGTAGCTTCGGGTACAGAACATGTATAATTTGCATGCATAAAAAGCCTGCTTGGATTGGCTGAGTTAGAGAGGCGGTCTATTAACTTGGACATTCAGAATATTGTGGCAGGAGACATCCTTAATATTCTTAGAGGTTGTGTATTATAGCTTCCAGGTGAGTGTGGATTTTCAGATTTGGGAAGACATTGTTGCCTCGGAAGTGGGGGGTAGTCTTATACAGCGAATATAGGCCTAAGCCTGTTTTAACTGTAAAATTAGGGATCATCTTATACGCCGGAAAATATGGTATGTGTATTGGTTTTGGGCACATCCCCAGTGGGTGATGTGCAGGAGGTGGCTGGTTGATGTTTATCTCTCATCGATGTTTCTGGCTCTCTGTCCCTCTCCCTTCCTCACAGTAAAAAATCAATAAAATATAAAAATAAATAAAATATCAGCATGGCTCAGTGAGTAGCCTTTTGAGTTTGGTTTCTTTCACTTACCATAATGCATGTGAGATTCATTTATGTCATTGCATATATGAATAGTTCCCTTTTAGGTTGAATAGTATTCATTGTATGAATGTATCACAGTTGGTTTGACCATTCTAAGTTGAACATTCAGTTTCCAGTTTTTGGTGAGTACAAATAAAGCTACTGTAAACATTCACATACAGGTTTTTGTGTCATAGGCTGTCCTTTCATTTAAGTAAATACTTAAAAGCATCATTCTATGCACTGAAGGGTCTGGGGTTCAATTCCTAGTCAAGGGCATTTGCCTGAGTTGGGGGTTTGTTCCCCACCTGGGTTGGGGTGCATGTAGGAGGCAACTAATTGATGTATTTCTCTCACATCTATGTTTCTCTTTCTCCTCTTTCTACATCTCTCCCTAGCCTCCCTTCCACTCTCTAAAAAAAAAAAAAAAAAAAAAAAAAAAAATCAATGGGGGGAAAAGATATATCCAAAAAAATAAAACTAAGCTAAAAAATCAAATATTTTAGGAAATCACATTTTTTTAAAATATATTTTATTTTCACAGAGAGGAAGGGAGAGGGACAGAGAGCTAGAAACATCAATGAGAGAGAATCATCGACCAGCCGCCTCCTGCACACCCCAATTGGAAATGTGCCCACAACCAATGTACATAACCTTGACCGGAATCGAACCTGGGACCTTTCAGTTCACAGACCAACGCTCTATCCACTGAGCCAAACCGGTTTCGGCGGAAATCACATTTCTGATATTCTTTAAAATCTCCTTCTTGCATCCTTAGACTTTTTTTATTTTTTGAAACTGAGGGAACTCATGATTTAATATAATAGACACTGAATCACAAAAGAAGGTCAAGTGCCTTAGCAATCTCAATAAAGACTTTTTTTTTAAATATATTTTATTGATTTTTTACAGAGAGGAGGAGCGAGGGATAGAGAGCTAGAAATGTCGATGAGAGAAACATCGACCAGCTGCCTCTTGCACCGCCCCCACCGGGGATGTGCCCTCAACCAATGTACATGCCCTTGACCGGAATCGAACCTGGGACCTTTCAGTCCACAGACGGACGCTCTACCACTGAGCCAAACCGGTTTCGGCTCAATAAAGACTTTTTTAATTTTACACAGTAAAATTCATTTTTCAGTGTTTGGTTCTAAGAGTTCTCATAAATGCATCAAGTTGTATAACCAAATCAAGATACAGAGGAGTTCCATTGCCACCCCTCTACACCCACAAATTTCCTCATGTGCAGTCAAACATTCCACTTATCTTAAGCAAATGTAATCGTTGAGTTGTGCTTCATTGCCCCATTGTTTTGAGTTTTCCAAAATATCACAGCAATTCCATCATACAGTGAGTAGCCTTTTGAGTTTTGTTTATTTCACTTACCATCATGCATTTGAGATTCATTTATATGAATAGTTCCTTTTTATGGCTGAATAGTATTCCATTGTATGGGCATATCACAGTTGGTTATTCTAAGTTGAGAGACATTCAGTTTCCAGTTTGTTTGTTTTTTTAATATATTTTATTGATTTTTTTTTACAGAGAGGAAGGGAGAGGGATAGAGAGCCAGAGACATCAATGAAAGAGAAACATCAACAGCCGCCTCCTGCACACACCCCCCCCCCAAGGGATGTGCCCTCAACTAAGGTACATGCCCTTGACCGGAATCAAACCTGGGACCTTTTAGTCCGCAGGGCGACGCTCTATCCACTGACACAAACCAGTTAGGGCTAGAATCATCTTTTTAGATGATTCTATAATATTTGAGTTTAAATCCAAGAATTAGGCTCCTGTTCTAAGTTTCCTATCCTCCTCTGCTGCATTATATCATACAATGTTACTCTGCCAAAGTCTTAACTCATTTCCTCTGCCTGCTTGTCCTGATATGGTGCTACACATCAATAATGCCCTCTCCCTTCCCATTTTCAGACTTTATTGTCTGCTTAGAATGCCCCATCTCCTTTGTTCACTGTGAAGGTCTATCATGCAGGTTCAATGCAGAAGGCCTTTTCAAACAATAGCTACACCCAGCCTTTCATCGCCACACAAGTTAACCTCCCTCTAGATATAGAAAGCTTACTGTATTTCATCAATCCCAAGACACACTCCCCTCCCCCACATTTCTCGAGGGGGGGGGAGACATCTTATAACTGATGGCATGCCAAGTCTCATTTAACAGCATTTCTTTCTTCTTAGTGGTATGTAAAATAATTGTGAGCCTTACAATCACTGGCAGCACAAATTTGACGAAGTAAGGTATTGTATTATATTAAAATTACTTTGTATAGTATTTCTTTTTCTTCCACTAGACTGTGAACCCCCAAGGGGCAGGGGCTATATCATAATCATCTTTGGCTGGCATAAATTTGGACACAAAGAGAAAGTGTATCCAATAAATAGTAGTAATAATTAGCATTTAATAATTAGTATTCTAAACACTTTACATGTATTAACACACTTAACCTTTGCAAAAACCCCCTGAAGTAAGTAATTATTATCTTCAAACTGTGGCTCTGTTGGCTGGGCATCGTTCAGTGCACTGACAGGTTTCCAGTTCAATTCCAGTCAGAACACATGAGGGAGTGGGAGAGGTTTCCAGACTCAATCCCCAGTAGGAGGTATGCAGGAGGCAGCTGATAGATATTTGGCTCTCACTTCTATGTTTCTCTCGATCTCCCTTCTTCTCCCTCTAAAAATCAATTTTAAAAATCCTTTAAAAAATAATCTTCATTTAAAGATAAGGAAACTGAGGTAAAAACATATAAGTAAGCTTATTCAAAGAAACACAAAGTTGCAGAAGATTTGAACCCATGTTCACTGATCATGATAGACACTGTTACCATTTTTCCATTCATCAAATATTTAATAAGCATTTACTCTATACCAACTACTGTGCTAAACCCTGGTAAGCAAACTCTGTTTCTCAGGAGGCTAATCTAAACCATAAGTTCATTCATTTTTTTAAAAATATATTTTATTGCCGGGACCGGTTTGGCTCAGTGGATAGAGCGTCGGCCTGAGGACTGAAAGGTCTCGGGTTCGATTCCGGTCAAGGGCATGTACCTTGGTTGCGGGCACATCCCCAGTAGGGGGTGTGCAAGAGGCAGCTGATCGATGATTCTCTCTCATCGATGTTTCTAACTCTCTATCCCTCTCTCTTCCTCTCTGTAAAAAAATTTTAAAAGAAGATTCAATTCCCAGTAAAGGGCGTGCAGGAAGCAGCAGATAAATGATTCTCTCTCATCATTGATGTTTCTATCTCCCTCTCCCTCTCTCTCTGAAATCAATAAGAATATATTGTAAGGGGGGGGTAGGGATAAGAGATCAACCAAAGGACTTGTATGCATGCATGCATATAAGCATAACCAATGATCACAGACACTGGGAGTGAGAGCATGTGCAGGGGGTGTGGGGGTGACAGTGGGGGGAAAGTCAATGGGGGGAAAAAGGAGACATATGTAATGCTATATGTAATACTTTATATGTAATACTTTAAACAATAAAAAAAATGAAATATAATTTTTAAATAATAAGTTTTCCCTGAGGCAGAAGATGCTTCTTTAAGAAAAATGATTCATTTTATCAGACTAAAAATGAACTACTAAACCTTATTCCTTTTATTTTAGTCCTTGCTATGTCAGGGGTGCATGGGAAGCCCTTACATTCTCACTTCAGACAGACTGCTCACATAACAGACAATCCCAGCACTGACCATCACCTTTCTCTGCCCCAGGGGAAGACTCCTCATTTAGTAAAGTCACCTATTACATAAAAATAACCACAAATAGGAAAGAGAATAGAAGGAGGAAGAAAGGACAGGAAATTCTCATCACAGCTGAACAAACCTCTACCATTTTAACGTAACACAAATGGCATTTATAAATTTATTTGAATTGATGGAAATTTCCAATAGAAGAAAAATTCATTACCAAAATTAAAAATAGATGTCCAATTATTAAAAATAAGATGGCTACGCCAGTTCTAACATTTTGTACCTCTACTTCATCTTCCATGTGGTAGGCAAAGACAGAATAAATTTGTGTTCTGTAAATGACCTATGACAACAGTAACAAATGCTTGATTTTTTATAGGTTTTACTTTTTAAAATATGTTTTTATGGATTTCCAAGAGGAAGGGAGAGGGGGAGAGAGAGAGAAACATCATTGATGAAAGTGAGAAAGAATCACTAATCAGCTGCCTTCTAAACAACCCACACTCAGGGTCGAGTCCACACCCCAGGCATGTGCCTTTGCAGGAATTGAACTGTGACCTCCTGGTTCATAGTTCATAGGTCAATGCTCAACTACTGGGCCAGGCTATGCTTGCTTTTTCAAACTATCCGTATTTTCCGGCGTATAAGACGACCCCCTAATTTTTACAGTTAAAACATAGGTTTAGGCCTATATTCGCTGTATAAGACTACACCCCCACACACACACACTTCAAAGAAAAAACTTACTTTGCCGTCAATATCTGCAGGTAATTTTTGTGCAATTTTGGTCTTTTGCCCCCGATTTTCGGTTGACTTTTTTTCATTTCAAAAGTCGTCTTATACGCCGGAAAATTTATTGTGAGAGCAAAGAGTTAAAAATGATATATGACTGTGAAAGAGAAGCAAAACACATTTTACCAGATAGAGAAGTTATAGACAACTAGAGTTCATTTTCCTCATTCCTATAAAATAACTCATTTTTCTTATCTGTGAATCTTTAAGGATCTAGTACAGCCGCCACTTCCTACCTTGGCACATCACTCACTAATTTCCAAGAGGCCTCACCATTTCAGGCTCTCAATCTTCAGAGCCAACAAAGCTGAAGCATAGGTCTCTTCTTTCTTTTTTAACATATTTTATTAATTCTTTACAGGAAGGAAGAGGGATAGAGAGTCAGAAACATCGATCAGCTGCCTCCTGCACATCCCCAGTAACCAAGGTACATGCCCTTGACCGGAATCGAACCTGGGACCCTTACCCTTCAAGTCTGCAGGCCGACGCTCTATTCACTGAGCCAAACCGGTTAGGGCAAGCATAGATCTCTTTTTGTTCTTTTGAAAAGAGTTTCACCTCTCTTTCAAAAAGATGTGGCCGGAAAGCCATCTTCTTCCTCGGCAAGCACACGGTTTAACTCGGTCCTCTGGTGTGCCTACCCTAAACAATTAGAACCACACAGCTTCAGCCCATCAAACGAACCCTCAGCCGCCTCCTGGGCTCCTGTACAGCTGCCTCTATTTTTCTCTGAGACACTCCACCCGTAACAGAGTAACAGAAAGTGGAATTGAAAAGCTGCTTCTAGTATATGCTTATCTGACTTCCAAAACAGAGACAGGGACCTGGGGCAAGCAGACTCCTTTGCAAAGAAAAGTTTTCAATAATTTAAAAATAACAACTGTATATGAAACATCCCTCACTGTGCAACCCTTCCAGGTTGTCTCAAACTAGTTTTCTCAACTCATAGTAAAACACGTTAGTGCCAACTGTGTTGAGGGAACTAACCTGAATGAACTATGTTCAGAAAGCATTTAACATATTGGGCCTCCATTCTCTGTTTCCTTTCTCAAGGAGCTTGTAAAAATGCCCGAGTATGGTGATTTTTCCTACATAAGCCTGCTGACTAATTTGTCACATCACAGAACTGGTATTTCTGCACATGATCTGCTGTGCCTACTAAGTAGAACACACATATGTGCTCTACTGAGGTTTTACAAACAATACACTTCACCTTGACAAAGAAATTAGTCATTCCATTCATGACAGTCAAGTCTAAAATCCAGTAATATTGTCAGTGATCTAGTCAGATCAGCTTAGTTCTTACAATCTCAATCACATACGTGATGCTCACAATAGTCCATTCTATCACTCCACCTTCCAGAGGTTCAGAGATGTTAAGTGGGACCTGCCCACGATGATCTATCAACTTTAATCCGTGGTGGACGTGGGTTGGAACCTGTCGAACTCTGAGCCCCTAGCTCTTTTCTCCAGGTCCGTGCCAGCTTCAAACAGAGGGCTCCCGGTTTCCATCCCCTACCACCCGGCCCTTCCCTGCCTGGATCAGAGTTGGCTTCCTCAGCTCCGGCAGGGCTTTCATCCTCCACCCCCCTCCCCCCGCGACCATTCTCTGAAAGAAGCGGAAAGGGAGAGGCGACAGAGAAAGCTCCTGGGGGAAGGGACGATGACAAACGGGGGAGCACGGGGCACCGGCCCTGCCCGGGAGCTCCTTCCCTTTGCAACGCGCACCCCGTTTCCTCCACAAAGCGGTCGGGTCCTGGATCAGCGACCTGCCCACCCGCGCCCCAAATTACCCCCGTCATTACCTCAAACTGTCCCTCCCCCACGCCCCTTCCCTTCCGACAGGCAGAGCTCACCGCCACCCCCACCCCCCCAAGTCAGAATATCCTTCCACCAAGCCGCCCCTCCCCTCCTTCCATCGACCACTCACTGTCGGTGACTGGGCCCGGCCCTCATGGCTACTCCGCTGCCGCCCGCCACCGCCACCGCTGCTCCACGCCCCGGCCCCTCAGTCGCCGCCGCCGCCGCCGTCGGGACTCGCCGGCAGCCGCTCCTACGCATGCGCAGCCTCGAGCGCCGGGGCCTTCGCGGGCCGCCTGCGCCTGCGCAGTGCGCTTCGGGGGTGCCTCACTCAGTGCCTGATGCCCTGCAGCCCTAGGTCTTCAGGTAAATATGGCCGCTGGCCTCGAGGACTTGCTAAGCTTCGGGGCTTGGGCCGCTGCCCCCGGATGGAGGCCTGTAAAATACTTTGCCTAGGTTACTAAACGTTCGGACTCTTAAGGGTTATATAGACTAATGGCACTTTCAGGATTCCGGATCCCACTCGCACCTGAAGACCGGGATTCAGGTGATCTGAGGGGAGCACTGATAAGTTGAAGTTTCTTTCAAGATGAGCACATCTAGAATGCATCGTGGAAAACTAAATAAGAGGCACCTTTGGCCGAAACCGGTGTGGCTCGGTGGATAGAGCGTCGGCCTGCGGACTGAAGGGTCCCGGGTTCGATTCCAGGTCAAGGGCATGTACCTTGGTTGCGGACAACATTCCCCAGGTGGGTGTGGTGCGTGCAAGAGGCAGCTGATGGATGTTTCTCTCTCATCGATGTTTCTAACTCCCTCACCCTTCCTCTCTGTTAAAAAAAATAATAATAAAAAAAATCAATTATATATATTTTTAATTTTTTTTTTTTTAAAGAGACAACTTTGACATCCCAGAGCACACTTGTCAAAGAGGCGACTGCACCTAGAATACACTGGAACATCTGGCCTACGTGGAGTCCATTTATCAAGCACATACTATTTATTGGACGAAAATTTCCTAGGCATCTCATATGTGCCACTGACGGGCTTGCAGGCTAATTATCCCCTACTCTCCAGCTCTCACCGTAGAGCCTGAACCCTTTGCAAACAGATCTTTAGTTTAAGGAGGCCCAACTATCAGGCCCTAGACAACTGTGCTGCCTTGGCATCGCCCAACAAGAGTCTAGGCTCAATTGATTCCTTGGAATTCGACAACACAAATTTGAAAGCTACAGGTAATGCACTACAGTCCAAGGGAAGAAGAGGCGCAAGACTATGCTTTCACCTTAGCCGGTTTGGCTCAGTGGATAAACTTGGGCCTGCGGACTGAAGGCTCACAGGCTCAATTACAGTCAAGGGCATATGCCTGGGTTGTGGGCTTGATCTTTTCCCCAGTAGGGGGCGTGCAGGAGGCAGCCGATCAATGATTCTCATCATTGAGGTTTCTATCTTTCCCTCTCCTTCCTCTCTGAAATCAATACAAATATATATATATATTAAAAAAAAAAAAAAAGACTAAAGTCTTCTTAGCACTCTGACTCTTCCATCACACCTCTAACCCAGTCTCCCTCTACAATTCAGAGCTTGGAAAGATCGGTACCAAGATATAATGTCAGGAGGCAAAAAATTAAGAAGAAAAAAGAAATTCCTTTTTTTTTTTTCTTTTCTGTGAATGGTGTTAAATTCTCTCTACTTCTAGGCCTGGTCCCAGGATGAATGTTAAAACTAACCTGCTATATTTGGTCAAACATTTAATTAACCCATTGTTAGCGCCTTGGCAGGACCAGACCAAATGATTTCACAAGCCTTGTACGGCCTATAGGCCAGATGTTCCCCTGATCAAGGGGGAAAGAGGTCAGTGCCCCCAACTAGTTATGTATTGCATATTTTGTTTTGTATTAAATGTTTTTATTTCCTGACCAGTGTTGCTCAGTGGTTGAGTGTCCACCCATGCACTAAGAAGTCACTGGTTTTATTCCAGATCAGGGCACATGCCTTACTAGGGGTGTGCAGGATGTAGCCAATCAATAATTCTCTCTCATCATTGATGTTTCTATCTCTCCCTCTCCCTTCCTCTCTGAAATTAATAAAAATATATTTTTAAAATGTACAGATCTCATGTATGAATTGCCTCCCACCTACACAATTATACTTTGACACTAGAGGCCCAGTGCACAAATTCCTGCATGGGTGGAGTCCAGCAGGCCCAGGGGAAGGGCCATGGGGGAGTTGGCTGGCCAGCCCCTCCTCCTGATCAAACTCCCAGTTGAACTCCTGGTTGAACTCCTGGTCCAGGGGACAAGTTACATATTAGTCTTTTATTATATAGGATATGTAGAGTAAAATATAACAGTAACAGAACAGGGTGATGGACATCCTGTGGATATGGCTCTGGATCAATCCCAGAAGCTAGCTTCTGGCTTAGAAGAGTTGTCATTACTTGCAATATATTACCCTTGGAAATGAGAGCACATTTGGCACCATAGGGAAATTGCAAAGTCAGAAAGGAGGAAGAATTAATATAGACATTATGTTCTGATGAATGGATTTTGGAGAGCGGCTACAGTGTTTGGACAGGTTCAAGCCTCAGACTAATGAGAGGGCACAGTCCTCTCATGGCCACATCCCAGCCTGGAGGGCAGAGCCCTCCTAGCACAATTATAGCCAATAGCTATAGCTGTAAGCTTGAACCTAGAGTCCGAACACGTGGTCCCACGTGTCTCAGTGATGTGGGTGTAATAGTGTTCAGGTGTATGTAATTGAATAGATTTGAAACCCATGAGAATGTTGTAACCACCCCTTACTTTGCCTCATGGAATCTGGCTATAAAATAGACACAGCTTACAGGCTATGGTGCCGCCTCTCCATCAGAGAGGACAGCGTCCCACCCAGGCCCAGCTTTTTTCTCGTTTGTCTTTTTTCAATCCTTCACCACCCCCTCTCAGGCTCACCAAACCTGGCTAAGTTGGCTTGACTGAAAAGAAGGCCGTAGCAGACCCTGAAGCTTGTGGGAACTATACTTTCCCAACCTCAACACCACATACAGCCCCCAGGAAGATCTGCTGAAATCTGTATTTTCTTTTTTTTTAATTTTTTTTTAGCCGAAACCAGTTTGGCTCAGTGGATAGAGCATCGGCCTGTGGACTAAAAGGTCCCAGGTTCGATTCCAGTCAGGGGCATGTACATTGGTTGCGGGCACATCCCCAGTGAAGGGAGTGCAGGAGACAGCTGAACGATGTTTCTCTCTCATCCATGTTTCTAACTATACCTCTCCCTCTCTGTAAAAATCAATAAAATATTTTTTTTAAATATTTTTTATTTATTTCAGAGAGGAAGGGAGAGGGAGAGATAGAACATCAATGATTATAGAGAATCATTGATTGGCTGCCTCCTGCATGCTCCACATATGACCTCCTTGTTCATAGGTCAAAGTCCAACCACTAAGTCACACTGGCAGAGCAATAGCATACTTCTTTTTTTTTTAATATATTCTTATTGATTTCAGAGAGGAAGAAAGAAGGAGAGACAGATAGAAACATCAATGATGAGAGAGAATCACTGGTTAGCTGCCTCCTGCATACCCCCTACTAGGGATCGAGCCCACAACCTGGGCATGTGCCCTTGACCGGAATCAAACCTGGGACTTTCAGTTGGCAGGCAGACACTCTATCTACTGAGCCAAACTGGCTAGGGCAGCATATCTTCTTATATTTGAACCATAACTGTCTCCTGAGCCATTTCCCTAATTAAATTTATTACCAAGGGCAGAATAGTGGATTTTTTTTCCTGCCAAGTATTCATTCACTATATCTAATGAAATCATTCAGAGAAACCACCCTTATTCCACTTTCAGACCATGTGGATAAACACAGAACCCAGACCTAAGTAAATTAGCACCTAACATTTCCTAAGTTATAGTGATTGTTTCAGGGACGGGCACATAACACAGAGCCAAAAATGAAAGTCTTTTGTTCCTCCCCACTAAGACTAGAGATAAGAAGATGTAATATGAACTGCTGCAAATATGTTGATGCCACAAAGGAAGAGGCAATCCAGAGGAAGATGTAACTTATTCACTCACTGAACAAAAATCTATTGAGTACCCACTCTGTACAAGACACTGGTCTAGCTGAAACCGGTTTGACTCAGTGGTAGAGTGGTAGAGTGTGGGTCTGCAGACTGAAAGGTCCCGGGTTTGATTCCAGTCGGGCATGTGTGTTGGTTGTGGGCACATCCCCATTGGGGGGGGTGCAGGAGGCAGCTGGTTGATGTTTCTCTCTCATCGACATTTCTAGCTCTCTATCTCTCTCCCTTCCTCTCTGTAAAAAATCAATAAAATATATTTTTTTTAAAAAGACACTGGTCTAAGTGCAGGCACTACAGTGGTGAAATATATATTCCTTACATTCATAGAATTTATAATCTAGTAGAGGACATACAATAACAGCAAACACTTACATAGCAGTTACTATGTGTCAAGCACTACTCTAAGCACTTTACACATATCAATTCTTGTAATAGTAACAATCCTAACAGCATACTATCATCATTATTTTATTTATTTATTTTTAATTTTTTTTTTTTTTCAGAGAGGAAGGGAGGAGAGTTAGAAACATCGATGAGAAACATGAATCAGCTGTCTCCTGCACACCCCCTACTGGAGTCCTATGTATTTATAGGACTCCACAACCAAGGTACATGCCCTTGACCAGAATCAAACCCCGGACCCTTGAGTCCGCAGGCCAATGCTCTATCTACTGAACCAAACCGTCCAGGGCCCATTATCCTTATTTTAAAATATGAGGAAACTGAAGTAGATAGAAGTTACTTCCCCAGGTCACGCAATAAATAATGGAGCTGAGAATCAAATCTAGGATGTTTGGCTCAATAACCTGTGTGCTTATTCACCATATTATAAACTACCTTGTCAAGAGGGAAGAAAGGTCCTATGAGAAAATTTAACCAATCTTGTAAGGAACAGTCTAAAAGGAACAGTCTTTTTCTTTAAAAAGAAAAAGAGAATACCAGGCAATTGGGGACTGAAAAAAATTCAACTGAGCTGAAAAAATTTCACTTGAATCAAGTGACAAAAAGATGGGACTGGGAGTGACTTGGTAGACTGGCGCCATGAGGAGGTTGGTAAGATCAAAGACCCTGAAGACTCTGAGGCAGAAATGAGTTTAGTATATTTAAGAGATGAAAAGCCAATGTGGCTGAAGCCTTAGGAGTAAGCCCTCAATATATGCAAGGACTGTGGATTAATCTAGTTGGAAGAGGAGGCCATAGGCACCATCTCCTTCCAACTCTATCCCCTTAAATCTTTCCACTGTCACTGCACTATTTAAGTAAAATAAAATGACACCTATTTGGAACAAGATTTTGAATCAGGGTTGTTTTTTTTTTGCTTTTCAGATGAAAGCGATTAAGCATTTTTTTTTTAAATGCTGACATGAACACAGCACAAAGATAAACTGTCCATACAGAAAATAAATTTATGGAAAAAGTTTTCTGAAGGTGCAAGAACATTTAGCCTTAAGATATGAACATTTATTGACAACCTGCATTGTGTTAAATTCTAGATTCACATGAACATATATTTTTATTATCATCTTCATGTTACAGGTGAGAAAACTGACACCTGAAAAGTTTAAATACTTATCCAAAAATCACATAACTTGTGTCAAACTGAGATATGAACCTAGACAGCCTGTGTTTCATTTGATTAGCCTCTCCTAACCTCACAAAATACCAAATTCTCCCCCAATGTCAGTTGAGGGAAATTTTCTGGGAAAGAAGAGAATTAACAAGACACTTTGACTCATTTCCTCTAATTTTTTATCCTCCCTGGGATTCTTCCATAGTACTGTCTATTGCCAGAACTGTAGTATTTAATATGTGTTCCTTGAGTAATTTTGCATTTATGAAATTAAACTCCTCATTCACTGTTTAACCTGAAATTCCCTTCACCTTAATTGCAGCGAAAATGCATTTCCCCTTACTGTCCATGAAAGATTTTGTATTTTCCTGAGTGCTGGCTGTCCTGTATTTAGCGGCGTCTTGCTTTTTGGGCATATGGGTGCCCAAAGAACATGCTGAATATCATGTTCCCAAAAGCTGTTTCTTCCACTAATAGAGCAGGCAGCCTGAAAGCTGGAACCTGGTGCCATGTGCAAACCATCAGTGTATTTGGCTGCCCTGGCTCTGTCAATACTGTGTCACTCAGCTTCACTGGACACTCAGCCTCCATTCCTAAAACAGCAGCCTAGCCAGCTGGTTCTCATCTTCCAATCATTCTCTCCTCTCTGTCCTGTATCATCAATTTTTTCCTCTCTACTATGAGGTCATTGCTATGAACAAACAAAATCGCCCATCTTAAAAAAAAAATAAAACTCTCTCTTAACCCTACTCCTTTCTCCCCTCTTCGGTTACCACTCCCGTCTGCTCTGCATCTCTAGGAAGAGTTTTATATATATTCTGGCTATCCTCAATTCCTCCCCTCTCATTTTCTCTTAAACCTATTCCATTTAGGCTTTTATCCAGATCACTCTACCGAACTGTTCCGGTCAGGTCACCAACATCACACACACACACACACACACACACACACAGCCCCCAGGATGCAAGCGATGGGAGAATTTTGTTTTGTTTATTGGTGTATCCTCAGAATCCTGACAGGGCCTGTATACAGCATATACTTAATGAATTCCTATCCTCTTCAATTCCCGCAGCAGTTCTCTCTCCATTTCGAGAGTCTGATTAAGAAACTCCAAAGGATGAAGAGGGCTTTAGGCCACAAATCCGCCAAGGTAAATCAAGCTCCTCAGGCCGCTAAGGCAGTCTGGGGGAGCCTAGATGACTAAACAGTTTCTTCTCCTTTTGCAGACTCTCTGCCTTTTCTCCAGAATGGAAGGACCCCAGGGAGGAGACGGTAGCTGAGGTTTCCAGCCGGGAAATCGGGAGAGCTGCTCATCAGGAACACCGACCCAGGCATCACTCCTCGCAGGAGGCTCGCATACAGTGAAAGTGAAGGCGGCCGGAGGCCGCTCCCGACCGCGAGACGAGTTCAGTGTGGAATCGGGAGAGGATCCTGCAAGCCTGAGGCTGGAGAGGACTAAAACGACCCTTACGGAGCCCGGTGGGTCAGTGCCCGCCGCTTCGCCACCACCACCACGACTCCTTCGGTGCGCGGGTTTCTCCAGCTGGGTGAAACCTGGCGCTAGGGGAACGATTTCTGCCGCATGGCCTTGTGGGAGTTGTAGTCTTTCGGGAGACTGTGCTAGAAGGGCCTTTTATAAAGCTGGCAGAAAAGAAAAAAAACAAAACAAAACACGATGTTTATAGGACTCCAAAAACGATCATCATGCTCTCACTCTAAATAATTACTTCGCCCTTTCCTGGGTCTCGGCCAGTTTCCTGAGTAGTTCTCCCGCACCCCCTCCCCACGTCGCCGGTGCCGCCCCTCTGAGGGCCAATCCAGCTCTCTCCACTCGCTCGCCTCCTTGCCGTTCTGGCCAATCGCAGGGGAGTTCCCGGTCAATTCCCAGAGTGCTTTGCGGCTGTGATGGCTGCCCCCGGCCGGCGCGGGGCTGCGCTCTTCCCAGCGGTGTTAGGGCTTTGGCAGCTGGGCCCTGTCGCCGCGAGGGAATGGGCGACCCGGTTCCCGTCCCTCCTGGGCTTTCAGCGGAGGTGCGTGTCCTGTGCTGCAGGCGCCACTTCCTCTGGCCCCCTCCTGGCCTCAGCTTCTAGGCGTTATGGCCCGAACTCGGCCCTGGATCGCATCCTCGGACTCTCTCAGCCCGACAGTTCGTTAACCTTGACTCCTCGCGTCCCCGCCGTGTCCATGAACAGAGGTAAAGGGCTCAGATAGATTTGCCCGAGACTGTCACGGTGTTTATCAGTGAAAGTACCGTATCGGGGAAAACCCTCAATCTGGGGATATTATGTTTTGGCCCTGTGTTATAGAAAACAACCTAAAGACCTAGCGAGAGAGGAGCAGTGAAAGATGTCAGAGGGGAGAGATACTAGGTTCTAAGAGTTTGGAAGCCAGAGGGACAACCAGAAACACTCACAAAACACGAGATTGAAGGACCACAGGCCAGGCAGACTTGTAGCTCTCTGACCCCACGTGGGAAGCTGACTCTATCCAATAAGTACCCTCTGTACTTGTCAAGACACAGAACTACACCTGGGAAATAGCACCCTCTATTGTAGAGGAGTAGTATAGACTAGATCTGGTAGGGAGTCTGGACACATAAACTGGTCATTGTAAAGCAAGGTCACAAAAAACTGATAAAAAAAAAAAAAGGCTCAGAATGCTTTCAGAGCCTTCATTACTCCCTTAGGAAGGTGTGACTGCCAGGGATGGAGGGATGTCTGGCTTTATCTGGTCTGTGTTCTCGTGTACATATGTATTTACAGGCACAACCACACAGGGTAGTTCCACACAGTAATTGAGTTTTGTTTGTTGGTTTGTTTTTTAGTAATTGAGTATTAAGTGCCAGGGATTGTGCTGAGTGGTTTTACACAATTTCTAATTGTCTAAAGAAGGTTATAAGTAGGTATTGTTAATATCATCATTTTACATATGAGAAATCTAAGGAATTTAGAGAAGTTAGAGGAGTTGATAAAGTCATATAAACTAATTAATGGGCAAAGTCTCAAAGCCACGTCTCAGCTTCAACCTGGAACCTAATCTTGTATCCCTACTCCCTTTGTGGGTGGGTAGGACTTTGTGCCTGACAGGATCTAGATTGTACTCTCCCTCATTCCCCTCCTGTCCCCACATACAGATGAGCAGAATCACCTCTTGGCTCATCCCCCCAACATGCCTGCGAATCCCCGCATCCTACGAGTGGCCATTCTGGGTGCCCCGAATGCAGGAAAGTCAACGCTCTCCAACCAGCTGCTGGGCCGAAAAGTATGCTACATCCTTGACAACCCCTCTCTCCCCACTCCCCCCTCCCCTTTTCATCTCTCCATGTGTTGTTTTAAAGGGACTGGGACCTCACTTGGAACTTCTTTGTTTCTGTCAGGTGTTTCCTGTCTCCAAGAAGGTGCACACCACCCGCTGCCAGGCTCTGGGGGTCATCACGGAGGAAGAAGCTCAGGTGGTGGGTACCTGCAACAGGACAGAGGGTGCAGCCAAAAGGACCTCCCCTAGTGTTAGGCCTGAAAAAAATGACGTTTAGACTCCTGTGAGGAAAAAGGGTCTCCTTTCATTAAGGCCTGGAGCAGTTGTCTCTGTACCTTTCCCCTCCGGCATCTAGTCAGAAAGGTCTCATTTTCTCTTCACTGCCTACTAATCTTCTGTGTAATCACAGTCATCATCTTCCTGGATCCCAGCTACAATCTCAGCAAAGTTAGAGGGTAAATATCTAGTCAGCTTGGCCAAGGAGTGGGGGGCAGGAGGTAGGGGAAGCAGGCTCCTGGCATGAAGGGTGGCCTTTCTCTCACTTCCAGTCATAATCTTTCCTCCTCAGGGCAGGGGGTCTGAGAAACCTTCTTTTCTGATTTTAGATTCTACTTGACACACCTGGCCTGATCAGCCCTGTTGAAAAAAAAAGGTAATTGTTATGGAAATAAGGTTATAGCAGGGGGGGAACGTGTTGAAGAGTGGATGGGGAAATTCCATCGTTGGGGCTGGAAAAGCCCCTTATCACATCCCATCCCTCATCAGGGGTAAATCAGTCATAAGGCCCCTCCTGACTTATCTACGTTTGTCCCTCAGGCACAATCTGGAGCTCTCTTTGTTGGAAGATCCCTGGAAGAGCATGGAATCTGCTGATCTGGGTTAGGCTCAAGATGGGAATCTGAAGCCCAACTTTCACCGTTGTGGCCTCTCATTCCTGATCGTTTGGGAGAGGGGCTTGGCCAGAGCTCATACCCTGGAAGTTCTTGGGGGGTGAGGAAAAGAGTGGTCATATCTTTGTTCTCCCCACCCTTCCACCTTCTTCCAGTCATAGTCCTTGTGGATGTCTCTGACAAGTGGACTCGGAACCAGCTCAGCCCCAAAGTGCTCCAGTGCTTGACCCAGTTCTCCCAAGTCCCCAGCATCCTTGTCATGAACAAGGTGAGCACCACATATCTGATGAAGGCGTTTATTTTCCTCCCAGGCCCCCGCCTTGCTGACCACACACCCTCTGCTCATTCCCCATGCCCAGGTAGATTGCCTAAAGAAGAAATCAGTTCTCCTGGAGCTCACGGCCGCCCTCACCGAAGGGGTGGTCAATGGCAAGAAGCTCAAGATAAGGCAGGCCTTCGGGTCCCGGCCAGGCACCGGCTGCCCCAGCCCAGCAGCTCAGGACCCAAACACACAGTCTGGGAGAGGCCCTCGGAGGACTGGCTGGCCCCACTTCCAAGAGATCTTCATGTTGTCAGCCCTGAGCCAGGAGGATGTGAAAGTACTAAAGGTCAGTCGTGGCCATAGCCTGGCCTTTGGCTTCCACCACGTGAAGTCAAGCCTCGGAGTTCCTATTGGAAGCGAGAGTGAGTAGGAAAGTCCTGGTTGGAACTGAGATGCTCACCTACTCTCCCTCTGTACCCCCAGCAATACCTCCTGGCCCGGGCCCGGCCAGGGCCCTGGGAGTTCCACAGTGAAGTCCTCACGAGCCAGACACCTGAGGAGATCTGCTCCAACATCATCCGAGAGAAACTCCTAGAACACCTGCCCCTGGAGATGCCCTACAACGTGCAGCAGGTACAGGCCCGGGGGGAGGACCTGGGGCTCTCCACCAGCTGCACTCAGAGCAAGACAGCCGGGTGCTGGAGGGGCAGGGGTTTGGATCTGTCTGACTGACGTTTCCTCGTGCAGAAAACCATTGTGTGGGAGGAAGGGCCAAGTGGGCAGCTGGTGATCGTACAGAGGCTTCTGGTACACAAAGAATCACATGTGGTAAGCAGGGCTGGGCTTGGAGGAGAGAGGAAGGCTCTCTTAGGCAGGGGCTCTCTTCCTGATGGGGAGCTCTGATAGCCAGCTCAGGGTCCCTCTCTTTTATCCCACCCTCAGAGGATCCTGATTGGTCCAAAGGGGAGCCTGATTTCCAGGATTGCAGATGAGGTGGGCCGCGACCTCATGAACATCTTCCTCTGTGATGTTCAGCTCCGCCTCTCTGTGAAGCTCTCCGATGGACCACCCTCTGCTCTCGCAGCCCATGCTTCTGGCAGGAGCTACTGACCAGGATTGTCCCTGCCTGGAACCTGCAGAGACTAGTGGGGGGCATGGTACTGACTAGAACCTGTCTTAGCTCAGTCCCCAGCTAATTCCTCTCACTGGGGACACAGGCACTTTGGTCTAGATACAGGCGTCTTCAAGCTATGGCCCGCGGGCCACATGCGGCCCGCAGAGGAGTCTGATCCGGCCCGCCCGAGGTGTTACAGTAGGAATTAGTAGTTCATATAGTCCGGCCCTCCAGCTCTCTGAGGGACCGTGATCTGGCCCCCACTTTAAAAAGTTTGAGGACGCCTGGTCTAGAAGTTGGCCCGTTGGTGGGAGCAGTGGCACCCTGCTTCCTCCTGTCATTGGGCCCAAAGTTTCTCCCCGAGTTGCCAGTGGGTAGCAGAGAGATCTATTTTTTTTAATTCTTTATTGTTAAAAGTATTACATTTCCCCCTTCTTTTCCCCCCATTGACCTCTCCCCAGCCGCCTCCACCCCCCAGAAAGATCTTTTCCTCCCTCTCAGATCCTCCACCTGAAGTCACATAAGAACCCATGTGTCCCGAGTGAGGTGGTGCCTCCCACCTGTTCCCCCCAAGTCCTTGTTACCTCCCACCCCTCATGCTCCCCATTCTTGGATCCAAATAAAGTTAAAAGACAAGCCTTCTGCTTCTCACCTTTATTTCTTTAGAACAGAAAAGAGAAAACTTACCCATCCCCTCACCCCCACCCTGTTGTCTGAGCTGGAGTCTCCCTCCCTTCCAGTCGTCTGCTCCAGGGTCCCAAGTTCTCTTCTTGGCACGTTTTCTGGGTGCAGCAAAAGAACCGTTACCATTACTAAACTCAGTAATGGTAACGGTTTCCTCGCCATTCCCGAGTGCCCTGTCCGCAGGCAGGCTGTGATAGGCCGATCGGTGAGCGAGATGGGCTTGTGGCATCCTCCGCCCTTCTCATCGGGCTCCAGAGCTGAGGGGGCCCGGACTAGTACATCATCTATACTGTAGTGTCTCATTGCAAACTTACAGTATACGATGATATCCCAGCCAGGGCCCTGCAGGGGTCACAGGAAGCGGCTGAGAGAGCGCTGCAGCGGGGAAAGCCAGGGCCTGGGGGCAGAGCAGGACGGGTCAGGACACACAGAGCTCCCCTGTTCTGGCTCCACAGCGCCTGGCCTAGCATTTTGATTGTGTAGTCAAGAGCTTCCCATGTGCGCCGAAACCGGTTTGGCTCAGTGGATAGAGGTCAGCCTGCGGACTGAAGGGTCCCGGGTTTGATTCCCGTCAAGGGCATGTACCTTGGTTGAGGCACATCCCCAGCAGGGGTCGTGCAGGAGGCAGCTGATCGATGACTCTCTCATTGATGTTTCTAACTCTCTATCCCTCTCTCTTCCTCTCTGTAAAAAATCAAAAAATATATTAAAAAAAAAAAAAAGTTTCCCATGTGGGTACGGGGAAGGGAACTGGCCCAGGGAACGCTGCAGAGCAAGAACCTGAATGAAATCGGCCTTAGGGACCCAGCACAGCGTTAAACCTGAGATCTCTTAATGAGGGAGAAGATCGCCTCTGGTTAGACCAACCCACAGACCCAAAGAAGGGGCACTCACCTAGGCAGGAACTGCAGACTGGGGAGGAAGAGGCGCTGTCCCTGCCTCTACTCCCAAGTGCTCGCCTTTTAATCTGTTGGCCCCTCCCCTGGGTGTGGCACTTGCCCCTGGCGAAGGCCCTGCCTCTTAACCCTTTCCCTGCTGAACACCTGGAAGGAAGGTCCCTGGCCCCTCTCCCTATTTTGCCCTTTCTCACATGCTCTTATGGACCTTGCTAAGCCTAGGATCCACTCTTTACTCTCATCCCATAAAGCTGGTCACCTATCTGCCAGGTCAGGGAGGAGAAAAAGCAGCCTCACCCCATTTTTCAGGGCTTATGAGAATTGCTGGTGGAGGTTTTTTGTTTTGTTTTGTGTTTTCATGGGACTGTTAGTTGAATCTCAGTAAGGTAGGGAGGATCCTTACAGCTGGATCTCTAGATTCCTGGGACATGCTCTGGCCTAAATTTCAGTCCCGAAGTCCCTGTCTACTTTTGTGCTAAGCCCAAGGAGGCTAGACCTAGGCAGGCAGACCCCTGGCCCACCTCAGCCATGGCAAGGTCCTCTAGGTATGTGCCCTGCTGGGAAATTTGAAGGCAGCTGAATCCCAAACTCTTGTGAGAGCCCACATAAGAGGGCACTTAGATCAAGGCACTTAGCCTGGCAGTGTTTGGTTCTCTGCCTCTGGGGAAGATGAGACTCCTGGGGTAGAGACTCCTCAAAGCAGGGCTTCTATTAAGAACCCATTCTTGGGGGACACACATCTGCTTCTTCCATCTTTCCTCTCCTAGACAATCTGGTCTGTGTTCTGGGAGGCAGTTACCCTCCTTCTCTGCAGGGGAAGATGAGGCCAGGATGGGGAGTGGGAGGCGAGACCCAACCTTCTGGTTCCTTGGAGGTGTCCTAGTTCCTGATGCCACAGAACCTTGGCGCATGTTTTTCCCTGGTTGGCATGATCTCCCCTCCTTTCTTGTCTAGTAGCTCCTGTTCCCACTTCAGATGTCTAAAGGTCACCTCTTCTGGGAAGTCTTCCCTGGTTAGTTAAACCCCCCAGTTATGGGCTCATTTATTTGTATGATTATTTGCATTAAGTAAATAATTATGAGGGTCTTATTCATAAACTAATGTATCTCTACCACAGAGTAGGGACTAGACATTCATGTCAAATGACTGACATGGAACTGAATCTGATGTAATGTGGGGGAGGAGAGAAACTTTGGCCTGAGAAGACAGAAGGACTAAGCCCAGGTGTTGGCTCTCTCAGGCAGGTCATTTTCTCTCTTGGACTGTCCCTGTTCTCCTTGGTAAATAGCAATGATAACAGCCCCCAGTTCACAGAGAGCAGGTGCTTAGCTACCAGTAAAACACTTAACACAGTGCTAGTGCCGGCCCACGGGAGGGGGTCAAGCAAGTTAATTCCTGCCTCACCCTCTTCCCACAGGCTCACTGAAGGCCACAGGTGAGGCCTGTTGTTGAACATCTGAAAGCTTATAGCATATTCTTTTTTAATTTAAATTATTCTTTTTTTTTTTTAAATATATTTTATTGATTTTTTACAGAGAGGTAGAGAGAGGGATAGAGAGTTAGAAACATCGACGAGAGAGAATCATCGATCAGCTGCCTCTTGCACACCCCCTACCGGGGATGTGCCCGCAACCAAGGTACATGCCCTTGACCGGAATTGAACCCGGGACCTTTCAGTCCGCAGGCCGACGCTCTATCTACTGAGCCAAACCGGTTTCGGCTAAATTATTCTTATTGATTTCAGACAGGGAGAGATAGAAACACCAATGACGAGAGAGAATTGTTGATTGCTTCCTGCACACCCCCATTGGCCTGCAACCTGGGCATGTGCCCTGACCGGGAATCAAACTATGACCTCCTGGTTCATAGGTCAGTGCTCAACCAGCCAGGCTAGAAGATTCTTATTTGTTTTTTATTTTTTTATTTTTTACAGTCCTCACCCAAGGATATGTTTTCTTATTGATTTTTAGAGAGGAAGAGGGAGAGAGAGAAGCATGGATGTGAGAAACATCCATCAGTTGCCTCTGATACACAGCCCAAATGGGGATTGGAACCACAACCTAGGTATGTGCCCTGACTGGGAATTGACAGGACAGCAGCACTCCAGTCAACTGAGCCACCCGGCCAGGGTACATGAAATATTCTTGAAAGCAGGTCAAGGCCATGGAGAGAGCCCAGGTTTAGAGGTAACAGGCCTTGAGTGACAGTCCCAACTCTACTGCATTCAACTCTGTGACTTTGGACCCAAGTTTCCCTCAGCTTCAGTTTCCTCAAATATAAAATGGGAGCGATCCATACCCACCTCCTGGTTGCCAGGATGATGGATATGAGCACTTTAAGAGAATATCCCCGGCCCAAAATGATGTCACTGTGCTAAAAGCCCATGATAGCAAACCTAGATTATCTGATATAATTGAAGTTTTGACCTTTCCCAGAAATACAGTAATCAGTCTGGAATTTCCGGGTCATGCATCAGTAAGGTAATCTGTCATGTGAGCCCTCTCCATTCCCCCTTCCCCCCATAGAAAGAAGAGGCAATCCACATGATAAAAACCCTTCTCATCCTCCCCTCCCCTTAAAAAAGTCAAGGACCCCGAATATTCCTTTCTTTTGTTACTAGCTCCCTTGCTCTACTCTTTGTCCTATAACAACCCCCTCAGAGAGCCTTTCTAGTTGCTAGATGGGATTCATGAATCCCTTAAAGCCAACTGGACCTTGCAGTTTACTTGGTTGAATTTTGTGTTGTTTGTTTGTTTGTTGTTGTTTTTAACAGCATTCATTTCAGACGCAGATGAGAGCCTACCCTGTAGAGAACCAATGTCAGTTTTCATCCCTCCTTTTCTCTCCCATGAGCATGTGACTGGGGGCAAAGTGCCACTTCACGGAGTTGTAAGAATTAAGTGAGAAATAAGTGTGAGAAGCCTTTGTAAATCCAGGTGCTCTAACCAAGTGAGGAATTGTGTCTATTCTTGCCTCTCTCTGACCCCCTTTCCTGTCCTGTGACCCCTTCTACTCAGAGACTCCCCAGAGAGTTCAGCTCCTTTCTCGGAGGAGTAAAGGCCTCAGGCATTAGGGCTAAACTTTGTCATTTACAGTCCAGCCTCGTGCTTGACCTCCAAAGGTGAGCAGGGACAGAACCCAGGGGTCCTGGAGGCACAGGAGAACAGTATCTCAGCCAAGCAGAGGTGTGTGGCTGCGGCCCCAGGCTGGGGCGGAGGGGGCTGTGCTCAGGGTGTGGACTGGAGGAGAGTGAGCCTGGGTGGGGTGGTCTGGGGGCCCTGATAAGCAGACGTGTGGTTATCAGGGTGGGGGCCTTTCTGCTTATCCGTAGCCAGCTGGGGCCGAGGTAGGACCTGAGGACACTTCCCGCCATCTCCTGAAGGCTGCTTGTAATCCCTGTGCCTCCTTCAGCCCTAAAGGGGGGTCTGGGCGGGGGTCCTTCCTTTCTCCCAGTCCGATGGAGACGCTACCCTTTGCATGGCTAGCATGGGGGTGGGGACCTTGGGTTCAGCCTTGCATCCTAAGAGCTAGACTAGGAGCTGCAAGGCTCTCCTGAGGACTAGTCTGGGACCTTGTCCTTCTCAAGTCTAATTCTAGTCCTTTCCATTGCAACTTTTAGGCCTTGACTCTTATTTAGACATTTTTTTTTTAATTTTCACCCAAGGATATTATTTCTATTGATTTTTAGAGCAGCGGTTGTCAACCAGTGGTGGTCTGTGAGGTCAGAAAGGTTGGCAACCGCTGTTTTAGAGAGTAGAGGGAGGGAGGGAGGAGGATGAGGAAAGTGAGAGGAACTTCAATGAAAGAGAAACACAGTGGCGGTTGCCTCCTGCTGACCAGGGCTGGGGATTGAACCTACAACCCAGGTATGTGCCCTGGACCAGGAATTGAATCCACAACCCTTTGGTCAACGAGCCAACACTCTAATCACTGAGCCAAACCCACCAGGCTTTTGAATGAAGTCTTTAAACTATGTGGCAAGTTATGAAGTTATAGTCCTTCAAAATCATGGAGTTCAGGTCCCTCATGTATATAGGAGAAGAAACTGAAGCCCAGAGGAGGGGAAAGAATCATTCACTCCTTCAGTGTTCCCTCTACCTCTCGGCATCAGGGGACCTAGGTCCCTAAGAGGAACAGAAAGGCAACAGTGTATGCCCACAGATACACAGACACACACTTAATGTGTAAAACACATGTATGATGCCCACATAGACATACAACATATGGGGATGCTCATTAAAAAATCCAATAAAATATATATTTTTTAAAAATTGGATTTTTTTCAGCCGAAGCCAGTTTGGCTCAGTGGTAGAGCATCGGTCTGCAGACTGAAAAGTCCCAGGTTCGATTCCGGTTAAGGGCATGTACCTTGGTTGCAGGCACATCCCCGGTAGGGGGTGTGCAAGAGGTAGCTGGTCGATGTTTCTCTCTCATCGACGTTTCTAGCTCTCTATCTCTCTTCTTTTCTCTCTGTTAAAAATCAATAAAATATATATTAAAAAATATATATTTGTTCAGCCCTAGCCGGTTTGGCTCAGTGGACAGAGTGTTGGCCTGCAAACTGAAAGATCCCAGGTTCGATTCTGGTTAAGGGCACATGCCTGGGCTATGGGCTCAATCCCCAGTGGGGGACTTGGAGGAGGCAGCCGATCAATGATTTTCTCTCAGGACTGGTGTTTCTATCTATCTCTCCCTCTTCCTTTCTCTCTGAAATCAATTAAAAAAATATTTTTAAAAAATGTTCAGTCCTGGCTGGTGTGGCTCAGCTCGTAGAGCACCATCCATGCAGAAATTCACTGGTTCAGTCAGGGCACATGCCTGGCTTTCAGGCTCAATCCCCAGAGTGAGGCATGGCTTCCTTCCTCTAGAATAGGGGTGTCGAACTCAATCAGAGAAGGGGCCAAAATCTAAAATCTAGCCTAAATCGCGGGCCAAATAGTTTACTGAACAGTCATAAACTGTCATTGTGATGGAAACGCAGCGGAGTGCAGTGATGACAGCGCGGTGCGGGCCACATTGCAAGGCCTGGCGGGACGAATTTGGCCCGCGGGCCTTGTGTTTGACACATGTGCTCTAGAAAATCAATAAAAATATATATTTTTTAAAAGAATAGGTTTAACTGAAACTGGTTTGGCTCAGTGGATAGAATATCAGCCTGTGGACTGAAAGGTCCCAGGTTCGATTCCGGTCAAGGGCATGTACCTTGGTTGCGGGCACATCCCCAGGTGGGGGTGTGCAGGAGGCAGCTGATCAATGATTCTCTCTCATCGATGTTTCTTTTTTTTTCTTCTCTTTTTAAAAAATATATTTTATTGGATTTTTTACAGAGAGGAAGGGAAAGAGATAGAGAGCTAGAAACATTGATGAGAGAGAAACATTGACCAGCTGCCTCCTGCACACACACCCGCCCCATTGGGGATGTGCCTGCAACCAATGTATGTGCCCCTGACCAGAATCGAACCCAGGACCTTTCAGTCCACAGACCGAAGCTCAATCCACTGAGCCAAACTGGTTTCAGCTCTCATCGATGTTTCTAACTCACTATCTCCTTCTCTTCCTCTCTGTAAAAAATCAATAAAATATATATTTTTAAAAAGAATAGGTTTAGCTAGTAAATTTACTACTAATTTTCTATTGATTGAGTAAAATTACTCTCCCCCCCCAAAAAAAAAATGATAAGAAGAAGTTCATTTAGAAAGTCACAGAGGTAGTAAAAGTGAGCCCGAGAAGAAATGGGCTCAGGAAACAAGTTACTGAGACAAAAGAGGGCCCTTGGAGCTGAGGAGAGAGAACAGCAAAAGGAACGCTCCTGGGGGAGAGAGAAAGGGCAGGGAAAGGCAGGCATACTCCCGAGAGGGCTGGCATGCCTCCATTTTGTTTGTTTTTATTATAATAAAATTACTCTTAATTTCTTCTTGGTTGCTTTATTAAGTTTCATGAAGTTGGCAAACATAAAAAAGGCTCAATAATATTCAATGTCTCACTCCTAGCCCAATCAGCAGCAAAACCCATCCTGGAACTGAGGACTTTGAGAAGTTCTGGGAGGCTCTTGCTCTCCTGTTTTGCTTTAGATTCAGGAGTCCCAAAGCAAGAGCCAGCTTCTAGCAGCTTAAGAGGTGTGGAAAAAGAAAAGCTGGAAACTCTTCTAATCTTTCCTCCCGTGCGATAGATGGCAGCTTGAGATCTAGGGGTTTGTCAGAGACAGTGCTGGCGACTGCCTTTTATCCCAGCTTAATCTCCATTTCCTTTCATCATGACCAGCCTCTGAAGTTTCTAACCTGCCCTGACACTTGCCCCTCTGGGTCCAGACTTTGGACCTGCTCTGTTTTCCTCGTTACCCTGTGAGAATTCACTGCTCCTTGCTCGTCTCTAATGCTCCATGAGCCACACCTTGTCTGGTGACTTTCTGTGGCTCCAGCACCCTTCGCGGGCTTTGTTCTGGGAGGTGCTCAGAGGATGCCTCACACGGAATAGATGCCAGCCCCGCAGACAGGGCCAACGTGTGCTCAAGTGCTTTTACACTCTCCATGCCTTCTGGCCCCGTGAGCCAGTGCACATGTTGAGCAATGAACCCGGATGCAGTGGGGCCCTTGGGGGCTTTGCCAATGTCCACCAGTCTCCAAAAGATGGCTGCATGCAAATTTTATAGTAGAGATACTGAGGCTTCTGGAGAAAATGTGTGGCCCTGAATCACACAGTAAGTCAGAAAAAGAGGCAGGCCTGGCCTGTGTGGCTCAGTGGTTGAGCTTCAACCTCTGAACCAAGAGGTCAGGGGACATGCCCAGGTTGCAGGCTCAATACCCACTGTGGGGTGTGCAGGAGGCAGCTGATCAATGATTCTCTCTCATTATTGATGTTTCTTTCTCTCTCTTTCTCTCCCTCTCTCTCTCTCTCTCTCTCTCTCTCTCTCTCTCTTTCTCTCTCTTCCCCTTCCTCCCTGAAATCAATAAAAATAAATTTTAAAGAAAGAAAGAAAAAGAGGCAGCTCTACTCTCCAGACTCCACTGCAGGTTCTGTGCACAGACCTGCTCTGAATGAAGTTGATTTTGTGTATGTGTCTCTGAGGGGCTTTTAATTAATTTTTGGTCAATCCTTACCTGAGGATACCTTCTCCATTGATTTTTAGAGAGTGGAAGGAAGGGGGAAAGACAGGAACATCAATGTGAGAGAAACACATCAATTGGGTGCCTCCCACATGCACTCTGATCTAGGCTGGGGACTGAGCCTGCGGCTGAGGTTGCCCTTGATCAAAATCGAATCTATGACCCTTCAGTCTGTGGGCCGACACTCTAACCACTGAGCAAAACCAGCGTTGGCTCTGTGGGGCCTTTGAGGCAATGGAATCAGACCTGAGTTTTTCCACTTAACAGTAATGTGCTTCTGAGTATAACATTTACTCCCTCTCTCAAATGGGGATGGCAAAATCACAAGATCCTTGGGAAGAGTCCATGAAAGAAAGTGTGGGAAGCTACTGCGGGATGCAAGAATTCCATCCTTGCTTCCACTGCCTCCTTTTAAAGCCTTTTCCACAAACTGCTCTTGGCCAACTCCAGCCAAACAACAATCCCCTCTCTTTCTCTGACAGACCTCTGCAGCTGTGAGCCAGGCCCTCGCATGGAGCTCACATGCCCTGCAATCCCAGGCCTCCTGGGCTTGAACCAGCAGAGAGAGCCTGAGCCTTTCTGGTTCAGGGGTTGTGCCTTAGCAGTCCTTGCTTTTCTTCTAGACCAGTGGTCGGCAAACTCATTAAGTCAACAGAGCCAAATATCAACAGGACAACGATTGAAATTTCTTTGGAGAGCCAGATTTTTTAAACTTAAACTTCTTCTAACAGCACTTCTTCAAAATAGACTCGCCCAGGCCGTGGTGTTGTGTGGAAGAGCCACAGTCCGGGGGCCAAAGAACTGCATGTGGCTCGCGAGCCGCAGTTTGCCGACCACGGTTCTAGACCATCTGGCCAGGACAGACTCAGAGCCAGAAGGGGAAAGCACAGCTCTGGATCTGCCAGAGCCAGGGCTCCGCTCTACCTGCAGTGTGGGCCCGGGCTCTCCCCTTGGAGTTCTGTCTTCCTTCTCAGGAAAATGGGCTTAAAATGCCGTGTTTTCAACGTCCTGGCTTTGCAGAGGCTTTTCCCAGAGGGGCATGTACCAGGGGCATGTGTGCTCACTCGCACACCTGTGCAGATGTACATGAGAGTGCACACCTGCCCGGGCATATATTGAGTCAGAAACAGAGCCTTTTCAGTTAACCTCTCCCTAAGTCTGTTCATTAGCTCCCAGCTCCTGTTCCCTGGGTCAGTGGGAATCCCCCTGTCCAGCCAGACTCCAGCCCTGGCCTCTCCAGTCTCCGTGCCCAGTCCTAAAGGTAGCTGTTAGATGGGGAAGTATCCCCAGGAAGCCTGGATGTCCCTCTCTCCTCAAATCCTTCCCGCCATCAGCCAGGCCCTTACCACCCACCCTCCCTGCCAGGACAACCTGTCTGCGCCACAGCTGCCAGGAGAGATAGGCTGCCTGGATTATCAGGCCTGGCAAGGTTCCTTTACAGTTCCCTGCCCCCCACACTGTCAGGCAAAGGCTCCAGGGCCTTTAACCCCCTCTGTGCTGGGCCTCAGGCCCAGAGGGGTTAGAAAGGACAGAGAAGGGAGGGGGACCCTGTGTCCCCATACCCAGTTCTCAAGGTTGGAGCCATGAGCACAAGGAAGTGGGGGAGCAGCATTCCCTGTGCCCTCCAGGAGCCCAGTCTGCACTCTTGTGCCTCATCCCAGGTCCCTGGGAGGGCGCTAAGCGCTTAGACAAGGGGCTCTGTAATAAGTACAACCAATGGACACGAAACTCTGGGGAGGGCCTAAACCGGTTTGGCTCAGTGGTAGAGCGTCGGTCTGTGGACTGAAAGGTCCCGGGTTCAATTCCGGTCAAGGGTATGTACCTTGGTTGCGGGCACATCCCCAGTGGGGGGTATGCAGGAGGCAGCTCATTGATGATTCTAATTCTCTATCCTTCTCTTTTCCTCCCTGTAAAAAATCAATAAAATATATTTTAAAAAAAACTCTGGGGAAGGAGGGCATATATGGGGGGGAGGCAATGGTATATGTACACAGATAATAATTTAATAAAATAAATAAATAAATGGGAAAAAATTTAGATCCTAAAAAAAAAAAAAAAAAAAAAAAAAAAAAGAGGCTCTGTACTCCACCGTCCCCCTTCCTGGTTCCAGGCTCTGGGGATGGAGGCCTGGTTCGCTCCATTCCCGGAGTCCATTGGCTTTAATGCAGGTGTGTCACCCCCTCCCTCTGCTCCCAAATTACTGCCCCTTCTCCTCTCCAGCACCCTTCAGGCCTCCTTCCGCAAGGTTCCTGCATAAAAGGCTGCCTTTCCCAGGCCCCTCTGAGCATTTCCTCTGTTAGCCATTGTCCCTGACACGTAGGCTAATGAGGCCCACCTCCTCATTGGACCCCACGCAGCTCCCCAGGCCTCCCTTTCCTGAGGGGCAACAGAAAGTAGTAAAAAGAGTCGGAGTCTCAGGGCCCTGGTAGCTCAGTTGGTTAGAGCTTTGTCCTGATATGCCAAGGTTGTGGGTTCAATCTCTGGTCAGGTCGCAAGAAACAAGCAACGAGTGCATAGATAAGTGGAACAATGTCTCTCTCTCTCTCATCAATCAATAAAATAATAATAATAATAATAATAATAATAATAAAAAGAGCAGGAACCTCAGAGCCTTGGAGTATGGCTTCCAGTACTGGTATTGGCTCAGACACTGTGTGACCTTGGGCAAGTTCCGTCACTTCCATGCTTCTCAGTTTCCTCCTTTTATTTATTTATTTATTTATTTATTTATTTATTTATTTATTTATTTATTTTTAGTTTCCTCGTTTTATAAAATAGAGGCCCAGCTGGTGTGGCTCAGTGATTGAGGTTCAAGAATTGAGCCTGGGGTTATATATAGTTATTATAATAACTAAATGACAGAGTTCATATTAGCTTCAAGCATGGCACTCTGTGAGCAGTTAGCATGTATTTACTTGGTAGCCAGCTTACTAGTATAAAGTCTTCTCGCAGGCATTTTTAAAAATTTTAATTTTGTCTTCCAACTGACTACTAAAATGACATATATGTTGTACTTATTTAATCCATGAGTCAACCCTGAGAGCCATTTCCCTCTATTTAATTGATTTCAGGAGGAAGGAAGAGAGAGAGAAACATCAATGAGAGAGAGAATCACTGAGATCGGCTGCCTCCAACATTCCCCCCACCCCCACCCCGGGATCAACCCCAAACTCAGGCATGTGCCCTGACTATGAATTGAACCGGGGATCTCTTGGTTCATAGGGCAACGTTCAACCACTGAGCTACACCAGCTGGGCTCTTCTTCTTCTTCTTCTTCTTCTTCTTCTTCTTCTTCTTCTTCTTCTTCTTCTTCTCCTTTTTCTTCTTCTTCTTCTTCTTCTTCTTCTTCTTCTTCTTCTTCTTCTTCAATATATTTTATTGATTTTTTACAGAGAAGAAGGGAGAGGGATAGAGAGCTAGAAACATCAATGAGAGAGAATCATCAACCAGCTGCCTCCTGCACCCCTCCCCACCGGGAATGTGCCTGCAACCAATGTACATGCCCTTGCCCGGAATCGAACCTGGGACCTTTGAGTCCACAGACCAACGCTTTATCCACTGAGCCAAACCAGTTTCTGCTGGGCTGTACTTCTTTTTTTTTTTTTTAATTTTTAAAAAATATATTTTTATTGATTTTTTACAGAGAGGAAGGGAGAGGGATAGAGAGCTAGAAACATCAATGAGAGAGAAACATCGACCAGCTGCCTCCCGCACACCCCCCACTGGGGATGTGCCCACAACCAATGCACATGCCCTTGACCGGAACCGAACCCGGGACCTTTCAGTCCGCAGGCTGACGCTCTATCCACTAAGCCAAACCCGTTTTGGCAAGTTAATCTTTTTTTATCCAGTTCCCTATGCCCTCTCTCCTCTGGCAACCATCAATCTGTTCTCTGTATCTATATGTCTGTTTCAATTTTTTAAAAATATATTTTATTGATTTTGTACAGAGAGGAAGGGAGAGAGATAGAGAGCCAGAAACGTCGATGAGAGAGAAACATTGACCAGCTGCCTCTTGCACACCCCCCACTGGGGATGTGCCCGCAACCAAGGTACATGCCCTTGACTGGAATCGAACCCGGGACCCTTCCGTCCCCAAGCCGACTCTCTATCCACTGAGCCAAACTGGTTTTGGCTGTTTCAATTTTTTAAAAATATTTTTATTTATTTATTTATTTATTTATTTATTTATTTATTTATTTATTTATTTTTTAATATATTTTATTGATTTTGTACAGAGAGGAAGGGAGAGAGTTAGAGAGCTAGAAACATCGATGAGAGAGAGTCATCGATCAGCCGCCTCTTGCACACCTCCTACTGGGGATATGCCCGCAACCAAGGTACATGCACTTGACCGAAATCGAACCCAGGACCTTTCAGTCCCCAAGCCGACGCTCTATCCACTGAGCCAAACCGGTTTCAGCTAAAAAAAATTTTTTGTTGATTTCAGAGAGAAAGAGAGAGAGAGAGATAGAAGCATCAATGATGAGAGAGAATCATTGATCGGCTGCCTCCTGCATGCCCTACACTATGGATTGAGCCCACAACCCAGGCATGTGCCCTGACTGGGAATTGAACTGTGACCTCCTGGTTCATAGGTCAACGCTCAACCACGGAGCCACACTGGCTGGGCCTGTTTCAATTTTGGTTGTTTATTTATTTTGCTCTTTAGATTCCACATATAAGTGAGATCATATGGTATTTGTCTTTCTCTGCCTGATTTATTTCATTTAGCATAATACTCTCTAAGTCCATCCAGGCTGTCTCAAATAGTAAGATTCATTCTTTTTTTTATGACCAAGTAATATTTCATGTGGCAATTTATTTTTGAGTTAACTTTTTTTGAAGTACAGCATACATTCAAAAAGTACACAACTCAGAAGTGAATTATGACAAAGTGAACACACCCATGTACGAACCACCCAGATCAAGAAAGAAAAACTTACCAGCACATTCCCAGGAGCCGCCTGTGTCCTCTCTTGGTCATGACCCTCTTTCTCTCCAAAGATGACCTTCTATCTTGACTTCTTTCTTTTTTTAATATATTTTATTGATTTTTTTACAGAGAGGAAGGGAGAGAGATAGAGAGCTAGAAATGTAGAAATGTCAATGAGAGAGAAACATCGATCAGCTGCCTCTTGCACACCCCCTACTGGGGATGTGCCCACAACCAAGGTACATGCCCTTGACCGGAATCGAACCCAAGACCTTTCAGTCCGCAGGCCGACGCTCTATCCACTGAGCCAAACCGGTTTTGGCTTAAATGTATTTTTATTGATCTCAGAGAAGAAGGGAGAGATAGAAGCATCAATGATGAGAATCATTGATCGGCTGTCTCCTGCATGCCCCCTACTGGAGATCAAGCTCATAACCTGGGCAGGTGCCCTTGACCATAATTAAACCCAGGACCCTTCAGTCCACAGGCTGACGCTCTCTCCACTGAATCAAACCGGCTAGGGCCATTTTGAGATTCATTCAAGTTATCCTATGTATCAGTAATTTGTTTATTTTCATTACTGTGTAGTACTTATTTATTTAACTTCTTATTTATTTATTTATTTATTTTTAATCCTCACCCAAGGATATTTTATTTTTTTATTTTTATTTTAAAAATATATTTTATTGTTTTTTGCCGGGACTGGTTTGGCTCAGTGGATAGAGCGTCAGCCTGCGGACTGAAAGGTCCCGGGTTCGATTCCGGTCAAGGGCATGTACCTTGGTTGCGGGCACATCCTCAGTAGGGGGTGTGCAAGAGGCAGCTGATCGATGATTCTCTCACATCGATGTTTCTAACTCTCTATTCCTCTCTCTTCCTCTCTGTGAAAAATCAATAAAATATATTTAAAAAATAAATATCAATCAATAAATATATTTTATTGTTTTTTTTACAGAGAGGAAGGGAGAGAGATAGAGAGTGAGAAACATCGATGAGAGAGAGTCATCGATCAGCTGCCTCTTGCACACCCCCTACTGGGGATATGCCCACAACCAAGGTACATGCCCTTGACCGGAATCGAACCCGGGACCCTTCAGTCCCCAAGCCGACGCTCTATCCATTGAGCCAAACCGGTTTCAGCTCACCCAAGGATATTTTAGAGAGCGTGGGAGGGAGAGGGAGATACATTAATCTGAGAGACACATCGATTGGTTGCTTCCTGGATGCACCTGGGTCAGGGCAGGGGAACCTGCAACTGAGGTATGTGCCCCTTGACCTGAGTGAACCTGAGACCATTCAGTCTGCAGGCTGATGCGCTAGGGCTTCTTTTTTACTTATTGAGTGATTTTTACAGAGATGAGAGAGAGAGAGAGAAACCCAGAGTTTTTTGTTCCACTTATGTGTTCATTGATTAATTTTTGTATGTGCCCTGACGGAGGACAAGCCCACAGCCCTGTGTATTGGGACAACACTCTGATCAACTGAGCTACACAGCCAGGGCTACTGTGTAGTATTTAATTTCCTGATTATACTACACTGTATTCATTCTACTATTGATAAACATTTGGTTGTTTGACTTTGAGGGTCATTACTCATAATGCTGCTATGAATACTCTTGTGCATCCATGTATGTATATTTCTGCAGGAAGTGGAATGGTTGGGTCAAGACCTATGCTAGTTCAGCTGAACCACATTCTGTCAAACATATTTCCCAAGTGGTTGTCTTGGCACACAGTTCTACCAGCAGTGCAGGAAAGTTCCAATTGCTCCACAGCCTCATCTACACTTGGTATTGTTACTCTTCTCCCTTTTAGCCCCTCTGGTGGGTGTGTAGTGATATCCTGGTTTTAATTTGCATTTCCCTGGTGACTAGTGAAGTTATGCGTGTGAATTCCATCACCCATTGCTGTGTGATAAATCCTCCCAAACATGGAAACGTAAACTCGCTCTCACCATTTCAGGGGTCAGGATTTCAGGAGGTAGGCTGGGCCCAATCTGCTTGAGGTCTGTCAGATGGGGGCTGGAAGAGCTGGGGGCTGGCCAGGAATCTCTCTCTCTCTCTCTCTCTCTCTCTCTCTCTCTCTCTCTCTCTCTCTCTTCATATAACTCAGGGCCTGTGTGTCTATCTGCTCGGGCTTCCTCACAGCACAGTTAGACTGCTTCCCTAGTGGTTAGAAGCTACATTGTCATGGTCTAGCCACAGCATTTACTATATTTTCATGACGTAAATAGTCACAAAATCCACTCAGTTTCAAGGGAAGGTGGCATAGGCTCTGCTTCTAATTGGAAGTCAAAGTAACATTGTAAGAGGAACAGGTGGAACCGAAGATATCGTTGCCACTATCTTTGCAAAATACAATCTTCCAAACACATCTTCATACACCCTTTGGCCATTCTGGGTATGGCTTGAGCCTATCATTTGTCTATTATTCTGTATATTTTACTGCAATTAAAAAGAAAAAGTTATATAAATGGAATCATATAGTATGCCACATTTTGGGATTAGCTTTTTTTGCTTAGCAAAGCTCCCTGGAGATTAATGTCTTATCAATCTTTTCTTTTGTAGTTACTGATTTTCATTTTGTTTTAAAAAATCTTTGCTTACCCGAAGGTCATAAAGATATTATTTTTCTACATGTTTTGTTATTTTACTTTTCACGTTTAGATCTAGAGTTGATCTGGAGTTGATTTTGTATACAATGTGAGGTTCATGGGCAAGAACCATCCCTCCCCCCCAGATATCCAGTATCTTATTTATTTTTTAAAAAATATATTTTATTTATTTATTTACAGAGAGGAAAGGAGAAGGATAGAGAGTTAGGAACATCGATGAGAGAGAATCATCGATCAGCTGCCTCCCGCACACCCCACTGGGGACGTGCCCACAACCAAGGTACATGCCCTTGACCAGAATCGAACCTGGGACCTTCCAGTCTGCAGGCCGATGCTCTCCACTGAGCCAAACCGGTTTCGGCTCCAGTATCTTACTGAAAAGACTACTCTTTCCACATAGCTCTATATTGTCAATTTTGTCTTAAAACAAGTGTGTTTTTGGACTCTCCCTCCTATTCCATTGATCTACTGTGTGCCAATATCAATTGCACTGTCTTAATGACTAAAACTTCTAAAAAATATGTTTTTATTGATTTCAGAGAGGAAAGGAGAGGGAGAGAGAGAGAGAAACATCAACAATGAGAATCACCCATTGGCTGCTTCCTGCATGCCCCCTACTGGGGATCAAGCCTGCAACCCGGGCATGTGCCCTTAGTCTGGAATCAAACCAGGGACCCTTCAGTCTGCAGGCTGATGCTCTATCCACTGAGCCAAATCAGCTAGGGCTTAATGACTAAAACTTTAAGTCTTGATACTGATAGTTAAATCCTCCAACTTTGCTCTTTTTCAAGTTTATCTTGCTTATTCTTGGTCCTTTTGCAATTCCCTATAACTTTCATAATTAGGTTTGTTGTTTTTTAGGAGTTCAAGTGACAGCGGCAAAATTTATTAAAGCGGAAGTACACTCTCAGAGAGGGAAAGAGAGTAGGCAGGCTCGAAGTGCATCTGCCATAATCAGTTTGCCAACTAAAATCCTCTTGAGCCAAAACCGGTTCGGCTCAGTGGATAGAGTGTCGGCCTGCGGATTGAAAGGTCCCAGGTTCGATTCCAGTCAAGGGCATGTACATTGGTTGTGGGCACATCCCCAGTGAGGCTGTGCAGGAGGCAGCTGGTCGATGATTTTCTCTCATTGATGTTTCTAGCTCTCTATCCATCTCCCTTCCTCTCTGTGAAAAATCAATAAAATATATTTTAAAAAGTCATTTGTCAAAAAAAAACCCCAAAACTCTCTTGGGATTTTGATTGGGATTATATTGAAACTATAGATCAATTGGGGAGAGTTGATATTTTTGCAATACTGAGTCTTCAAATTCATGAATGTGGCATCTTGAAGGCATTTTTTTTTAAATTTCATTTTTTCTCATATCCAGTATGTTAGCAATTCTGCTTAGTTCAAAATATATACAGATTCTGAGTGCTTCTTTCCCACCCGCATTGGTCAGAATGGCCATCATATTCACCTGTGTTATTGCAATACTGGTGAGAAGCAGCTGGTCTCCCTGCTGCCTCGCTCACCCCTCTTCATCTATTCTCAGGAGGGTGTTTAGAGCAATGTTCTTATTGGGGTGTTTTGGTATTATGGGATGCAAGTCCTTTACCAGATGTATGCATTGTAAATATTTTTTTCTGACTGCACTTGCTTTTTTAAGTTTCTTTTTAAAAAAACATTTAAAAATATATATATTTTATTGATTTTGTACAGAGAGGAAGGGAGAGAGATAGTTAGAAAATCGATTAGAGAGAGTCATCGATCAACTGCCTCTTGCACACCCCCTACTGGGGATGTGCCTACAACCAAGGTACACGCCCTTGACCGGAATCGAATCTGGGACCCTTCGGTTTCCAAGCCGACGCTCTATCCATTGAGCCAAACCGGTTTCGGCTGTACTTATTTATTTTTAATATATTTTTTATTGATTTCAGAGAGGAAGGGAGAGGGAGAGAGCGATAGAAGCATCAATGATGAGAGATAATCATTGACTGGGTGCTTCCTATATCTCCACACTGGGGATTGAGCCTGCAACCAGGCATGTGCTCTGATTGGAACCAAACTATCAGCCTCTGGTTCATAGGTCAAAGCTCAGCCACTGAGGCAAGCCTGCTGGGCTTATGTTTCTTTCTTTCTTTCTTTCTCTCTCTTTCTTTCTTTCTTTTAAAAAAAATATATTTTATTGATTTTTTTTTTTTACAGAGAGGAAGGGAGAGAGATAGAGATAGAGAGTTAGAAATATCGATGAGAGAGAATCATCGATCAGCTGCCTCCCGCACACCCCACTGGGGACGTGCCCACAACCAAGGTACATGACCTTGACCAGAATCGAACCTGGGACATTTCAGTCTGCAGGCCGACGCTCTATCCACTGAGCCAAACTGGTTTCAGCCTAAGTTTCTTTAAAAAAAAAAAAATATATATATATATATATTGATTTTAGAGAGGAAGGGAGAGAGAGAGAGAGAAATAGAAACATCAATGATGAGAGAATCATTGATTGGCTGCTTCCTGCATGCTCTGTACTGAGGATTGAGCCCACAACCCAGGCATGAGCCCTTGGCTGGGGTCGAACCTAGGACCCTTCAGTCCACAGGCCGACGCTCTATCCTTTGAGCCAAACCAGCTAGGGCTTAAGTTTCTTTTGATGAACAAACTCAATTATATGCTCTTATTTATCAATTTCATCTTTAATAGTCTTCTTCCCCCCCTCCCCCAAGAAATCTTGCCTATGCCAAGGTTATAAAGACATTCCCATTATTTTATAAGCTTTGTGATTTGAGTTTTGACTCTAGGTCTATGATCCATCTCAAACTAGTTTTTGTTGATAGAGTGAGGTGGGGGTTGTGATGAAATTTTCCCTTCATACAGACTCAGTTGTTCTAGCACCATTTAAAAAAAAATTGTCTTTTTTCCTTGAAGACAAATCTTCACAGTGCTTAGAATGATCTTTTTATTAATTATTATTTATTATTATTATTATTTTGTTAATCCTCACCCAATGTTAATTTTCTGTTAATTTTTAGGGAGAGTGGAAGAGAGAGGGAAAGACAGAAACATCAATGTGAGAGAGACACATTGATTGCTTCCTGCATGAGCCCTGACCAGGGGGGAGCCTGCAGCCGAGGTATGGGCCCTTGACTGGAATTCAACCCAGGATCCGTTGGTCTGCAGGCTGACACTCTATCCACTGAGCCAAACCGGCTAGCGCAGAATGACCTTTTTAAATGTCAGAGGACATCACTCCTCTTTCAAAAACCTTCAGTAGTTTCCCGTCTGAGAGTAATTGACCCAAATAAGCCGTTACAGGAAGGTTCCACATTTCCATCCTGACCTCATCTACTGCCACCTCCCTGCTGCTCGTTCACTCACCACTTCCAACACACTGACCTCCTTGCTGTCCTTCGATCATGACAGACACAATCCCACCCTGGAGGTCTTTGGTTGGGAAGCTCTGCCCCTCATACATCTGCATTGCTTATTCTTTTACCTTTCATTTGAAAAATGTTTTATTCTTAGAGATGTCACCTTTGAAATTTAAAATAAGCAGTATAGCCGAAACCGGTTTGGCTCAATGGATAGAGCGTCGGTCTGGGGACTGAAAGGTCCTGGGTTCGATTCTGGTCAAGGGCATGTACATTGGTTGCGGGCACATCCCCAGTGGGGGGTGTGCAAGAGGCAGCTGGTCGATGTTTCTCTCATCGACGTTTCTAGCTCTCTCTCTCTCTCCCTTCCTCTCTGTAAAAAATAAATAAAATATATTTAAAATAAGCAGTATAGAGAAATTGTTTCACAATACATGTAGTTTTAACCTTTATTTCTCAAATAGGTCTTCCTTCAACATCCTGAAATTTCAACACCCCCCCAAACTTCCTAGTTCTTTTAGTTTTAATTTTTTTTCTTAGTACACGCCGCCATGTAACATACTGTATACGTAATTTTTCTTATTTCGTTTCCCCCATTTGAGTGCAAGTTATAAAAGCTATGGATTTGTTCTGTTCATTGCAATCTCCTCAGCATCTAGGACAATACCTGGAAGCATTAAATTTGTAAATTGAATAAGAATATTGAAGCCCAGAAAGATGAAGTTACTTGTTCAAGATGGCATAGGTAATACTAAACAACTGAGTTAAAATTTAAACCCAAGCTGAAACCTGTTTGGCTCAGTGGATAGAGCGTCAGCCTGCGGACTCAAGGGTCCCAGGTTCGATTCTGGTCAAGGGCATGTACCTTGGTTGCGGGCACATCCCCAGTAGCGGGTGTGCAGGAGGCAGCTGGTAGACATTTCTCTCTCATTGATGTTTCTAACTCTCTATCTCTCTCCCTTTCTCTCTGTAAAAAATCAATAAAATATTAAAAAAAAATTTTTAAACCAAGCAGCCTAACTCCAGAGTTCATGCTCTTAAGCCTGAGAAGTGGACTCCATTACTGAGTGGGGCTCAGGATGGGCAGAGAGATACAGTGGACCCTATTGAAGAGTCCCTATTCTTCTGCCTGAAATGGAGCCGGCCTCCCAGCGCTCAGGTCTGGCCTCAGCAGCTGGGCCAATGGCGGCCCTGTCTCAGGATACCATTGGGGACACAGCAAGTGTGCTGATGCCCCCAAGTGGCCAGGGTGGGGAAGACAGACAAAGCGCAGTCTTCAGGCTGAAGGTGTATATGGGTGGGGTATGTTAGCTCTTGGTTCCCAGCCTCTCCCCTCACAGAAGACACAACATAGGGCACTGGCATAACAGACCTTTATTTCACCAGAAGGGACAGGCAGTGGGGCAGTGCAGCATCCAAGCCCCAGACCAAACATGCAGCATCCACATGCAGGAACAGCTACACAGGCTGGGGCAGGGCCGTGCCAGGGGTGGGGGACTGGGACCGTAGGACATCACAGCACCCCTGGGTGCTTGGCCCCTGGACCTCCCTGCCTCCACTAGAGGAAGGAGACAGGGCTGGGCTGCTCCCATGGCTGGGATCCTATCACTCTGGCCAGGAAGAAAGATGGCACAAGGAGTAGGAAGTCTGGCCAGTCTACAGCACTCGATTCTGTACAGGGTTGGCACAGCCTTGCCCACTGGAAGGGCCTGGCCTCACACCCAGAACAGAGCAGCCCTAGCAGGAAGAGGGTCTACAGAACTTCCTAGTCCCCAACAGGGCTAGACCCTGATCCCGGAAAGACTGAGCAGAGTGGGGACCAAGCCTCACTCCAGCAGGGACGTGTCCATGAGGGGGACTTCCCTGAGCACAAGCAGGGGCCTCCTAAGGCAGAAGTCCATGGAGAGCTGTTACAGACAGGAGGCCTTGCTTCTGTGCCCCTGGCGTGGGGTAGGAAGGTAAGGGATGAGAGCAGACCTGGGGCTGGGGAGGTGTGAAGAGAAGGGCAATGGCCTGGGTCTGTAGGGGCTAGAGTGACTGAGGCTGGGGTTTCCCAGGGGAGGGTTTAGGGCTGGAAAACCAGGCCAGGAGAGGGGCAGGTGGCCATTCTACCCAGACCCCCTGCACCCATGCTGAGGTCTGGACAAGGCCACAGGGAAGATGCACAGGGAACTTCAAGGCACCAGGATTCTGAAGAGCAGCAGGGCCACCCCTTACAGACAGTGATTATAATAAACATCTTCAGCTTAAATTACATGATGTGTGTACAGGATGGGTGGGCGGGAAGGGGGAGAGAAAAAGACAGACAAAGGAAGAGGCCTATGTACAGGAAGATGAGGGTGGAAGAGACACACCAGGTGAATATGGCAGTGAACGTGAGGGTGTGGGGTAAAGGAGAAGAGGAGGGAGACGGACAGGAGAAGGGACGACAGCCAGAGAAGGCCTGAACACGCAGCACTTCTGGTCCCTACAACTAAGGCACCAGAGTCAGTACATCCCCGTTGTTCCTGCAGTGTTGACACAGGCGCTGGAGGGAGGAGCGGGCGGCTGCTGAAGGGTGTGGGCTCCTCACACCTGCACGCCGGTGGCCTTCTGGATCAGGGGTATCTGGAAGGATGGGAGACGCCATGAGGTCGTGGCTCTGGGGCCCACGACCGTTCCACTGAGGCCAGTACAGGAGGCTACCCGGGCAAACTCATCACAGCGAGTGAAGCACACACCTTGGATAGGTCCACGCCTGTGAGGGCGTGCACGGAGGCAGGCAGCTCGGCCAGCAGTCGGTTCACTTCTGATGTCACCTTGTTGTTGTCCCCGGTGAGGACCACAATCTCATCGACTTTGGTCAACGGGGCTGCGACTTTGGCAGCGATCTAGGAGGTTGGGTGAGAGGAGAGCTTGGTTGGTTCTGACTCCGTCCACTTGCCCTGCCCGGCATCTCTCCCCTCCCCATCTCTCCTAAACCCCCACGCAGCCTGGGTGGCCCTTCTCTGAAAGCCATACTCTGGATGCCTGTTGTAGGGCTCCTCCTCCTGCTGAATTCTCCCCCATTTAATTCTTCCGGCCAGCCCGTGGCTATGTTCCCGACAAGGCCCCGAGAAATTCCTGTACGTGCCCCGCTGGTCCCGGCCTGGGTGGGAGCCTCACCTGGGGCAGGGCCTCCAGCACCATGGCCATCTTGGCCGAGTCCCCGTACTTCTGGTAGGCCTCCGCCTTGAGCTTCATCCGCTCGGCCTCTGCCTTGCCCATCGCCTCGATGACCGCCGCCTCCGCCTCACCGATTTTCCGGATCTTCTCAGCCTCTGCCTGAGCCAAGAGGACCTGCTTCACCCTGAGGGAGTCCGGGGGCGGCAGGATCAGTGAGAAGTACCTGGGGTCCCTCGAGCCTTGTCTGGGGGCCAGCAAACCCTCAAGCCCTCTGCTCGGGCAGGTGGTGTCAGGGTGGGGGACCCGTGAAGGGGGTGCCCTGGCATTCTGGCTCTGGCCAGGGAGAGGTATGGGCTTCCAGATGCAATCGGAAGAGGAGGTTAACCAGGATGCTGTGTCAAGCACCGTTCCAGGCCCTCAGAGCCTCCTTTATCTAATTCGGTTATCCTAACAATAAAGCCAGGTTCTTCACAGTGAGTCGACAGGATGGAGGAGCACTGGCTTCTACACTGAGGCCAGGAGAGCAGAGGAGCCTGCCCGCCCGCTGCCAGCCCCCGCCGCCCAGCAGCACTCACTTCTCGCCTTCGGCTATCTGCTGCATGCGGTGTGCCTCCGCCTCGGCGGGCCGGCGCACAGTGGCGATGAGCTCCTTGTCTGTGCGCAGGATCTCCTGCGTCTCCACTGCGATCTGCTTCTTACGCTGCACAACCTCGATCTCAATCTCTTCTTGCCGGATCTTCTGCTGCTCGCGGGCCCCTTGCAGCTCGTAGGCCAGCTGGGCCTCCGCCGTCTGCGGCACACGTGTGGTTAGCACGTCAGAGGCCAGCTGCCACGTCTGGAGTCCTAAGCCCCAACCCAGGGGCCCTGTGGCTCCTCACCTTGATGTTGACTTCCTCACTGAAGGCCGACTTCTGCAGCTCGAAGGCTCGCTTGGAGTCGGCGATTTTGGTGTCTGCCATGAACTTCACGTCCAGCATCTCCCTCTTGCACTCGGCTTCCTGGGATCAGGAGGGGCATGTGCTGAGGGTCCTCTGAGAAACCATGGTCCCCCCCCCCATCCCCAGTTCCCGGTCCCTGGGGGCGGGAAGGAGAACCCACATACCCGGATGCCTGCATCTCGCTCGGCCTCGGCCACCCCGATGTCAGCATCTCTCTGTACCACAGCAGTCTGCGTCTTGCCCAGGGAGCTCAGATAGTCCACTTTGTCATACACATCCTGGGGAGGGAAGGTAGAGGAAGTCATCCCTAGAACAGTTTTTAAGCTTTTATTTTTATTTTTTATTGATTTGATAGAGAAACATTGATTTGTTGTTCCACTTATTTATGCATTCATTGGTTGCTTCTTGTATGTGTCCTGAGAGATCGGATCCGTGACCTTGGCATATGGGGACAACGCTCTAATGACCAGGCTACCTGGCCAAGGCTCCCTAGGGACAGTTATAAGCACAAAGGTTCCCCTCCTGCCAAGTCCCCCACTCCCAGACTTAGGGGGCTACAGTTTTACCTTAATGGTAAAGCTGAGGATCTCGATGCCCATGCGGCCGACGTCAGGGGCTGCCACCTCCCGCACCAGCTTGGCAAACTGGTCCCGGTCCTGATAAATCTGCTCCACAGTCAGGGTCCCTGGGGGCAGAAGGATCATGGGCTGGCTCCCCAGGGACCTAGCCAGCTAGGAAAGGGAGGAGGCATGCAAGGAGAGGTCTGAGCATATGCAGGGCTGTGCACTCTGAGCTCGGTCTTCCTGGTTTCTTCTCAACTGCTTAGCGCCAAGCCTCCTTCTGCAGAGTCCAGGCTGGGTGAAGAAAAGTGTTCTAAGCAGCACTAGGTGCCTGATCAGACTGGCAGCCCCTCCCCCTCTCACCCCCTTCACTCAATGCCCTCCCCTTCACTCAAAGGAAATACTCGAGGGAAAATGTTTCAGCTTTTCATCTAGAAACCTTGGTGGTCTGACAGACCCCTGCCCCCTCCTGCACTTCTCCCTGGGCCTGGTATGGGGCCCTGCGAGGCTCCTCCGGGGCAGCAGAGGGGTCCCTGGGCTGGGCAGGGGCTCACCGAGGATGGAGCGCAGGTGCCCCTCCAGGGTCTGCAGGACGACGTTCTTGATGTCCTGCACGTTCTTGCCCAGGAACTGCTCGCAGGCCACGGCCAGAAGCTCCTTCTCCGTCATGATCTTCACCTGCCAGTGGGCACAAAGGGGCCTGAGCCAGGATGCAGGGAGCGGACGGAGGCCCCAGACCCAGTGTGGAGGAGGGCGGCCATGTCCCGCCCCTCCTTCTTCAGACCTGATCTGGGGGCGGGGGTGGAGTCTGTCTGAGGCTTCCAGTGGGGAGGGCACACAAGGATGCTCACATTGAGAGATTTCATCCTTCCTGGCAGCCCAGGCCCGGATGTGGCCTCCCTCCTGGGCACGTGGGCCGTGTCCCCTCCCCATTCCAGGCCACGTGCTTGTCCCCCGTTAGCCAATTCCTCCCTTGCAGGCTCCCCACGGGCGGGAGACCTGAAGACTGAGGGGCAGAGAATGCCAAAAGGACAACGAACAGTAGGGACAGAGACAGACACACTAGGAAGGAGAGCCTAGACAGGGCAGGGGTGGGCCCAGGGGGTGCCACCCAGACCCTTCCTGAGATAATAAGCCAACACCCCCACACCGGAGGCCCACAGCACGGCCGAACCTCCGCTCCGTGAGGCTGAGAGGGGGACTAGGGCAGGAAGCCCCTCACCCAGGCACCAAGTGGGGAACATAACAGTCTCCGACTCCAGGGCCTGCCTGACATGACCTCATCCTCTGGTCCCCACCCCGCCAGCCCCCTACCCAGGGAACGGGGAAGGGCCTGGCTTCTGGGGCTTGGCAGTTCGGACACCTGCAAAGAACGGGGTTGGGTTAGTGCGCCAGGAGCCCTCCGCACTGCTTCCGTCCCTCGCGGGCCCGCTGAGGAGAAAAGGGGTGTCTGTTAGTCCTGCTGGGTGGCCAAGGGGCCGGGAGAGCACAGCACGTTCCAGTGGCTCCAGTGGCGATGACCCTCTTGTGGAAGGGGGCGGGGGGGGGGGCGGGGGCAGTGGTGCTGGAGAGAGAACGCCCCTGGCTGTTGTCTTCTCCTCCCCCCGAATCCCAGCACAGGATGAGGCAGCTCAACGGTCATGCGCGGGGCTGCTGAGTTACTATACCTGGGCGACACCCGTCACAGTTAAAGCTACCCCCTCGGCCGTCTCTACGTCCTCGCAGCGGGGCTGCAACGTCATAATCTCTAGGGAAATCCTGCCAAGAAATGCAAAACAGGGGCATGGGTCCGGGGGCCCAGGGCCTGGGTGTGGGGGAGGAGTGCAACGCCTCACTGCTCCGGCTGGGACTGGCCAGCGGTCCTGCTGCAGAGATGGGTGGGGAGGACCCCCCAGGGGTCGTGGCTGGACGTGTGTGTAGGGGGTGGGGGTGGGGAAGCAGGGCAGGGGGATGCAGGTGCCTCCAGGGGTCTGTGAGTGTGCTCTCCGTGTGTGTGCTGCCTCTGCTGGCATCAGCCCGGCTCAGAGTGGAAGAAGGAAGCAGAGAAGAGGTGGTGGTGGTCTGGGCTGGTGGAAGGGTGGGGAGGGTCCGGGAGCAGCTGTGTGTGTACATCCCGGGAGAGCAGGTAGGAGCTGGTCCTCCAGGCTGTGCTGTGTAGGCTGTTCATGGGGCCCTCACCTGCTCCCTGGGTGTGCTCACACTCCAGGACACCCCGGTCTGCCTGGCTGGGGGTACCCGCTGCTGGGCCATGACGAGGGGATCCTGCACCCGCCCCTGGCCAGGGAAGCCTGCCTGGCCTCTCCGCCTGCCAGCGGACGACGAGGTGATGCTTACCCTCTGGGGTTGGGCCCAGGGGGTCAAATTGGGAACAGGCCACACTAGAGCTTCCTGGCCAAGAAGTGCTAGAAAGGCTCGTTCTACCCAGACTGTCTGAGGCCTCAAGGGTCCACGTCACCCGTTTGAAAAGGACGTAGGCACCTGCAGTTATCTCAAGCAGAGCAGTGGATCTGGAGGCAGGCGGGCCGCTTTAGACAGGAGATGAGGCGGCCAGGGCCCTGCCTAAAGGGCTCTGAGCTCCCAGGCCTCTGTGCTGAAGCCCGGCCGGCCCTGGCTATAAGGGGCGGTCCCCTTCCCAATTAGAGATGGCGGGGGTGGGGGTGGGGGCTGGGGGGTGAGGAAGGGAGCAGTGGTGCAGTTTTTGCCTGAAAAGGCTGAAGGGCAACATCGCGCAGAGGGAAGGGGATGGAACTGCACGTGACAGAGAGAGCACTTGCGGCTACTAAACGCCCTGGCCAAGGGATGAATTCCATCAGCTGCAGCTCCGTGGCCACGAAGAGGGAGACACCAGGCTACCTGCTTTTCAGAGTAAACACTATATTCATCATAAAGCTTGGGTTTCTACTGAAACCGGTTTGGCTCAGTGGATAGAGCGTTGGCCTGCGGACTGAAGGGTCCTGGGTTCGATTCCGGTCAAGGGCATGTGCCTTGGTTGTGGGGGGTGTGCAGGAGGCAGCGGGTCGATGTTTCTCTCTCATTGATGTTTCTGGCTCTCTATCCCTCTCCCTTCCTCTCTGTTAAAAAATCAATTAAAAATATTGAAAATATTTTATTCATATTTTAATTAGAATATTAAAAAAATAAAGCTTGGGTTTCTCTAGCACTCTTTCCCCCAAGTCCCCAGCGTGCCCTCCTAGTGTTCCACTTGCCTTTCCGATATCCCTGCCTGGCACCGCGAGGACCCGGTTCTCCCATCCATTCCGCGGACGGGAAAACAGCCTGGTGACAAGCGCTCTGCTCAAGGGCCTCTCCGCAAAGCATCGGGGGCCGGGAATGGCCGAGGCTCTTTTGCTCGGGCCTGTCAAGAAGCCTGAAGGGGTCAAAGGGGCTGGGTGAACAGATCTCCCCATGAGACCTACCTTCTGGCCTCGCAATAGGGGGGCGAGGGCTTGACACAGGGCGTCAGCCCGGAGAAGAGGCTAGCAAGGGGCTCTGAGGTACCTCCCGGAGGACCAGGACTCCATCAGCGGCGACAGGACTGACCCTCCCAGCCCGGACAGCCCAGCTCTGTCACGTAAGGGCTGTGTCTCCTGCCTCAGCTCACTCCCAATTTAGGCTTCCATCCAAGGACACTGACTGGCAGACTGACAGAGCTTCCGGAACCCTCTGTTCTTTCCCCACGAGCAGCCCCGTGGGCGCGGGCGAGGGCGCGGGCGCGGGGGACCTACAGGGCTCTGTCCTGGTGCTCAGACCAGCGGAGGTGGGAACAGAGGAGAGAGGCCCGCTCTCAGGAGGGCAGCCCATCTGTCCTGCCTGCCAGGCCCCACAGGGCAGGAAGAGAGAAGGTTAGACACAGAGGAGGAAGCAGGTGGGTTATTACCTGTGCAACCCCTGTTACGAATAGCGGGACCCCCTCCGACGTCTCAATATTCTCACAGCGACACAGGATGGTCATAACCTCCAGAGACAGTCTGAGGAGCAGCCGGGGGCAGGTAGGGAGAGGTAGGGGCAGGAAGGGGTAGGAGGGGACACAGCAAACACACACAGTGGTTACCAGATAAGCACCGATGCCTGATGCCTGGGGGCAGGGTAGCTCTCCACACCTCAGCCCCCCACTGCCAGCTCAGCCTAGGGCTGTAGGCGGCCAAAGACACCCACTGGCTGGCCTGACGCCTCTGGGTCTCTTCTCTGGCCCCCATGCTCTTCCAAGGAGCTGCTGCAGGGCTGGGAAGGGAGCCTGCTGATGCCCTGGACCTATGACCTGGGGTCAGGAGGCCTGTGCACCGGGCACCTGGGCTGCTCCCCACCTGCTCCCCGGGAGACCTCTGGCATGATCAAGGAGACTTAGCCAGCTCCACGCTCCAAACACAGGGAAACCCGTGTTTCCAGAAACTGGGGGAGGGAGGTCATTCTGGGGCTTGACGAGCCATAGCAAATACCCAATCCTGCTTGGGGCACACAAGCTCAAGGTCTGTGCTACTACAGATCACTAAGAAGGCAATTTAGGACCCTGGCCGGTTGCTAAATGGTTAGCGTACTGACCCACGGCTCAGACGAAAGGGTCTCGAGTTCAATTCCTGGTCAAAGGCATGTACCTCAGTTGTGGGTTTGATCCCCACCCCAGTTGGGGTGTGTGCAGGAGGGAACCAATTGCTCTCTCTTCTCTCTCTCTCTTCTCTCTCTCTCTCTCTCTCTCCCCTACCCCCTCCTCCCTTTTACTCTGTCTGAAAAATCAATGGAAGAAATATCCTTAGGTGAGGATTTAAAGAATAATAAAATTCAGGGCCAGAAAAGTCCAAAGAAAAATTTGGATTTTCTGATTTGGGGGTGCAGGTGTCAAGGAAGGCTGGCGGAGAAAGTGTGCCCCTGCCGGAATATTCACAGGGACAACGAGCAGCTCACTTTGGCATTCCCAATGCTGGGCACAGGCAGAGAAGACTCATGGTGAGAAAACAAGGAGCATCTAAGCCACAGGGCCCTCCCCTTTGGGCTCCTGGGGCCTCCCCAGGGCAGCGTGTGCGTGCGAATGTGCACGGGAACGTGGTCGAGGCAGAGGTCAGTCTGTGGACAGCGTGGAAGGTTGCCTTGAACCAGCGGAAGGGAGGACAGAGTCTGAGGCTGAAGGAGCAAAAGCGAGTAGTTTGGGGTGATAGGAAACCCTCACCTCAACTCTCACATGCCGCCCTGGGGGCGCTGGCCATGCAGATGTGCAAAGGCTGCCTTTTTCAGGCTCCCACCACTGGCACCCTAAGGCCGGAGAGAGCTCTTGACCTGGCTCAGACGGGAAACCACCAAGCTCTCCTCTGGGGAAGGAGGAGAGGGGGGATAGCAGGAAGGGAAGGAAGGAGGGAGGGAAGGAGGGAAGGCAGGAGGCTGCAGCTCAGATGCCAGAGGTGGAGGAATCGCTCAGGTAAGGAGAGAGCCGCCCGCATGAGGGTGATATGGGACGTGGCAGCAAAGAGCAGAGGGACTTCACAGAGCTTGGGGAAGACAGCTGACCCCAGAGAGGGTGACATCAGGACAGCTGTGGAAAGCACCTCGAAAAGGAGGCTGAGGGTCCAGGCTGGTTAGCAGCCTCTCCTCTGAGCCGAGAGGCTCCTCCTGGTCTAGGGAAATGAAGGCCTGGGCTTGTAGGGATGTCCCCCCAGCAGGCTAGGGGTTGGGGAAAGAGGCACCCCAGAACAGGGCCCAAGAAGGAGAGGGGCTGCAGACTGAGACTGCCCAGCAAGTGGGAGCAGAGGGAGAACGCGGAGCCTGGCTGTGTGAGATGGTTTCCTAGGACAAAGCACAAGGTCTCCCACCCTCACTGCCAAACCTGCCGTCGGAGAAGCCTGGCTCAGTCTCGGGGCTCTGATCCCAGGAGCAGGAAGTGTGGGGGAGTGGGGGGGGCCGAGAGTGTGGACAAAGAGCGCAGAGTGTTGCTCTAGCAGTGGCTGCCCATGCAGGACCCATCTCCGGGCAAGCTGCGAATTCTCTGGGCCTCGCTGTACACTGAGGTGCTGGGACAGGACACTCTGTGGTCCCAGGACTGCAGGGCACACGGGGTGGCGGTGTCTCTGGAGAGGACAACCCCTGGTTTCTGACAGGGCATTTGGCCCACTCCAAAGTGCCCATGAGCCTCCTGAGAGGAAGCCGTGACCCGTATTGACTGCTCCCTGACGCTTTTGGCCTGGGGATCCCACTCAGGCAGAGCAAAGTGAGGGGAGAGATGGGGAAGTGCGAGGGGGTGCAGGGCAATCAGTGAAGTTAAAAACTGTGACGTGCTTCCCATGCCCCGGACCCCAGCTGACACTTTCAGCCTCCCCGGAACCACAGGCACTGACCGACCGACCATGCGGCTTCTATCTGCTGCCTGGTGGGGCTGGGACGGAGAGGGAATTCCACTGGAATCTCCATCACGTCGCCTTCAGGATGACACCCCCGGCCCCCACATGCCCGGACCTTCACAGCTCTGCTGCCCTCTGGTCTGGGTCCTGGCCTGGAGGGATCTGGGTCCCTCCCCTGACCTCCCACAGCCAGGAGGGGGTGAGGGCGGGAAGGTGGCTGGCATGCCTCCTCCTCCTCCTGGGTGGGCAGTGAGGGTAGCAGGGAAGGTCCAGGTTGGATCTGGCCCTGCCAGGGGCTCTGGAGGAGCCAGAAGGCATGGCCTTATGATAGTCCCTGTGGGGAGCTGGACTGTCTCTTCCTCTAGCTTCCCACACTGGTTTAGGAAGTCCAGACCTGGCCGGCCCACCCTGGCACTAATTCCTGAGCTCTCCACTCCTGTCTCTAACCCACTGCTACCGGAGAGCCACTTCAGACTGGACATGTATTCTCCGCTACTTAGCCCTTGCCTGCATTTCGCGGGGCCCGTAAAGGTGAGGGTGCATGTTAGGGGTCTCTTCAGCCTTCTCTCCCTCCCTAGACCCCCTCTGAGCAGGGTGTTAGAATGAAAGCTTCACAAATAACTTTTGAGCTAAAATCAGGGCATTGGGGTTCCGGCTGGGCAGGACCCTGGATTCTCTGGGCCAGAAGCGAGGCCTCCAGTGGAGAAAAGTGCGCCCCCTAAGGAGGAGGTGCCCGTGGACAGACCTCCAGCGTCCCTGTGCCACCCATCCTGCCTGCTTCTCCGGAGGCCCCCGCCCCCAGAATGACCTGTGGCAAGTGGCAGGTGCTCTAGCTGATCTGCGGGGAGATAGGGGAAAGCTGGAAACCCCCTCTCCCTTGCCCACCAGGATGCCAGCTTCCCTGAGCCCCCGGGTCCTTACCTCTTAGTGTCAGAGATACACCACCAGGCCCAGGCCCAGCCGCCAAACACGTACTGCTTATAGTCCGAACCGCAGCAGCCCCCTGGGGAACAAAGCAAAACGCCGCTGGTCCATCCGCTCCTGGGTCTGTCTATCCCCAACCCCTCCGACAGCAGCCCCGGGCCTTTACCTGCTCAGACACTTAAATCGCATTTTGAGTGCCAGGTGCTGAGGTTACACATAAATGGGAGACCTGCCCGTAAGGGTCTTGGAATCTAGGTAGCTCAATAGGCCGTTTGCATAAAAAGGAGGATATCTAGTGAGTAGATCGGAACACATGTGCTGTCAGAGAACAGGAGAGGCTCATGGGCAGGGGTGAGCAGCAAAAGCTTTCATCTTTCAGTCAGCCATTCGTTTAGCAAGCATTTTCTCTGCTAGGAATACAGAAATGAAGGTGATAGGTCCTGTCTTGAAGGAGAGAAGACTAGGAGGAGGGACCTACTTATTATTTATTGTTATTATTTAATATTTTATTGATTTTTCACAGAGAGGAAGAGAGAGGGATAGAGAGCCAGAAACACTGATGAGAGAGAAACATCGACCAGCCACCTCCTGCCCACCACACCCCCCACTGGGGATGCGCCCACAATCAATGTACATGCCCCCCGACTGGAATCGAACCTGGGACCCCTCAGTCTGCAGACCAACGCTCTATCCACTGAGCCAAACCAGTCTCGGCTGTTTTTTTTTTAGACTGTTATACCATGCAATCCACCTATTATCAGGGCAGGTGCAGACAGGGAGGGAAGGCAGACTCCAGCCATGGTGGGAGTTTTTTTTATTTTTTATTTTAATTAAGGCATTATACGTGTACATATCTTTCCATCCCCCCCCCCCGCCCCCCGGTGGGAGCCTTTCTCAAGCCTGGCAGACACATGTCGGTGAGGCTGCTCCTGTGTTCCCAGGGGTTCAGAGTGACTTTGTTCCTCTGGTGGAGCAGAGAGAGAAGGCAAGACCTCAAAACAAAGGCCAACTCATGGCACCAATGGAAAGAGTGAAATAAAGGGAAAAGGTCTAAAAAGAAAGTGCTCCTGGAAACTACGAACCACCAAACAGAATGCGGATCTGGCCGGGACCCAGACTCATGCCGTGGACATGCTCGGCCTGCTCACTGCACAGAAAGCGGGAAAACCGAGTCCTGAAATTCTTGTTGTGAGCCCTCCGGCAAAGGCCACAATTACTCAAGTTCAAGAAGATTTGCATAAAAGCTGGAAGGGCAGTTCGGTTGTAGTGAAAAGAAATGTACAGGAAACATGACTCAAAGGACATCTGATTGTTTATTTAAAAAACACACAAAGGAAATATGATTCGGGGGGAAAAAAAGTCAGTGGATGCCTTCATTTCCATGTTCACAAACTGGGGTTTTAAGGAAAGCCTTAGGGTATTTGCCTCCCAAGGTCAAGGGTCAGGGATAGTTCCCTGTAGCTGAGTAACAGTGTCTATGAGGAACCACAGCAAGGGACAAGCTGGAGGGGGGGGAGGGCAGATCACAGTGTCTCAGGTATCAGGCCAAGTGTGTGTGTGTGTGTGTGTGTGTGTGAGAGAGAGAGAGACAGACAGACAGACAGACAGAGATGGCCACACAGAGATTTAAACTGGGGAGCAACAAGCCCTGGCCGGGTAGCTCATTTGGTTACAGTGTAGTCCCTATATGCCAAGGTTGCGGGTTCAATCCCCAGCAACCTTATAAGAATCAACCAGTGAATGTATAAAAGAGTGGAACAACAAATCGATGTTTCCCTCTCTTTCTCCCCTCCCTCCCCCCTCTCTCAAAAATCAATAAATTAAAAAACCAACACCCTATTTTCAGTTTTATAAATATAAAATTATATTTGCATTTTGGAAGCACTCCTTTGCATACGGAGGAAGATGCCGGGCTCAGACGCCTTGTGCCGTGGTCCAGGGGTAGCTCCCGGAGAACTTCCTGTGCAAGGGGAAGGTTCTGGAGCTGCGCTGTGAACAGCAGCAGCCCTGGCCTCAGGGGGCTACTGGGCATTTGAAATGTGGCTGCTCCGACCGAGGAAATGAATTTTAATTTAACTAATTACACTGAAGTAGCCATTTGTGGCTACTGGATGCCATATGGTGTAGCTTTACAGTCCAGGTTTGGGTGAGTCGTGAAGCGACCAAACAGACACAACGGAGAGAACCTCACTGGAGAGAAGTGTCGGATGAGTGGAGGTGAAGGGACAGTCTCCAGGAGTGCGGAGGGCCTGCAGGTTCGTGAGCTGGCCTCTGAGACTGAGCACAAAACGGCCACATCGGTTTCCTGGGGCCGCTGCTGTGCACAGTGGGCAGGGAGCTGGGCCCGAGGTCCAGGGAGCGAAGATCAGCCCCCGTGTGAGTAGTGGTAGGAAGAGGACTTGGGTCTCTGTTTCTTTGTGGTGCAAACACCTGTTCACAGGGCCGCTGCCCAGTGGCAGCCACTGCAGGCTTCTCTGCCCTGGGGAGTGGGGAATGGGAGGCCTGTAAGGACAAGCAGTCAATCTGAAACCTAAACCGTCTCAGGATCCAATGAAGTTGGAAGAAGTTCAAAAATCACAGCTTGTTTCACTTCTTCTGGCTGCTGGGGGCTCGGCCTGGCTGCCTCCACCAGCTCCAGGGCGCTTCTCCTTGTGCTGGGGGAGGAGGGAGTGGTGGTGGAGTGGGCTGGGGGGAGGTCTGGGGTGACGGTTAGGGGAGTGTTCACCCTTTACCTTTAACTCAGTCTTTGACCTTGGGAGCAGGCTGCCACACAGCTCAGGCTGGGCCTTGGCCAAGAGCACCATGGCCAGGTTCCCGGGGGAAGTAGCAACAACAGGAAGCTGGGGTTGCCAGACTGCCCCGTCCCCAGCAGCCTCCTCTCTGGACGGCATCTTCCTCCCGCCTCCTGCTCACGCCGGGCCTGAGCACCAGTCCCAAAAGAGGACATTAGGGGTCCCTTCCTCGCCTGTCATTCCCGCTTCTGAGACCCGAAAGTTCTCCCTAATGTGATCTCACTTTTTCTAAGCCCACTTGCTTTCTTTGTCTATCCTTCTCCACGCTGAAGAATAACAAGACACACCTAGATCACCTCCGCCCCACTCTTAGCCCCTCCCCAGACACATGCTGCCCTCTCAGGAAAACCCTTCCCTTCCTATCCTCCTTCCTCCCCTCTCCCACCTTCTTCTTCCTAGGTTAGCCTTTTTTTTTAGCCACAAACATCCTTAGGAGTCCAGCAATGCTGGAGTGTTCATAAATGTATAAAATAAAATTCATAAGAAACAAATTATGTTAAAAGCTGTACAAATATTAAAACCACCAAATATGTGGTATAGTGGGACATGTAATACATAAAATAAGGTCTATGGTAGATCTATAATTGGCTTAATTTCAAAGTAGTGATGAACATAAATGATTTAAAAAATACTTTTATTGATATCAAAGAGAAAGGGAGAGATAAAAACATCAATGATGGGAAAAAAAAAAAAAAGATGCCCACCAACCAGATCTGAAATATCACGGCTGACATGTACACATAAGGAACTGTTTGACATTGAAATCGGGACTCAAAAGAACGGTTGGCCCAGAAAGGAACTCACTACAGACTGATTCACTTGCCTCTCAGCATAACCATTATGGCTTGTCTCAGTTTTGGTTCTTACAAGGGTATTTCTTGGATCACATGATCTCACACATCTAGAGGAAATAATGAACAACATAAACTGATGAACAAAAACAGACCCAGAGAAAGAGAAGCAGTGATCAGACTCTTAAACCTCAGAGGGAAAGTAGGTGAAGGTGGGGGTAAGGGGGAAGAGATCAACCAAAGGACTTGTGTGCATGCACATGGGCCTAGCCAGTGGCCATGGATAACAGGGGGGTGGGCGCATATGTGGGGAGGGGTTTGGGATGGGAATGGGGGGATGAGGACAATTATGTGATACCATAATCAATAAAATAAAAAGAAACATCAATGATAGAGTCATTGATCGGCTGCCTCCTGCATGCTCCACACTGGGAATCCAGCCCAGAAATCCGGGTATGTGCCCTGACCTGAAACCGAACCTCGACCTCCTGGTTCAAAGGTCGACACTCAACTACTCAGCCATGCCAGCTGGGCCATAGATGATGGTTAAGGTATTACGACAAATGCAGTGTAGTAGGAAAATATCTGCTAATACCATTATGGACTGTCACCGACATTCATAATCATAGGAGACACTAAATATAAATGTACAGACGTCTACGTTCTATCCACAATTCCAGGTTAAGAAACTCTGACCTATTATGGAGATGAGAGAATTATGTACGGTATCTGGATTCCCCTTTCAAAAATCCCAAAATAGAAAGAGTCCAAGGTTTTATATTACAGAATGGAGGAGAAAGGTTAGACAATCAGAAGAACCTCCAGACTGCTCAGGTGAAGAAGATGACCAGGAGATACATCAGCCTCCTCCTTCTGAAACTGGGCGTGGTGAGATGCTCCTGGACTGAGGTACAGGCCAGGTAACCAGGCAGGCGGGCTGGGAGGAGTCCCTCTGTTCTCCTGGGAGTCCATGTGCGAGAGAGAGCTGCATCCCAGTTTGGTCCCTTCAAATCCCAAGGTACTATTATGCTGGGCATCATCTTTCCCTCTTCTCTTGCACCCTTCCTTGACTCCAGCACCCTGAAGTCTCAGCACAGCCTCCCCCCCCCCCCTAAAACAGCTTCCATATTAGCATTGCATCAGCCTCTGGCAAGAGGACCTCGTTTCTGACAACTGGAAGGTACGGAGCAGCCTATCTCAGGGTTCCCCTCTCCGAAGATTGGAGCTTTTGTCTCCGTGGCTCAGAGACCAGGCTTCCAGAAAGAAACTCACAAGAGAAACAAAGTAGCTCAGTTGGTGAAAGGATTGTCCCCATAAGCCAAGGCTGTGGGTTCAGTTCCCAGTCAGGGTACAGACAAGAATCAACCAGTGTATGCATAAATGGGTGGAACAACAAGTTGATATTTTTCTTTCTTAAAAAAAAAAAACGAGGGGAAAAAAAAAAAAAAAAAAAAAGGAAGTCCTGCTGGTGGGGATCAGTGGTTGGGCATCAATCCATGAACTAAGGTCACCAGCCTGACTTCCCGTCAGCACACATACCAGGTTGTGGGCTGGATATCCAGTAGGAGGCGTATAGGAGGCAGACGATCTATGAAGTTTCTGTTTCTCTCTCATTGAGGTTTCCCTCTATCCCTCTGCCTTTAAAAACCAATAAAAACATACAGTCGCCCTAGCAGCTTTGGCTCAGTGGACAGAGTGTCAGCCTGCGGACCCAAGGGTCCTGGGCTTGATTTCCAGTAGGGGGCGTGCAGGAGGCAGCCAATCAATGATTCTCATCATGGACGTTTCTATCTCTCTCCCCCTCTCCCTTCCTCTTTGAAATCAATAAAAACATTTGGCCCCAGTGTTCTCTGGGGATCTCCCTCCTGACCTCAAGGCTATCTCAGGTCTATAGGAAAGTGAAGTATCGTATTTCCCCCCACAGGAATAAGAGCCTGATCAGCGAGAGCAGGGATTTCCTATCCCAGTGAAGAGATTGATTTTAAGATCCAGACTGTGCCAGAAGCCAGGTTCCGGGGTAAAAGTTTCCAGTGGGTTTATTAATCTTTCCCCAAGGTGGGCAGCTGTAACACCTGGCTTAGCCTCCTCGCTCTACCTCCTTCTGCAGACAGCTGTAAAACTCTGTGCACAGGCTTAAAATGGGCACTGAGAGTGGAAAGTAAGACATGAGGCCTCCTCCAAGCTGTCAGGAACCGCGGACCCTCCCTGGCACCTGCCATCCAGGGCTGCTTCAGCCACCTTCCAAGAAGCCCACACATATACAATGTAACAGGCAGCCTTCAGACAAGATACCTCTCCCCTCCCCTCATACTGCAGAGTCTCCAGGCCCCACCTAGGCGCACAGAAATTCTGGAGCCTGCAGCATTTTTGCAACAGGGAACAGCACAAACCAGAACCCGATTTCTCAACCTGTAGAGGCCACACCCAGCTCGATGCCAGGAAATCCCAGCAAGCCCCAGCCTGCTGCGGATTAACGGGCCTCCGAGCGCCGGAGAAGCGACGTGTCCCAGGGCCGCTCCCCACGGAGGCACCTGCTCTCCAGAGCGCGCGGCCCACCCACCCCGAGTCCCGGGCGCTGGAATCCGGCCAAAGCTCTCCCTCCCGGAACCCCACCGCTCCAGTTCGGGATCTCCGCCCGCCCCCGCCCCCCCCTTCTCCCCCCCCCCCCCCCCCGGCCACGGCGGGGGGACACACGTGCCTGGAGGGGAGGCGGAGAAAGGAGGGGATCAACATGGGGACAACACGCTGTGGGGGAGGAGCCCTGGGGGCGCCGAGCCCCGGAGCTGTGAGTACGGGGTGTGTGTGTGTGTGCGGGGGGAGGAATTCTATGGGAAGGTCTCGGGGGCCGGGCGCCCGGAGCGCAGCAGACTCAGGCCCGATTCTCGGGGTCTTGACCGCGGCACTGCCCTCCCCCCTCGGGGGCCTTCCCTGGTCTGCTCTTCCCCGCGTTCCCCAGCGCGAGACCCCCCCTGCGCACCCACCTTTCCAGGCACAGCGCCACCCGACCCCCCACACCGCCCGCAGGGGCGCCCCAGCCCCACCTCCCCCGCGGCCCCCTCACCTGAAACCACCAGCGCCTCGTTGGGCCCCACCGTGTGGCAGTTGCCCATGGCGCCGCCGGCGGGACGGGAGGCCCCAGGGGCGGCGGAGACCGGGAGGACGGCGGTGGCAGCCCGCACTCCGCTCCCGCCGCACCGTGGGCCGCGCCCAGCCAAGCGCGCCGCCCCCGGCCTGCCCGCCAGCGCCCCCTCGCGGCCGCGGCGCCGCCGGAAGTGGGGCGGCGGGGGCGGGGCCGGCGCGGTGAGCGGCTGCGAAAGGCAACGCGCTTTATTGCACGCGGGTCGGGTCGGGATGGCGGGGGCCGGCCTTAACGCACCCGGAAAGCACCCCTCCGCTCCCACCAGGCGCCCAGATAACAACCACCCTGCCCTGCGCTGCCTCACCGCTCCGGCATCCACACACCTTACAGCAGCTGGCCCTGGAGCCAGACCTGGGTTCAAGTTTTAGTTCCTGCTCTTCCCGGCTGGGAGACCTTGGGCGAGTCCCTTACCCCTGTTGCCTAACCTTTATGCAAAACGGGGATGATCCGATCATCCAGCTACGAGGTTGCTATCAGTTCAGTAATTCCCAGTATTGGCAGTACACCAAGTGACAGATTCCCTGGCCTTCATCCAGGCTACTGAGCATCGCTGAGGGTGCACCTTACAAATAAGACATGTAAATTCCTGAGAAGCAGTGTCTGGCACACTACACACACACACAGCTTCTCCTTCAACTTGGCTTACTTCTCAAACTCAGGAAGAAAGTCACCTAGTATATTTTCTTCCACTAGGAAAAGAGCTGTCCAGGTCACACCTTGACACCCCAAAAGTAACCAAGGAGGTAAAAACTGCAAACTCCTCGATGGCCAGGCCATGGACCCGCACACAGCTAGGTGTTTCACAGCCACCAAGTGCCATACCAAGCATCCAGCGAGGGATTAAGAGGCCTGGGGCTCAGGTGCAGCTTTAACCCAAATTCGGTGTGTGACCTTAGACAAGTCTGGTGAGCTCTGCGGGCTGGGATGGGGTTCAGAAACTGGGGGCTCCTCAGGGTGGGGGCTGCTCCGAGAAGATGGGGTCCCTGAGTCCTCAGGGTGGGGGTCTTCATCAGACTTGGCATCCTCTCCCAGTCCAAGCCCTGCCAGCCTCTTGCTGGCCTCCCACAGCCGGTGAGCTGCCCGGTCGTCTCTGGCAGCCGGAGGCACCTCCTCCACACGGCAGTTGGCAAAGTATCTTCCACTAAGGGGCTCAATGCCCTCCTGGAGAGCGCAGTACAGGGGCGTCTGGGCACCCCCTCCAGGGGTCCGGAGCACCAGCCAAGCCAGTGGGTGCAAAAGTGGGCGCAGCCATCCGGGAACATGACGCAGGAACAGGTCCGAGTTCACAGGCCCTGTGCACAGGAGAAAGGAAGGAGTGGGGAGTACAGTGGGTGAGGGCCCAGGGTCAGAGCTGTGAGGAAAGGGCTGGAAGAGAGTGGGGGGAACAGGCTCCCGTTCCAGGGGAACCAGGGTAGTGTTTACTGGGCATTCAGGGCCCTTACAAGGCGACCTCACTCATTTCCAACAACACGCCTCTCCTCCATCCAAACTCCTCGCACATCCCCACCTCCCAGATTGAGCTCATGTGGTGTCCCCTGTGAGGGACAATCCTGTCTCCATCTTCCTTTGTTTAACTGAAATATGGTAGCAATCAAACTTGGGTAAAAACTGCTGTTTGAATTTTAACCTTGCAATCTGATTTCGACCTTCGATTACTTGCTTAAACAAGAGGGTAGTTACAGGAGATGGACTCCCACCGACTCAGTAGCTTCAGGGGTAGAAACTATAGATAACTTTTCGAGATTAACCTCTGAGTTCTGTTTTTGTATTATGGGCAAGATAGGGCCACATTCCAATGATCCCAGCCTTTAGAATTTAGAACAAAGGGAAGTTCCTGTGGTTTGAAGCTTTAAAAGGGATTGCCTACACCTGGATCAGTGCGGTCATGTGGGGCCCACCTGTGTGGTGCTCCCGCTGCGTCCTGGCCAGTTTTTCAATAAACCCTTGCCTGCTTTTTTTTAAAAAAAATCAATCATCAGCCTCTGGTGGTCTTATTTTGAACCCAAGGTTTGACCCCACAACATTACCAGCAAACATTTATTAACTCCTATGGTAGACCAGCCACACTTTGGGACACTGGAGATATGGAGGGTAATAAAGGCTTGATAAAGATTAGTTGTGGTGATGATTATTTTCACTACTATAATTACTAGTTGTGATTATTATTGTCATGCTTGTAATTACTAATTAGCCACAGGCAATGACTATCTAGAATGCAGCATGGTAATGTGGGCAGGGCAGATTTTGTTCTCCAGGAACCTGCTCCCTGAAGGAAGGGTAGGTCTTATTTATTAACTCATTCTGAGTAAAAGCCAAACCTCAGACCCTGATGGCCCAGCCCATCTCTGTACCACACCGCGGGCCACTTTCCCCTGGCCACACCCGGCTCCCTGGTCTTTCTCAAGCCCAGCAGGCACTTCTGCATGGGGCAGAAGTTGCTATTTGCTCTGTTCTTTACACTGTTCTCCCCAGAAAGCCACATGGCCCATTCTCTCATCTCCTTTGGGCCTCTATTAGCTATTATCATCATAGTATAGTCAGTTCAGTCATACAGATGGCTCCTTGGGCTGAGAACCTGGGCCTTATTCATGGCCATACCCTACCCAGCAGTCAGCATCCAACCTTGTGGGAGGAGAGCAAGAACCCAGACAAAAAGAGCCTGGTTTCAAGATCAGCAAAGAGCAGGTCTCTCCTCGGACCACACTTCCTTCCTGCTCTGAGATCCTGCAGCTCAATGAGAGGCTGGGGGAGCAAGAAGGAGGCAGGGATGGGGAGAGGGAATCAAAACAGCCAAAGAGCCAGGCCTCACCTGGGTGAGCTGCATAGCAGGTGACGCCAGTGCCTTCAAGCTGTGTGGCGAGCTCCCTGGCAAACAACACGTTGGCCAGCTTGCTGTCGGCATATGCTCGCAGCTCCTGCTGCCAGCCCACCACCGGGCGGTCCAGGCGCGCGAAGTCCAGGCGCCCTCGCCGGTGGGCAGCGGAGGCCACCACCACCACGCGGCTGGGGGTGCAGGCCTTCAGCCGGGGCAGCAGCAGGTGTGTCAGCAGGAAGGGGCCGATGTGGTTTACTCGCAGAAGCAGGTTAAAGGGCTCCCGGGTCTGTCCGCAGGAACTGATCCCTGGGGCAGGGACGAGGTGTGAGCAATTGCTCCGGAGTGAACCCCCCTAGGCCTTGGTGGCCCTGATCTGTGAGATGGAGTTGGGGACATCCTTCCCACATATCCACTGACCCCCAGCAATGCCTGGCTGGCTGGAAGGGATGGCTGCCCCTCCAACAACCCCCTTCACTCCCCGCCCCCCTTAGGGCCTGCATCTCACCAGCATTGTGGATGAGGATGTCCAGCCGCGGCTCAGACCTCAGGAAGGCAGTAGCGAAGGACCGCACTGAGGCCAGACTGGCCAAGTCCAAGGCCATGAAGATGACTTCATTGTTCCCACTCTCCTGTGGAGCGGCAAGGGCTGGGCTTGTTACCAGATACCTCTCTCCTCTCCCCTATCCCCAGGCACCAAATTCTGAGAGTCTACCTCCTACTACCTGTGTTTCCCCGAAAATAAGACATCCTCCAAAAATAAGACCTAGTGCATGGAAAGATAAGACATCCCCTGAAAATAAGACCTAGCGCAACTTTGGGAGAAAAAATTAATATAAGACACTGTCTTATTTTCGGGGAAACAGGGTATTACTAAGATCTGCCCCTATGCATTAGAGTAATATGAATAAGAGTGTAGACTCTGGATTTTTTTTTTTTTAAATCCTCACCCAAGAGGTGAGGGTATTTTTTTCCATTGATTTTTAGAGAGAGAGGAAGGGAGGGGTGAGAAAGAGAGAGAAACCTTGATGCAAGAGAGACACATTGACTCACTGCCTCCTGCTTGCCCCAACCAGGATTGAACCTGCCACTGAGGCACACACCCTTGACCGGGAATCGAAACCACAGGCCAACGCTCTAACCACTTAGCAACCGGCCAGGGCAGGATGTATGTAAATCTTGACTAAGCTTTTTACTCACGTGTGACCTTGGGCAAGATAATCTCTCTTGATAATCTGTCTCGGTTCTCTCACTGTGAAATGGGAAGAATACTAGTGCCTGTATATCATAGAGTTGTGAGTTAATATAAATGAGTTAATATAAATGAGTTAATATACGTAAAATGCTTAGAATAGTTCTTGGCACACAGCACTCTGTGGGTACTTGCTATTACTATGTTATTATTATTGTTCCCTCTATCTTACTCTAAAATCTACAGTAGACTTCCTGTTGGTCTCCTTTCAAACCTCTTGCCCCCTCCAGTCTAGGCATCACACTGCCACCAAAGGTTGGTGCCTGCTGAAGGCCCTTCATTGGATCTCTACTGCCCATCCTATAAAATCAGCCCCTCAATGAGGTCCGTAAGGGCCTCCTAAACCTGGCCCTGACCCCTTCATTTTGCTTCTTCCTTCAGAACTTCCCGATGCTCCAGCCTCATTCCCTCCCAACCCAGTGCGATGTGTCCCCAGTTTCTTAAATTAGCCCAGGGCCTTTGCATAGGGAAGTTCCCTTCCCTAGTGTTTTTCATTAATGCAACTTCTACTAGTTCTTACACATCTTAAAACAGCTATTACTGGCGAAACCGGTTTGGCTCAGTGGATGGAGCGTCAGGATCGACTCTAGGTTCCCAGGTTCTATTCCCGTTCAGGGCATGTGCCTTGGTTGCAGGTACATCCCCAGTAGGGGGTGTGCAGGAGGCAGCTGATCCATAGAGAGTTTCTAACTCTCTATCCCTCTCCCTTCCTCTCTGGAATAAAAATAATAATAATAATAAAAAAAGGCAATTCAGGAAGTCCCTCCCCAGCTAGGGTCTGTTCCCCTCCCTCAGAGCACAGGTGCACGCCCCTTTGCACTAAAGGAACCGAGACGAACTCTCCTCTCTGAACTGGATCACCCGGAGCTCCTCTGCTCACCCCACCGTCTCCCGAAGTCTCGGTCCTCTGTTCGCCGCCCCCCTCCTCTCCCCCCCAGCACCTGGCGAAGGTCAAAGGCCGCCGCCTCTCCGCGCTCCCGGCTCCGGCAGGCCAGCACCACGCGCGCTCCCCGGCGCGCCAGCTCCAGGGCCGTCATCTTCCCGATGCCGCTGTTGGCGCCTGCGGAGGAGGGCGGCGGGAGCCCAGCTGAGCCGGCGGCCGGCGCCCCCGCCGCCCCGGCCCCGCGCCCGCCCCCGGCCCGCACTCACCCGTCACCACCGCCGTGCGGCCCCGCAGGCTCCCGCCGCCGCCGCAGGGCGGGGCCTTCACCAGGTTGTAGTAGAGCAGCACGTAGGCGCCCAGCAGCAGCCCCGCGCCCAGCAGCAGCGCCTCCATGCCGCCGCGCCTCCGGCTCCCGCCCAGGCCCGGCCGCCTGGGCCGCCGCCTGGCAGCCGCCCACCGGCCCCGCACCGGCTGCGAAGGGCGCCGCGAGGATCCCGGAAGGCGGAGGCGGCGGGGAAGACTGGCGGCGGGCGGGCAGGGGTGTGAGCGTGCGTGGGCCCTGCGAGCGCCCCCTAGGCAGGCGTCCGTGCCCTCTGGATGTGTGTGTGTGTGAACACCGAGGTGCGTGTGTGCCTGTGGGCCCTGGGAGCGCCCTCTAGGTGTGTGCCTGCGCCGGTGTGGGTGCCCTCTAGGTCTGTACATGCAGCCACATACCGCGTGTGAATGAATTTTCTGGCTGGCTAATGAACCCATGGGCTCTGGGAACACGCTTCAGGTTGTGCCTCTGGATCCTCTGTGATCCCTCCTCCCCCGCTTCCTTTTATTTATTGTTTATGTTAATTTTACTTCCTTTTATTTATTGTTTATGTTAATTTTTCTATTTTATTTGTTTTTTCCATTGACTTTAAAAAATATATATTTTATTGATTTTTCACAGAGAGGAAGGGGGAGGGATAGAAAGCTAGAAACATCAATGAGAGAGAAACATCAACCAGCTGCCTCCTGCACGCTCCCTGCCGGGGATGTGCCCCCAACCAATGTACAATACATGCCCTTGACTGGAATCGAACCTGGGGCTTTCCAGTCTGCAGATTGACGCTCTATCCACTGAGCCAAACCGGTTTTGGCCCATTGACTTTTTTAGAGAGTGGAAGGGAGGGGAGAGACACAGAGAGAAACATGGATGTGACAGAGACACATCAATTGGTTGCCTCCCCCAAGCACTCCCACCAGGGACAGGAATGGAGCCTGCGACCAAGGTATGTGTCCTTGACTGGAATCCAACCCAGGATTCTTCAGTCCGTGGGCCTACACTCTATTCACTGAGCCTGGCCTGCCAGGGCCGCCCTCCTTTTAGAAGGAGAGGGAGGGAGAAAAACATCGATTTGTTGTTCCACTCATTCTTGTACTCATTGGTTGACTCCCCTTTGACCAGTGATGGAACCCATGTACACCTTGGCATATGGGTACCACGTTCTAATCAACAGCTACCCGGCCAGGGCTGGGTCCTTTTTGTGTGTGCATCTTTTATGTGTTTGTGTCCATGTTGCCGAGAGCCCCTCCAGGCATGTGCATGCATCTGTAGTCTGTGTGTGTGTGTGTTTGAATGAATATAAAATGTACCTTTGAATGAATATAAAATGTGTCCTTTGTGTGGTGCCCTATAACTGAAGGCTTGCAGGAAGGCTAACAGGGTGTGTGTGAGCCCTCTGAGTGGCAGTGTGTAAGAATGGTTCCCTCTGAAGAAGCCTTCATACATGAACACTCTTATATCTGAAAGCAACTTCCATCCTGGATCCCTTATCCTCCATAAACAAGTCCTTCATTCATATCCTCATAACTCCTCCTCAGCTCCTCGGATTTTCCCCATTGGAGGCAAAGGAGGTGATACAGTGTTCAGCATGGCACATCAGTTAAGGGCTGTCAGGATTCATTTTCCTTAGCTGTCTGTATCTGTCTGTCTCTGCTCCTCACCCCCTCCAATTCTGAAGGGAAGTAGGAAGAGAGTGTAATATTTATCTGACTTCCAGGAAGAAATTCTCCACAGAATGGTTCTCACAGGTGGTAGAAATGGGTAAAGAAACTCCATCACTCAATGGGAGAAGTGACTTTGATGTCAAGGTGGGTGGGAACAGCTAGGGAGGCAAGGGTAAGGGCGCTCCTGGCCAGGTGACTTGCCAGAGAAAGGACCTTGTCTGAGAAATCCAGTACAATTTAGTATCCATTGTTTGGCACTTATGGTGTGCCAGCAGTGTGGTTAGCCTTGGAAAGATGGAGTTGAACAGATATGTTTCTTCTTGTAGGGAGTTCAGGAGGCCCATTAGGGCAGGGGCAAAGCTAGACAGGTAGGTGGAAGCCTGGAAAAGATCTCAGATTCAGGCGTTTCCTATTTAGCCGCACTGTGGATTCACAGTTCAACTGTAGGTGCTGTGGGATGAGGCTGGGGATGGAATATATTTTAAAAAATCTTTATTGTTCAGATTACAGGTGTTCCTGCCCCCCCCCCCCATATCTCCCCTCCATCCGGTTCCCACCCCACCCCAGGTCCTTGCCATCCCACTTCCCACGTCCATAGGTACTGCATACATGCATATCAGATCTTTGTCCAATCTCTTTCCACACCCTCCTCCCCTCTCCCCAAGAATTGTCAATCTGCTCCATTTATGGGGATGAAATATTAAGAACACAAATGCCTTCTCCATCCCTGAAACAAGATCCTGACAGGCCAACAGGCCACCTAACTTGAATAGTGTTGGGACAGACACATAGATGCTCTTCAGCTAAGTCAGAGACTGTCTTTAATTTATTGACTTTCCTTTTTCATATATATATATATATATTTTTATTTTATATTTTATTGACTTTGTACAGAGAGGGAGATAGAAAGCTAGAAACATCGATGAGAGAGAGCCATGGATCAGCTGCCTCTTTCACACCCTCTACTGGGGATATGCCCGCAACCAAGGTACATGCCCCTGACCGGAATCGAACCCGGGTCCCTTCAGTCCCCAAGCCGACGCTTTATCCATTGAGCCAAACCAGTCTCGGCCTTTTTCATATATTTTGATTGATTTCAGAGAGATAGAAAGATCAATGATGAGAATCATTAATTGGCTACCTCCTACTGGGGATTGAGCCCACAACACTGGCATGTGCCCTGACCAGGAATTGGACTGTGATCTCCTGGTTCATAGATTGACACTCAACCACTGAGCCATGCTAGCCAGGCTATTTATTGACTTTTTAGGGAGAGACAGAGGGAGGTAGAGAAACACTGATTTATTGTCCCATTTATTTATGCATTTGTTGGTTGTTTCTTGTATGTGCCTTGACCTGGGATCAAACCTGAAATCTTGATGTACCAGGACAATGCTCTAACCAATGGAGCCATCTGGCAAGGGCTGGGAGACTGTCTTTAGGAAAAACTTCCTGGTAAAGTTTCTCATTAAGGCCTTCAGAGGAAAGGATGGGATTTGGTTTAATGAGGGCTCAGGGATTAGAATTAAGGTAATGCTCTCGATGGTGTCTCCTGAGGAATTGCTGCTGGGGAGTGGTGAATGCAGTCATATAAACTGTGGCACAGCCGGGATAGAGACTGGACTTCTCATTTTTCACGTTTCCCCAGAGATGTCTGAAGCAACAAACTGCTCCACACTACATTCTAAGACACAGGGGCCACATCTGCTTTAAGTGCTCATAGTAAGTGAGCCAGACCAAGATCCAGGCACAGTGGGGCGAGTGGTACTTGACTTGCTCCATGCCCAGCTAAGGTGACAGGGAAAGGACAAAACCAGGTGTTGCCGGGACCGGTTTGGCTCAATGGATAGAGTGTTGGCTTGGGGACTGAGGGGACCCGGGTTCGATTCCGGTCAAGGGCATGTACCTTGGTTGCGGGCATATCCCCAGTAGGGGGTGTGCAGGAGGCAGCTGATCGATGACTCTCTCTCATCGATGTTTCTAACTCTCTATCTCTCTCCCTTCCTCTCTGTATAAAATCAATAAAATATATTAAAAAAAAAAACAAAAACAAAAAACCAGGTGT